>NW_027362771.1:644372364-644988188 GCF_046119375.1 Phyllobates terribilis
ATCGTGGGGCAGAACAAGTCTAAGCTCCCTCATCATGGGGCAGAACAAGTCTAAGCTCCCTCATCGTGGGGCAGAACAAGTCTAAGCTCCCTCATCGTGGGGCAGAACAAGTCTAAGCTCCCTCATCGTGGGGCAGAACAAGTCTAATCTCCCTCATCATGGGGCAGAACAAATCTAAGCTCCCTCATCATAGGGCAGAACAAGTCTAAGCTCCCTCATCATGGAGCAGGACAAATCTAAGCTCCCTCATCATGGAGCAGGACAAGTCTAAGCTCCCTCATCATGGGGCAGAACAAGTCTAAGCTCCCTCATCATGGGACAGAACAAGTCTAAGCTCCCTCATCATGGGGCAGAACAAGTCTAAGCTCCCTCATCATGGGGCAGAACAAATCTAAGCTCCCTCATCATGGGGCAGAACAAGTCTAAGCTCCCTCATCATGGAGCAGGACAAGTCTAAGCTCCCTCATCATGGAGCAGGACAAGTCTAAGCTCCCTCATCATGGAGCAGGACAAGTCTAAGCTCCCTCATCATGGGGCAGAACAAGTCTAAGCTCCCTCATCATGGGACAGAACAAGTCTAAGCTCCCTCATCATGGGGCAGAACAAGTCTAAGCTCCCTCATCATGGGGCAGAACAAGTCTAAGCTCCCTCATCATGGCTCTGAACAAGTCTAAGCTCCCTCCATGGGGCAGAACAAGTCTAAGCTCCCTCATCATGGGACAGAACAAGTCTAAGCTCCCTCATCATGGAGCAGGACAAGTCTAAGCTCCCTCATCATGGAGCAGGACAAGTCTAAGCTCCCTCATCATGGGACAGAACAAGTCTAAGCTCCCTCATCGTGGGGCAGAACAAGTCTAAGCTCCCTCATCGTGGGGCAAAACAAGTCTAAGCTCCCTCATCGTGGGGCAGAACAAGTCTAAGCTCCCTCATCATGGGGCAGAACAAGTCTAAGCTCCCTCATCGTGGGGCAGAACAAGTCTAAGCTCCCTCATCGTGGGGCAGAACAAGTCTAAGCTCCCTCATCGTGGGGCAGAACAAGTCTAATCTCCCTCATCATGGGGCAGAACAAATCTAAGCTCCCTCATCATGGGGCAGAACAAGTCTAAGCTCCCTCATCATGGAGCAGGACAAGTCTTAGCTCCCTCATCATGGAGCAGGACAAGTCTAAGCTCCCTCATCATGGAGCAGGACAAGTCTAAGCTCCCTCATCATGGGGCAGAACAAGTCTAAGCTCCCTCATCATGGGGCAGAAAATATCTAAGCTCCCTCATCATGGGGCAGAACAAGTCTAAGCTCCCTCATCGTGGGGCAGAACAAGTCTAAGCTCCCTCATCGTGGGGCAGAACAAGTCTAAGCTCCCTCATCTTGGGGCAGAACAAGTCTAATCTCCCTCATCATGGGGCAGAACAAATCTAAGCTCCCTCATCATGGGGCAGAACAAGTCTAAGCTCCCTCATCATGGAGCAGGACAAGTCTAAGCTCCCTCATCATGGAGCAGGACAAGTCTAAGCTCCCTCATCATGGAGCAGGACAAGTCTAAGCTCCCTCATCATGGGGCAGAACAAGTCTAAGCTCCCTCATCATGGGACAGAACAAGTCTAAGCTCCCTCATCATGGGGCAGAACAAGTCTAAGCTCCCTCATCATGGGGCAGAACAAGTCTAAGCTCCCTCATCATGGGGCAGAACATATCTAAGCTCCCTCATCAAGGGGCAGAACAAGTCTAAGCTCCCTCATCATGGGACAGAACAAGTCTAAGCTCCCTCATCATGGGGCAGAACAAGTCTAAGCTCCCTCCATGGGGCAGAACAAGTCTAAGCTCCCTCATCATGGGGCAGAACAAGTCTAAGCTCCCTCCATGGGGCAGAACAAGTCTAAGCTCCCTCATCATGGGGCAGAACAAGTCCAAGCTCCCTCATCATGGGACAGAACAAGTCTAAGCTCCCTCATCATGGGGCAGAACAAGTCTAAGCTCCCTCATCATGGGGCAGAACAAGTCTAAGCTCCCTCATCATGGAGCAGGACAAGTCTAAGCTCCCTCATCATGGGGCAGAACAAGTCTAAGCTCCCTCATCATGGGACAGAACAAGTCTAAGCTCCCTCATCATGGGGCAGAACAAGTCTAAGCTCCCTCATCATGGGGCAGAACAAGTCTAAGCTCCCTCATCATGGGGCAGAACATATCTAAGCTCCCTCATCAAGGGGCAGAACAAGTCTAAGCTCCCTCATCATGGGACAGAACAAGTCTAAGCTCCCTCATCATGGGGCAGAACAAGTCTAAGCTCCCTCATCATGGGGCAGAACAAGTCTAAGCTCCCTCATCATGGGGCAGAACAAATCTAAGCTCCCTCATCATGGGGCAGAACAAGTCTAAGCTCCCTCATCATGGAGCAGGACAAGTCTAAGCTCCCTCATCATGGAGCAGGACAAGTCTAAGCTCCCTCATCATGGGGCAGAACAAGTCTAAGCTCCCTCATCATGGGACATAACAATTCTAAGCTCCCTCATCATGGAGCAAGACAAGTCTAAGCTCCCTCATCATGGAGCAGGACAAGTCTAATCTCCCTCATCATGGGACAGAACAAGTCTAAGCTCCCTCATCATGGGGCAGAACAAGTCTAAGCTTCCTCATCATGGGACAGAACAAGTCTAAGCTCCATGGGGCATAGCAAGTCTAAGCTCCCTCATCATAGGGCAGAACAATTCTAAGCTCCCTCATCATGGGGCAGAAAAAGTCTAAGCTCCCTCCATGGAGCAGAACAAGTCTATGCTCCCTCTTCATGGGGCAGAACAAGTCTAAGCTCCCTCATCATGGGGCAGAACAAGTCTAAGCTCCCTCATCATGGGGCAGAACAAGTCTAAGCTCCCTCATCATGGGGCAGAACAAGTCTAAGCTCCCTCATCATGGGGCAGAATAAGTCTAAGCTCCCTCATCATGGGTCAGAACAAGTCTAAGCTCCCTCATCGTGGGACAGAACAAGTCTAAGCTCCCTCAACATGGGGCATAGCAAGTCTAAGCTCCCTCATCATGGGGCAGAACAAATCTAAGCTCCCTCATCGTGGGGCAGAACAAGTCTAAGCTCCCTCATCGTAACATAGTAACATAGTTTTTAAGGTTGAAGGAAGACTAAGTCCATCTAGTTCAACCCATAGCCTAACATGTTGATCCAGAGGAAGGCAAAAAAAACATGTGGCAAACACTAAGCTCCACATTGGGGAAAAAAATTCCTTCCCGACTTCATACGACAATCAGACGAGTTCCCTGGATCAACGCCCTATCAAGGAATATAGTATTTATAACCTGTAATATTATACTTTTCAGGAAAGGCGTCCATGCCCTTCTTAAATGTTAGTAGTGAATCCCTCATTACATATCATGCGGCAGAGAGCTCCATGGTCTCACTGCTCTTACAGTAAAGAATCCGCGTCTGTGATTATGATTAAACCTTCTTTCCTCCAGACGTAGAAGATGTCCCCTTGTCCCCATCTCAGGCCTCAGAGTAATAAGATCAGTAGAAAGGTCTTTGTACTGTCCCCTCATATACTTGTACATAGTAATAAGATCCCCCCTAAGCCTTCATTTTTCCACAGTAAATAACCCCAAGTGTAATAACCTGTCTTGGTATTGCAGACCCCCCAGTCCTCTAATAACCAGTCTTGGTATTGCAGACCCCCCAGTCCTCTAATAACCTGTCTTGGTATTGCAGACCCCCCAGTCCTCTAATAACCTGTCTTGGTATTGCAGATCCCCCAGTCCTCTAATAACCTGTCTTGGTATTGCAGACCCCCCAGTCCTCTAATAACCTTGGTCGCTCTTCTCTGCACCCGCTCTAGTTCAGCTATGTCTTTCTTATACACCGGAGACCAGAACTGTACACAGTATTCTAAGTGTGGTCGCACTAATGACTTGTATAGAGGTAAATTATCTTCTCCTCATGAGCATCTATGCCTCTTTTAATGCATCCCATTATTTTATTTGCCTTTGCAGCAGCTGCCTGACACTGGCCACCAAACGTGAGCTTGTCGTCCACCAATACACCCAGGTCTTTTTCAGTGACAGTTTTGCCCAGTGTTTTACAATTAAGCATATAATTATACATTTTATTCCCTCTGCCCAAGTGCATTACTTTACATATATCCCCATTAAAGCTCATTTGCCATTTATCAGCCCAAGCTTCTAGTTTCCATAGATCCTCCTGTAATATAAAATTGTCCTCCTCTGTATTGATTACCGTACAGAGTTTAGTGCCATCTGCAAATATTGAAATATTACTCTGTATGCCCCCTACAAGGTCATTAATAAATATGTTAAAAAGAAGGGGGCCCAATACTGACCCCTGTGGTACCCCACTGTTAACTGAGACCCAGTCTGAGTGTTTTCCATTAATAACCACCCTTTGTTTCCTATCACTGAGCCAATTCTTAACCCACATGCATATATTTTCCCCTATCCCCATTGTTCTCATTTTATGTATCAACCTTTTGCGTGGGGCAGAACAAGTCTAAGCTCCCTCATCGTGGGGCAGAACAAGTCTAAGCTCCCTCATCATGGGGCAGAACAAGTCTAAGCTCCCTCATCGTGGGGCAGAACAAGTCTAAGCTCCCTCAACATGGGGCATAGCAAGTCTAAGCTCCCTCATCATGGGGCAGAACAAATCTAATCTCCCTCATCATGGGGCAGAGCAAGTCTAAGCTCCCTCATCATGGGGCAGAACAAGTCTAAGCTCTCTCATCATGGGGCAGAACAAGTCTAAGCTCACTCATCATGGGGCAGAACAAGTCTAAGCTCCCTCACTGTTACGCTCGCGCCCGGACAGACTGGCATGAGCGTGATTAGTGAACCCACTGTACCATGAACCGAGGAGTGCCTGGAGGGGCGTAACTAAGTATCTACCCGATCCGACCAAGGTCGCACGGCGGCTAACGACTCCGTGAACCAAGGAGGATCCGAGCAGAGGGACCAGGTGCTACTCCAGGTCAGACCCCGGTCACAGCTGTTGACCCACACTGGGGAATGCAGGAACAAGCAGGTTAGGCTGGCATACAGACAGGTGGGTATTGGCAGGCACGGCTGGTATGCAGACAGGTTGGTACTGGAAGCACGGCTGGTATGCAGACAGGTGGGTATTGGCAGGCACAGCTGGAGTGCAGACAGGAGGATACTGGCAAGCACGGCTGGTATGCAGACAGGGGGGTACTAGCAGGTTGGAGCGCAGGCTGGATAGGGTCCAGTACAGACTGGGAGTCAGGAACAGAACCGCAGATGCGGTAGACAAGCAGAGCAGAGAGAAACCGATGGAGCGGTGGGCAAGGCAGAGCAGAGAGATACCGCCGGAGCGGTGAGCAAGGCAGAGCAGGAGGAAACACCGGAGCGGTGAGCAAGGCAGAGCAGGGCGAAACCGCCGGAGCGGTGGACAAGGCAGAGCAGAGAGGAACCGCCGGAGCGGTGAGCAAGGCAGAGCAGAGAGGAACCGCCAGAGCGGTGAGCAAGGCAGAGCAGAGAGGAACCGCCGGAGCGGTGAGCAAGGCAGAGCAGAGAGGAACCGCCGGAGCAGTGAGCAAGGCAGAGCAGGAAGGAACCGCCGGAGCGGTGAGCAAGGCAGAGCAGAGCGAAATCGCCGGAGCGGTGAACAAGGCAGAGCAGAGAGGACAGGGCTCTGTTCACACTGAACAGACTGGAAGGGACAAGCAGAACCAGATACACACAAAGTACTTGCAGTGAAGTAGCGAATGGACTCTAAACTCACAACAGAAGTACAGAGACAACGAGTAGGAGTTAGGTGCAGGTTCAGAGACTGCAGGAAAAGGGAAGGTACGGACACAGAGACAAACAGGCTAGGAGAGTGTTCAGACAGGAACTGGCACTGCAACAAGATACAGGAGCGAGTCTGGGTATACGGCCCCCAGAATGGCGGACAAACAGGGTAGGAGGGTGTTCAGACAGGAACTGACACTGCAACGAGATACAGGAGCAGGTCTGGGTATACGGTCCCCAGAGAGGCGGAAACAGGCTAGAAGACACAGATAACAGGTCTGGGAATACAGTCCCCAGAGAGGCGGAAACAGACTAGAAGTCACAGGTAACAGGTCTGGGAATGCAGCCCCCAGAGAGGCGGAAACAGACTAGAAGTCAGAGGTAACAGGACTGGACCTGGCAATACAGTTGCAAAGACAAACTGAGTGAAGGTGTTGCTCAGGCACCTCCTACTGGGTGGAGGGGGTTTAAATATCCAGTGACTCACAGCAATAGGCTGGAGACACATTAGGGGTGCGCCCACAGCAGCTATAAGAATCAGGAAGAAACCGGGCCGCCGCCCTAAGCAGTCAGTCAAGGGACATGCACACAGCATGAACTGGAGCAGGAATAGCAGACTGGACAGACAGGTAAGATTGTGGTCTTGCATAGTGGGAGGTGGTGCACTATGCAAGCACGCCGCCAGGGATGTTACTCTCATCATGGGGCAGAACAAGTCTAAGCTCCTTCATCGTGGGGCAGAACAAGTCTAAGCTCCCTCATCGTGGGGCAGAACAAGTCTAAGCTCCCTCATCATGGGGCAGAACAAGTCTAAGCTCCCTCAACATGGGGCATAGCAAGTCTAAGCTCCCTCATCATGGGGCGGAACAAATCTTAGCTCCCTCATCATGGGGCAGAACAAGTCTAAGCTCCCTTATCATGGGGCAGAACAAGTCTAAGCTCCCTCATCATGGGACAGAACAAGTCTAAGCTCCCTCATCATGGGGCAGAACTAGTCTAAGCTCCCTCATCATGGGGCATAGCAAGTCTAAGCTCCCTCATCATGGGGCAGAACAAGTCTAAGCTCCCTCATCAGAAAGCGATATGACCCCTCTGACCATAAGAGCTTACACTCTATTGGAAAGCGAGACTTACCCAGTGACTTTGGATATGGAAACGACTCCGCTGATCTGAGATGACCCAGGTACTGACCACCATTGTACAAGGTATGATGACCTGTAAGATGTCATAGCTGCAGGGCATTATGGGGAAGACGTGCGGCAATGCAAAATTGCATTAACCTCCTCCCTCTGATGCTTCAGCAGTGCGGGAAATTGTGCAAAGTACGTTTTTTTAGTTTTGTTTTTTTACGAACCACAAGTCGAATCTCAAATGTTCAAATTCGTGTGAAAATGCACAATTCAGAAAATTGTAGTCTAACTCGATCCTCCCAACTCATCTCTAGGTATAACAGGTCTAAGCTCCTGCTTCTGTTACGTCCATGATAGTGGAACCACTGTGCTGTGGACTGAGGAGAGCCTAGAGGAGCATGGCTAGGCGAACACCTGACTCTTCGCTAGCGCCCATGAAGGTGGGGTTAGAATTGGCTCCAGACTGACGCCAGGTGTTGCTCCAGGACAGACCTCGTACACACGGCAGGTGACCCCCCCAAAGGGGTAGGAAGCTGAAACATCGAGGAATGGGTGGGTACGGCAGGTACAGGCAGGTATGGATGATATACAGGAAGGTACGGCAGGTGTACAGGATGACACGGCTGATGCTGGCAGGCTTGGCTGGTGTACAGGAGGGCTCAGCTGGTATACAAGAAGGCACAGCAGGTGGAGGCCGACATGGCTAGTATATAGGGAGGCTCAGCTGGCATACAGGAAGGCAGGGCAGGTGCAGGATGGCACGGCGGGTATACAGGTAGGCTCAGCTGGCATGCAGGAAGGTACAGCAGGTGTACAGGAAGACACAGCTGATGCTGGCAGGCACAACTGGTATACAGGTAGGCACGGCAAGTACAGGCAGGTATACAAGAACAGGGGACCTGACAACTAGCAAGCGTGCTGACAAACTGACAGAACACGTTGTTCAGGCACCTCCCAACAGGTGGAGGTGCTTTAAATAATAAGTGTCTCCCAGCCATTGGCTGGGGACACTTTAGGATGGTTCGCGCTATCTCTTTAAGAGACTGGGAGCATGCGTGTCCCCTAAGCTCAGTGCCCAGGGATCTGCCAGATGTGTGCAGACCCAGGGAAACCGTAGCAGGAGGAAGAGCTGGCCGAGGGCCAGGGCAGTGAGTAAGTCGGCATCCCCGCCATGGGAGAGGAGGATGGGGATCATGTAGGGACGCCAACGCTACAGTACCTCCCCTTAACTTCCCCTTCCCTCTTCAAGCCTGCAATAAATCGCTCCAGAAGTAAAGGGGCATGGATGTTCTCCTTGGGCTCCCACAACCTCTCCTCAGGATCGAAACCCTTCAAATCCATTGGAAACAAGGTTTCTCCTCTTACCCTTTTAGTGGCCAGAATATTCTCTACCTCAAAGACATCTTCAGAGCCGACTGGAGCAGGTGTGGTACCAGAGTTCTCGAAGAAGGAGCTTAATACGACAGGCTTATGGAGAGATATGTGGAATGTCTTGGGGATACATAAGGAGGCCGGGAGCTTGAGCTTGTAGGATACGGCATTCATCTGTTTGAGAACCTTGAAAGGACCGATAAAACGAGGACCCAACTTGAGACGGGCAAATTTCAAAGAAAGGCAAACCTTGTCCCCAGGACGAAACAGAGGCAGGTCCAAACGCCTCGTCCCCATGCCTCTTCATCTGTTCTGAAGACTTCACCAATGTGGCCTTGGTGTCCTCCCAAATTCTAGAGAAGCCTTTGGTGAGAGCTTCAGCCGCAGGAATGTCGGAGGTAGTAGCTACAGGGAATGGAATATTTGGATGTTGACCAGGGGCGTACATAGGAATCATGGGGCCCCATAGCAGAAGTTCTAATTGGGCCCCCCACCCCGCCCCAAAAAAAAAGTAAATAATTGTCGTGGTCACACAAGAGCGATCTCACAACTTTCCATCCGTTACATAGTAATTTTCCCTCTGCTGAAGTCCTAGATCCCTCTTTCATTGCCCCATAAAGTGTCATGCCAACAAAAGTGTCCCCCAAACACAGTATGATACCCCCATGGTGAATTCCTCCATATGCGCAGTATGATGACCCTACTGTACCCCACCTCAACTCCCAGGGCAAACTATGCTGACCCCAACACAGTATGATCCCCCAACTGTGACCCCTTAGAGCTAGAGAGGATGATACGTAATAAGGGAGGGTGTTATACATAAAAAAAGGTGAAACTATATAACTAAGGACGGCGCTATACATAATAAGTGAGTACACTATATACTGAGTATGCTATACATAATACGGCTACATTCCTGTATCCGTGTGCAGTGTCGGTGTGCTGCCCACTTTTACAGAAACAGGACAGTCTCTTTCGATCACAGATCTCATTCTCAGATCCGTGATTTTCATGGATGTGTTATGTATCTATAAAACTCTACGAGTCCGTGGACCATGCGATAAAAAATTCTGTGAGAATGCAGCCTAAGGGATTTTACAGATAACATTATCACTCCAAGTCACACAGTGCAGATACAGAATAATATCTACATCCAGGCACTTACCGCTGACATCTCACTGATCAGAGTCAGTTTCTGCTGCTTCTTCTCCATCTGGTCAGACCTTCATGTCGACATCTCCCAGCCACGACTCGTCTTGTCACGATGATCAGTACAGCCCTAAATATAACAAGGTCACATATATTGTATATATACTTGTGTCTCCCCCACACTGCACCCCTGACTACACATATGTACCCCCACCATTAATATTCTATTAGCCACTTAGTAATCAAAATACAAAGTGATCAGCAGCACTGTGCCCCCCATTAACTATAATCTCTGCCGCCCAATAATATAAATTATTCAGTCTCTGTGACTCTATATGATGACAGGGGGGTATACACATGTTGGCAGTTCTGTACACTCGCACATGACTCTCCCCAATTAACTGTAAGACTATGTGCACACGGAAAATGTACAAGGCTTTGCAGTACAAGCAAAGTGAAACCCCATCATTGCTCTCTCCCAGCACCCCCATCATTGTTCTCTCCAGCCCCATCATTGCTCTCCCCCATTGCCACCATCCTCATCATTGCTCTCCCCAGTCCCACCATCCACATGATTGCTTTCCCCAGCCCCATCATTGCTCTCCCCAGCCCCACCATCCCCATCATTGCTCTCCCCAGCCCCATCAGCCCCATCATTGCTTTCCCCAGCCCCACGATCCCCATCATTGCTCTCCCCAGCTCCATCAGCCCCATCATTGCTCTCCCCAGCCTCACCATCCCCATAATTGCTCTCCCCGTTGCCACCATCCCCATCATTGCTCTCCCCAGTCCCACCATCCCCATCATTGCTTTTCCCCAGCCCCATCAGCCCCATCATTGCTTTCCCCAGCCCCACCATCCCCATCATTGCTCTCTCCAGCTCCATCAGCCCCATCATTTCTCTCCCCAGCCCCACCATCCCCATAATTGTTCTCCCCAGCCCCATCAGCCCCATCATTGCTCTCCCCAGCACCACCATCCCCATCATTGCTCTCTGCAGCTCCATCAGCCCCATCGTTGCTCTCACCAGACCCACCATCCCCATCATTGCTCTCTCCATCGCCACCATCCCCATCATTGCTCTCCCCAGCCCCACCATCCCCATCATTGCTCTCCCCAGCTCCATCAGCCCCAACATTGCTCTCACCTGCTCCACATCCCCATCATTGCTCTCCCCAGCCCCATCATCCCCATCATTGCTCCCCCCAGCCCCATCATTGCTCTCCCCAGCACCACATCACCATCATTGCTCTCCCCAGCTCCATCATCCCCATCATTTCTCTCCCCATCCCCCTCATTGCTCTCCCCAGCCCCACCATTGCTCTCCCCCACCTCCCCTCATTCTCCTGTTCCTCTCCCCTGCGTTTTAAGTAAAAAAAAAAAAACGTACCTCTCAGCACACTCTCCTGCAGCATCCTCCTAGTTTCTGGCAACTTTCTTCCTGACCCAGGCGAGGGCTGCATGATGATGTCATCAAGCTGCGCGCATCTGTGTCAAGGAGGAAGCAGAGAACGGATCCCTCCAGCTCCGCTGCCATTTTCCTCCTGTCAGCAGCAGAGCTGCAGGGATTGCTCCAAGCCCGCCGCGTGCGTGCAGGGAGCACCTGCACCGGCGGCAGTATGTCCTCCCCTGGACTGCTATGGGGCCCCCTCGCGTCATGGGCCCCATAGCAGTCGCGTGGCCTGCCGCCATTGGCGGTACGCCACTGATGTTGACCATACACAATAAAATACTGAGACTTAGCAGAGGACTCACTCACATGGTTATTGTAGAAGAATTCTACCTGAGGCAGGAGTTCGGCCCAATCACTGTGGTGAGCATTGGCAAAATGCCGCAAGAAGTTGGTTAGTATGTGGTTGACCCGCTTTACGTGGCCATTAGATTGTGGATGATAGGCTGAAGAGAAGTCCAGGGTTACATCTAGTAGTTTACAGATAGCCCTCCAGAACTGAGTTGTGAACTGGACACATCTATCAGAAACAATATGTAGAGGTAACCCATGAAGATGGAAGATATGCTGGATGAACTTCTCAGCAAGCACAGGAGCAGAAGGGAGACCAGACAACGGAGTAAAGTGGGCAATCTTTGAGAGACGATCCACAACTACCCAAATTATGGTACTTTCAGCAAAGACTGGAAGATCGGTGATGAAGTCCATCGCAATGTGCTGCCAGGGAGCTGACGGTACAGGCAGACGGAAGCCTTTTTGGAGTCTTATTCCGAGCACTGGACGGACAGGCCAAGACGAAATCGGCAATATCTTTGCGCAGGGATGGCCACCAGTAATGCCGAGAAATGAGATGAGCCGTTATCTTCTGTCCGGAATGACCAGCCAATTTAGATGAGTGACCCCCACTGAAGAACCCACCTCCTGTCTGGTTCAGCGACAAAGGTCTTTCTGGATGGAACCCAAGAGAAATCCACCGAGGAGGACTCCATGATGCGTCAAGGCTCCTCCTCCTGGTTAGTAGACAGAGAAGATCCAGAAAGCGCATCCGGCTTGACGTTCTTGTCCGCCGACTGGAAATATAGAACAAAATCAAAGTGGGGCGAAGAACAAAGACCACCTGGCTTTACTCGGATTTAGCCGCTGTGCGGATTGCAGATAGTCTAAGTTCTTGTGATCAGTATAGATAATTACAAGCTGAACCACTCCTTCATGTAGAAAGCGCCACTCCTCCAAAGCCAATTTAATCGCCATCAGTTCTTGATCGCCCATCGAGTAGTTGCGTTCTGTTGCCGAGAAGGCTTTGGAAAAGAAATTGCAAGTCACTATATGTCCGGTAGGAGACTTCGGAGTAAGAGCAGCACCGACCCCAGAGGAAGAAGCATCCGCCTCCAAAAAGACTGTCAGGTCGGTGCAGCATTGGAGCTGAAGAGAAGGCCTGTTTTAGGTAGGTAAAGGCGCTTTCAGCCTCCAGAGTCCATACCCTAGGGTTAGCTCCCTTATGGGTCAGGGCAGAAATTGGGGCGCTCCAAGAGGAGAAATGTGGAATGAACTGGCGGTAGTAATTAGCAAATCCCAGAAACCATTGAATAGCTTTCAGACCATCAGGACAAGGCCACTTCAGGACGGCTGACAATTTCTCGAGATCCATCCTCAGTCCTGTCTCAGAGATGATGTATTCTAGGAAGGGAAGAGAGGTTTGCTCAAAGATGCACTTTTCAAACTTGGCATACAAACGGTTCTTCCTCAACCTCTGCAGGACCTGGCGGACATCCCTCCTGTGTGTGGGAAGATTGGAGGAGAACACCAGTATGTCATCCAGGTAAACCACCACATGAGAGTAGAGTAGGTTCCGGAATATATCATTCACTAGTTCTTGGAAGACTTGGGCAGAGGAAATAAAATGTATAATTATATGCTTAATTGTAAATCACTGGGCAAAACTGTAACTGAAAAAGACCTGGGTGTATTGGTGGACGACAAGGTCACGTTTGGTGGCCAGTGTCAGGCAGCTGCTGCAAAGGCAAATAAAATAATGGGATGCATTAAAAGAGGCATAGATGCTCATGAGGAGAACATAATTTTACCTCTATACAAGTCACTAGTGCGACCACACTTAGAATACTGTGTACAGTTCTGGTCTCCTGTGTATAAGAAAGACATAGCTGAACTAGAGAGGGTGCAGAGAAGAGCGACCAAGGTTATTAGAGGACTGGGGGGTCTGCAATACCAAGACAGGTTATTAGAGGACTGGGGGGTCTGCAATACCAAGACAGGTTATTAGAGGACTGGGGGGTCTGCAATACCAAGACAGGTTATTAGAGGACTGGGGGGGTCTGCAATACCAAGACAGGTTATTATGTGGCACCTCAGGTCTGGTCGCCACAGTGGCAGCAATGTCATGTCTGAGAGCAGGTGGGAGGTTCCCTGGTTGGGGACAATTAGCATGCCCCAGTCCAGGGAGGGGAGAAACCTGCCCTTTATAAACTGGATCTGGGGCGGGGTTAGACAGTGAAGTTCCAGAGACCAGCCAGAGTCCAGCCAGAGAGAAGTTCGAGACAAGTTGCAGAGAGGGACAGGTCAGCAGCAGGCTGAGGAGTCCCTGTAGGCAAAGGAGGAACACGAGGCCAGGAGGGGAACTAGCAGAGTTCGTCCTGACCAGAGACTTACTAAGCCGGACACTGGAGTCCGAGGCTGTGAGGGTTATAAGCCCAGCATCAGAAAACCACCACGTAGGGGACTTCAAGTGCTCTGGCCCAAGGAAGCCCGGAGGCTCAGCCACACAAGAGGGACCACTACTGCCCCGGAGGGGTGAGAAGTACGGAAGGCCCGAGTCGCCAGTCATACGGGTGAGAACAACACGGTACACTCAGGGACGTGGGCTACCACTACACTACAGCGGGATAGCCAAGAAAGAGTGAAGTCAGCACGGTAGGCCTACAAACTCCCCCTGACCAGCGGGATTTCCCAGTTGCTCTCAGACTGACCAGGCCTCCATTGTTAACCTGTACTCCGGATGGGTCCCTTAATACCACCAACAGTAAAGACCCTGACTTGCATGACAGACTCCGTGTGGTTACTGCTGCTCCCGCGCACCATCACCACCAACATCCCTATTCACTGCCCTGAGGCTATACTATTCTCTGCTGCATTCCCAATACCAGCCTCAGCGGTCTGCCCTGCAGCGGCGGTTCACTCTGACCGCGATCCACGGGTGGCGTAGTCGGACATTCAGCACATAGACTGCCATTTTTGGGTTGACCACCCTGAGCCACGGGACCGGGTCACCGCCACGCGGAGACTACAACCCCCAGCATCCCACAAAAGGCCCGGTTCCGGGTTCCTCACGCGGCCCAGGGGGTGCGTCAATTACACTTGGGGTTATTTACTTTGGAAAAACGAAGGCTTAGGGGTGATCTTATTACTATGTACAAGTATATGAGGGGACAGTACAAAGACCTTTCTACTGATCTTTTTACTCTGAGGCCAGAGACGGGGACAAGGGGGCATCTTCTACGCCTGGAGGAAAGAAGGTTTAATCATAATCACAGACGCGGATTCTTTACTGTAAGAGCAGTGAGACCATGGAGCTCTCTGCCGCATGATGTGTAATGAGGGATTCACTACTAACATGTAAGAAGGGCCCGGATGCCTTTCTTGAAAAGTATAATATTACAGGTTATAAATACTAGATTCCTTGATAGGGCGTTGATCCAGGGAACTAGTCTGATTGTCGTATGGAGTCGGGAAGGAATTTTTTCCCCCACTGTGGAGCTAAGTGTTTGCCACATGGTTTTTTTGCCTTCCTCTGGATCAACATGTTAGACTATGGGGTGAACTAGATGGACTTAGTCTTCCTTCAACCTTAAAAACTATGTTACTATGTTACTATGTATGTTACTATGACTGCTGGTGCATTGCAGAGCCCAAACGGCATTACGCAATACTCATAATGGCCATCCCGGGTGTTAAAGGCAGTCTTCAATTCATGCCTCTGGCATATTTGGATCAGGTTATATGGCCCCAGCAGATCAAGTTTAGTCAAGACTCTGTAACCTCTGAGACGATCAAACAACTCTAAGATGAGGGGCAGAAGATACTTATTCTTGATCGTTATCTTGTTGAGGTCCCCATGGTCGATAAAGGGATGGAGTGAGCCATCCTTCTTAATAAAGAAGAATCCTGCTCCAGCTGGGGAGGATGACTTTTGGATAAATCGCCTGTCTAGGTTCTCCTTGATATATTCGGACATGGCTTGGGTTTCTGCCTCGGACAGAGGGTAGGTACGTCCTCGAGGGGGAGAAGAACCAGGGAGAAGGTCTAGAGGGCAGTCGTACTGCCTGTTCGGTGGTAGCGTCTCCGCCTCCTTCTTATTGAAGAGGTCCACATAGGTCCACTAAACGAGAGGCAAGCCAGGTAAATTGATGGGGTAGGCAGAGGTCGAGCAGGACAAATGGGGACAAGACATTTCTCATGACAGATCTGACCCCAACAAAGTATTTCTCCAGATTTCCAATCCAAGACAGGCTCATGTGCTTTTAGCCAAGGCAAGCCCAGGAGCAGAGGATGAGACAGACCTGGTAGCACATAAAAGGAGATCTTCTCTGAGTGCAAATGTGGCGCCCCTGAGGATTCGGTCGCCACAGGGGTACTGCATCTCTTTAATGAGGTGTGGTATCTCTCCTTCGAGGTAAGGATGGTGCAGCTGTCAGGACCCCACCTCTGCATCCAACATTACACCTCTCCCACCTAAGGGGGGCTTATAGGCACCAGGGTGCTGCCCCAGCCGGGATAAGTGGAGATGGGGGAACCAAAGTAAGGGGGAACCTAGCAGTGGGTGAGGGTGGAGGACGCACATTTAGGTTACACAACAAAAATTCATATTTAATAAACGGCCATCTTGGGCTTATGGTCTTTGATTGTGATCTTCATCACTGAACTTGGCTTTCTGTGTGAACCTGCAGCTGATGGGGACACGGTCCTCGTACTCTGGCCTTGAGTCGAGGAGCGGGCAAGAGTTAACCGCTGTCTCTACCCGGTCAAGGTCCTTACCCAAGAAGGCCTGGAGGGGAGCGGAGGAGAAAAGCTCCACAGGCAAAAGGATCCCAGGGGGATACAGACGGAGTGGTATACGCCACCTGTCCTCGTTATTCTGGCCTAGTCAGAGGGATTCCTGCTGCAAGAGGGGTACCGGCCCCCGATATCTGACTCTGTCACTTCAAGTCTTAGTCAGAGAAGCCCGGAGGCTCAGTGGATCCCACCGGGTAACGGACGGAGCGGAGTCGCCACCCGTACCCTTGTTCTGTGCATAGTCCAGAGGGAGACCCGGCCTTAGTACACGCACCATACACGGACAGGAGAGGACCTAGTGGGAAAGTCTAGGAACACTCTGGTGCGGGGTCCTGACCAAAGCACCTGAACTACCCGGAGGTTGTCGGACCCCCGGTCCTGGTGGCTGCAGCGCACCGTGAGGAGCAGGGAGAAGCCTTGCAGCTGTGCATTCTACCGTGAGTAAAGCTTGGAAGACTACCCCTATGGCCTCCGGTTTCTTATTGCAACACGGCACCGCAATACACCGCACCACATCTCCCACTACAATTCCCATCCTCCTGTCTCCTCTGCCCTGAGGCCCTGCTCCGTCTGTGGGGAGTATTACCATCTGCTGCTGCAACTACATCCCGCCTCAGAGGACTGAACGCAGCGCTGGTGGAGAATCACCAGAAACCACAGGTGGCGTAGTCAATACAACCACTCGATTAACACCAACTCTGAAAGCCCATTACACCCTTTTAATGTGACCGCCCTGGGCACGGAGCGGGTCCAGGCCACAGCTACAACCCACCAAACATCTGACCCGGCTCCGAGTACCCCCATCTCTCAGGGTAGGGTTGTGAGCGTCACACAACATTCCTACCTGAAGTTCTACATGTTCGGAAACAAAAAGAACCGCTTTGGATAGAGGTTTCCTATCCATGAGTGATGCCACCAAAGGACTCTGTAGAAGTTGGATATGGATCTGATTCCGATCCACCATGGCCTGTAGTATGAAATTTCCTGCGGAACCAGAGTCCAGATAGGCCGATTCAATGAAACGGACGTTGCGACAGGAAATGGACACTGACAGTCGGCGTGGGAGAGGAGTAGTTCTCACCCAGGGTAGCCTCTCCTACTGGCCCTAGGCTTTTGAGTTTCCCAGCTTCTCAGGACAGGAGCGAATTAAATGTTCAGGATTGCCACAGTAGAAGCTGCTCCCCTCGGAACGTCGAACCTCCAGACGATGCTTAGCCAGCTTCACATGGTTGACTTGCATAGATTCGGAGGGAGGTGTCAAAGTTGAGGTCTGCGGCATGATGGGCCTCTGGAAGGTAGGAACCAAGCGCATAGTTTTTTTTGAACCTGAGGTTGATCCGCATAGCCAGGGACACCAGGTCATCTAAAGAGGCAGGAACATCTCGATCGGCCAGTTCGTCCTTAATTCTCCCTGACAGACCCTCCCAGAAAGCGGCTACCTGCACCTCATTATTCCAAGCGAGCTTGGAGGATGTTACGAAAATGGACGGCCACAGTGAGCTTTCCCTGGCACAGTCTGAGGGTGGATGCTGCGGAAGACACACTGCCCAGCTCATCAAAGACCTTGCGGAAGGCTTCTAGGAAAGTCTGGAGGTTGGAGATTAGGGGATCCCCCCTCTATCCCATAAGAGGTTGAGCCATACGAGAGCTTCACCACCTTCTGTAGGTGGGACATGAGAAATGCCACTTTGGCCCTGTCAGATAAGAACTGATGTGCCAATAGCTGAAAGTGCAGCTTGCACTGATTGAGGAAACCGCGGCATTGTGTAGAATCACTGTCAAATCGTGGAAGAGCAGACACACTGGGTCTGGGACCAGGAACATAACTAGTGGACTGGAGTGTCACAGCAGAGGTTGCCGCAGCTTGGACAGGAGCGGAGGCAGAAGCAGATGTCAGCGTGTCCACGCGGGTGTTCACTGTCTGCAGATAGAAAAAGATCTTGTCCTAATTGTCTTTCTGGCGGCAGATCTCCTGGTAGAGCTCAGAGAGTGGAGGAGATTGCTCAGGCCATTGAACCTGCTGGCTCTCAATCTGTTATGTACGTGGTAGTGGTGTTAGAACTCTCCTGTTAGTTTTTTTCTATTTTGCTGGTCACATGACCTTTTTTGCCTATTTAATCCTGCTCCACCCTTCTGGCCTTGCTGGACTTCATTGTAATTTCTACTCTTAAGCTAGCCAGGTGCTTTGTAACCTTTCTCAGTCAGTTTAGCTAGGTCTTCGGACCTTTATGTTCTATGTTGTTTGTTTGTCTTTTTACTGCTACAATTTCTGCTAGGAGGTGTCCATCTTTCTCCCAGTCCCTAGTTCTTGTAGGGATCCCTCCCTCACATCTATAGGTCTTTGTTCAGACTAGCTGAGGACTTTAGCGGGTCTGATCGCAGGATCAGGTTCCCCGTTACATCGTAGGGATCTAGCTTAGTTCTATTGTAGGGACAGATCTCCTTTCTTTCCTTAGTGCTTGTAGCAGATCATAACAGTAAGTCCAGCCAAAAAAATTTTCTCTAAGGAAAGACTTTAAGTTTCCATCATGGTGTCGGTTCAGGATTTGGCTCAACGCCTGCAGGGACTATCTCTGGAGGTGGCCGAGCTCCAACAACACGTGAGTAGCTGTTCTGGAGCGCATTTTGTGGAGCCAAAGGTACGATTGCCTGATTCATTTTTTGGTGAACAACAAGATTTTTTTTCCTTTAAAAATTCTTGTTTATTGTATTTTCTTTTGAGACCCAGATCCTCTGGTGATGAATCACAGCGCATAGGGTTCATAATGTCACGTTTGCGCAAAGAACCTCAGGGATGGGCCTTTTCTCTCCAACCTAGTGATCCGTGCTTTAGATCAGTGGATAGTTTTTTTTCTGCTTTAGGGTTGTTGTATGATGATCCTGATCGTGTCTCATCAGCTGAGACTGAATTGAGACATTTGAGGCAGGGATCAGGTAATGTGGAAAATTATTGTACTCACTTCCGTCGGTGGTCTGCTCAGGTGGGGTGGAACGATTCAGCTCTGAAAAGTTTGTTTCTTGCTGGGTTAGGTGAAAGGGTTAAGGATCTGCTGATTGCTTATCCTACACCTGGAAACTTGCAGGAGGCAATGCAATTAGCTATACGGGTGGACAGGAGACTGCGTGCAAGGGTTAATGAGAGTAAATCCTCTGCCATGTCAGCTCCGAGTCTTGAGGGGGTCTGTACTGACACTGGAGAGCCGATGGAGATTGGGGCGATGTCACCCCGCTCTCAGGAAAAAGACTGCAGGTTTTCTGAAGGTTTGTGCTTTTATTGTGGCAAATCTGACCATTTCATTAAGAACTGTGTGCTTCGTATGAACAAAGAAAAAAAAAAGGTCAGTTACGCCCGTATAGTCTGTTTAAACACTAAGGGTGTATTTCTTTCTGCTACTACCACAGCTCAGGAAGAATTAATTGAATTTCAGGTATTTGTGGATTGTGGTTCAACTCTGAATGTGATTGATGGGGGATTCTTGGAAAAACTTAATTTAAAACCCAAACCTTTGTCATCCCCTATTGCCGTGGTTTCTGTCGATGGCTCTCCCTTGAAATGTGTTACTCACAAGGTTTATGAATTTCCCCTCACTATTAATGGTATTCACCAAGAAAATTTGGATTTGGTGGTATTAAATAATTTGCCTTCTCCAGTAGTTTTGGGGTTACCCTGGTTAAAATTGCACAATCCTGTACTGGATTGGTCTACCAATGAAATTAAGTCCTGGAGCCCTAAGTGTTATGACAAGTGTTGTAACGGGCGCATTGCTGCTGTGGATAAAGGGGAATTACCTGTACCTATTCAGGATTTTTGGAGAGTTTTTTCTATGGAGGAGTCACAAATTTTGCCTCCCCATAGAGACTATGATTGTACCATTGAATTTGTCCCTGGAGCGACTCTTCCTAAAAGTCGTTTATTTAATCTTACTATTCCTGAGAGAAAGGCTTTGGAGGAATACATACAGACGAGCTTGGCCGCCGGTCATATCAGACCCTCTAAGTCACCTGTGGCTGTTGGATTTTTTTTTGTTAAAAAAAAGGACGGCAGTTTATGTCCTTGTTTGGACTTTCGCGAGATTAATAAAATTACTGTACGCAATCCTTACCCACTGCCATTGATTCCTGATTTATTTAACCAGTTAATGGGGGCCAAGTGGTTCTCTAAAATTGATCTCCGGGGGGCATACAATTTGTTGCGCATGAAGGAGGGTGACGAATGGAAGACTGCTTTTAACACTCCTGTGGGTCATTTTGAGAATCTGGTTATGCCTTTTGGTCTTACTAATGCTCCTGCATTTTTTCAGAATCTGATTAATGACATCCTTAGACCTTTAATCGGCAAAAATGTGGTTGTGTATTTGGATGACATTTTGATTTATTCGCCGGATCTGGAGTCTCATTGGCGGAGCGTACGTGAGGTATTACAGTTATTAATGGACAATTCGCTTTTTGCTAAGCTGGAGAAATGTGAGTTCGCTGTACAGAGAATTAGTTTTTTGGGCTACATTATCTCCAGTGAAGGTTTTGAGATGGATCCGGTTAAGGTTCAGGCTGTGCAGGAATGGCCTAGGCCTATTGGTTTGAAATCAATACAGAGGTTTTTGGGTTTCGCCAATTATTACAGAAAATTCATAAAAAATGTTTCTATTATTGTCAAACCGCTGACCGATCTCACCAGGAAAGGTGCTGATGCGGTTCAGTGGTCTTCTGAGGCCATTGAAGCTTTTGTGTTTCTAAAGGAGAGGTTCACCTCTGCTCCCATCCTTATGCAGCCTGATGTTACTAGGCCGTTTTTGGTTGAGGTTGATGCTTCTTCGGTGGGGGTCGGTGCGGTGTTGTCTCAGGAAAACAAGGATGGAGTACATCCCTGTGCCTTTTTTTCAAAAAAATTTTCTGAGACTGAACTTAATTACGATATTGGTAATCGGGAATTGCTGGCGATTAAACTCGCATTTGAACACTGGCGTCATCTCTTGGAAGGTGCTGAATTTCCCATTCAGGTTCTTACGGATCATAAAAATCTGATCTATCTTGATGCTGCCAAGCGCTTGAATGCCCGTCAGGCTAGGTGGGCACTTTTTTTCTCGCGGTTTAATTTTCCGTTACTTACATCCCGGGTACCAAGAATGTTAAAGCGGATGCTTTGTCTCGCAGCTTTTCTCCCATGGTCGGTGTTGAGGAGGAAGAGGAGACCATTTTACAAGAAGGTGTTGTGATTGCTGCTTTGGACTCCGTTTTGGAAGATGAGATTCATAAAGCACAGGAGAATGCCCCATCTAACACTCCCCATGGGAGGTTGTTTGTGCCTAGGACCTTTAGGAGAGATTTGTTTGTTGAGTGTCATGAGTCTCGGTTGGCAGGTCATCCAGGAATTTCTGAGACCAAGAGACTTGTGGGTCGCAGTTTTTGGTGGCCTGGATGGCAGAAGGAAGTCATTAAGTGGGTGCGCCAATGTACTGTGTGTGCTAGATCCAAGTCTTCGCATGCTCCTGCTGCGGGGTTGCTTTGTCCTCTGGAGGTTCCTAGTGCACCTTGGACACATCTGGCTATGGACTTTATTACTGACCTTCCCCCCTCTGAGGGTTTCACGGTCATCTGGGTGGTCGTGGACCGTTTTAGCAAGATGTGTCACTTGGTTCCCTTCATCAAACTGCCTTGCGCTAAGACACTCGCTAAGGCTTTTGTTAAAGAAATTGTCAGACTCCATGGCGTTCCTACTGACATTGTTTCTGATAGGGGACCTCAGTTCGTGGCTCGTTTTTGGCGTGCCTTTTGTGACAGGTTGGGAGTTCATTTGTCGTTTTCATCCGGATATCATCCTGAGTCTAGTGGCCAGACAGAAAGGAAGAACCAGGATGTTGAGCAGTTCTTGCGTTGTTTTGTGGCAGACAATCAAGAGGGGTGGTCTGAGTTTCTGCCACTTGCTGAATTTGCTCTTAACAACCATACATCCTCTTCTGCTGGGTGTTCGCCTTTTTTTTGTTGTTCTGGGAGACATCTGTCTTTTGGGTCATTCTCCAAATTGGTGTCGGCTGTGCCTGAGGAGGAGAGTTTTTCCGGTGATTTGGAGAGAGTTTGGACGGATGTGCGTGGTAATCTTCAGGAGGCTAACAAAAAATCTAAGAGGTACTTTGACAGGAAACGTCAAGAGGTTTTGTTTACGGTTGGTGACATGGTTTTGTTGTCCTCTAAGAATCTGCGGTTGAGGATTCCTTCTAAAAAATTGGGTCCCAAGTTTGTAGGGCCCTTTAAGGTACTTCAGATAGTTAAGCAATCTGCTGTTAGGTTGAAGGTTCCCATCTCCTGGAAAATTAATCCGGTGTTTCATGTTGAAAAAAGCTTATGTATCAGATAGAGACGCCACTGCCACTGTTCCTCCGGTGGTGGAGGACGGGGAATATGAAATTTCCCGCATCCTTAATTCTAGACTGTATAGGGGGAGTTTGCAGTATCTCGTCGCTTGGAAGGGTTTCGGTCCCGAGGATAACTCATGGGTGAGGGCGGATGATGTTTCTGCTTCCAGACTTGTCAGAGCGTTTCCCAAGAGGTTTCCTGATAAGCCTGGGCCTAGGGGATCCGGAGGATCCTCATAGAAGAGGGGGTACTGTTAGAACTCTCCTGTTAGTTTTTTTCTATTTTGCTGGTCACATGACCTTTTTTGCCTATTTAATCCTGCTCCGCCCTTCTGGCCTTGCTGGACTTCATTGTAATTTCTACTCTTAAGCTAGCCAGGTGCTTTGTTACCTTTCTCAGTCAGTTTTGCTAGGTCTTTTGACCTCTATGTTCTATGTTGTGTGTTTGTCTTTTTACTGCTACAATTTCTGCTAGGAGGTGTCCATCTTTCTCCCAGTCCCTAGTTCTTGTAGGGATCCCTCCCTCACATCTATAGGTCTTCGTTCAGACTAGCTGAGGACTTTAGCGGGTCTGATCGCAGGATCAGGTTCCCCGTTACATCGTAGGGATCTAGCTTAGTTTTATTGTAGGGACAGATCTCCTGTCTTTCCTTAGTGCTTGTAGCAGATCATAACAAGTGGAACCACTGTGCCGTGGATCGAGGAGAGCCTAGAGGGGCGTGACTTGGCGAACACCTGACTAGAGCCCCTGAAGGTGGGGTTAGACTTGGCTCCAGATCGACGCCAGGTGCTATTCCAGGACAGACATCAGACAGACAGCAGCTGATGCCAAAAGGGGTAGGAAGCTGTAACAGCCAGGAATGGGTGAGCATGGCAGGTACAGGCAGGCTCGGCTGGTATATAGGGAGACGTGGCTGGTATACAGGAAGGCACGGCGGGTATACAGGGAGGCTCAGCTTGTATACAAGAAGGCATAGCAGGTGCAGGCACGGCTGGTAGACAGGTAGGCACAGCTGGTATTCTGGTAGGCATGCGTGGAGACAAACTGACAGAACACATTGCTCAGGCACCTCCCAACAGGTGGAGGTGCCTTAAATAATAAGTGTCTCCCAGACTGCAAACCATCAGCAGGATACCTAATTACATTATCATCCCATTTTTTCTCCTGATGAACCTTGATTTACACGGGGAAACGCGTTGAGGAATGTGGAACCCCTATACTATACTGGGAAGGCAGTGTTCCTGCATATTAAGATGAGTAATTATTTATGCACTTTAACTCTATATGCACTTTATCTGAAATATCTACAACTGTAGTGGGAGGTATTGCTTCATCTGTGCATACTTCATACTATATGAACCTTTTTCTTATTTTTTTTGTTTGCAAGGGAACCTGCATCCCAGCTTGGGGAAGTTATTTATCTATATATTAGTTTGTAATTTTGGAGTACTACTATCACCTGGTGATTATACTGCTAACTGCAGCTAGTTATTGTAACATACCTGGCGGCGTCCTTGCATGGTGGTCCATCTCCCACTGTGCAAGAGGGCGCACTTGATCTCCTGTCCAGAATGTCTCTCTGGCTTCCCTCCATGCTGTCTGTTTGTGTCTGTTTCTGCTGCTTAAGGGCGGCGCCCGATCACTTCCTGCCTTTTGTACCTGCTGTGGGTCACACCCCTTGTGCGTCCTCAGCCTATTGCTGTCTGTCACTTGGTATATAGCTCGGCAGCTCCCTTCTATCCCTGCCTGAGCATAGTGTTTCCTTCAGTGTGTGCTTGCACTCTGAAGGTGCCAGGTCCCGTCTCTTGTCTCCTGCTTTTTGTATCAGTTCCCGTGTCTGAACTGAGTCCTGTATGTCTCCTGCTTTGCGGTATCAGCTCCCGTGTCTGAACTGAGTCCTTTCTGTGTTCTCTTGTCTGTCCTGTCTGAACACGCTCCTAGCCTGTTCCTCCTGCCTTCTAGGGGCCGATTACCTAGACCCGTTCCTGTATCTTGTCTGACCTGTCTGTACTCGCTCCTAGCCTGTTCCTCTCGCCTTCTAGTGGCCGATTTCCTAGACCCGCTCCTGTGTCTGGTCTGTCCTGTCTGAACACGCTCCTTGTCTGTTCGTCCCGCCTCTCTGGGGGCCGTATTCCCAGACCCGCTCCTGTATCCCTCTGCAGTGTCGGTCTCCTCCGTACACTCAGTTCCAGTCTGAACTCTCTCCTGTCCTTTACCTGTTTTGCCTCTATGTCCGTTCCCTTCCTTTTTCTGCAGAGTCTGAACTCGTACCTAACTCCTGCTTGTTGTCTCTGCAAGTACTGTGTGAGTATCTGGCTCTGTCTTTCCCTTCCTGTCTGTTCCGTGTGAACAGAGCCCTGTCCTCCCTGCTCAGCCTTGTCTGCACTCTATCTGTGCTTGCCTGTAACCCTCTGCTTGTATTGTTCCTGAGTCCCGGTGTGTACTGGGTCCTATCCCGCCTGTGTTCCTACCTGCTAGTGCCTCCCTGTCTGCACTCTAGCTGTGCTTGCCTTTACCCCCCTGCCTGCATACCCGCCTGCCTGCATACCAGTCGTGCCTGCCTATACCCTCCAGTCTGTGTGCCAGCCTACCAGCCTGTTCCTGTATTTCCCTGTGTGGGTCAACAGCCGTGTCCGGGGTCTGTCCTGGAGTAGCACCTGGTCCCTCTGCTCGGTTCCTCCTTGGTGCACTGGCGTCGTATGCCGTCGTGCGACCCTGGTCGGATCGGGTGAATACTTAGTCACGCCCCTCCAGGCATTCACTCTCCGGCACGGTCCAGTGGAATCACTACCAATCACACGCACACGCCGCTTAGCCCGGGCGTGTGCATAACAGTTATTAAGCATATTCACATTAACAGGTGATATGCTGAGATGAATTAGAGGATTCAGGAATCATCTTATATTGTACTGATGTCGCCTCCACCGGGGATCTTTTTTGAATCAAAATAAATGAGTAATCTATTCTAGCGGTAGTCTTAGTGGCTAATCTTGCTATTATGATCTATGACTGTTATATAAGAATAGGCTTTTGTGAGAGACTCTGAATGGTTGGGTCTCTCTGGACTACATGTTGTTTTGTTAGACGTTATAGCCTATAGCTTGATGTCTTTCTATATATCCATCTGAGCTAACAGCATTTGATCATCTTTTCACAAATTTTATGTCTATTTCTATGTTATACAGTATTTGTTCGTGTGCCTTAAGGCAATATTTTAATGATATCTAGTAAAGGTTATTTTTTATGTTTTTTTTGATGTGAGATATAATTATATACCCATGAGGTTATCCTATTTCTGTAATCAGATTAGGCATGCGTGCAGACAAACTGACAGAACACATTGCTCAGGCACCTCCCAACAGGTGGAGGTGCCTTAAATAATAAGTGTCTCCCAGCCATTGGCTGGGGACACTTTAGAATGGTGTGTTCAGTCTCTGTAAGAGACCGGGAGCACGCGTGGGTGTGCTCTATTCGCAGTGCCCGGGGATCTGCCAGACGTGCGCAGACCCAGGGAGGCCGCAGCAGCAGGGGGAAGCAAGGGCCAGGGTGGTGAGTAAGGGACGCCTGTGTAACAGCTTTATTGGGTATAATAAGTCTAAACTCCCTCAGCAAAATGTGTATGAAGAGTAATCTCTATCATCACAATGTATAAAAAGTCTAGGCTCGAGCATCATGAGCTACAACATGTCTAATCTTCCTCGTCATTGGTTGTAACACTTCTAAGCTCTCTCATCATGGTGTTTAGCCTGATGAGCAAAAGGGTAACAATGTTTTGAACTTTTGACTTTTAGGCTCCATATCTCACCATCCACTACTGCTTTGAACATGAGACTACCATCATTTTGTAGACAATCATCTTGGCTATCTCATACATAAATTTGACTTGCATCTATTTAGCATATGATTAGTTCTGCAGATTCTTGTCATGTCACTGCATTGTTTATGTTTTGCTTCTAAAAATCTAAATTTTACTTTTTATAATTTTGTCAGTATTTTGTAAATCCACCTTTTGGCTTTCAACACAGCCTGAATCCTTCTGGGCATGCTCCCGATCAGATTCAAGCATGTCTCAACCAAAATCTGATCCTAGGTCTCTTCTACACATTCCCAAAGTTGGTGCATACTGGTCGACTCACTTGGGTATGTATACAGCGTTTTTATTCACCTACCCACAAGTATTTGATTGGGTTGAGATCTGAGACTGTGGGGGCCAATCCAGCACCTCTACTTCATTGTCATTGAACCATTTCTTCACCAATCTCAACGTATGCTTCAGGTCGTTGTCCTGCTGGAACACTGTCCCCCTTTTCATACCCATAATACTCAAGTGTACGAAGTAACTTTTCTTGAAGGATACTCACATATAGCTCAGCATTGAGACCTCCATCGATCCTGGTCAAGTATCCAACACCTTTGGCTGTGAAACAACCCAATATCATCAGGCTTCCTCCACCGTACTTGACAGTTCCTTCAATTTCTCGATCTGTTAGCCCCTTTTTCTTTGTTTCTTCCAGACCCATTTGCACCCATCAGAGCCTCGTCTTTCGTCTTGTCACTCCAAATCAACCATTTACAGTCTTCTAATGTCCACTTTTCGTACTTTTTTGCTAACTCGAGCCAATGCTTCTTATGGCAATGTTGAAGTCAAAGCGTCTTCACCTTTTTTTGGACCACCATATGTCACGCAACTTGAGGGAAGGAACAATTGTACAATGACTGGAAGAGGTGGAAGGGAGCCCAACAACTACAGAAAGGAAGAGTGGAGACCCCTATGCAGATTTAATATCACCCTGACTACCCTATCATCCCTAAATAGGTTCCGCACCTATCGCCGAGCAGGAAACCTAATCCCTGAATGTCCCTAGAGCTAGATCCTTGGCAGGGAAGGGACGGGGTGAACACTAGTCAGGGCCCACTGTAACTAAAGACAGCAAGGTAAACAAACAAAAGGGATACACTTAGCTTGAGAAGACACCAGAGCAATAACGTCAATTGTCCTCCAAGGGAAGTCCAAGAAGAAACTAGCCGACTACTAGTACTCCAGGCATGGACAGAGGAACATAGAACTATAACCAGCGACTCTCTGGAGACACTGAGAGTTTTTAACTACCAAGCAAGGGTGTGTCAATTAGCAGCAGAAGGTGGAGGTCGCTGCTGGGTCCTAAAGGGAGAACGATATGACTACACTACAGAGATGAGAGGATCAAGAAGGCATCTGCAATGCCAAGTGCAGTGACTTTCTACAGCCGGATCCAGAGTGACTGTCTGTCACACTTGATACTCCCGTGACATCATTCCAGACTTGTGCAACATGTGTCGCACGGTGCTTGCATGGACGTCTGTGATCTCACTGTTACAAAGCATACAAGTCACTTCCACCACCGTGTTTGTCGCGCCACAACTGATAGACCTTGTCATTAGCCGGCTTGCTGACTCCGATGGACGTTCACCTCTTGACTTTTGAACGGATGGACGGACTTGATTTTGTATTCTTCCAGCTGTCATGATGCAGTTTGGCAATTTTCTTGGCCGAGAGGCCACTATCCATGAGCTGGATGATGCTGTTTCTCTTTTCTTGAGAAATCTTTATGGCTGCTCATCGATTCAAAGCAGTGACCTTTTCCCTTGGCAATCAACCTAACAATTCACTGAGCTATTAGGGAATGTGAGAACAGGTTGTAATTTGTAGTATACAGGAACCGCCAGGAGCAAAACAGTAACAATGCAGTGACAGGACAAGAATCTGCATAACTAATTGGTTGAGACATGCTTAAATCTGTTCAAAAGTGTAGCACCGGCGTCTCTGCCTCCTGCCCGGCAGAGACGCCGACCTCCTTACCAACGCGGCCCCCGGCCGGTGTCTCCCGCGCCGCCGGTCGTCTCCCACGCTGGCTGGGTCCGGGGTGCGCGCACTGCATGCAGGCCGGGTCCGGGGTGCGCGCACTGCGTGCAGATCCCCGGGCACTGTACTTAGGGCGCGCGCGTGCTCCCTATCTCTTAAAGGGGCCGCACACACCGTCCTAAGATGTCCCCAGCCAATGGCCGCAGGACAGGTATTATATAAGGCACCTCCCCCAACATGGAGGTGCCTGTGCAACGTGTTAGTTTGGTTTCCTAACCTTCCTGTCAGTTCTCAGGTCCCCGTGCTGCCCCCCAGTCTGTCTATCAGCCGTGCCCGCCGGCCTGTTTACCAGCCGAGCCCGCCGGCCTGTCTACCGGCCGTGCCCGCCAGCCTGTCTACCAGCCATACCCGCCAGCCTGTCTACCAGCTGTGCCCGCCAGCCTGTCTACCAGCCGTGCCCACCAGCCTGTCTACCAGCCGTGCCTGCCTGCCTGCCTACTACCGAGCCTATCTGCCGTGCCGGTCTATACCTGTCGCCAGTCCCATGGGAGTCGCCTGCTCTCACACGAGGTTGACCCCAGAGTGGCACCTGGTTCACCCTCTCGGTCCCTCCTTGGTTTACGGAGTCAAATAAGCCGCCGTGTAGCCAGGGTCGGTCCAGGTTGGTCCCTAGTCATGCCCCTCTGGTCCCTCCGTGTACCATGTCAGAGTGGTTCCACCATCCGGAACCGGAACAGTTTGCACAGTCCATGGAATCCGGTGGCTCCCAGGCTCCCTCGGTCTCGGACCTGTACAAGGAGGTCTCCCGCCAGAAATCTCAACAGGATACAATTCTGTCCTTTCTACGGACTGTAAACTCCCGCCTGGATGCACTGTCCACCCCGGCTGTGTCCGCTACATCCTGGCTCATCAGTTTGTTTCGGATCGGGCCAAAGTGGCCTTCATTATGACCCACCTCTCAGGGGAGGCATTGGCATGGCTCAATCCCCTGTCGGAAAGAGGGGACCCTCTAGTGTCGGATCTCCAGGCCTTCCTTGTGGCCTTCCGGAGGGTTTCTGATGAGCCCAGCCGCACTTCCTCAACTGCCTACTCTCTCCTCCGTCTGCGCCAGGGGAACGTCACAGGGGGCCAGTACGCGGTACGTTCCCACACCTTGGCGCCTGAAGTCGCCTGGAATAATGAGGCTCTGGTGTCTACCTTTTGGGAAGGTCTTTCTGGGCGGATCAAGGATGAACTGGCCGGTCGGGATATCCCTACCTCTCTGGATGACTTAGTGTCCTTGGCCAAGAGGATTGAAATCAGGTTCCAGGAGCGTTCCAAGGAGGTAGTCCGTGAGAGAAGACCTCTACGCCTTGTACCTACCTTCCAAAGGCCGGTTTCGCAACAAGCCTCTGCCCTGGCATCTACCCCTGAGTCCATGAAGGTAGACCAGGTGAGAATGGTCAAGATTCGTCAGGAGGTCCGCCGTGATGAGGGAAGATGTTTCTATTGTGGCAGTTCAGAGCATGTGATCCGCTCCTGCCCGGAGAGATCGGGAAACTCCAGTGCCTAGGATCGCTTGCAGAGGCCGTCCTGGGCAAGAAATATTCCTCGCCATCCTTGACTCTGTCTGTTTCGGTTTCCTGTGGCGTGGCTGGGAATCTCATCCAACAAGCCATTGTTGAGCAGTATCTGATCCCTACCCAACGTCTTCTGGATCTGTTGGCGGTTTCCTCTGTGGACGGAAAGCATCTCGCGGAGTCCATCTTGTTCATCACCGAACCCGTAGTTCTCCAGATTGGTATGCTACATTTGGTGAAAATCTCCTTCTACGTGCTGTCCGGTCTTTCTTATCCTTTGCTGCTGGGACTGCCTTGGCTACAGAGACACGAGCCAGTCTTGAATTGGAGTTCGGGAGAGGTGCTCCGCTGGGGTCAAGAGTGTCACAAAACCTGCTTGGTTCCTGTCCATCCTGCTCGACCTCTGTCCACTCCAGCTCATCTACCTGGCCTGCCGGCACCTTACTGGTCATATGCGAATGTCTTTGACAAGATGGAGGCTGAGACACTATCTCCTCATAGGCCGTATGACTGTCCCAATGACCTCATCCCTGGTACCTCACCTCCCTGCGGTCGAATCTACCCCCTGTCGCTGGCCGAGACCCGTGCCATGTCTGAGTACAATGAAGAGAATCTTGCTAGGGGATTTATCCAGAAACCACCTCTCCGGCTGGAGCAGGATTCTTCTTCATCAAGAAAAAGGACGGCTCTCTTCGCCCTTGTATCGACTATAGGGGCCTAAATCAGATTACTATTAAAAATAAGTATCCCCTGCCTCTCATCTCCAAGTTGTTTAATCGCCTAAAAGGTGCAAAGATCTTCACTAAACTCGATCTTCGTGGCGCGTACAACCTGATCCAGATTCGCCAGGGTGATGAGTGGAAGACAGCATTCAACACTCAAGATGGTCACTATGAGTATCGCGTGATGCCCTTCGGACTCTGCAACGCGCCAGCAGTCTTTCAGGAGCTGGTGAATGACATCTTCCGAGATCTCCTATACTCTTGCGTGGTAGTGTATCTGGACAATATCCTGGTGTTTTCTCCTGATTTGCCATCACATCGGAGGGACGTTCAACAGGGACTGCAGAGGCTCAGGAAGAATCGTCTGTATGCCAAGTTCGAGAAATGCGTTTTTGAACAGACTTCTCTTCTATTCCTGGGATACATAATGTCGAAGAATGGTCTTAAGATGGATCCCGAAAAGGTGTCTGCCATTCTAAAGTGGCCCCGACCTGAGGGGCTGAAGGCTATTCAGCAGTTCCTGGGATTCGTAATTATTACCACATGTTCATCCCTCACTTCTCTTCCCGGACTGCTCCCATTCTGCTAATCCCAAGGAATGGACTCCCGAGGCGTAAAGTGCCTTAGTGTCCTTGAAACAGGCTTTCTCTTCTGCTCCTGTGCGACACCGGCTTGACTGTAACAAATAGTTCTTCCTGGAGGTTGATGCCTCTTCCTCAGGGGCCGGAGCAGTTCTTAACCAGAAATCCTCGTCCAGGCGAATGGTGACCTGCGACTTCTTTTCTAAGCTCTTCTCCCCTTCTGAGCGCAATTACGCTATTGGAGATCGGGAACTGCTTGCCATCAAACTGGTGCTGGAAGAATGGCAGTACTTGCTAGAAGGGGCTCTGCATCCAGTGGTCATCTACATGGAACATAAGAATCTCGCATACCTGCTCTCTGCTCAAAGACTTAATCCTCGTCAGGCCAGATGGTCTCTGTTCTTCGCCCGCTTTAATTTCACTCTACACTTCCGGCCGGCAGATAAAAATATCAAGGCAGACGCACTCTGCAGATCCTTTCTGTCTACCGACCAAGACGAGGAGCCTATACACATCATTGAGCCCTCCAGAATAATTTCTGTCACCCCGTTTTATCTGTCTTGTCTTCCTCCAGGTAAGACTTTTGTAGCGGCTACAGATAGGAAGAGGGTCCTAATCTGGGGTCATTCATCTAAACTTGCAGGCCATGCTGGACAGAGGAAGACACTTCTGCTTATCTCCCGACATTATTGGTGGCCGACCCTGCACAAAGACGTTGCGGATTTTGTCTCTGCCTGATCTTCTTGTGCCCAAAACAAGACACCTAAGCAACTTCCAACTGGGCGACTTCTTCCTCTACCTGTGCCCTCCGCTCCGTGGCAACACATTGCAATGGATTTTATCATGGATCTTCCTGTATCGGCCGGTTGTACTGTCATATGGTTGGTCGCTGACCGCTTCTCCAAGATGGCCCACTTCATTCACTTGCCGGGTCTTCCCTCTGCGCCAGTGCTGGCTAAAGAGTTCATTCTTCACATCTTCCGTCTCCATGGTCTACCCCTTCATATTATCTCGGATAGGGGAGTCCAGTTTAATTCACACTTCTGGAGAGCCACATGCATGCTTTTGAAAGTCACATTGGATTTCTCTTCAGCTTATCATCCACAATCTAATGGCCAGGTTGAGCGTATCAATCAAATCCTTGCTAGCGTCGCCCAGGACTTCATCAACGCTCACCAGAGCAACTAGGTGGAACTCCTGCCTTGGGCCGAATTTTCCTACAATAACCACGTGAGTGAATTCTCAGCCAAGTCTCCGTTTTTTGTGGTGTAAGGTCAACATCCCAATATCCCGTTTCCTGTCTCTGCTTCTGTTGACAATCCTGCTGCGGAATCTCTCGTTAAAAACTTTTCCGAGATCTGGGAGGACACCGAGTCTTCGTTGCTGCAGTCCTCTGAGCGTATGAAGAGACACGCAGACAAGAGACGTCTGGATCCGCCTCTATTCCGTCCGGGGGACAAGATCTGGTTATCCCCCAAGTATGTTCCTCTCAAAATGCCTTCATACAAATTGGGTCCGTGGTTCATTGGTCCTTTTGAGATCCTGAGACTGATCGATTCTGTGGCGAACAAGCTGAAACTCCATGCCTCATTACGGATCCCCAAATCCTTTCATGTGTCTCTCCTCAAGCCTGTTGTCCTCAATCCTTTCTCTGACGATATGGGGACCACTCCAGCTCCAGTCAGCTCTGAGGACGTTCTTGAGGTAGAGAACATTTTGGATACCAAGAGGGTAAGAGGAAAAACTTTTGTCCTTGTGGATTGGAAGGGGTTTGGTCCTGAGGAGAGGTCATGGGAGCCCAGGGAGAACATTGATGCTCCTCTTCTTCTGGAAAAATTTCTTGTGGGCTTGAAGAAGAGGGGGCATAAAGGGGGGGGGGGTACTGTAGCACCGGTGTCTCTGCCTCCTACCCGTCAGAGACGCCGACCTCCTTACCGCCGCGGCCCCCGGCCGGTGTCTCCCGCGCCGCCGGTCGTCTCCCACGCTGGCTGTGTAAGGGGTGTGCGCACTGCGTACAGGCTAGGTCCGGGTGCACGCACTGCATGCAGATCCCCGGGCACTCTTAAAGGGGCCGCGCGCGCCGTCCAAAGATGTTCCCGGCCAATGGCCGGAGGACAAGTATTATATAAGGCACCTCCCCCAACATGGAGGTGCCTGTGCAACATGTTAATTTGGTTTCTTAACATTTCTGTCAGTTCTAAGGTCCCCGTACTGCCCGCCAGCCTGTCTATCAGCCGTGCCCGCCAGCCTGTCTACCAGCTGTGAGCACCAGCCTGTCTACCAGCCGTGCCTACCAGCCATGACCACCAGCCTGTCTACCAGCCATGCCCGCCTGCCTGTCTACTACCGAGCCTATCTGCCGTGCCAGTCTACACCTGTCGCCAGTCCCGTGGGAGTCGCTTGCTCTCACACGAGGTTGGCCCCAGAGTGGCACCTGGTCCACTCTCTCGGTCCCTCCTTGGTTCACGGAGTCGACTAAGCCGCCGTGTAGCCAGGGTCGGTGCGGGTTGGTCCCTAATCATGCCCCTCTGGTCCCTCCTTGTACTATGGCACAGTGGTTCCATCATCCGGATCCGTAACAGAGAGCTTGCCCAGAAGGATTCAGGCAGTGTTGAAAGCCAAAAGGTGGATTTACAAAATACTGACAAAATAAGAAAAATTTAAATTTAGATTTTTTTCGGAGCAAAACAGTAACAATGCAGTGACATTACAAGAATCTGCATAACTAATCATATGCTAAATAGATGCAAGTCAAATTTATGTATGAGATAGCCAAGATGATTGTGTCACAGGTTTGTCAGAAGTGACAGTCGCCCTGCAGTGGGTTGCAGGAGATCTCTACATTTGGCATCTTCTTAGAGACTGTCTCTAGGACCCAGCGGCTACCTTTGTCTGGCTAATTAACACCCTGGCTTGGGTGTATAAATACCTGATGTGTTACAGAGGGAGGTGCCGGCAATATACATTAGTCCTTGTGAAGGCTTTAGCAAGATTAGCACTACTTCTTCTCTAAAGCTTGAGGACCTGTGTGCATTTGTCTGGAGTCATCTAAAGCTAAGCAATTTCCCCCTGTTTGTCCTCCCTTGTTGTCTTTAGTGTTCAGTGGGGATCGACTAGTGCTCATCTCCTCCCTTCCCTAGCCTTAGCCATACGCCCAGGAAATAAAGGTCGAGGCATGCATGCGGCGATTGGTGAAGAGCCAATATAGGGTCGTTAAGGGAGACAGTGTGACAGTAGACCAGCCTAGGAGGTCTCCACTCCCCCTTTCCCTAGAGTCTGGGCTCCCTTTCCCGCCTCCTTTTGTGTAGCACTAAGTCTTTCCCACACCTTGTGTGACAGATTGTCTACAAAGTGATGGTATTCTCATATTCAAAGCTGTAGTGGATGGTGAGATATGGAGCCTGAAAGTCAAAAGTTCAAAACATTGTTACTCTTTTGTTCATCAGTGTTACAAGTCTAAGCTCCCTCATCATGGGGCATATCAAGTCTAAGCTCTCTCATCATGGGGCATATCAAGTCTAAGCTCTCTCATCGTGAGGCTGTTAGGTTCAGTGATGTGAAACGTGGAAGTCTTCTCCTGCATATAGGTGCAGAGAGGGTTAATCGGCCATTTAAAAGGGCATGTTTTATAGGTGAATGACTGTAGTACGGGCAGGAGGTCATTCACCATATCTCCACCCCAGGATGTTGTTTGGGCTTTGAATAGCCAGCCTTTTCACTCAGGTGTTGTTCAGTGCGTGGAAGCTAGCTCCTAAGAGAGGAGCTTGTGTTTGTGCGCTAAACTGGACCGTGTGCTATTTCTGACTCTGAGTAGCCGGACCTCGGTCGAAGTTAGGACTGTTCTTTACCTTTTTTCCTTATTGTTTTCTGTTATGCCAGAAAGGCCAAGTTTATGTTATTCACTTGGCCGTGGTTTATGATGCTTCTTATAATAAACCACCAAGTCATTTAAAGAGACAGTGTCCTGTATCTACCTCCGAGTGCAGCAGAGTGAGCAACTCTATCACACAAGTCTAAGTTCTCTCATCATGGGGCATAACAAGTCTAAGCTCCCTCATCATCGGGTATAACAAATTTAAGCTTTTTGTTAATGGGGTATTAGAAGGTTAACCTCATTCATCATGGAGTTTTACAAGTCTAAGCTTCCTCGTCATGGGCTATAACAAGTGTATATTCCCTTGAAAAAAAACATTAAACTGCCTCATGATAGGGTATAACAAGTCTAAGCTCCCTCATCATGGGGTATAACAAGTCTAAGCTCCCTCATCATGGGGTATAACAAGTCTAAGCTCCCTCATCATGGGATATAACAAGACTAACCTCCATCATCATAGGGTATATCAAGTTAAAGGGAATCTGTTGCCAGATTTTTGCCACCTAATCTGAAAGCAGTATAACGTAGAGACAGAGACCCTGATTTAATTTCAGCGATGTATCCCTTACTGGGTGCTTGCGGTAATTTTGATAAAATCATTGTTTTATCAACAGAAGATGATCACTAGAGGACTAATAAACCTGCTGCCTGGTAGTTCTCTATATTCATGCACTCTGTAACCCTGCCTCCACCACTGATTGGCAGCTGTCTGCCTATGCACAGAAGAAAAAGTTGATCCAGCTCCAGTTTAAAATATAGAAAAAATATTTATTTAATCATTTAAAAAATATATATAATGTGTTGATACATCCAATAAAAAGAAGACCAAGTTTAAGAACACATATGTCACAAATATATCAGGTTTGACAGTCGTTCTGGATCCGGCTGTAGAAGGTCTCTGCGCTTGGCTTTGCAGACACCATCTTGATCTTTTCATCATCCTTCTCTCACTAGGACCCAGCGGTGATCTCCACCTTCTGCTGCTAATTAACACACCCTTGCTTGATCTTTAAAAAACCCTCAGTGTCTCCAGAGAGTCGCTGGTGATAGAAGTATTTTCCTCTGTGCAGGCTTGGAGTTCCAGCAGTCGGCTAGTGTCTTCTTGGAGTTCCTTGGTGGATTGTTGTTGTGATCTTTCTGGTGTCTTCTCAAAGCTAAGTGTGTCCCCTTGTCTATTTGCCTTGTTTTTCTTTAGTTGCAGTGGGGTTGACTAATGCTCACCCTGTCCCCTCCCTACGTAGGGCTTAGCTCTAGGGTCAGTCAGGGATTAGGTATCCTCTCAGCGATAGGTGTGGAATCTATTTAGGGACGATAAGGGAGTCAGGGTGTTGTTAGATCTGCCTAGGGGTCTCTGCGCTCCCTTTCCCTAGTTGTTGGGCTTCCCCCCCCTTTTCCCATTTTTTTTCAAATTTTGGTGGAAAATAATTATTTGGTCATCTACAAACAAGCAAGATTTATGGCTCTCACAGACCTGTAACTTCTTCTTTAAGAGGCTTCTCTGTCCTCCACTTATTACCTGTAGTACTGGCTCCTCTGTCCTCCACTCATTACCTGTAGTATTGGCACCTGTTTGAACTTGTTATCAGTATAAAAGACACCTGTCCGCAACCTCAGTCACTCCAAACTCCACTATGGTGAAGACCAAAGAGCTGTCGAAGGACACAGAAGCAAAATTGTAGCCCTGCACCAGGCTGGGAAGACTGAATCTGCAATAGGCAAGCAGCTTGGTGTGAAGAAATCAACTGTGGGAGCAATAATTAGAAAATGGAAGACATACAAGACCACTGATAATCTCCCTCGATCTGCGGCTCCACACAAGATCTCACTCTGTGGGGTCAAAATTATCTCAAGAACGGTGAGCAAAAATCCCAGAACCACACGGGGAGACCTAGTGAATGACCTGCAGAGAGCTGGGACCAACATTACACAGGCTACCATCAGTAACACACTACGCCGCCAGGGACTCAGATCCTGCAGTGCCGGACGTGTCCCGCTGCTTAAGCCATTACATTTCCGGGCCCGTCTGAAGTTTGCTAGAGAGCATTTGGATGATTCAGAAGAGTATTGGGAGAATGTCATATGGTCAGGTGAAACCAAAGTAGAACTGTTTGATAGAAATACAACTCGTCGTGTTTGGAGGAGAAAGAATGCTGAGTTGCATCCAAAGAACACCATACCTACTGTGAAGCATGGGGGTGGCAACATCATGCTTTGGGGCTGTTTCGTTGCCAAGGGACGAGGACGACTGATCCGTGTACATGAAAGAATGAATGGGGTCATGTTTCGTGAGATTTTGAGTGCAAACCTCCTTCCATCAGCAAGGGCATTGAAGATGAAATGTGGCTGGGTCTTTCAGCATGACAATGATCCCAAGCACACCGCCAGGGCAACGAAGGAGTGGCTTCGTAAGAAGCATTTCAAGGTCCTGGAGTGGCCTAGCCAGTCTCCAGATCTAAACCCTATAGAAAACCTTTGGAGGGAGTTGAAAGTCCGTGTTGCCAGCAACAACCCCAAAACATCACATATAGGCCAACATACCAGCAGCGGTGTGTGCAAACCTTGTGAAGACTTACAGAAAGAGTTTGACCTCTGTCATTGCAAACAAAGGATAAATAACAAAGTATTGAGATGAACTTTTGTAATTGACCAAATACTTATTTTCCACCAAAATTTTAAAAAAATTTCTTTCCAAATCAGACAACGTGATTTTCAGGATTTGTTTTCTCATTTTGTCTCTCATAGTGGAGGTCGACCTATGATGTCAATTACAGGTATCTTTCATTTTTTTTAAGTGGGGGAACTTGCACAATTGGTGGCTGACTAAATACTTTTTTTCCCCACTGTAATTGGTAGATCTGCAGCAGATAAAACAATGTTATCAAACCAGCAGCAAGTAGCCCAGAAAGTGATACATCGCTGGAATCAGGGTCTCTGACCCTAAATCATGCTGCTCTCAGACTGGGTAACAAAAGCCTGGTGGCAGCCTCCCTTTAAAGTTCCCTCATAATGTGGTATTCCAAGTTTATGGACCTCATAATGGGGTATAAAAAATGTAAGAACATGGGGTGGGCTAAAACTAATCTCCTACCGTTAAGAATAATCTCCTCATGGGGAACAACAAGTACAAATAATGGTGTTCAACAAATCTAAGCTTTCTCATTACAACAAGGTACAAGACAAAGTTTTTTTGTTATGAGGTGTGGCAAAACTAAGCTACCTCTTTATGGTGTATAAAATGTCTAAGCTCCCTCATCTTGGGTAAGAACAAAACTAAACTTCCTTATTATGGGGTTTAACAAGTCAAAGCTCCCTCATCATGAGGTGTAACAATACTAAGCTCCCTCATCATGGGGTGTAACAATACTAAGCTCCCTCATCATGGGGTGTAACTGACGCGCCCCTGGGCCTGAGTCGCGCAGCGTTGCGCACGCGGGAGCCTACTCGGAGCCGGATCTGATAGGGGTAGTAGTCTCGTGGCGGTGACCCGGTCCGTGCCCAGGGAGTCAAGCTGAGTGGCAGTCTTTAGCAGTAGATGTTAGAATGTTCGACTACGCCACCCGTTGAATGCGGTCAGGAGACCGCCGCTACAGGGCAGACCGCTGAGGCCGGTGATACGGTTGTGCAGCGGGGATGGTATAACCCCCAACGGGAGGGGTATGGCCTCAGGGCAGCGGACGTGGATGATTAAACACTCGGAGACGGTGCGGTGTAGTTCAGGGTCTTTACTGGTGGCAAAGGTAGACCCTCCCGGAGTACTGGCTAGCGATCGGGGCCTGGTCAGTCCGCGAGCAGATGGGATCTCCCCTGGCCAGGCGGAGTTGTAGGCCTCCCCAACTAATCGTACTCTTCTGGCTACCTTGCTAGAGGCTGGTAAAAGTAGCCCACGTCCCTGAGTGTACCGTGTGGTGCTCACCCGTATGGCCGGTGACTCAGGGCCTTTTGGTAGCTTCCGCTCCACGTCGCGGTGCTCGTCCCTTGCGTGTGACCGTGCCTTCGGGTTTCTTGGCCAGAGGACCTGAAATCCCCTGCCGGGCGGTTTCTGCTGCTGGGTAAGGATTAGTCCCCACAGCCTCGGACTCCGGGTCCGGTAAGAATTCTTCAATCAGGGCGAGCTCTACAGCTTCCAGCCCCTGACCTCTTTTACTACAGCTCCCACAGAGCTCCTGATCTTTCTTTCCCTATAGCTGCTCCACTACAGACCAGACTGTGTCTCTGTCTGTGTTCTCTCACTCTACTCTACTCACTAACCCTGCCTCAGCCCCAGCTTTATATAGGGGAAGTTCTTCCCCTCCCAGGACTGGGCAGGAGGTGTGGCATGCATAGGATGTCTGACCAGGAAATCTCCCACCTGCTCACAGACGTAATATTGCTATCACTGTGGGAACCAGACCCCTGGGGTGCCACATTCCCCCCTAGTGAAATTTAGTACTCCGGGACTAAACATATTTTTGTAAAACATAACAAGTAAAAACAGAAACAGTACAATAAAGAAAAACACATTAGGATGGTCACGGCATGTCCGCAACCGGGTGCAGTCTTTGAAGAAAACAAAGGTGTCCATTTCACCAAGAGACCGGGAGCCGTAACCAGGTAGGGGTCTGTCCTACCCCGAGTCCTTAACAGTCTTTAGTCCATTCCTGGTTACGCTCCAACATATGTACAAAGGATTCCGGATAATCCCTAAACGACACCTATAAAATAACTAGAAATACACAATTATTTACAAGTAACAGAAAACAGGTAAATACAAATAAACAGTCTAAACACTTAGATCCTCCAACGTACGGGCAACTGGCCTCTAGTGGCTCTAGTGGACCTATGGAGCTGACTGACTGGTCCTGAGCTACGGGGTGTAGGAGCTGTCAAAGATAAACTGGGCAGCTGTCTACGGGCTCTTTGGCTCACTAGGGGTACGGCAGGCTCACTATAAGCAGAGGGTTGATCCTCCTGGTCTGCTTGTGTGGGGTCTTCTGCCTCCTGGACCGGCTGCTCTTCCAGCTCTACCTGTTTCTCCGTAGGTACTTGAGATGCTGGTTGGAGGAAGGTGAGGACGGGTACCACAACAGCGCCATTCACTTGTGTCCAAGACCGAGGGAAGTCTCCGAGCACAGTACTAACCATATCTTCCCTTTCCTCTGCGGGTCGAGGGTCTTCTTGTTCTTCTTCAGGGCTTTGTAGCTGTTCGGGACACTTCTTCAGGTGATCTCGGGATACAATGGCTGTGGTTTCTCCTCCGTCCTTACTGATTATGCAGACTTTCGGGTTCTCATGGCTTGAGGGCAGTATGGTGTACGGGTCCTTCTCCCACTGGTCGTCCAACTTGTGGAGGCGTCTCTTCCTCTTCAAGACCTGCTCTCCAGGTACCAGGGGAACAGCGGGAGCATACTGGTTGTAAGTCTTCTCCTGTCTTTCTCTAGCTTGACAGAGACTTCGCTCCACGCTCTCCTGTACTTTCCAGTACTGCTGCTGCCTTTCTGTGTCCCAGTCTGCTTCTGGTGAAGTGTCCTCGGGTGTCAGGACTCCCATCTCCAGATCAACAGGAAGCTTACCAGGTCTTGCTCTCATTAGGTAAGCCAGGGTACAGTTGGTAGAACCTACCGGGATGTGGTTGTATAGGTCCACCAGATCAGGCAGTTTCTCAGGCCACAGACTGCGTTCCTCCAGGGGCAATGTTTTCAGAAGATCTATCACCACCTGGTTCATTTTCTCGCAGAGCCCATTGGTTTGCGGATGATAGGGTGTTGTTCTTATCTTCCGGCAGCCATACAGAGTACAGAACTCCTGGAAGACTTCCGCTTCAAAGGCAGGTCCCTGGTCCGTCAGCACCTGCTCCGGGTATCCGTGTGGACGGCAGAAGTGCTGCTGGAAGGCTCTAGCTGCTGTTTGAGCCGTTAAGTCCTTGACCGGGACCACCACCAGGAACCGGGAGTAATGATCTACGATTGTGAGGGCGTAGACATACCCAGATCTGCTTGGAGCCAGTTTCACATGGTCCAGGGCTACCAGTTCCAGTGGCTGTCGGGTGATGATGGGCTGCAAGGGAGTCTTCTGGCTGGCACGGTCCTTCCTTCTTAGGTGGCACGGTCCACAGTCTCTGCACCACCTCTCGATGGTTCCCCTCATGCCTACCCAGTGGAACCGCCCACGCAGCAGGAACTCCAGCTTCTTCCACCCGAAGTGCCCAGCTCCTTCGTGGTATGCCTCCAGTACCATAGCCGCGTCTCTTCTTGGCACCACTACTTGCCAGATCAGTTCATGCGTCCGGGAGTTAACCATTCTGCGGCACAACTTCCCCTTGTAAAGGAACAGTCGACTCTTCTCAGCCCACAGTTGCTTGGTCTCTTCCGGAGCGTCTGGGTCAAGGCGGGCATCTGGCTGAGTCAGCATCTCCTTCACCAGTCGGACGGCGGGGTCACTGTCTTGCGTTTCCGCCCAGTTGTAATGAGGTAAGGGGTTGAACGTAGCGGATTGCTTACCCCTTACACGGTGGGAATACTGGATAGTCCCATGACGGTGGAACGCGGGGAGTTCAACTTCTTCCAATTCCTCTGGATCTTCCCCTACGTCCGGTAGGTTTGGCATTCTGGACAAGGCATCCGCGTTGGTATTGGAGCGTCCTGCCCGGTATTTGATTGTGAACTCAAAGTTGGACAGGCGGGCCATCCATCTCTGCTCCAGGGCACCGAGTCTTGCTGTGTCCAGGTGTGTCAACGGGTTGTTATCCGTGTACACGGTGAACCGGGAAGAGGCGAGGTAGTGCTTAAAGCGTTCGGTGACTGCCCACACCACTGCCAGGAATTCTAACTTGAATGAGCTGTAATTCTCAGGGTTTCTTTCGGTGGGTCGCAGTTTTCGGCTGGCGTAAGCAATTACTCGTTCTTTCCCCTGCTGGATCTGGGACAGTACGGCTCCTAGCCCGATGTTACTTGCGTCGGTGTAGAGGATAAAGGGCTGGCTGTAATCCGGGTACGCCAGGATTTCATCCCCCGTGAGGGCCATCTTCAGCTGGCGGAAGGACTCTTCTTCCAGCTTCTCCCATCTGAAGGGCGGCTTCTGGTTCTTGGCCTTCCTGGACTGGCCTATCAGGAGGTCCTGCATAGGAGCTGCCTTTTTGGTGAAACCGGGAATGAATCTTCGGTAGTAGCCTACCAACCCGAGGAACTGCCGCACTTCCTTTACGCTGGAGGGGCTTGGCCATTCCTTAATTGCGGTGATCTTATCAGGGTCGGGAGCCACTCCGTCAGCACTCACCACGTGTCCCAGGTACTGCACCTTTGGTTTCAGGAGGTGACACTTGGAGGGTTTCACCTTTAGGCCGTAGTTTGCCAGGGCTTCGAACACTTCTGCCAGGTGTTTCAGGTGGTCCTCGTAGGTCTTGGAGTAGACGATGACATCGTCCAGGTATAACAGGACCGTCTCGAAGTTTCGGTGTCCCAGACAGCATTCCATCAACCGTTGGAAGGTTCCTGGTACGTTGCAGAGTCCGAACGGCATGCAGGTAAACTCGCTAAGTCCCATCGGGGTGGTGAATGCGGTCTTCTCCCGGTCCGCCTCTGCTACAGGAACCTGCCAGTACCCGCTAGTGAGATCCAAAGTAGAGAAGAAGTTAGCAGATTTTAAAGCAGCCAAAGACTCCTCTATCCTTGGTAAGGGGTACGCATCTTTGTGTGTGATACGGTTGATTTTCCGGTAATCTACACACATTCTCATAGTGTTGTCTTTCTTTTTAACCAAGACTAGTGGAGCTGCCCAGGGGCTACAGCTATCCCTGATTACCCCAGCCTCCTTCATGTCTCTAAGCATCCCCTTGGCGTGTTGGTAGTGTGCAGGGGGTACGGGTCGGTATCTCTCCTTTATGGGAGGATGGTCTCCCGTGGGGATGTGGTGTTCTACCCCCTTTACTCGCCCGAAGTCTAACGGGTGTTTACTAAACACTCTCTCGTACTCTTGAACCACCCGATAGACTCCCTGTTTCTGGTGTGAGGGAGTGGAGTCAGTACCCAAATGTAGTTGCTGACACCAGTCCTCTATTGTTTTCTTAGAGCCGTTACCTTCCTCTGGTTGAGATGGAGGCAAGGGTTCCACGGACTGTACAGAATTCTGGTTTATGGTGAACAATTTAGCTAGCGTGGCATACCGGGGCAGGTGTACTTCTCTCTTCCCGATGTTTATTATGCGAACGGGCACCCTCCCATGGCGTACATCAACCACCCCCCGTGCTGTCAAAATGGTGGGCCTACTGTCTGAGTAGACGGGTTCTACCATTGCTTGGTAGTCTCTACCTCTTAGACCAATAGCTGCCCGGCACCAAATCATCATTTCACTTTTTGGGGGCATGGCAATAGGGAAAGGGTCACACATTCTCACGCTTCCAATCTCACCACCGGAGAGTTCCACCTGTTGCCGTCGCATCAGTGCCCGGATCTCTTTTTGGAGCACTCGCTGCTGGCCGGAGCTGGCGTTCTTGGCAACCTGCTGTAAAATGAAAATCACCTCTGCAAGACAATTTTCAATTACATTAGTTCCTAGCGTTATCTTTGGGTGACTCTCGCGCTTGTCAATGTCTACAATGATCAGTCCCTGTGCTGCCAGTTCGACTCTACCGATTTTAATGGTCATCTCTTTGAATCCGATCTGTGGCACGGGTTGACCATTGCTGGCGATGATACTCAAGTCGTCGTCAGGGTAGCGGGTTATATCCGAGTCATTCCAGTACTGCTTGAAGAGCACGTACGGGATGGTGGTGACCTGTGACCCGGTGTCAAGTAGGGCACTCATAGGAATGCCATCCAGTACCACAGGCAAGACTGGACGTCCTCCCACATATTTGTCACGCCAGTTCGATGGGCCTGGTGATCTTATTCCTGGGGGTTGGCCCTCTACCCCAGGTTGTGCCAGTTTAAAGGACAGTACCTTGCCATATGTCCGGGTTGATTGCAGCGGCGGCAGATGGGTTGTCCGTCCTCGTTGTATCGGTCGCTGGGTCTTCCTCTGGCCGGTGGGGTCCTCCTTGGTCGACGCCACGGGATGTCCTCCGGTCCGGATGCCAGCTGGATCTTCCCTGGAGCAGAAACCTGTAACGACTGCACAGTTCGGGTTAGCGCAGCAACGCTTTTAGCTAGCTCTTGGACCTGATGGTGCAGGTCTGGAGCCGGGTCATTGTTCAAAGCCTGCGCATCAGCCCCCACAGGCCCTGCCGACAAGGGCGCCGCCTCCTGGTGGTAAGCGGTAGTAGGGCGCCTGTGGGTCACAACGCCACCCGGTGCCGGTTCTCGGAGCACCCGGATGGCTCTGTCCTTGAACTGTGCAAAGTCCAGATGAGGATCCTGTAAGGCCATTGCCCGCAACTGGGTTCGGTGGGCATTGCAATATAGTCCCTCTATAAATTGTTCAGTCAACAGCCTGTCCTCGTTTCCCACGCCGTCAGGGTCGGTCTGCTTAATGGCTCTGAGGGCCTCTTGTAGGTTTAGTGCATAGTCCCTTATATTCTCATGTGCTCGCTGTTTGCACCCGTAGAATCTAAGCCTAATCTCAGCTGAGGTGCGGGTATCAAAGGTGTCCTTCAGCCGGGTTAATATCCCTGCGACAGCCCTCCTCCCAGGTGGCCAGGACTTTACCTCCCTTTGGGCTGCCCCGGTTAGTTGGGCCACCAGGATGCTCACTTTTTGCTCTTCTGTGAGGGGGTACACCTGGAAGAGGCTATCCAGCTTTTCTCTAAAGTCATTCAGGGTATGTGACTCCCCTGAGTACTGGGGTAGCCAGGCTGCCCCCGGGATATAGGGCATAGTGAAAGGCATGACCGCAGCAGCGGTGGCGCTGGCGGTGGCTGCGGCAGTGAAGCTCTCCTCCATATCCGACATCTTCCTCCCCCCTAGTGGACCGTGGCCTACCTTGCGATGATCCTCTTCCGTAGGCCGCGGCTCCGCAGTGGATCGTCAGGGTCGAGGACCTTCCGTCGCGCTCCTATGACGTCGGCGTCTGCTGGGCTCCTTCCAGGACCTTACGCAACGTCCGGACGTGAGGCGGGGCTTCAGTTCTCGCGGGCTTTTTGGAGTCCACGCCCCTCTTCTTCCCGCGCGGCGTCTTCAAGATGGCGCCCAACGGCGGGAAAACTCCACGGATGGCGGGAAGAAGGCAGAAGATGGCGTCCAACGGCGGGAAAACTCCACGGATGGCGGGAAGAAGGTAGAAGATGGCGTCGGATGGCGGCAATCTTCACCACAGGTAAGTTGAAAAGTCTCTTTTTTAGGCACGCAGTACCCGGTGGTTGCGGGCACGAAATCCTGCCGACTACGCCAAAGTTGACGCGCCCCTGGGCCTGAGTCGCGCAGCGTTGCGCACGCGGGAGCTTACTCGGAGCCGGATCTGATAGGGGTAGTAGTCTCGTGGCGGTGACCCGGTCCGTGCCCAGGGAGTCAAGCTGAGTGGCAGTCTTTAGCAGTAGATGTTAGAATGTTCGACTACGCCACCCGTTGAATGCGGTCAGGAGACCGCCGCTACAGGGCAGACCGCTGAGGCCGGTGATACGGTTGTGCAGCGGGGATGGTATAACCCCCAACGGGAGGGGTATGGCCTCAGGGCAGCGGACGTGGATGATTAAACACTCGGAGACGGTGCGGTGTAGTTCAGGGTCTTTACTGGTGGCAAAGGTAGACCCTCCCGGAGTACTGGCTAGCGATCGGGGCCTGGTCAGTCCGCGAGCAGATGGGATCTCCCCTGGCCAGGCGGAGTTGTAGGCCTCCCCAACTAATCGTACTCTTCTGGCTACCTTGCTAGAGGCTGGTAAAAGTAGCCCACGTCCCTGAGTGTACCGTGTGGTGCTCACCCGTATGGCCGGTGACTCGGGGCCTTTTGGTAGCTTCCGCTCCACGTCGCGGTGCTCGTCCCTTGCGTGTGACCGTGCCTTCGGGTTTCTTGGCCAGAGGACCTGAAATCCCCTGCCGGGCGGTTTCTGCTGCTGGGTAAGGATTAGTCCCCACAGCCTCGGACTCCGGGTCCGGTAAGAATTCTTCAATCAGGGCGAGCTCTACAGCTTCCAGCCCCTGACCTCTTTTAGTACAGCTCCCACAGAGCTCCTGATCTTTCTTTCCCTATAGCTGCTCCACTACAGACCAGACTGTGTCTCTGTCTGTGTTCTCTCACTCTACTCTACTCACTAACCCTGCCTCAGCCCCAGCTTTATATAGGGGAAGTTCTTCCCCTCCCAGGACTGGGCAGGAGGTGTGGCATGCATAGGATGTCTGACCAGGAAACCTCCCACCTGCTCACAGACGTAATATTGCTATCACTGTGGGAACCAGACCCCTGGGGTGCCACATAACAATACTAAGCTCCCTCATCATGGGGTGTAACAATACTAAGCTCCCTCGTCATGGGGTTCATAAGGTGTAGGCTCATGGGGTGTGCCAAAACTAAGCTTCCTCATTATGGGGACTAACAGATTTATATAAAACCTGTCAGAACTAATTTGTAATGTAAAGTAAAGATATAACTATAATGGCGCTGTGACACAGATTAAATTCATGTCTTCCACATTGTTGTTTTTCTTAAATCACCATTTGAAGTTTTCTGCTAATTTGATTTCAGTTCACAGGGGTGGGACTGTGCAATGGGTCTTTCCCTTTCTGTCTGTGATTCCCTGCCCCTCCACCTGACAGGTTCTGTTTAAGCTCCGTCATCATAGGGTGTAACAATACAAGGCTCCCTCACCATGGGATGTAGCAATGCTAAGCTCCCTCATCATGGGCTATAATAATACTTAGCTCCCTCATCATGGGGTGTAACAATACTAAGCTACCTCATCACGAGGTATAATAATACTTATCTCCCTAATCATGGGGTGTAACAATACTAAGCTCCCTCATCATGGGGTATAACAATACTAAGCTCCCTCATCATGGGGTATAACAATACTAAGTTCCCTCATCATGGGGTATAACAATACTAAGTTCCCTCATCATGGGGTATAACAATACTAAGCTCCCTCATCATGGGGTATAACAATACTAAGCTCCCTCATCATGGGGTATAATAATACTTAGCTCCCTCATCATGGGGTATAACAATACTAAGCTCCCTCATCATGGGGTATAATAATACTTAGCTCCCTCATCATGGGGTATAACAATACTAAGCTCCCTCATCATGGGGTTTAATAATACTTAGCTCCCTCATCATGGGGTATAACAATACTAAGCTACCTCATCACGGGGTATAATAATACTTATCTCCCTCATCATGGGGTATAATAATACTTAGCTCCCCATCATGGGGTATAACAATACTAAGCTACCTCATCATGGGGTGTAACAAAACTAAGCTCCCTCATCATGGGGCATAATAATACTTAGCTCCCTCATCATGGGGTATAACAATACTAAGCTCCCTCATCATGGGGTATAATAATACTTAGCTCCCTCATCATGGGGTATAACAATACTAAGCTCCCTCATCATGGGGTTTAATAATACTTAGCTCCCTCATCATGGGGTATAACAATACTAACCTACCTCATCATGGGGTATAATAATACTTATCTCCCTCATCATGGGGTATAATAATACTTAGCTCCACATCATGGGGTATAACAATACTAAGCTACCTCATCATGGGGTGTAACAAAACTAAGCTCCCTCATCATGGGGTATAATAATACTTAGCTCCCTCATCATGGGGTGTAACAATACTAAGCTACCTCATCATGGGGTATAACAATACTAAGCTCCCTCATCATGGGGTATAATAATACTTATCTCCCTCATCATGGGGTGTAACAATACTAAGCTCCCTCATCATGGGGTATAACAATACTAAGTTCCCTCATCATGGGGTATAACAATACTAAGCTCCCTCATCATGGGGTATAACAATACTAAGCTCCCTCATCATGGGGTATAACAATACTAAGCTCCCTCATCATGGGGTATAATAATACTTAGCTCCCTCATCATGGGGTATAATGATACTAAGTTCCCTCATCATGGGGTATAACAATACTAAGCTCCCCCATCATGGGATGTAACACATTTAAGCTTCCTCACCATGCAGATATAACACATCTAAGCTCCCTCATCAGGTGGTTTATCATGTCCAAGCTCTCTCTTCATGGGGTATAAGCAGTATAAGAAATCTAAGTTCCCTCATCATTGGATATAGCACTTCTAAGTTCTTTGTTTAAAAAAATCAACAAATTGTAGGGATTCAAGCTCTCTGACAACCATTAGGATACACACAGACACCGGGGTTCTTGTGTGTAAGATTTATTATGCTTCAGAAAATTTCACAATGGCTCTGGCAGACACTGCTGAGCTAGCCCAGCTGCCTGTTATTAGATGATCAACCCAAGCTGGAGTGTATGGGAGCGACCTTTCCCATCCAAGCTCTTTTGGTTGCTCCTAAGTCCTGGACCTAAAATCCAGTCCAGTAAAAAATCCTCTCAGCAACCTGTTGTTTCTGGTGTACTTTCTTCAGGGACTTAACTCACAGAGGCCTACCACCTCCAGCCACCATCCAGTACTTTACATCCTGTTACCCAAAAACCATGAGTTACTCAGGTTTTCCCACATCCACTATAGCGTGATCCGACACTAGCGTAATCCTTTAACCTAACAGGTAGTGTCGCATCCAATGCCCACTTGGTAGTCAGGCATTCTTTTTTACATTGAGTAGTTTTTCCTGCACAGGGTAAGTTTTTGAATCAAGTAGATTATTGAGTGTTCGTCCCCATTGATCTCCTGAGACATGACAGCCACTAGCCCAACATTCGACGCATCTGCCTGGACTATGAACTCCTTGGAGAGATCCGGAGCAGCCAACACTAGCTGCCTACAGTTTTAGCTCCTGAAAGGCCCCCTCAGCTTTTTGATGCCACTTAGCTAATACTGATTTCGTGCTCTTTAGGAGATAAGTGAGAGGGGCTGCTATCTCGGCATAATCAGGGACAAACCTTCTGTAATAGCCCACAATTCCCAGGAATGCTCTGAAGTGCTTTTTCCTGAGGGGTCGGGGCCAATCCTGTTTTGTCTCCACCTTGTTTACTTGGGGTTGGATCTCGCCCTTGCTTACAATGTAGCCCAAATACTTGGCTTTCTCCATCCCCATGGCTGGCACATTTTTTCCTGATTAATAGTAGCCAGTTTTTTTTAGGGCATCAAATATTGCCTGGACTTGACTCAAATGACTTCCCCAATCCCGGCTGAAGGTGACATAGTCATCCAAGTAGACATCTGCATACTTTTTTGTGAGGGGCTAGGACCTGGTTCTTGGCTGTCTGAAAAGTTGCCACAGACCTTCACGCGCCAACAGGCATCCTAAATCTATTATGCTTTCGTACGGTGTAGTTTCAGTTTCCTTTGTCTTTTTTGCTACATACAGTAGCTTCGGGGGTGTTGGCCATACTGTAGCTCAAACGAGGAAAATCATGTAGACGCTTGCGGACCTTGATGGAGATCAATGGGTAGGGTAAAATACAGTTCCAATCCCTACCGTCCTTCTCTACCACCTTCTTTAACATTGCCTTTAAGGTTTTATTAATCCCCTCTAACCGGCCATCCATCTGCGGATTGTACATGGAGGTTTGAAGCTGGAAAATTTGTAGGATGTTTACACAATTCCCTCATGACTTTTGACATGAATGGTGTCCCCTGATCCATTAATCTCCTTAGGAAGGCCAATTCATGAGAATATATGGACCAACTCTTGAGCAATACACATTAAAGGGGAGTTTCTCAAAGGCATCACCTCCGGGTACCAATATGTACTGGGGTCCTCTGGTGGACTTTACCAGGGGTACCAGATCCATAGCTATTCGATCCATATGGACCTCAATAATTGGCAACGGAACTAATTGACTGCAGAAGTGGGCAAACAGGGAGGTCAGCTGGCATACGGAATAAGACCGACAATAACTCAGAATTCCTATAACACCCAGGCCAGTAAAACATCTGGAGTATCCGCTTCTGGGTTTTGTCTACTCTTAGAAGACCACCTAATGCATGGGAATGAGCCATATCTAACACATGTGTCTCTAGGGCTCCGGCACCAGTAGTTGCTCTATTACCTGGCCCCAAGTAAAATGTTCCAACAAAGTCTGTTTAGAGACAGTCCTGGTCACACAGGCTGGATATCCTCCAGTATACCGGCTGAGTCTAGAGATATCACACAGGAGGTCTTCTTACCTTCACACACAGACCATGTGTGAAACAAATAGACTCCATTTTAACATGTGAACCACACCCAGAAGTGGGGTATGTGGGCAGCCAGACCCACCCATCTCTCAGGCTGACTGTAAATCTGACCCAGATGCACAAAAGAAGCCTCTTAGTACTATGTGCACTGAAGCATTACTTCAGGTTTACATCACAGAGGAGAACCACCTCCATGATACATACCACCCATCAACTGTGTCCGGTGGGCGTCTTACATACCCCCCCCCCTCTGCCTAAAGCCGTGGGACTTGGCACCTTCTACCACTAGACACAGGATTCTCGAGAGGGCATCTGCATTACCATGTAGCTTCCCGGCTCTGTGTTCCATGTGGAGTTGAAATCCTGCAGGGCTAGAAACCAGTGGGTAACTCAAGCATTTTCCCCTTTTTCTCCCTCACCCACCTGAGCGGGGCATGGTCTAATATTAATTTAAGTTTTCGCCTTAACAGATACAGTGCCGGCAAAAAAAATCTTTACAAGTTCAATGAAACCACAAAATCTTAATATTCAAGTGGATTCAAGTGTTTTATTGTGGATATTTTATTACAATTAGTATTTTGTCATGTCACCCTTACATTTTATCACCATCTGCAGTCGTTTAGGCATGGACTCAGCAAGGCTGGCTAAGTATGTGTAGTCCATGTTTACCCACAGTGTCTTCAGCACCTCCTTTAGATTGTTGATGTCGCTGGGTCGTGTCTCTTGAACCTTGTTTTTCATTAAATTCCAGGCATTTTCTATGGGGTTAAGGTCAGGGGAATTACCTGGCCACTCTAAAATGTTAATGTCATGGTCACTGAGAAACTTTCTCACGGCCTTGGCTTTGTGGACCGGGGCTCCATCATGCATAAAGTAATCTCACTGATGTATGACCCAAAAAGTAAGCAGGTGTTCTTCCAAAACAGTAATATAATTGCTTGCTTTCATAGTTACATTCTTGGGAAGGAAGTACAAACCTGCCCTGCCAATGCTTCCAGTGAAAGCACCCCACACCATCACACTGTCAGGGTGTTTAACAGTCTTAACTGTATATTTTGGGTCATACTGTGACACGGTACTCGGACAACGCACAACCTTTGAGCCTCCCCTGACCGGCCTGAAAGTGCTCTCATCATTAAACATCACTTTCTTCCACTCTTCAGATGTCCAATCTTGATATTTCTTACAAAAGGCCAGCCGTTTCTTCTTCATTGCTGCTGTGAGCAGGGGCTTCTTTGCGGCACGGCAACTTGGCAGACCCAGGTCCTTCTGCAGGCGGTGACGAATTGTCCTAGTTGCGATGTTCTGGAGGAGCATAGGGTATTTTATTATTTTTTTTTCAACGGCAGTTATAGAAGGATGTGACATCACTTCACGCTCCAGACGATTATCAGTCCTTGGTGAAGTCTTCTTAGGTGCGCCAGAGCCTGACTTCCTCTGCGGTACCATCCCAGGACGCAGTGATGCCGCCAACCGCTTCAGTTGAAAATTGCTTCTCTTGACACTCCCAGATCTCTAGCTACAGCAATCACCGAATCCCCCTTCTCGAGCAGAGTCAAGGCACGGGATTGCTCTTCCATTTTAAGCTTCTTTCGACCCATTGTGGGAGATAATAAAAAACTGAGGGAGATAATAAAAGACTGCCTAATAGCAAAACTGGCTGAGCTGCACATAACAACCAATCAGAGTGCAGCTTTCGCTTGACCAGAGAAGTGAAAACTGAGCATTGATTGGTTGATATTTGCAACAAAGCCAGCTTTAATATTAGACAGTTTTTTATTATCTCCTCCATTGTGTACACTTTTAAAAAGTGAAATTATGATGTGGATTTTATATGTAAAGTTTTTTTTTGCTGCGCAAGTGTAAAGATTTTTTTTGCCGGCACTGTAGTATCGTAATGTGTCCACCGCCCACTTTATGGCAAAGCATGCTTTTTTTACCATGGAATAATTCTTCTCACATACCGGCAGCTTACTACTCGGGTAGAGAACGGGGTGCTATTACCCATGTATCTCCTGAGAATGGACTGCTCTTAAACCGACTTCTGAGGCATCTGTCTGGAGTACAAATTCCTTCTTAAAGTCGTGGGCACCAGAACCGGCTGCTTACACAGTTACTTTCAGTTCTTGAAAGGCCTTCTCCGCCTCCGCAGTCCATTTGGCTTAAGCTGATTTTGTCACATTAAGGAGGTTGGTCAGGGGTTCGGCCATCATGGCAAGGTTTGGGAGGAACCTCATGTAGTACCCCACGATTCCCAGAAAGGCTCTAACTTCTTTGAGAGAGGTCTCAGCCACTTTTGGACTGCGTCCACTTTACTGATCTGGGGTTTGATCTCGCCTCTACCTATTACATATCCTAGGTATGTGGCCTCTTAATTCCCAATGGCACATTTTTTCGGATTTATAGAAAACCCTGCCTTCCTGAGAGCATCAAACAGCACCTAGACCTTTCACAGATTACTTCCCCCATCCGGGCTGAAGATTACAATCTCATCTAGGTATGCTGCGGTGTAATTCTTATGGGGTGGAAGGATCCGGTCCATGACCCCCTGGAAGGTGGCGGGGCTCCCTGCAGTCTAAATGGCATCCGGACGTAATGGAAGTATCTGTCAGACGTAGAGAAAGCCATCTTCTGCTTGTGATATGGGGATTTACCAATATCCCTTCATTAAATCCAAGGTGGTTATGGACCTTGCCGGCCCAAGTCTCTCGATCAGCTCATCGACAGGCAGCATCGGATTTGCGTCGAACTTGGAGACTCTATTCAGCTTCCTATAATCGTTACAGAACCTCCAATTGGGTTTTGGAACCAAGACAAACGGGCTAGACCACCCGTTCTCGGATTCCTCAATGACACCAAGATTCAGCATACGCTTTACTTTCTTGGAGCTCAACTCTTGCCTTGCCTCGGTAATTCAACAGGGCTTCAAGTTCACCCGCACATGGGATTCTGTCAGAACCTCGTGTTCTATGACCTTTCTAAACCCCGGCAAACATGAGAATAGGTCCTGTTCTGCTCCAGCAACCCCGACCCTGCTGTTTGTAGGCCTTTGACAGCGTCTCTGCTGTTGCGACTACTTAAACATCTGCATCTGGCTTGACCAGCAAACATGGAGTTTCAATGGACTCCCTGTCTTGCCACGGCTTAATAAGATTGACGTGGTACACTTGGCATGGTTTTCGTCTTACTGATTGAACCATGTAGTTCACTTCACCAACCTTCTCCACCTCCTCATAGGGGCTTTGCCATTTGGCCAAGAACTTACTCTCCACTGTGGGAATTAGAATGAGTACTCTGTCCCCGGGGCTAAACTGCCTCACCCTGGCTGACTGGTTGTAGCCCTAGTTTGAGCCTCTTGTGCCTGGAGGAGATGTCCTTTTACGATGGGCATCACCTTCACAATGCTCTCCTGCATCTGGTCTGGGTTACGTGCTTGATGATGCTCCAGTGGGGCGTGACTTCGGCTTCCCAGGTTTCCTTCATTATGTCAAGGAGACCCCGCGGATGTCGGCCATACAGAAGTTCAAATGGAGAGAATCTGATAGAGGCTTGTGGAACTTCCCGAATGGAAAACAGACACAGCCCCAGCCTCGATCGTCCTTTTCTATGACCTTCTTAAGCATAATCTTCCATTTTTTTTTATTGAACCTTTCCACAAGGACGTCCGTCTGGGGATGGTACACTGATGTCTTCAGTTGTGTAATTTGCAGGGCCATACACAGTTCCCTCATCACCTTACTCATAAAGTGTGTTCCTTAGTCAGTCAGGATCTCCCTCGGTAATCCTGTCCAGGAAAAAACATGGACCAACTTGCTGGCTATACTTTTCACAGAGGAATTTCCCAGGGGAACCGCTTGAGGGTACCGCGTTGCATAGTCAAGGATGACCAATAAATATTTATGCCCTCGAGCAGGCTTAACCAGGCGATCGACCAAGTCCATGGCAATTCGCTCAAAGGGCACTTGTATGTTGGGTAATGGCACGAGGGGACTTCGAACGTGAGAGGTGGGGGCGGTTATCTGGCAGGTGGGACAGGACCTGCAGTACTTTAAGATTTCCTGGTGACATCCGGGTCAATAGAACCTCTGCATGACCCGTTCTTGAGTTTTGTCCACCCTCAGATGGCCACCCAAGACATGTGAATGGGACTTGTCCAACAACCTCCATCTATAGGGTCCTGGTACCAACAATTGTTCCACTATCTCTTCCCTCACCTTAGTAACCCGGTACAATAAGTCCCCACTCAACATAAAATAGGGAAACCTGGTGTCAGCCCCCAGCTCCTGTGCTATACCGTTAATGAAGGTTACATTATTGATCGCCTCCTTTAAAGTTAGGGTACTATGTTGGGCCGACCCAAAATTTTCGCTGATCACTCCTAGCTAAGGAATGTCGGCCTCAGGGGACACTATCTCCTCATCCCCCACAAGGGCACAGAAGGGAAACCCATCAGACTCTGGGTGTGGTGATACTTCTTTAAGGGGTAACCCATCTCTTATCCGAGCAACCGAGACCTGTCCCTTTCCCCCACAAGTCCCAAAACAAACAAACTTCCCGGCCTATGATAATGGGGTGCAATAAGTCCTTGACCACGCCGACCGCGTAGGACTCAGTACCTTGGGCCATTTCAATGTCCACTCTGCCTACTGGATAGTCTTTAGCATCCCCATGAATGCAGCAGACACCTCTGCCTCCTGTTGGGACTCCTGTTAAGGGGTAGGTTGTATCCCCAAGGAACCCTTGTCCCCCTGATACCTTTCGACCAGTCTGGCCATGTCATCTTTTGGGGATGACCTTGGGCAACCCAAGTCTGTATTGGCCTTTGAAGGGAACGCACGAACCTGTCCAGTACTATTCGCTCTACCATCTGCAAAGGGGTATAGGACTCTGGTTGCAACCATTTTTGGACCAGGTGCAGCAGATCAAACATTTGGAAGCAAGAGGTTTGTCACAGTGATACGCCCAACGGTGGACCCGTTGTGCCCTGACAGTCATTGTCATCCCCAAGCGAACCAAAATTTCAGTTTTCAGTTTTACATATTCCATGGTGTCTTGCAAGGCTAAGTCATGGTAGGCCTTCTGGGGTCCCCCATTAAGTATGGCGCCAGCACCTCCGCCCATTGCGCTGACGGGAGTTTCTCCCTCTCGACAATCCTTTCAAAAACTGTCAAAAAGGCCTCTGTCATCACAGTCAGTCATTTTCTGCAGAGCTCTCCTTACCGCCTACCGGATGGAAAAGTCTGACCTTGAAATCGGAACTGACGCTATGCTACAAATTGCCTCTGCGAGTAAATAAAACTCCTGCTGTTGTTGACGGTGCCGTTGGATTTGTTGCATAAACAGCTCATTCGTCTGCTGTTGCACCAGCTGTTGTTGTTGGGGCTGCTGCTGTAGCTGGGCTTGCACCAAGTGTTTAACCAGGTCGACCATGCTGTCTGATGTTGCTTGCTGGCTTGTGGCAGCCTTCACCCAGAACGTGCAATACCTGTGTAGCAGTCGCACATGTTCCCCGTGAACGCTGCCCGCACTTCTAACATCAATTATGGTAATGCTACTTAGATGTGTGGTGAGGTAACACAGGAACCGTTTCCATTTAAATGTCTGTGACTAAACAGCTTATCTTAATCAGCCAGACATCTAGATTTGTTAAGCCAAGAGAAATGCACTATTGTGTTTGTGTTGACTTTAGAACTTGTGTGTGTGTTTCTTTGGTGGGTCAAGAAGGACAGACCAGTATTTGTATAACCCTGAATGTTGTCTTCTCTTGGTTCTGAAACAATGATGTTTATTTACAAGAGACCCCTGCTATACCAACTATGTAAATTGATTAAATGCTCAAACAATGAGACCCAAGACCTGTGGAATAATACCCTCCCTAACTCTAGCCCTGTGGATGTGTACTTGAAAGAACAAATGTGAACTATTTAAGGAACATATGCTTCTGTAGCAGGCAGAATTGAAAGAGATTTTACAAGGAGAATCAAAGATCAGACTCTCTTCAGACCATCAGCTTGGTAGAATGGCTTTATCCAAAGAAACACAGATTTGGATTCTACATGATTCCAGCATAAGGGTATATGACCCTGACTGGTGTAACGGGTCTGGGAGGCGGAACCTCTGAGCTACTATACAAGGGGGCGGTCCTTGTAACGGAGCGGGTGGCGACCAGGCAGGCAGTCACAGCAGGTGACCGGGACAGTCTCTGGGTGTACGGGCAGGAGGTCACGGCAAGTGACCGGGACAGTCTCTGGAAGAACGGGCTGGAGGTCACGGCAAGTGACCGGGGCAGTCTCTGGGTGAACGGGCTGGAGGTCACGGCAAGTGACCGGGGCAGTCTCTGGGTGAACGGGCTGGTACGACCTGTGATGGCTGAACCTCCAGGTAGGCTAGCAAGGCAGATGGAGGATGTGTGCTCCCAGGTGAGCAAGCGAGAGTCTCTGGAATAGCAGGTGGTCACAGCACATGACGGCGAAGCCTCCAGGTAGGCAAGCAGGCAGGTAGCGGAGAAGCACTCCCAGGTGAGCGGGCAAGAGTCTCTGGAATAGCTGGTGGTCGGGAAGGAGCGCGCGCTGCCAGCAGAGCGGGAGGAGGACGCCGGGCACGGAGCAGGGAGGTGAGGGGAACAGCGTCCCTGCCTAGCAGAGGGCAGGGACGCCGGCGCTACAGTACCCCCCCCCTTTAGGCCCCCCCTTTTTTAGGCCAGACAGAAATTTAGCAAGGATGAGCGGGGCATGGATGTTCTCCCGGGGCTCCCGCGTTCTCTCCTCAGGACCAAACCCCTTCCAATCTACTAGAAAAAAGGTCTTTCCTCTTACCCTTTTGGTGGCAAGAATGTTCTCTATCTCAAACTCGTCCTCAGCAGAAACCGGAGCAGGAGGCGTACCTGTAGACTTGGAAAAAGAGTTAAGTACCACAGGTTTGAGGAGAGATACATGGAAGGAGTTAGGGATCCGTAAGTTGGCCGGGAGTTTCAATTTATAGGCCACCGGGTTGATCTGACTGATGACCTCCAGGGGGCCGATGAACCGAGGCCCTAACTTGTAAGAAGGTATCTTGAGTCGGACATATTTAGATGAGAGCCAGACTTTATCTCCGGGACGAAATTGTGGAGGATCCAGGCGTTTTTTGTCAGCGTGTCTTTTCATCCGTTCGGACGACTGAAGGAGTGCGGATCGGGTACTCTCCCAAATGGAGGAAAATTTGCCAACGAGAGATTCCGCAGCCGGGTTGTCCACAGAGGTGGAGACAGGAAAAGGAATCCGAGGATGCTGACCGAAGACTACAAAAAACGGGGATTTGGAGGAGGATTCGCTCTCGTGATTGCTATAAGAGAACTCGGCCCATGGTAGGAGATCCACCCAGTCTGAATGATGGGCATTAACGAAGTGCCAGAGGTAACTGGTCAGGTTCTGATTGATCCGCTCCACTTGACCATTGGACTGTGGGTGGTAAGCGGAAGAGAAGTCCAGGGTGACGTCTAGCAGTTTACAAGTGGCTCTCCAGAAGCGTGAGGTGAACTGTACCCCACGATCCGACACGATGTGGAGGGGCAGGCCATGAAGACGGAAGATGTGACGAATAAAGTCTTTAGCTACCTCGGGTGCAGACGGGAGGCCTGGCAGGGGAACGAAATGAGCCATCTTGGAGAAGCGGTCAGCGACCACCCAAATGACCGTACAACCGGCAGAGACTGGGAGGTCTGTTATAAAGTCCATTGCTATATGCTGCCAGGGGGCAGCAGGTACTGGGAGCGGAAGGAGGCGACCGGCTGGCAGATGTCTCGGAACCTTGTTGCGGGCGCAGGACACACAGGCAGAAACAAAGTCTATTACGTCCTTGTGCAGGGTAGGCCACCAGTAGTGCCGGGTAATAAGCTGGAGGGTCTTTTTTTGACCGGCATGGCCAGCCAGTTTAGACGAGTGACCCCAGTGAAGGATCTTCTCCCGATCAGGTACTGATACGAACGTCTTTCCGGGAGGGAGACGATTTAGACTCACGGGAGCCACCTGCATTACTCTGGCGGGATCGATGAAGTGTTTCGGATCTTCCTCGAGATCAGACACCAGAAAGGATCGAGACAAGGCGTCCGCCTTGACGTTTTTGTCAGCCGGGCGAAAATGAAGAACAAAATCAAAGCGAGCAAAAAACAAGGACCACCGGGCTTGGCGCGGGTTAAGTCTCTGGGCATGCTGGAGGTAAGCCAAGTTCTTGTGGTCCGTGTAAATTATTACTGGGTGAAGAGCCCCCTCGAGCAGGTAACGCCACTCCTCCAATGCCAGTTTGATGGCCAATAACTCTCGGTCTCCTATGGAATAATTGCGCTCTGAGGAGGAGAAGAGTTTAGAGAAGAAGCCGCAAGTTACCATCCTCCCGGAAGATGATTTTTGAGTAAGTACCGCTCCGGCTCCAGAGGAGGAGGCGTCAACTTCCAGGAAGAACTGCTTGTTGCCGTCTGGGCGATGCAGCATCGGGGCGGAAGAGAAGGCCTGTTTTAAGGAAAGAAAGGCCTCCTCTGCTTCGGGCGGCCACTCTTTGGGATTAGTACCCTTACGGGTGAGCGCGGAAATTGGGGCAGTCCGGGAAGAGAAGTGTGGTATGAAGAGGCGGTAGTAGTTGGCGAAGCCCAGGAACCGCTGAATGGCCTTCAACCCCTCCGGTCGAGGCCATTTCTCGATGGCAGACAGTTTCTCTGGATCCATTCGTAGGCCGGTCTGAGAAATAATGTAGCCCAAAAACGGAAGCGAGGTCTGCTCAAAGAGGCACTTCTCGTATTTAGCGAAGAGGTGATTCTGCCTGAGCCTGAGCAGGACCTGACGAACGTCCCTCCGGTGAGTCTGGAGATCCGGAGAGAAGACCAAGATGTCGTCCAGGTACACCACTATGCAGGAGTAGAGAAGGTCCCGGAAGATGTCATTGACCAACTCTTGAAAGACGGCAGGAGCGTTACAGAGACCAAAGGGCATTACCAGATATTCATAGTGGCCGTCCCGGGTGTTGAATGCCGTCTTCCATTCATCCCCCTGACGGATACGAACCAGGTTGTACGCCCCACGGAGGTCCAGTTTGGTGAAGATTCTAGCCCCTCTCAGACGATCAAATAACTCCGGAATGAGCGGAAGGGGGTACTTATTCTTCACCGTGATTTGGTTAAGGCCTCTATAGTCTATACAGGGACGGAGAGAGCCGTCCTTCTTTTTTACGAAGAAGAAGCCTGCTCCCGCCGGGGAGGTAGATTTCCGGATGAATCTCCTGGCCAGATTCTCCTCAATATATTCGAACATCGACCGGGTCTCTGCAGCGGATAATGGATAAATACGCCCACGGGGAGGAGTAGTACCGGGTAACAGGTCGATAGGGCAGTCGTATGGTCTATGAGGGGGTAGTGTCTCTGCTTCCTTTTTATTAAAGACATCAGCATAAGACCAATAAGGAATCGGAAGTCCAGGTAGATTAGCTGGGGTAGGAGAAGGACGGACGGGATGGACGGGAACCAGACAGGTCTTATGGCAGTCCTGTCCCCAGCGAAGGACTTCTCCGGTCTGCCAGTCAAGCACGGGTGCATGTCTCTGAAGCCAAGGTAGACCTAGCAAGAGGGCGTGAGAGAGTCCAGGCAGAACATGAAAGGAGATACTCTCAGAATGCAGCATTCCCACCTGTAGAGTAATGGATTCGGTGATGAGTTGGATGGGGCGTGGTAAGAGACCCCCATCCACGGCAGCAACAGACAAGGGTACAGCCAGAGGTTTGGTGGGGATGCGGTATTTCTCTACCAGGGACTGTGAAATAAGATTCCCGGCTGCTCCAGAGTCCAGTTGGGCTAGTTCGAAATAACGGTTCTCCCCGCAGACGATTGAAATTGACAGCAGCAGAGATGGAGAGGATTTATTCTTGTCTAGGTCGACCTCTCTGAGCGAACCTAGACACAGGCGTTTCCCGACCTCTCTGGGCAGGCACGGATCCGGTGCTCCTTACTGCCACAGTAGAAGCAGCTCCCCTCGGCACGGCGTAAGTCCTGACGGGTTTTGACCATCTTGGTCTGGTCGACCTGCATAGACTCAGGAGAGTGTACCTGGGGAGAGATGGAGGGAGTGACGGGTTTCTGAAAGGTAGGAGCTAGACGTGGAAACCTCCTCTCACGGGTGACCTCTTTGGCACGCTCCTGGAACCGTAGGTCAATCCGGGTGGCAAGAGTTATTAGGTCATCGAGAGTGGTAGGAATGTCCCGACCGGCAAGTTCATCTTTAATACGGCCGGACAGACCCTCCCAGAAGACGGATACCAGAGCGTCGTTATCCCAGGCCAGCTCCGAGGCAAGGGTACGGAACCGTATGGCATATTGGCCCACGGTGAGACTTCCCTGACGGAGGCGTAGCAGAGATGATGCGGATGAGGTCTTCCGTCCGGGTTCGTCGAAGACTTTCCGGAAAGCCGTGAGGAAGGCAGGCAAGTCGGATACCAGGGGGTCTCCTCTCTCCCATAGAGGATTTAGCCAGGCCAGGGCCTCCCCGGTGAGATGGGACATGATGAAGGCAATTTTGGCCCGGTCGGAGTTAAACTGGTGGGACAATAGTTCAAAGTGCAGGGTGCATTGATTTATGAAGCCCCGAGCCTGGGCGGAGTCGCCTCCGAAGCGAGGAGGTGCAGAAAGCCGGGGTCCGGGGTAGGATACCATGGTATTGGTGGGCAGCGGAGCTGCCGGGTTGCGAGTCATGGCACTGGCGGTGGTTGCTGGTGGAGCAGTCAGAGTATCCAGGCGAGAATTGACATTCCGCAGGTGACCCAGGATGGACTCCTGTTGGGACCTCTGACGGGACAGTTCATGACAGAGGTCCGAGAGCGAGGGAGCTTGGGTGCCACCGGGTTCCATGGCCCGAGCAAACTGTAACGGGTCTGGGAGGCGGAACCTCTGAGCTACTATACAAGGGGGCGGTCCTTGTAAGGGAGCGGGTGGCGACCAGGCAGGCAGTCACAGCAGGTGACCGGGGCAGTCTCTGGGTGAACGGGCTGGAGGTCACGGCAAGTGACCGGGGCAGTCTCTGGGTGAACGGGCTGGTACGACCTGTGATGGCTGAACCTCCAGGTAGGCTAGCAAGGCAGATGGAGGATGTGTGCTCCCAGGTGAGCAAGCGAGAGTCTCTGGAATAGCAGGTGGTCACAGCACGTGACGGCGAAGCCTCCAGGTAGGCAAGCAGGCAGGTAGCGGAGAAGCACTCCCAGGTGAGCGGGCAAGAGTCTCTGGAATAGCTGGTGGTCACAGCACGTGACGGCGGAGCCTCCGGGCAGGCAAGCAGGCAGGTAGCGGAGAAGCGCTCCCAGGTGAGCGGGCAAAAGTCTCTGGAATAGCTGGTGGTCACAGCACGTGATGGCGGAGCCTCCGGGCAGGCAAGCAGGCAGGTAGCGGAGTGGCGCTCCCAGGTGAGCGGGCAAGCTGGTCCATAGACAGACTGACAGGAGTAGTAAGGCAGACCGTCGGACCTCAGGCTAGCAAGCAGGTAGCAGGAATAACTGGCAGGAAACAGACAGCAAACTGGCAGGACTCTGGCAGGAATCAGGCAGGTAACTGGCAGGTAACTGGCAACGGGACCTGAGGGCTGAAGCAGAGTAGAACAGTGCAACAACATTGCTCGGGCACCTCCATTTTGGAGGAGGTGCCTTATATATGGTGAAGTCCTCCGGCCATTGGCCGGGGACTCCTTAGGACGGCGCGCGCGGCCCCTTTAAGAGGGAGGGAGAGCGCGTGCGCGCGCCCTAAGCACAGTGGCCGGGAAGGAGCGCGCGCTGCCAGCAGAGCGGGAGGAGGACGCCGGGCACGGAGCAGGGAGGTGAGGGGAACAGCGTCCCTGCCTAGCAGAGGGCAGGGACGCCGGCGCTACAACTGGAAAGATACGGATCTGCTCCATTGACCGTCAGAGAGCCCATTGATACATTTGGGGAGACCAGGTTGGGATGATGAAGTCACCTGGCCACATGGATATGTTGTTTGGGGTTGCCAGGTGGGACCCTCCGGTCGCCTGGAACCCATGCAGACATTCGAAGAAGCTAGATTGGGACCAGCCGGCCATCTGGCTCCATGGAAACTCTCAGAGAGGCCAGGGTGGGATCCTCGGGTCTCTTGGCCTTGTACCTCGATGGACTGTCAGCTTCCTAAGCTTGCCGCTGGTTGAGGTAGCCACTGGTTGAGGTAGCTGGCCCTGGAAGTCCCAAAGTCGCAGCTGTTCTATCTCAGGCCGCCAGCGGAAGGGTGAGACTGTGTAATATTGTACCTTCTTAGGTATTTTGCTGGGACTGTTCTATGTGTTCATTGTCCATTTGGTGGTTCAATAAAGTATTGCCGCACTGTTTTACCCTCACCCTGTGTTGCCTGAGTAGTATTATGCCCATGGAAGACCCCATGTCTTCACAACGTCCAGGCTGGTTTATTGGTGCTTCATAAACCATGCCACAAAGGAAAGTTAATGGGCTTTCAGTGCATGCAAGACCAAGTAAACAGTTCCAACAAAGTCACTTTAGAGACAGTCCAGGACACACAGGCCCGAAAGCATCCAGTATACCGGCACAGTCTGGAGACCTCACACTGGAGGCCTTCTTACCTCCACACATAGACCATGTGTCAAACAAACAGACTCCATTTTAACATGTGAACCACACCCAGAGGTGGGGCATGTGGGCAGCCAGACCCACCCATCTCTCTGGCTGCCCGTAAAAATGACCCAGATGAACAAATCAAGCCCCTTAGTACTATATGCACTAGAGCAGGGGTCCCCAACCTGTAGCTCGAGAGCCGAATGTGGCTTGCGGGCCTATGATGCGTGGCTCACGGCTGTCTGCCAGCTTGGTGCATTAGCACCATGTGTAGAAACAGCTATTAAAAGAGTTGATCTCTACATGGTGACTTTTGTGTGTAGCCTTGCACAGAAGAGCAGGTCTGAATGGAGATAAGATAGCAAACCTTGGAGCTTAGCATACTGCCTTGGTGTGATTTCAGTGGAAAAGCTTTAGCTGTCATTATACCAGTAATGGGGGCTTTGCGTGTCACTACTGAGAGTGGGGCAGGAGCTGGATGTGGCTCACGACCCTCTCTCAAAGCTGGATATGGTTTGCGACCCTCTTTCAAAGCTGAATGTGGCTCCCAAGGTCCGAAAGGTTGGGGAGTGGGGACCTCTGCACTAGAGCATTACTCCATGTTTACATCACAGAAGACAACCACCTCTGTGATACATACCTCCCATCAACTATGTGTCCATAGGTCAGGGATATTGGCTTCGGGGGATGGTTACTCATCCTCATTACCAGCGAGTACAGTAAAAGGAAAATCATTGGTTGCATTACATGATGTGGTTACTTTAGCCGAAACTTGGTACCACGCGCTACAGCTTTCCCCCACAAGTCCCAGAAAAACAGAAAGTCTATTCTGACATTCACAGCATGCAATATGTTCTTGACAACTCCCACTTCGTGAGACATGGAACCACAGTCATATGCCGACCCGGGCAATGGAAATAGTTTTTGGCGTCCCCATGGTTAGACCTTACTGCTACCCCCTTTCCTGGGGACTAGCACATGCGGTAGTATGGCTGTTACCATGGTCCACAAATTCCCTGAGTCTAGTTAGTCATGCCATTCACCAACATCTGCACATCTGAGGTCCCTCTGAGGTACGGCTCTGAGGCTGTAGGACAACGGGCTGCTATATGTGCTGATTCCATTGCTCTAGGGTTAGTGTCTTCCTCTTTGCCACCCTCTCAAAGATAGTCAGGAAAGCCTCAACGTCGTCCTCCAGTCATTTTCTGCAATGCCTCCCGTACTACGCGCCTCACGCGGTTACTGTCACCTTGACTGGTGGGAGGTGCCATCTCCTTGGGCCGAGCAGTTTCTGCCAAAAAGCCATCTGATGCTGCTGTGGAAACTGTTGCTGAAATTGTTGCTGTTGTTGTTGTTGAAGCTGCTGGATCAGTAGTTTATTAGGTTTATTAGTTTCTTGTTGGGCCTGCTGCTGCTGCTGCCACCACTGCCCAGGACATTGCTGCTGCCACCACTGCCCAGGACATTTAGGTTTATTAGTGTCTTGTTGGGCCTGCTGCTGCCACCACCGCCCAGGACATTGCTGCTGCCACCACTGCCCAGGACATTTAGGTTTATTAGTTTCTTGTTGGGCCTGCTGCTGCCACCACCGCCCAGGACATTGCTGCTGCCACCACTGCCCAGGACATTTAGGTTTATTAGTTTCTTGTTGGGCCTGCTGCTGCTGCTGCCACCACCGCCCAGGACATTGCTGCTGCCACCACTGCCCAGGATATTTAGGTTTATTAGTTTCTTGTTGGGCCTGCTGCTGCTGCTGCCACCACTGCCCGGGACATTTCTGCTGCCACCACTGCCCAGGACATTTAGGTTTATTAGTTTCTTGTTGGGCCTGCTGCTGCCACCACCGCCCAGGACATTGCTGCTGCCACCACTGCCCAGGACATTTAGGTTTATTAGTTTCTTGTTGGGCCTGCTGCTGCTGCTGCCACCACCGCCCAGGACATTGCTGCTGCCACCACTGCCCAGGACATTTAGGTTTATTAGTTTCTTGTTGGGCCTGCTGCTGCTGCTGCCACCACCGCCCAGGACATTTCTGCTGCCACCACTGCCCAGGACATTTAGGTTTATTAGTTTCTTGTTGGGCCTGCTGCTGCTGCCACCACCGCCCAGGACATTCAGTATTTACACTGCAATCACTGTGCTCTTCGGGACTTCATGCCCCACACCAACTGTAGGGATTCAAGCTCTCAGGCAGCTGGCAGCGTACACACAGGCACCGGGCTCTGGTGTCAAACAGTGTAAGATTTATTATGCTTCATAAACTTCCACAGTGCGCAAATGAAAAGAAGCCACAGCATTTTTCCAACAAAAATGAATACCAAAAAACAGTCCTTTCACTGGGCAGATAAAATATTTCAAAACAGTCTCACCCATTCAGTTGTAAATCCACCTGACAGGCTCTGGCAGAGACTGTCCACCATTAACAGTCTTTTCCCTCACCAAACACCTCAGACGCTGCTGAGCTACCCAGCTACCTGTTATTAGACGAGCAAACCCCGGGCTGGAGTGTATGGGAGTGACCTTTCTCCCCCAGGATCTTTTGGTCGCTCCTAAATCCTGGACCCAAAATGCGGTCCATTAAAAAAATCCTCTCAGTGACCTATTGTTCCTGGCGTATTTTCTTCCGAGACTTACATCACCGAGGCCAGCCACCTTGGTGACACATGCCTGCTGTCCAGGACTTTACTTCCTGCTTCTCTACAAATTATATAGAATATTGAAAGCATATCTGTAGAAAAATATGGAAGGCCCTGGCATGAGAATGTGACTGCTAAGAATAGTGACGGCAGTCCATGACACAACATATGCTTTATTAACTCTAATAATATAATAAACTGATAAAAACAGTAAGAACATTATAACATCTGCTGCTCAGAAAAACCTCCCGGCCGGTCCCCACCCATCAAAGCTTCTGTCCATGAAAGGTGTGGTGTCATCATGCTGGGGGCTCAACCACGGGAACACTGCCTGTGTGACAGAATAACAATATTAGTGATTGGTCATATAGGATTATAAACTACTTCATATTAAGATCTATGGACGTTCAAGTCCCCTCTCACCTTACATATCACCTTTTACTCACCTGTGCCCATTCCTGTCCCAGCTCTTCCCCAGACACTGCTGTTCCAGCTCTACAATATCAGACACTGCTGTTCCATCTCTACAATATCAGACACTGCTGTTCCAGCTCTATTATATCAGACACTGCTGTTCCAGCTCTACAATATCAGACACTGCTGTTCCAGCTCTATTATATCAGACGCTGCTATTCCAGCTCTACAATATCAGACACTGCTGTTCCACCTCTACTATATCAGACACTGCTATTCCAGCTCTACAATATCAGACACTGCTGTTCCAGCTCTATTATATCAGACGCTGCTATTCCAGCTCTACAATATCAGACACTGCTGTTCCACCTCTACTATATCAGACACTGCTATTCCAGCTCTACAATATCAGACACTGCTGTTCCAGATCTACTATATCAGACACTGCTATTCCAGCTCTACTATATCAGACACTGCTATTACAGCTCTGCAATATCAGACACTGCTGGTCCAGCTCAGCAATATCAGACACTGCTGTTCCAGCTCTGCAATATCACACACTGCTGTTCCAGCTCCGCTATATCAGACACTGCTATTACAGCTCTGCAATATCAGACACTGCTGGTCCAGCTCAGCAATATCAGACACTGCTGTTCCAGCTCTGCAATATCACACACTGCTGTTCCAGTTCTGTTATATCAGATATTGCTGTCCCAGCTCTGATATATCAGGCATTGCTGTTCCAGCTCTGCTACAGCAAACATTGCTGTTGCAGCTCTGCTATAGCAAACATTGCTGTTCCAGTTCTGCTATAGCAAACATTGCTGTTCCAGCTCTGCTATAGCAAACATTGCTGTTCCAGCTCTACTATAGCAAACATTGCTGTTCCAGTTCTGCTATAGTAAACATTGCTGTCCCAGCTCTGCTATAGTAAATATTGCTGTCCCAGCTCTGCTATAGCAAACATTGCTGTTCCAGCTCTGCTATAGCAAACATTGCTGTTCCAGCTCTGCTATAGCAAACATTGCTGTTCCAGCTCTGCTATAGCAAGGATTGCTGTTCCAGCTCTGCTATAGCAAACATTGCTGTTCCAGCTCTGCTACAGTAAACATTGCTGTCCCAGCTCTGCTATAGTAAACATTGTTGCCCCAGCTTTGCTATATCAAACATTGCTGTCCCGGCTCTGCTATATCAAACATTGCTGTCCCTGCTCTGCTATATCAAACATTGCTGTCCCAGCGCTGCTATATCAAACATTGCTGTCTCAGCTCTGCTATATCAGAAATTTCTGTCCCAGCTTTGCTATACTAATTTGACTTCTCCTCTACAACCTATTACATCTTTGACACCACTTCACCCTGACTCATCCGTCCTGCTGCACCAGCACCACCTGTCCGCATTGCTCAAGAACTGCTCTTCTGGACCAGCGGCTTTGAGGATCCACCTAACCGGATGAGACATAACACTGCCACTCCACCTAATCCTATGCTCTCCTATGGACTTCTAATCCGCCCTTACTGTATACAGCCACTCCACCCTCATCTCTTCCTGATCACTACAGCCGCTCCCTACATCTGCATGTAAATAGCATTTCAGTCCAGTTGGCTTTAAATAAACCAGCGCTCATAGACTTCACTGCGGTGAATGTTTTCCTTTCAGTGTTTTTTCATTTCCACAATTGTTCCCATGAGTTGTTCACCTGTCCCAGCTCCAGTATGGTGCTTTGTGTCATCATTCCCCTACGCGCGTTTCCTACTATGGTAACCCGGCAAGTGTCTCTGATATCATCACCCCAGGCCTTGTGAAGCTGACTATTGTGACAGCAAGGACAGCAGTTACTTGGCTGTGCCGCAGCCAGGTGTCTGACTGTGTACTTAGCTCAGCTGTGTCTGAGTGTTGTACGCACAAGCGTCTCTCCTACAACAAGGTGCCTGATTGTCTACCCAGCTCTGCTGTTTGTCAGTGCTGTCTGTACACCCTGCTCTCCTACAGCAAGACCCACTGACTTCACTGACCCACATGGCGTCCGGCCAGTCCAGCTCAGCTGCACCGATGTCTCCACTCTACGCTCCACACACGACCTACTGCAATGCACGTATATCAGGCCCAGCTCATCTGTCATAGCGAGGCTAGGGGAGCAGTGATAGCCCCCCACAGCCACCTCTGGGGGCTTCTGTGCTCATCTACATCCATAGACATTAATATGGAGAAAGGTATGTGCCCCCCACATCCACCTCCGGGGGCTTCTCTGTCCTCATCTACATCCATAGACATTAATATAGAGAAAAGTATGTGCCCCCCACATCCACCTCCGGGGGCTTCTCTGTCCTCATCTACATCCATAGACATTAATATGGAGAAAGTATGTGCCCCCCACATCCACCTCCGGGGGCTTCTCTGTCCTCATCTACATCCATAGACATTAATATGGAGGAAAGTATGTGCCCCCCACATCCACCTCCGGGGGCTTCTCTGTCCTCATCTACATCCATAGACATTAATATGGAGGAAAGTATGTGCCCCCCACATCCACCTCCGGGGGCTTCTCTATCCTGATCTACATCCATAGACATTAATATAGAGAAAAGTATGTGCCCCCCACATCCACCTCCGGGGGCTTCTCTATCCTGATCTACATCCATAGACATTACTATAGAGAAAAGTATGTGCCCCCCACATCCTCCTCCAGGGGCTTCTCTGTCCTCATCTACATCCATAGACATTAATATAGAGAAAAGTATGTGCCTGTTATGCACACGCCCGGGCTAAGCGGCGTGTGCGTGTGATTGTAGTGATTCCACTGGACCGTGCCGGAGAGTGAATGCCTGGAGGGGCGTGACTAAGTATTCACCCGATCCGACCAGGGTCGCACGACGGCATACGACGCCAGTGCACCAAGGAGGAACCGAGCAGAGGGACCAGGTGCTACTCCAGGACAGACCCCGGACACTCGCTGTTGACCCACACAGGGGAATACAGGAACAGGCTGGTAGGCTGGCACACAGACTGGAGGGTATAGGCAGGCACGACTGGTATGCAGGCAGGCGGGTATGCAGGCAGGGGGGTAAAGGCAAGCACAGCTAGAGTGCAGACAGGGAGGCACTAGCAGGTAGGAACACAGGCGGGATAGGACCCAGTACACACCGGGACTCAGGAACAATACAGGCAGAGGGTTACAGGCAAGCACAGCTAGAGTGCAGACAAGGCTGAGCAGGGAGGACAGGGCTCTGTTCACACGGAACAGACAGGAAGGGAAAGACAGAGCCAGATACTCACACAGTACTTGCAGAGACAACAAGCAGGAGTTAGGTACGAGTTCAGACTCTGCAGAAAAAGGAAGGGAACGGACATAGAGGCAAAACAGGTAAAGGACAGGAGAGAGTTCAGACTGGAACTGAGTGTACGGAGGAGACCGACACTGCAGAGGGATACAGGAGCGGGTCTGGGAATACGGCCCCCAGAGAGGCGGAACGAACAGGCAAGGAGCGTGTTCAGACAGGACAGACCAGACACAGGAGCGGGTCTAGGAAATCGGCCACTAGAAGGCGGAGCGAACAGGCAAGGAGCGTGTTCAGACAGGACAGACCAGACACAGGAGCGGGTCTAGGAAATCGGCCACTAGAAGGCGAGAGGAACAGGCTAGGAGCGTGTTCAGACAGGTCAGACAAGATACAGGAACGGGTCTAGGTAATCGGCCCCTAGAAGGCAGGAGGAACAGGCTAGGAGCGTGTTCAGACAGGACAGACAAGAGAACACAGAAAGGACTCAGTTCAGACACGGGAACTAATACCGAAAAGCAGAAGACATACAGGACTCAGTTCAGACAGGCCTGGAAATACAGCCTCCAGGAAAGGCAGACAAGGAAACAAAGAACGGGACCTGGCACCTTCAGAGTGCAAGCACACACTGAAGGAAACACTATGCTCAGGCAGGGATAGAAGGGAGCTGCTGAGCTATATACCAGGTGACAGACAGCAATAGGCTGAGGACGCACAAGGGGTGTGACCCACAGCAGGTACAAAAGGCAGGAAGTGATCGGGCGCCACCCTTAAGCAGCAGAAACAGACACAAACAGACAGCATGGAGGGAAGCCAGAGAGACATTCTGGACAGGAGATCAAGTGCGCCCTCTTGCACAGTGGGAGATGGACCACCATGCAAGGACGCCGCCAGGTATGTTACAGTACCTCCCCCCTTACGCCCCCTCTTCTTCAGGCCTGCCAGAATCTTCCGCAGGGAATTCGAGGGCCAGTCGTTCACTGGGTTGGAGGGGGACAGAGACTTAAGGGTAATCTCTGCTTCGAGGTACATCTTGTCAAGCTCACAGGAAGAAATAGACGGGTTATCAGGTACATAATGAGGAAAAGTCACTGTCTCTTTGTTATCTGGTGATATCCCGGAGGATTCAGGAAACAACTGGAGGTCCTCCGCCGGGTCAGAAGAGTGCAGAGGCTCAGAGAAAACAACTGCTTCAGAGTACACTAGGTCGGACTCACTGGAGGAAGCAGGCGAGGTATCGGGTACCGAGTATAGGAAAGTCTCTGTCCATTCACCACCAGGTGGCACCCCGAAGGGTTCTGGAGACAGCTGGCGGACCTCCGCCTGGTCAGAGGGGTGTAGAGACTCACGGGTAACCTCTGCTTCAGAGTACACTAGGTCGGACTCACTGGAGGAAGCAGGCGAGGTATCGGGTACCGAGTATAGGAAAGTCTCTGTCCATTCACCACCAGGTGGCACCCCGAAGGGTTCTGGAGACAGCTGGCGGTCCTCCGCCTGGTCAGAGGGGTGTAGAGACTCACGGGTAACCTCTGCTTCAGAGTACACTAGGTCGGACTCACTGGACGAAGCAAGCGAGGTATCAGATCCAGGATATAGGAAAGTCTCTGTCCATTCACCACCAGGTGGCACCCCGAAGGATTCTGAACACAACTGGAGGTCCTCCGCCTGGTCGGAGGGGTGTAGAGACTCAGGAGTAACCTCTGCTTCGGAGTACACTAAGTTGGACTCACTGGACGAAGCGAGCGAGGTATCAGGTACAGAGTATAGGAGAGTCTCTGTCCTTTCGCTACCAGGTAGCACCCCGAAGGGTTCAGGAGACAACTGGAGGTCCTCCGCCTGGTCGGAGGGGTGTAGAGACTCGGAGGTAACTACCACTTTGGGGTACCCATTGTCAGGCTCACAGGACGAAGCGGACAAAGTATTGAGTACCGGGTGTAGAGAAGTCTCTCTCCATTTGTCATCGAGTGGTATCCCGGAGGGTTCAGGAGGCAACAGGGGATCCTCCGCCAGGTAGTAGAGGTGCACAGACTCTGAGGTAACCACAGCTTTGGAGCATCCTTGGACATGCACACCGGTTAAAGAGAAAGAAGCATCTGATGCCGGGTGCAGGAAGTTCTCCTGTGTGGAGTCTGGATGGGCAGAAGTCTCTTCGGCCAGGAGAACTGGTGCACTACCCACGCACATTACCCATTGGGGTTTCTCCGGGATACAGGGAGATGAAGCTTCAGTAGGGACTTCAAGGTTGGGGTCAGGAGGTCTCAGGGAGGACAGACCCTGGCGTGACGGCTTGCCTCTAAGTCTAGCACGTCTGGACTGCCTCTTGAGGTTGAGAGAAGTATTCCGGAAAGCGTAGTCACCCTGTGAGGATTCTGGGTGGGCAGTAGTCTCATTGGGCTGGAGGACTATTGCGCTACCCACACACATTACCCGTCGGGGCTGCTCCGGGATATTGGGAAGTGAAGCTTCAGCAGGGGCTTCAGAGTTAGGGTCCTCGAAGACCATACGAAAGGCCACCAGGAAGGCCTGCAGGTCAAGGATGACAGGATCCCATGCTTCCCATAGGGGGGTGACCCATTTCAAGGCATCACCCGCTAGGTAGTCAATCATAAAGGCCACTTTAGCCCAATCGGAAGGAAAATAGAGAGGGTAGGCCTTAAAGTGTAGCATGCATTGCTCCACAAATGCACGACACTGTCTTGGATCCCCATAGTAACGTGGCGGATCCGCAGGAACGAGAGCTGATAGATCCATCTGGACGGGTGCGTAATTCGCCTGGAACTCAGCTAAAGGGGGAAAAAAATTTATTTATTTATTTTAATGCATGTATTCGCTGGAAAAACTTCTCAAAGAGCGAAGGCCGTGGGGCTCAACGGGAACCATGGCCTGAGCATGCTGTTATGCACACGCCCGGGCTAAGCGGCGTGTGCGTGTGATTGTAGTGATTCCACTGGACCGTGCCGGAGAGTGAATGCCTGGAGGGGCGTGACTAAGTATTCACCCGATCCGACCAGGGTCGCACGACGGCATACGACGCCAGTGCACCAAGGAGGAACCGAGCAGAGGGACCAGGTGCTACTCCAGGACAGACCCCGGACACGGCTGTTGACCCACACAGGGGAATACAGGAACAGGCTGGTAGGCTGGCACACAGACTGGAGGGTATAGGCAGGCACGACTGGTATGCAGGCAGGCGGGTATGCAGGCAGGGGGGTAAAGGCAAGCACAGCTAGAGTGCAGACAGGGAGGCACTAGCAGGTAGGAACACAGGCGGGATAGGACCCAGTACACACCGGGACTCAGGAACAATACAGGCAGAGGGTTACAGGCAAGCACAGCTAGAGTGCAGACAAGGCTGAGCAGGGAGGACAGGGCTCTGTTCACACGGAACAGACAGGAAGGGAAAGACAGAGCCAGATACTCACACAGTACTTGCAGAGACAACAAGCAGGAGTTAGGTACGAGTTCAGACTCTGCAGAAAAAGGAAGGGAACGGACATAGAGGCAAAACAGGTAAAGGACAGGAGAGAGTTCAGACTGGAACTGAGTGTACGGAGGAGACCGACACTGCAGAGGGATACAGGAGCGGGTCTGGGAATACGGCCCCCAGAGAGGCGGAACGAACAGGCAAGGAGCGTGTTCAGACAGGACAGACCAGACACAGGAGCGGGTCTAGGAAATCGGCCACTAGAAGGCGGAGCGAACAGGCAAGGAGCGTGTTCAGACAGGACAGACCAGACACAGGAGCGGGTCTAGGAAATCGGCCACTAGAAGGCGAGAGGAACAGGCTAGGAGCGTGTTCAGACAGGTCAGACAAGATACAGGAACGGGTCTAGGTAATCGGCCCCTAGAAGGCAGGAGGAACAGGCTAGGAGCGTGTTCAGACAGGACAGACAAGAGAACACAGAAAGGACTCAGTTCAGACACGGGAACTAATACCGAAAAGCAGAAGACATACAGGACTCAGTTCAGACAGGCCTGGAAATACAGCCTCCAGGAAAGGCAGACAAGGAAACAAAGAACGGGACCTGGCACCTTCAGAGTGCAAGCACACACTGAAGGAAACACTATGCTCAGGCAGGGATAGAAGGGAGCTGCTGAGCTATATACCAGGTGACAGACAGCAATAGGCTGAGGACGCACAAGGGGTGTGACCCACAGCAGGTACAAAAGGCAGGAAGTGATCGGGCGCCGCCCTTAAGCAGCAGAAACAGACACAAACAGACAGCATGGAGGGAAGCCAGAGAGACATTCTGGACAGGAGATCAAGTGCGCCCTCTTGCACAGTGGGAGATGGACCACCATGCAAGGACGCCGCCAGGTATGTTACAGTGCCCCCCACATCCACCTCCAGGGGCTTCTCTGTCCTCATCTACATCCATAGACATTAATATGGAGAAAAGTATGTGCCCCCCACATCCACCTCCGGGGGCTTCTGTGCTCATCTACATCCATAGACATTAATATGGAGAAAAGTATGTGCCCCCCCACATCCACCTCCGGGGGCTTCTCTGTCCTCATCTACATCCATAGACATTAATATGGAGAAAAGTATGTGCCCCCCCACATCCACCTCCAGGGGCTTCTCTGTCCTCATCTACATCCATAGACATTAATATGGAGAAAGTATGTGCCCCCCACATCCACCTCCGGGGGCTTCTCTGTCCTCATCTACATCCATAGACATTAATATGGAGAAAAGTATGTGCCCCCCACATCCACCTCCGGGGGCTTCTCTGTCCTCATCTACATCCATAGACATTAATATAGAGAAAAGTATGTGCCCCCCACATCCACCTCCGGGGGCTTCTCTGTTCTCATCTACATCCATAGACATTAATATGGAGAAAGTATGTGCCCCCCACATCCACCTCCGGGGGCTTCTCTGTCCTCATCTACATCCATAGACATTAATATGGAGAAAGTATGTGCCCCCCACATCCACCTCCGGGGGCTTCTCTGTCCTCATCTACATCCATAGACATTAATATGGAGGAAAGTATGTGCCCCCCACATCCACCTCCGGGGGCTTCTCTGTCCTCATCTACATCCATAGACATTAATATGGAGGAAAGTATGTGCCCCCCACATCCACCTCCGGGGGCTTCTCTATCCTGATCTACATCCATAGACATTAATATAGAGAAAAGTATGTGCCCCCCACATCCACCTCCGGGGGCTTCTCTATCCTGATCTACATCCATAGACATTACTATAGAGAAAAGTATGTGCCCCCCACATCCTCCTCCAGGGGCTTCTCTGTCCTCATCTACATCCATAGACATTAATATAGAGAAAAGTATGTGCCCCCCACATCCACCTCCAGGGGCTTCTCTGTCCTCATCTACATCCATAGACATTAATATGGAGAAAAGTATGTGCCCCCCACATCCACCTCCGGGGGCTTCTGTGCTCATCTACATCCATAGACATTAATATGGAGAAAAGTATGTGCCCCCCCACATCCACCTCCAGGGGCTTCTCTGTCCTCATCTACATCCATAGACATTAATATGGAGAAAGTATGTGCCCCCCACATCCACCTCCGGGGGCTTCTCTGTCCTCATCTACATCCATAGACATTAATATAGAGAAAAGTATGTGCCCCCCCACATCCACCTCCAGGGGCTTCTCTGTCCTCATCTACATCCATAGACATTAATATGGAGAAAAGTATGTGCCCCCCACATCCACCTCTGGAGGCTTCTGTGCTCATCTACATCCATAGACATTAATATGGAGAAAAGTATGTGCCCCCCACATCCACCTCCGGGGGCTTCTCTGTCCTCATCTACATCCATAGACATTAATATGGAGGAAAGTATGTGCCCCCCCCCCACATCCACCTCCGGGGGCTTCTCTGTCCTCATCTACATCTATAGACATTAATATGGAGGAAAGTATGTGCCCCCCACATCCACCTCCAGGGGCTTCTCTGTCCTCATCTATATCCATGGACATTAATATGGAGAAAGTATGTGCCCCCCACATCCACCTCTGGGGGCTTCTGTGCTCATCTACAGCCATAGACATTAATATGGAGAAAGGTATGTGCCGCCCACATCCACCTCCAGGGGCTTCGATGTCCTCATCTACATCCTTAGACATTATATGGAGAAACTATGTGCCCCCCACATCCACCTCCGGGGACTTCTCTATCCTCATCTACATCCTTAGACATTATATGGAGAAAGGTATGTGCCCCCCACATCCACCTCCGGGGGCTTCTGTGCTCATCTACATCCATAGACATTAATATGGAGAAAAGTATGTGCCCCCCACATCCACCTCCGGGGGCTTCTGTGCTCATCTACATCCATAGACATTAATATGGAGGAAAGTATGTGCCCCCCACATCCACCTCCGGGGGCTTCTGTGCTCATCTACATCCATAGACATTAATATGGATAAAGTATGTGCCCCCCACATCCACCTCCGGGGGCTTCTCTATCCTCATCTACATCCTTAGACATTATATGGAGAAAGGTATGTGCCCCCCACATCCACCTCCGGGGGCTTCTGTGCTCATCTACATCCATAGACATTAATATGGAGGAAAGTATGTGCCCCCCACATCCACCTAAGGGGGCTTCTGTGCTCATCTACATCCATAGACATTAATATGGAGGAAAGTATGTGCCCCCCACAACCACCTCCGGGGGCTTCTGTGCTCATCTACATCCTTAGACATTATATGGAGGAAAGTATGTGCCCCCCACATCCACCTCCGGGGGCTTCTGTGCTCATCTACATCCTTAGACATTATATGGAGAAAAGTATGTGCCCCCCACATCCACCTCCGGGGGCTTCTGTGCTCATCTACATCCATAGACATTAATATGGAGGAAAGTATGTGCCCCCCACATCCACCTCCGGGGGCTTCTGTGCTCATCTACATCTACAGACATTATATGGAGTTGGTTGCTTTGTGGCTTCTCGTTCTTCTGGGAAAACTTTCTAAAATAAATTCTGTCTCCCAAGTGTCTGTGGGACTTTCGTCCTTTCAGGGGAGCATTTGTGAGGTCAGACACTGATGTTGGGCTACGGATCCAGCATTGTAATCTTAGTCTGGTTCATCCCAGAGATGTTCGATGGGCTTGAAGTCAGGGGCAGTGAAATGGCCTTACCAAAATTGTTCCCGCAAAGTTGAAAGCTACAATTGTCACTAATGCTTTGTGTGCTGAACCATTAGAAGTAAGGGGCCAAGGCCGAGTGCATCGCATTATCCCTCCTCCACCAAACTTTACAGCGGGCACAATGTAACCAGGCCTAGCTCATACATACAGAATACCCGTCACTAAGCTGTATGGACTGGCCGTCTAACTATTACCACATCTTTGGGATTTCTGCCCCTCCACCTTTGCTGTCTTGATACTCTCCTTTATGGATACTCTCTTTTAAAGGTTATTCGCATCAGCTTTGATATTGTTATATTGTGTTCTCTATTATTTTGCATGATCTGAGTGTTAACATTTACAGGGTGTGTTTTTCACACAGATGATCTGATGACAGTTTTATGACAAAAAACTTTTTCAGAATCTAAAAACTTACTCCACCAGGGCTGCGAGGTGGTGAGACACTGAAGATGGGCCCGTCCGGCTCGCTGCTCCCGACATCGTCATTCAGAAAAGTGAAGAAGGTGTCCTGCTCGGGGTCAGCTCCGCTGGCTTGGCTTTGTATTTCCTCCTTGTTCCATTCTTCATAGGCGTTGTACCCTCCCCACTTCGTAGTCTTCAACCTGTGAGAGATGAGACACAGTGTCGATAGTGATAAACGCTGAACTATCATTGTCTGTAGGCATTTTGTAGGCTAGTCTTGATGGGTCATTGTGTCGTTGTTTTATGTTTGTTGGTGTAGCGGCCGTTTCTAGTCTTGATGGGTCATTGTGTCGTTGTTTTATGTTTGTTGGTGTACCGGCCGTTTCTAGTCTTGATGGGTCATTGTGTCGTTGTTTTATGTTTGTTGGTGTAGCGGCCGTTTCTAGTCTTGATGGGTCATTGTGTCGTTGTTTTATGTTTGTTGGTGTAGCGGCCGTTTCTAGTCTTGATGGGTCATTGTGTCGTTGTTTTATGTTTGTTGGTGTAGCGGCCGTTTCTAGTCTTGATGGGTCATTGTGTCGTTGTTTTATGTTTGTTGGTGTAGCGGCCGTTTCTAGTCTTGATGGGTCATTGTGTCGTTGTTTTATGTTTGTTGGTGTAGCGGCCGTTTCTAGTCTTTATGGGTCATTGTGTCGTTGTTTTATGTTTGTTGGTGTAGCGGCCGTTTCTAGTCTTGATGGGTCATTGTGTCGTTGTTTTATGTTTGTTGGTGTAGCGGCCGTTTCTAGTCTTGATGGGTCATTGTGTCGTTGTTTTATGTTTGTTGTTGTAGCGGCCGTTTCTAGTCTTGATGGGTCATTGTGTCGTTGTTTTATGTTTGTTGGTGTAGCGGCCGTTTCTAGTCTTGATGGGTCATTGTGTCATTGTTTTATGTTTGTTGGTGTAGCGGCCGTTTATAGTCTTGATGGGTCATTGTGTCGTTGTTTTATGTTTGTTGGTGTAGCGGCCGTTTCTAGTCTTGATGGGCCATTGTGTCGTTGTTTTATGTTTGTTGGTGTAGCGGCCATTTCTAGTCTTGATGGGTCATTGTGTCGTTTTATGTTTCTTGGTGTAGCGGCTGTTTCTAGTCTTGATGGGTCATTGTGTCGTTGTTTTATGTTTGTTGGTGTAGCGGCCATTTCTAGTCTTGATGGGTCATTGTGTCGTTTTATGTTTGTTGGTGTAGCGGCCGTTTCTAGTCTTGATGGGTCATTGTGTCGTTGTTTTATGTTTGTTGGTGTAGCTGCCGTTTCTAGTCTTGATGGGTCATTGTGTCGTTGTTTTATGTTTGTTGGTGTAGCGGCCGTTTCTAGTCTTGATGGGTCATTGTGTCGTTGTTTTATGTTTGTTGGTGTAGCGGCCGTTTCTAGTCTTGATGGGTCATTGTGTCGTTGTTTTATGTTTGTTGGTGTAGCGGCCGTTTATAGTCTTGATGGGTCATTGTGTCCTTGTTTTATGTTTGTTGGTGTAGCGGCCGTTTCTAGTCTTGATGGGTCATTGTGTCGTTTTATGTTTGTTGGTGTAGCGGCCGTTTCTAGTCTTGATGGGTCATTGTGTCGTTGTTTTATGTTTGTTGGTGTAGCTGCCGTTTCTAGTCTTGATGGGTCATTGTGTCGTTGTTTTATGTTTGTTGGTGTAGCGGCCGTTTCTAGTCTTGATGGGTCATTGTGTCGTTGTTTTATATTTGTTGGTGTAGCGGCCGTTTCTAGTCTTGATGGGTCATTGTGTCGTTGTTTTATGTTTGTTGGTGTAGCGGCCGTTTCTAGTCTTGATGGGTCATTGTGTCGTTGTTTTATGTTTGTTGGTGTAGCGGCCGTTTCTAGTCTTGATGGGTCATTGTGTCGTTGTTTTATGTTTGTTGGTGTAGCGGCCGTTTCTAGTCTTGATGGGTCATTGTGTCGTTGTTTTATGTTTGTTGGTGTAGCGGCCGTTTCTAGTCTTGATGGGTCATTGTGTCGTTGTTTTATGTTTGTTGGTGTAGCGGCCGTTTCTAGTGTTGATGGGTCATTGTGTCGTTGTTTTATGTTTGTTGGTGTAGCGGCCGTTTCTAGTCTTGATGGGTCATTGTGTCGTTGTTTTATGTTTGTTGGTGTAGCAGCTCGTTTCTAGTCTTGATGGGTCATTGTGTCGTTGTTTTGTTTGTTGGTGTAGCGGTCGTTTCTTGTCTTGATGGGTCATTGTGTCGTTGTTTTATGTTTGTTGGTGTAGCGGCCATTTCTAGTCTTGATGGGTCATTGTGTCGTTGTTTTATGTTTGTTGGTGTATCGGTCGTTTCTAGTCTTGATGGGTCATTGTGTCGTTGTTTTATGTTTGTTGGTGTAGCAGCCGTTTCTAGTCTTGATGGGTCATTGTGTCGTTGTTTTATGTTTGTTGGTGTAGCAGCCATTTCTAGTCTTGATGGGTCATTGTGTCGTTGTTTTATGTTTGTTGGTGTAGCGGCCGTTTCTAGTCTTGATGGGTCATTGTGTCGTTGTTTTATGTTTGTTGGTGTAGCGGCCGTTTCTAGTGTTGATGGGTCATTGTGTCGTTGTTTTATGTTTGTTGGTGTAGCGGCCGTTTCTAGTCTTGATGGGTCATTGTGTCGTTGTTTTATGTTTGTTGGTGTAGCAGCTCGTTTCTAGTCTTGATGGGTCATTGTGTCGTTGTTTTGTTTGTTGGTGTAGCGGTCGTTTCTTGTCTTGATGGGTCATTGTGTCGTTGTTTTATGTTTGTTGGTGTAGCGGCCATTTCTAGTCTTGATGGGTCATTGTGTCGTTGTTTTATGTTTGTTGGTGTATCGGTCGTTTCTAGTCTTGATGGGTCATTGTGTCGTTGTTTTATGTTTGTTGGTGTAGCAGCCGTTTCTAGTCTTGATGGGTCATTGTGTCGTTGTTTTATGTTTGTTGGTGTAGCAGCCATTTCTAGTCTTGATGGGTCATTGTGTCGTTGTTTTATGTTTGTTGGTGTAGCGGCCGTTTCTAGTCTTGATGGGTCATTATGTCGTTGTTTTATGTTTGTTGGTGTATCGGCCGTTTCTAGTCTTGATGGGTCATTGTGTCGTTGTTTTATGTTTGTTGGTGTAGCAGCCGTTTCTAGTCTTGATGGGTCATTGTGTCGTTGTTTTATGTTTGTTGGTGTAGCAGCCATTTCTAGTCTTGATGGGTCATTGTGTCGTTGTTTTATGTTTGTTGGTGTAGCGGCCGTTTCTAGTCTTGATGGGTCATTGTGTCGTTGTTTTATGTTTGTTGGTGTAGCGGCCGTTTCTAGTCTTGATGGGTCATTGTGTCGTTGTTTTATGTTTGTTGGTGTAGCGGCCGTTTCTAGTCTTGATGGGTCATTGTGTCGTTGTTTTATGTTTATTGGTGTAGCGGCCGTTTCTAGTCTTGATGGGTCGTTGTTTTATGTTTGTTGGTGTAGCGGCCGTTTCTAGTCTTGATGGGTCATTGTGTCGTTGTTTTATGTTTGTTGGTGTAGCAGCCGTTTCTAGTCTTGATGGGTCATTGTGTCGTTGTTTTATGTTTGTTGGTGTAGCGGCCGTTTCTAGTCTTGATGGGTCATTGTGTCATTGTTTTGTTTGTTGGTGTTGTGGCCGTTGTGATATGCTGAATTACCACTGATCTATAAGCTCCACGTCTAGTGTCTTTCTTCATTTCACAAGGCTGAACATGTTCTGGAATATACCGCTATAGCGGCACATTCCTCTTCTTCACCAAGGTGACAGGATAGATACATCATACTCCAGAAGACCAAGACGAGGTACATTGCAGAGCATTGCAATGGACTTACTTAAGTCTCCTTCCCCTCCCCTTGTCAAATACCAGTCTGGAGATTGCCAAAAATGTTCTTTTTTTCCCAGATATGATGGACAGATTATAGGGCTCCGGCTTTTATGGAATGCAAGGACTGAATCTCTACAAAGACAACAATGACGTTCCCCTCATCGGGTATCTGTTTCTTCCTAAATCATAAGGCACACGGTATACTGGACACCATAAGAAAGGGAGGGATTGAGCATCCGCAGGACATGATTATATAAAGATGCCTGGACTGAAACTTCATCGGGGGTTGGAAGTATTGGAGAAGAAGGAGTTCAATAATAAGGACAATTTTGCTTGTTTTAGATAAAGAGCAATAAGACAAGAAGCAACAAGATTGAGATGGCAGCAATCATGAGCAGCTGAAATAATCTCATATGATGAATTGCTTCATTTATAGGACATGAGTCTATTTCCACATGATCCTACAGAGAAGTCATCTGTGTGCCGGGGCTTCTGTAGATATGATACTGACCGGAGAGTGGGATATTCTCTAATATTTCACCAATGGGGAGGGCAGCGATGATCTTTACATCTACCACGGTCCATTATGAGGTAATAGGCTCATATAATGATCAGCGAGATGAAGACATTTCATATGTAATCCCTGGTTACGTCCAGAGTCCGGGATGTTTGAAGGATTTTATTAGTAATAGGACTCTCCGGTAATTAACTGAGTCAGCAGAGATGGACGACTGCAGCCGTTCACCTTTCTCAAATCGATTTGTTGTCCTTGCTGAGAGGGGCTGTGAGGAGCTCGGCCGGAGTCATCACCCTGCAGGAGCGGTATGGATCCACTGAAAAGCAAAAGGATTGAAGGACGGAGGCAGCGAGTGACGCTACACAGGAGCCGCACACCGTCAGTACCTGCCGGCCCAATGCTGGTCCGACTGATAACTCTGCCTCCCATAGTCCGGTCGGCAGAACCGGGTGTGCATGTACTCTGGGTAAGAGGAGTCAAGTATACTGTCATAGAGAGAAATTAAAATCTATGAGATATCTCCGCAAAGGGGACATCTCACCCTCACATTGAACATATGGGATTAATTGTGGCTCAGAGAAACTAATTATAAGTGAGGAAGTGAGAGAGAGCTAGCACTTCCAACACTGAAGTAGGGACCTCCTGCAGTTGTAAGGAGATGGACATGTGTGTGTAATGTGAGAAGTGTTAAAGGTATGTAATGTGAACTGTGTTGTGAATTGTGATGTTTGTTAGACATGTGTAGTTTGACTAGTTAGCTAATATTTGGGACTAAACCCTGCTTGACCACCCAGGGAACCCTCTACCGCCCGGTACCTCTCCACTAGGCCCACCAGGTCGTCTGCATTTTGGGGATCTCCCTGGGCAACTGAATCGGATTGGGCAGTGAGTGGATAAACCGATCCATGACGACTCTCTTGACCATCTGGGCTGTGGAACAAGTCTCTGGCTGCAGCCACTTCTGTACCAGGTGCAAAAGATCAAACATTTGTGACCGAGGAGGTTGGTCCCTCTGTAAGTCCCAGAGGTGGACTTGTTGTGCCCTGACTACCAGGGTTACACCTAGCCGTGCCAGGATCTCAGCTTTAAGCTTGCTATACTCCTTAGCGTCCTGTAGGGCCAGATCAAAGTACACCTTCTGTGGTTCCCCGGTCAGATATGGCTCTAGAACCTCCGCCCACTGCATCGGTGGTAGTCTCTCACGGTCCGCCACTCTCTCAAACACTGCCAGGAATGCCTCAATGTCATCCCCCGGAGTCATCTTTTGTAACGCCCCTCTCACGGTTTTCCTCACCTGGGTCTCGTCTCTTCGTCCTGGAGGTGGTGCGGCTTCTCTGACGTGGACGGCCTCTGCCAGGAGCCTCATCTGCTCCATCTGTTGCTGTTGAAGCTGGAATTGTTTTATTAACAATTTGTTGGTCTCCTGCTGAGCTTGCTGTTGATGCATATTCGCCTGCACCAGTTGCTTTATCAGCTCCTCCATGCTGCCGGACGACCCTTGCTGGCTGGCGGCCTTCACCCAGGACATATACGGGTTCCTGTAGCAGCCACACTGCCCCTTGGGATTCTAGCACCAATTATAGGGTTTTGTACTCACTCAGCCGCATTAGAGGTATTCACAGGATACTGTTTCTTTAAAATGTCCAAGGCAGGTTTATTTAGGCTTCATAAACCGCACTTTCAAAGCAAACAAAACACAGCCTTCTCCTACCCAAAGTAACAAAGCAGCAAAATAAACAGTCAATATAGCAAAGCCCCAGCCGTTTATATGAAGTGCTTGTCTGAGCAGCACCTGCACGGCCTGCTCACCGTGCACAACACACAGACAGACTGAGACCGGCGCAGCTGCCTTAAATCAGGCCTTACAAGACCTGGACTGGAGGTAAGTGGGCAGCTGATCCCCCCCAGCTCTTTCAGCTGCTCGGAAAACTCGGCCCAATAATCCGGGCCCATAGAACACCTCTCAGCACTATGTGTGCTGGAGCCAGCTTTCCGAGTCCTTGAGGACACGACCTGTCGGGCTGCAACCTTACTATATAAATATATAAAACAACAGAATGTAACTGCAAGTAAATGAAACTTCTGTGAAATCAAACTGTCCACTTAGGAAGCAACACTGATTGACAATCAATCTCACCTGCTGCTGTGCAAATGGAATAGACAATAGATGGAAATTATTGGCAATTATCAAGACACCCTCAATAAAGGAGTGGTTCTACAGATGGGGACCACAGACCACATCTCAGTACCAATGCTTTCTGGCTGATGTTTTGGTCACTTTTGAATGTTGGTTGTGCTTTCACACTCGTGGTAGCATGAGACGGACTCTACAACCCACAGAAGTTGCTCAGGTAGTGCAGCTCATCCAGGATGGCACATCTATGCGAGCTGTTGCAAGAAGGTTTTCTGTGTCTGTCAGTGTAGTGTCCAGAGGCTGGAGGCGCTACCAGGAGACAGGCCAGTACACCAGGAGACGTAGGAGGGCAACAACCCAGCAGCAGGACCGCTACCGCCGCCTTTGTGCAAGGAGGAACAGGAGGAGCAATGCCAGAGCCCTGCAAAATGACCTCCAGCAGGCCACAAATGTGCATGTGTCAGCACAAACGGTTAGAAACCGACTCCATGAGGGTGGTGTGAGGGCCCGATGTCCACAGATGGGGGTTGTGCTCACAGCCCAACACCGTGCAGGACGCTTGGCATTTGCCACATAACAACAGGATTGGCAAAGTGGCCACTGGCGCCCTGTGCTCTTCACAGATGAAAGCAGGTTCACACTGAGCACATGTGACAGACGTGACAGAGTCTGGAGACGCCGTGGAGAGCGATCTGCTGCCTGCAACATCCTTCAGCATGACCGGTTTGGCAGTGGGTCAGTAATGGTGTGGGGTGGCATTTCTTTGGAGGGCCGCACAGCCCTCCATGTGCTCGCCAGAGGTAGCCTGACTGCCATTAGGTACCGAGATGAGATCCTCAGACCCCGTGTGAGACCATATGCTGGTGCGGTTGGCCCTGGGTTCCTCCTAATGCAGGACAATGCCAGACCTCATGTGGCTGGAGTGTGTCAGCAGTTCCTGCAAGATGAAGGCATTGAAGCTATGGACTGGCCGCCCGTTCCCCAGACCTGAATCCGATTGAGCACATCTGGGACATCATGTCTCGCTCCATCCACCAACGTCACGTTGCACCACAGACTGTCCAGGAGTTGGCGGATGCTTTAGTCCAGGTCTGGGAGGAGATCCCACAGGAGACCATCCGCAACCTCATCAGGAGCATGCCCAGGCGTTGTAGGGAAGTCATACAGGCACGTGGAGGCCACACACAATACTCAGCCTCATCAGGAGCATGCCCAGGCGTTGTAGGGAGGTCATACAGGCACGTGGAGGCCACACACAATACTCAGCCTCATCAGGAGCATGCCCAGGCGTTGTAGGGAGGTCATACAGGCATGTGGCGGCCACACACAATACTCAGCCTCATCAGGAGCATGCCCAGGCGTTGTAGGGAGGCCATACAGGCACGTGGAGGCCACACACAATACTCAGCCTCATCAGGAGCATGCCCAGGCCTTGTAGGGAGGTCATACAGGCACGTGGAGGCCACACACAATACTCAGCCTCATCAGGAGCATGCCCAGGCGTTGTAGGGGGGTCATACAGGCACATGGAGGCCACACACAACCTCATCAGGAGCATGCCCAGGCGTTGTAGGGAGGTCATACAGGCACGTGGAGGCCACACACAATACTCAGCCTCATCAGGAGCATGCCCAGGCGTTGTAGGGAGGTCATACAGGCACGTGGAGGCCACACACAATACCCAGCCTCATCAGGAGCATGCCCTGGCGTTGTAGGGAGGTCATACAGGCACGTGGAGGCCACACACAATACTCAGCCTCATCAGGAGCACGCCCAGGCGTTGTAGGGAGGTCATACAGGCACGTGGAGGCCACACACAATACTCAGCCTCATCAGGAGCATGCCCAGGCGTTGTAGGGAGGTCATACAGGCACGTGGAGGCCACACACAATACTCAGCCTCATCAGGAGCATGCCCAGGCGTTGTAGGGGGGTCATACAGGCACATGGAGGCCACACACAACCTCATCAGGAGCATGCCCAGGCGTTGTAGGGAGGTCATACAGGCACGTGGAGGCCACACACAATACTCAACCTCATCAGGAGCATACCCAGGTGTTGTAGGGAGGTCATACAGGCACGTGGAGGCCACACACAATACTCAACCTCATCAGGAGCATGCCCAGGCGTTGTAGGGAGGTCATACAGGCACGTGGAGGCCACACACAATACTCAGCCTCATCAGGAGCATGCCCAGGCGTTGTAGGGAGGTCATACAGGCACGTGGAGGCCACACACAATACTGAGCCTCATCAGGAGCATGCCCAGGCGTTGTAGGGAGGTCATACAGGCACGTAGAGGCCACACACAATACTGAGCCTCATCAGGAGCATGCCCAGGTGTTGTAGGGAGGTCATACAGGCACGTGGAGGCCACACACAATACTCAGCCTCATCAGGAGCATGCCCAGGCGTTGTAGGGAGGTCATACAGGCACGTGGAGGCCACACAATACTCAGCCTCATCAGGAGGATGCCCAGGCGTTGTAGGGAGGTCATACAGGCACGTGGAGGCCACACACAATACTCAGCCTCATCGGGAGCATGCCCAGGCGTTGTAGGGAGGTCATACAGGCACGTGGAGGCCACACACAATACTCAGCCTCATCAGGAGCATGCCCAGGCGTTGTAGGGAGGTCATACAGGCACGTGGAGGCCACACACAATACTGAGCCTCATTTTGACTTGTTTTAAGGACATTAAATCAAAGTTGGATCAGCCTGTAGTGTGTTTTTCCACTTTAATTTTGGGGGTGACTCCACATCCAGGCCTCCATTGGTTAATAAATGTGATTTCCATTGATGATTTTTGTGTGATTTTGTTGTCAGCACATTCAACTTTGTACAGAACAAAGTATTCAATGAGAAGATTTCATTCATTCAGATCTAGGATGTGTTATTTGAGTGTGGGAATTGGAGGTGTATATACCATACGGTCACTGTCAGGTCCCTAATAACCGGCCTAGAAGTGGAAGCAGCTGCGACCTCGTCAAACACTTGTCAGTGAATTGTGTAATTGTCCTGACAATTGGAGGCAGCGGAGTTGCGTCCCCCTGACAAACTAGTAACAGTGGTGGTACCTGTGTGACCCCTCGGCTGTTATTCTTATACATATACTGATGTTAAGTATTATGGTGGGCCAGTCATCATTTGTGTATCCTCTACAGCAGGGTTCCCCAACTCCAGTCCTCAAGGCCCACCAACAGGTCATGTTTTCAGGATTTCCTTAGCATTGCACAGGTGATGGAATTATTGCCTGTGCAGGTGATGGAATTATCACCTGTGTAATACTAAGGAAATCCTGAAAACATGACCTGTTGGTGGGCCTTGAGGACTGGAGTTGGGGAACCCTGCTCTACAGTACACAGTGTGTGGATGCACGAGCTGCACTGACTGGTCTATGGTGCTCTGCTTCTTCCGCAGCTCTTGGATATAGTTTTCCACAGATATGGCGCTTCTCTCAGCCATAGACCTCTTCTTTTTCTTCCCCTTGAACATTTCTGATGGATGCGGCAGGGTGTCCAGGAGCGGCTGTTGCATGCTGTTCCATTTGACATCTGTCCTCCAAGTTTCATAACCGGACATCTTAAAGGGTCCAAAAAACAACAACAACAAAAAAACAAAAGCAGTAAGTACATAGACAAGTGTCATTATATTATTGTTGCACTTATCAGTGCTATACGGGGCCACATGGACAGCCCGGGCCTGTTCAGGACGATATAGTGAATGGTTTGGACTCATTCCTGCAGTGCTGTGATGTCTCCCTCCTCTTCCTCTCCTCCGGTACAGGCGGCATTATGTAGAGAGTGATGTTCTGCTGCGGTGGCCTCCTGATCTGACTTCCTCTGTGCAGCACAGGTCAGTTTTTAGCAGTCTCTCCTGTGCAGATGCCCATGACGATGTCTTTCACGCCAGCACTTTATGGCCCCAACCACTTCACCTTCCCCAAAAGTTGTAAAAAAAAAAAAGCAAAGAAAAAGTCTCAAAAAAACAACAGCTTAAAAAAACCCCTAAATTCAAGGAAAATAAAGACGTTCTGATCTTGCAATGCGGTGACACAAACCAAAATGTCAAATTTTGGAAAAGTCTATAAAAAAAAAAAAAAAGCAAACAAACATAATAAAAGTATAAAGATGTGGTAAGTGCACTGAAGGCGGAGTACGACTGCCAGCTCATATGTACTTAACAGTAAATGCAGGGCAGACTTGCAACAACGACAGAATTTCTTACCGATCCCGGGATTCCAGGGTTATAGGTACTACAAGTAAAAAAAATAAAGTTATTGTATGAGAAAGCCCCAGAAAATAAACAGATGTCAGGCGGATAGTGATGGGGGTAAGAGGGATGAGTGAGGGAGAAACGGTCACTACTTACCTGGGCAGTCTCATGATACGATCCCAAAACTCAGGTCCGTAGTGCTTCTCTGGGTGAAGGAGTGGTGAGTGAGGAAGGATGGGCTCGGGGAGCAGACGGCTGACCGTCCGGGATCGTCTGCGGGACATGACGAAGATCAGGACAGGCTCTACATGGTGATCAGCAGCAGAGAGGTGGGCATGGTGCGCTCCTTCATGGGTGACTGATACGAGGCCATCACCAGCCTCATGAGTGAAGCGCCCGTCAGTGGGCAGGAGGGGGTGTCAGCTCTACTACATGTAATCCGATATGTCGGGATATCATCAATTGCTTTCTCTACTTACGTTATATAGGGGATGTAGTTTTCGCTGCTAAATTCATCATACATCTTCACTGGCTTCCAACTAAACTCGGAAGAAACAACAATGCGATCGTTACCTGTCTGTGACTCATCGTGACCTCATATTCACCTACCGATCCTGTGCCGCCCCTGTGCGCCGCTGCTGGGACGAGGAAGGAAAAGGATCTACAGACAGTGGAAATCACCGCACGGTGTGACGCTCTGCGGCAAAACATCGCTGCCGAGTTATCAGCGAGCTGCTTATTGGTGACAAAGCAACCCAACCAACTAACACAAAAGGCCGGCCGCCCTCACACCATCTGTCATCGCACATATCACACTCTCTGCCGCAGGTTTCCCCACACCCTGTGGTCTCTCCCACCAAAACTAAGCCTCTTCTCCTCACACACTCTCCTCTTTTTCTCTTCACACTCACCTCTTCTCCTCACACTCATCTTCTCCTATCACCCTTTCTTCTTCTCCTCACCTATACTCTTCTCCTCACACCGTCCCATCATTCTCACATTGTCCACTTCTCTTCTCCTCATGCGCTGTTTCCTTTTCCTCACACTTCTCCTCAAACTTTTCTTCTCCTCACACTCATCTCCATTCACCCCTTATGTTCTCGCACCTCTTCTCCTCACTCTGCTTACACCCCGTCTTCTCCTCACACTTCTCTCTTCACCCCGTCTGCACCTCACTCTCGTCTTCTCCTTACACCCCGCCTTCTCCTCACACCCCGTCTTCTCCTTACACCCCGCCTTCTCCTCACACCCCGTCTTCTCCTCACACCCCGCCTTCTCCTCACACTCCGCTTTCTCCTCACACTCCGCCTTCTCCTCACACTCCGCCTTCTCCTCACACTCCGCCTTCTCCTCACACTCCGCCTTCTCCTCACACTCCGCCTTCTCCTCACACTCCGCCTTCTCCTCACACTCCGTCTTCTCCTCACACCCCGCCTTCTCCTCACACCCGCCTTCTCATCACACCCCGCCTTCTACTCACACCCGCCTTCTCATCACACCCCGCCTTCTACTCACACCCGTCTTCTCACACTCCGCCTTCTCCTCACACTCCGTCTTCTCCTCACACTCCGCCTTCTCCTCACACTCCGCCTTCTCCTCACACTCCGTCTTCTCCTCACACTCCGCCTTCTCCTCACTCCGCCTTCTCCTCACACTCCGTCTTCTCCTCACACTCCGTCTTCTCCTCACACTCCGCCTTCTCCTCACACTCCGCCTTCTCCTCACACTCCGCCTTCTCCTCACTCCGCCTTCTCCTCACACTCCGTCTTCTCCTCACACTCCGCCTTCTCCTCACACTCCGCCTTCTCCTCACTCCGCCTTCTCCTCACACTCCGCTTTCTCCTCACACTCCGCCTTCTCCTCACACTCCGCCTTCTCCTCACACTCCGCCTTCTCCTCACACTCCGCCTTCTCCTCACACTCCGCCTTCTCCTCACACTCCTTCTCCTCACTCCGCCTTCTCCTCACACTCCGCCTTCTCCTCACACTCCGCCTTCTCCTCACTCCGCCTTCTCCTCACACTCCGCCTTCTCCTCACACTCCGCCTTCTCCTCACACCCCGTCTTCTCCTCACACCCCGTCTTCTCCTCACACCCCGCCTTCTCCTCACACCCCGTCTTCTCCTCACACCCCGCTTTCTCCTCACACCCCGCCTTCTCCTCACACTCCGCTTTCTCCTCACACTCCGCCTTCTCCTCACACTCCGCCTTCTCCTCACACTCCGTCTTCTCCTCACACTCCGCCTTCTCCTCACACTCCGCCTTCTCCTCACACTCCGTCTTCTCCTCACACCCCGCCTTCTCCTCACACCCGCCTTCTCATCACACCCCGCCTTCTACTCACACCCGCCTTCTCCTCACACTCCGCCTTCTCCTCACACTCCGTCTTCTCCTCACACTCCGCCTTCTCCTCACACTCCGTCTTCTCCTCACTCCGCCTTCTCCTCACACTCCGCCTTCTCCTCACTCCGCCTTCTCCTCACACTCCGCCTTCTCCTCACACTCCGCCTTCTCCTCACTCCGCCTTCTCCTCACACTCCGCCTTCTCCTCACACTCCGCCTTCTCCTCACACCCCGTCTTCTCCTCACACCCCGCTTTCTCCTCACACCCCGTCTTCTCCTCACACCCCGCTTTCTCCTCACACTCCGCTTTCTCCTCACACTCCGCTTTCTCCTCACACTCCGCCTTCTCCTCACACTCCGCCTTCTCCTCACACTCCGCCTTCTCCTCACACTCCGCCTTCTCCTCACACTCCGTCTTCTCCTCACACTCCGCCTTCTCCTCACACTCCGTCTTCTCCTCACACCCCGTCTTCTCCTCACACCCCGTCTTCTCCTCACACTCCGCTTTCTCCTCACTCCGCCTTCTCCTCACTCCGCCTTCTCCTCACACTCCGCTTTCTCCTCACACTCCGCCTTCTCCTCACTCCGCCTTCTCCTCACACTCCGTCTTCTCATCACAGTCCGTCTTCTCCTCACACTCCGCCTTCTCCTCACACTCCGCCTTCTCCTCACTCCGCCTTCTCCTCACACTCCGCCTTCTCCTCACACTCCGTCTTCTCCTCACACTCCGCCTTCTCCTCACACTCCGTCTTCTCCTCACACCCCGCCTTCTCCTCACACCCCGTCTTCTCCTCACACCCCGTCTTCTCCTCACACCCCGTCTTCTCCTCACACTCCGCTTTCTCCTCACTCCGCCTTCTCCTCACTCCGCCTTCTCCTCACACTCCGCCTTCTCCTCACACTCCGCCTTCTCCTCACTCCGCCTTCTCCTCACACTCCGTCTTCTCCTCACAGTCCGTCTTCTCCTCACACTCCGCTTTCTCCTCACACTCCGTCTTCTCCTCACTCCGCCTTCTCCTCACACTCCGTCTTCTCCTCACAGTCCGTCTTCTCCTCACACTCCGCTTTCTCCTCACACTCCGCCTTCTCCTCACACTCCGTCTTCTCCTCACAGTCCGCCTTCTCCTCACAGTCCGTCTTCTCCTCACACCCCGCCTTCTCCTCACACTCCGCCTTCTCCTCACACTCCGCTTTCTCCTCACACTCCGCCTTCTCCTCACACTCCGTCTTCTCCTCACAGTCCGCCTTCTCCTCACAGTCCGTCTTCTCCTCACACCCCGCCTTCTCCTCACACTCCGCCTTCTCCTCACTCAGCCATCTCCTCACACCGTGTCTTATTCTCTCGCTCTTCTCCTCACACCTTGTTTTATCCTCCTGACCCTTCCCCTCACACTCCTTTCCCACTCGTGTCTTTTCCTCACACCTCAGTCTCTTGGTCGAGTGACTTGGTCGCTTTTTATTTTCCCGCTCGCAGGTGCCGTTGGACAGCTGCGCAGTACAGCGCAAAGACACGTGACACAAGAGCGGAGAGCATGGAGTTGACGTCATGCAGTGAGCGGGCTAGTTTCATAGGTGGGTGGTTGGGCGACACACTGGGCGGGACTTCGTGCTGAGTGACAGGTAATGGGCGTGGCTTATTTGAGTGATTGATGGATGAGGAATGCAGCGGCCTGTTAGGCGTGGTTGCCGGATGGTGACGTGATGACGTCATCTTGTGGGCGGGGGTTCCCGGCCTGGTGATGGCGGCTCCCGCCGGGTTCAGCAGCTGAGAGGACACGGAGGAGCCGCCGGGCCCTGGTGAGAGTGGCCCCTGCACCGAGGGACGGGGCCCAGAGGTACGTGCTCCGCCTAGTGTGTACGAACAAGTCCCTGCGTGCTGCGGAGAGACGTCCCTGTACGTACAGCCTGTATATAGTGTCTGGTGTATACTGTATATACACTGCCCCCCCCTGTATACTGTATATACACTGCCCCCCCCTGTATACTGTATATACACTGCCCCCCCTGTATACTGTATATACACTGCCCCCCCTGTATACTGTATATACACTGCCCCCCCTGTATACTGTATATACACTGCCCCCCCTGTATACTGTATATACACTGCCCCCCCTGTATACTGTATATACACTGCCCCCCCTGTATACTGTATATACACTGCCCCCCCTGTATACTGTATATACACTGCCCCCCCTGTATACTGTATATACACTGCCCCCCCCTGTATACTGTATATACACTGCCCCCCCTGTATACTGTATATACACTGCCCCCCTGTATACTGTATATACACTGCCCCCCCCTGTATACCGTATATACACTGCCCCCCCTGTATACCGTATATACACTGCCCCCCCTGTATACTGTATATACACTGCCCCCCCCTGTATACTGTATATACACTGCCCCCCCCTGTATACTGTATATACACTGCCCCCCCTGTATACTGTATATACACTGCCCCCCCTGTATACTGTATATACACTGCCCCCCTGTATACCGTATATACACTGCCGCCCCCTGTATACCGTATATACACTGCCCCCCCCGTATACTGTATATACACTGCCCCCCCTGTATACTGTACATACACTGCCCCCCCCTGTATACTGTATATACACTGCCCCCCCCTGTATACTGTATATACACTGCCCCCCCCTGTATACTGTATATACACTGCCCCCCCCTGTATACTGTATATACACTGCCCCCCCCTGTATACTGTATATACACTGCCCCCCCCTGTTTACTGTATATACACTGCCCCCCCCTGTATACTGTATATACACTGCCCCCCCTGTATACTGTATATACACTGCCCCCCCCCCTGTATACTGTATATACACTGCCCCCCCCTGTATACTGTATATACACTGCCCCCCCTGTATATACACTGCCCCCCCCTGTATACTGTATATACACTGCCCCCCCTGTATACTGTATATACACTGCCCCCCCTGTATACTGTATATACACTGCCCCCCCCTGTATACTGTATATACACTGCCCCCCCTGTATACTGTATATACACTGCCCCCCCCTGTATACTGTATATACACTGCCCCCCCCGTATACTGTATATACACTGCCCCCCCCTGTATACTGTATATACACTGCCCCCCCCTGTATACTGTATATACACTGCCCCCCCCTGTATACTGTATATACACTGCCCCCCCTGTATACTGTATATACACTGCCCCCCCCTGTATACTGTATATACACTGCCCCCCCTGTATACTGTATATACACTGCCCCCCCTGTATACTGTATATACACTGCCCCCCCCTGTATACTGTATATACACTGCCGCCCCCTGTATACTGTATATACACTGCCGCCCCCTGTATACTGTATATACACTGCCGCCCCCTGTATACTGTATACACTGCCCCCCTGTATACTGTATACACTGCCCCCCTGTATACTGTATACACTGCCCCCCCCTGTATACTGTATATACGCTGCCCCCCCCTGTATACTGTATATACGCTGCCCCCCCTGTATACTGTATATACGCTGCCCCCCCTGTGTGCTGTATATACGCTGCCCCCCCCCTGTGTGCTGTATATACGCTGCCCCCCCTGTGTGCTGTATATACGCTGCCCCCCCCCTGTGTGCGGTATATACGCTGCCCCCCCCTGTGTGCTGTATATACGCTGCCCCCCCCTGTGTGCTGTATATACGCTGCCCCCCCCCGTGTGCTGTATATACGCTGCCCCCCCCGTGTGCTGTATATACGCTGCCCCCCCGTGTGCTGTATATACGCTGCCCCCCCGTGTGCTGTATATACGCTGCCCCCCCCCGTGTGCTGTATATACGCTGCCCCCCCCCTGTGTGCTGTATATACGCTGCCCCCCCCTGTGTGCTGTATATACGCTGCCCCCCCCTTGTAGGCTATGTGTACTCTGCCCCCCCCTTGTAGGCTATGTGTACTCTGCCCCCCCCCCCCCCTTGTAGGCTATGTGTACTCTGCCCCCCCCCTGTGTACTGTGTGTACGCTGCCCCACCTTGTATACTGTATGTACGCTGCCCCCCCCCCGTTTACTGTATGTACGCTGCGCCCCCCCCCCTTGTAGGCTATGTGTACTCTGCGCCCCGCCCTTTTACTGTATGTACTCTGCCCCCCCCTTTTACTGTATGTACACTGCCCCCCCCCCTGTACTGTATATACGCTGCCCCCCCCGTACTGTGTGTACACTGCCCCCCCCTGTACTGTGTGTACTCTGCGCCCCCCCCTGTACTGTGTGTACTCTGCGCCCCCCCGTGTACTGTATGTACGCTGCGGCCCCCCCTGTACTGTGTACTCTGCGCCCCCCCCTGTACTGTGTGTACTCTGCGCCCTACCCCGTGTACTGTATGTACGCTGCGGCCCCCCCTGTATACTGTGTGTACGCTGCCCCCCCCCCCCGTGTACTGTGTGTACTCTGCCCCCCCCCCTGTGTACTGTATGTACGCTGCCCCCCCTGTATACTGTATGTACGCTGCCCCCCCCGTACTGTGTGTACTCTGCCCCCCCCTGTATACTGTATGTACGCTGCCCCCCCTGTATACTGTATGTACGCTGCCCCCCCCTGTACTGTATGTACGCTGCCCCCCCGTACTGTATGTACGCTGCCCCCCCTGTATACTGTGTGTACTCTGCGCCCCCCCCTGTACTGTGTGTACTCTGCGCCCCCCCCCTGTACTGTGTGTACTCTGCGCCCCCCCCTGTACTGTGTGTACTCTGCGCCCCCCCCTGTACTGTGTGTACTCTGCGCCCCCCCCCCCCCCCCCGTGTACTGTATGTACGCTGCGGCCCCCCCTGTATACTGTATGTACGCTGCCCCCCCGTACTGTGTGTACTCTGCCCCCCCCTGTGTACTGTATGTACGCTGCCCCCCCTGTATACTGTATGTACGCTGCCCCCCCCGTACTGTGTGTACTCTGCCCCCCCCCACTGTGTACTGTATGTACGCTGCGGCCCCCCCGTATACTGTATGTACGCTGCCCCCCCCGTACTGTGTGTACTCTGCCCCCCCCTGTGTACTGTATGTACGCTGCCCCCCCTGTATACTGTATGTACGCTGCCCCCCCTGTATACTGTATGTACGCTGCCCCCCCTGTATACTGTATGTACGCTGCCCCCCCCTGTACTGTATGTACGCTGCAGCCCCCCCCTTGTAGGCTATGTGTACTCTGCGCCCCCCACCCTGTGTACTGTGTGTACGCTGCCTATACTATACTGCCCCTATATACTGTATATTATATATATACACCGTCATGGCCAAAAGTATTGGCACCCTTGAAATTGTTCCAGAAAAGGAAGTCTTTCTCCCAGAACATCATCACAATTTCACATCAAAAACCTCCCAAAATTGGCCGGACAAAATTTTTGGCGCCTTCAGCTTAAAGGAAACTTGTCAGCAGGATTGTGCTCAATCAACTCCAGGCTGCCGAGTCCTGTTGGGGCTGCTGCACTGATTAAGACGACAGCGGGGCTGATGGAATCCGTCTTGTGGCTGTTGTTTAATCCGTATTTGCAGTTTGGAGTTAATGAGATTCTCATGTTCCGGGGCGGGGCTGTGGGCGGGGTCTTTGGTGCTCTGGCCTCATTGTCCTCGGCCTCCTATGTTAGATACTGCTCTTGCGCAGTTAATGTCGTGCTCTTGCAGTGCGCAGCAGCCTCTATCGGCGACGCTTGCGCAGATTAAGAGCATCACTTGCAGAATAGATGCTACTGACTATACGCCGCCATCTTGCTGGAGTCTAATTCCTTTTTTGAAATGCTGCTGCAGGGAGATAATCTACAGGTCTCTTCTCCTCTTCCTGTTCTCCATGCTTAGGCCACGGCCCCACTATCAGTATTTGGTCAGTATTCGATCAGTATTTTTTTTCTCAGGAGTGGGAGCCAAAACCAGGAGTGGGTGATAACTGCAGAATAGGTGATTTGTTTCTATTCTACCTTTTCTCTGATTGTTTCTCAACTGGTTTTGACTCCCACTCCTGAGAAAAAACACTGACCGAAAACTGACCAAATACTGATAGTGGGGCCGTGTCCTTAGTGTGGAACACATAATGCAAAAATTGAGGCAACTTCTCCCCTTTTTATCAGGTTTCAGGTGGGATTTTCATATTGCCCACTCCTGTTACTTGCCACAGGTGAGTGTGAACGAGCATCACCTGCTGGAAACCAAGTTGTTTATCCACAATTTTAGAAAGGTGCCAACAATTGTGTCCAGCCCATTTTTGGGGTTTTGTGTGAAATTATGTCCAATTTGCCTTTTTTTTTTTTTCCTCCGTTTTTTTGTGGTGTTCCAGTTCACTCAAAGGAAATAAACATCTGTAATTGCAATAATTTTCTGGGAGAAAAATGTCATTTTCTGGAACCATTTCAAGGGTGCCAACACCCATGAATCTATACCACCTACAGTACAGACCAAAAGTTTGGACACACCTTCTCATTTAAAGATTTTTCTGTATTTTCATGACTATGAAAATTGTACATTCACACTGAAGGCATCAAAACTATGAATTACCACATGTGGAATTATATACTTAACAAAAAAGTGTGAAACAACTGAAAATATGTCTTATATTCTAGGTTCTTCACAGTAGCCACCTTTTGCTTTGATGACTGCTTTGCACACTCTTGGCATTCTCTTGATGAGCTTCAAGAGGTCGTCACCGGAAATGGTCTTCCAACAATCTTGAAGGAGTTCCCAGAGATGCTTAGCACTTGTTGGCCCTTTTGCCTTCACTCTGCGGTCCAGCTCACCCCAAACCATCTCGATTGGGTTCAGGTCTGGTGACTGTGGGGGCCAGGTCATCTGGCGTAGCCCCCCATCACTCTCCTTCTTGGTCAAATAGCCCTTACACAGCCTGGAGGTGTTTGGGGTTATTGTCCTGTTGAAAAATAAATGATGGTCCAACTAAACGCAAACCGGATGGAATAGCATGCCGCTGCAAGATGCTGTGGTAGCCATGCTGGTTCAGTACACGGACCCCCAGTAACACTAGTTGACACTTTAACATGACTCAAGGTAATCTTTACGCTTCATATTCTGCACTAGTCGTCTGTTGACTGATACATTAGATAGAAATAGGTTATATTTCACCTTTTGGACTCATTGCAGGATACTTAACACTGCTTAACAACAGGTTAAAGCAGTCTCTACTAGGAAGCTTTACATAGGTCGACTAGGATCCTCTGTGTTTCTACTTGTCATTGTGATGTATATTTTGTCACTTTGGTTATAGTGCCACTTCTGCTATTTCTCTCACTCCAAACCACTTTTTAACTGATTTTTCTCTGTTGTATATTTAATAAAATTTATTACTTTCTTACAAACTGATCCCACAGTTTGCTTTAATTTCCCCCAATCCCCAACTATATATTATATGCTGTATTTTCAGGCTGGTGAAATTGATCTGGGAATGCTGTGCTTTTTGGTCTTTTATACTGGTTCAGTATGCCTTCAATTTTGAATAAATCCCCAACAGTGTCACCAGCAAAGCCCCCCCACACCATCACACCTCCTCCTCCATGCTTCACGGTGGGAACCAGGCATGTAGAGTCCATCCATTCACCTTTTCTGCGTCGCACAAAGACACGGTGGTTGGAACCAAAGATCTCAAATTTGGACTCATCAGACCAAAGCACAGATTTCCACTGGTCTAATGCCCATTCCTTGTGTTCTTTAGCCCAAACAAGTCTCTTCTGCTTGTTGCCTGTCCTTAGCAGTGGTTTCCTAGCAGCTATTTTACCATGAAGGCCTGCTGCACAAAGTCTCCTCTTAACAGTTGTTGTAGAGATGTGTCTGCTGCTAGAACTCTGTGTGGCATTGACCTGGTCTCTAATCTGAGCTGCTGTTAACCTGCGATTTCTGAGGCTGGTGACTCGGATAAACTTATCCTCAGAAGCAGAGGTGACTCTTGGTCTTCCTTTCCTGGGGCGGTCCTCATGTGAGCCAGTTTCTTCGTAGCGCTTGATGGTTTTTGCAACTGCACTTGGGGACACTTTCAAAGTTTTCCCAATTTTTCAGACTGACTGACCTTCATTTCTTAAAGTAATGATGGCCACTCGTTTTTCTTTACTTAGCTGCTTTTTTGTTGCCATAATACAAATTCTAACAGTCTATTCAGTAGGACTATCAGCTGTGTATCCACGAGACTTCTGCACAACACAACTGATGGTCCCAACCCCATTTATAAGGCAAGAAATCCCACTTATTAAACCTGACAGGGCACACCTGTGAAGTGAAAACCATTTCCGGTGACTACCTCTTGAAGCTCATCAAGAGAATGCCAAGAGTGTGCAAAGCAGTCATCAAAGCAAAAGGTGGCTACTGTGAAGACCCTAGAATATAAGACATATTTTCAGTTGTTTCACACTTTTTTGTTAAGTATATAATTCCACATGTGGTAATTCATAGTTTTGACGCCTTCAGTGTGAATGTACAATTTTCATAGTCATGAAAATACAGAAAAATCTTTAAATGAGAAGGTGTGTCCAAACTTTTGGTCTGTACTGTATATATCATTTGTAATGGCCCTCTGCGCGCGTCGCCTGTGCCGCCACCTTTTGTGCTGTAATTTTTTCCTTGTTTTGCAGATTCCTTGCGCCTCCATTAGAGCAGCGGTGCTGGAGTCCATCCCACATGGTGGATGCCCCCCCCTCCGGCCATACACTGTGGTAGGAGAAGAGGCAGGTGGTGTTAGGACGATCGTCTGTGATGAGGTCGGTCGCCTGGACTGCCTGTGGACCCCAATAATTCTCTCTTGCTGTCGGTGCAGCGTGGACCCCCGGGGCCAGGTTGTCTCCTCGTGGCTGATGCTCGGCCCGCCAGTCCTGGCTCAGCCTTATTGTGGATCAGATTATTATAACACGTGAGACTCTCCGGAATAATGTGACGGCGAGAGACGGACACCAGGAGACCACGGTAAGGGCGCTGTGTAACGGTCCTCCCGGGACCACATCTCCCTCCATGATTACACTCAAGCTGCGCCGAGTGTCGGTAGTGGGCTGCACTGGTGATAGCTGTATGGCAGTATTATGTGCTGGGTGCTGTATGGCAGTATTATGTGCTGGGTGCTGTATGGCAGTATTATGTGCTGGGTGCTGTATGGCAGTATTATGTGCTGGGTGCTGTATGGCAGTATTATGTGCTGGGTGCTGTATGGCAGTATTATGTGCTGGGTGCTGTATGGCAGTATTATGTGCTGGGTGCTGTATGGCAGTATTATGTGCTGGGTGCTGTATGGCAGTATTGTGTGCTGGGTGCTGTATGGCAGTATTGTGAGCTGGGTGCTGTATGGCAGTATTGTGAGCTGGGTGCTGTATGGCAGTATTGTGTGCTGGGTGCTGTATGGCAGTATTGTGTGCTGGGTGCTGTATGGCAGTATTATGTGCTGGGTGCTGTATGGCAGTATTATGTGCTGGGTGCTGTATGGCAGTATTATGTGCTGGGTGCTGTATGGCAGTATTATGTGCTGGGTGCTGTATGGCAGTATTATGTGCTGGGTGCTGTATGGCAGTATTATGTGCTGGGTGCTGTATGGCAGTATTATGTGCTGGGTGCTGTATGGCAGTATTATGTGCTGTATGGCAGTATTATGTGCTGTATGGCAGTATTATGTGCTGTATGGCAGTATTATGTGCTGTATGGCAGTATTTTGTGCTGGGTGCTGTATGGCAGTATTATGTGCTGTATGGCAGTATTATGTGCTGTATGGCAGTATTATGTGCTGTATGGCAGTATTATGTGCTGTATGGCAGTATTATGTGCTGTATGGCAGTATTATGTGCTGTATGGCAGTATTATGTGCTGTATGGCAGTATTATGTGCTGTATGGCAGTATTATGTGCTGTATGGCAGTATTATGTGCTGTATGGCTGTATTATGTGCTGTATGGCTGTATTATGTGCTGTATGGCTGTATTATGTGCTGTATGGCTGTATTGTGAGCTGGGTGCTGTATGGCTGTATTATGTACTGGGTGCTGTATGGCAGTATTGTGAGCTGGGTGCTGTATGGCTGTATTGTGAGCTGGGTGCTGTATGGCTGTATTGTGAGCTGGGTGCTGTATGGCTGTATTATGTGCTGGGTGCTGTATGGCTGTATTATGTGCTGGGTGCTGTATGGCAGTGTTGTGAGCTGGGTGCTGTATGGCTGTGTTGCGTGCTGGCTGCTGTATGGCTGTGTTGCGTGCTGGCTGCTGTATGGCTGTGTTGCGTGCTGGCTGCTGTATGGCTGTGTTGCGTGCTGGCTGCTGTATGGCTGTGTTGCGTGCTGGCTGCTGTATGGCTGTATTGTGAGCTGGGTGCTGTATGGCTGTATTATGTGCTGGGTGCTGTATGGCTGTATTATGTGCTGGCTGCTGTATGGCTGTGTTGCGTGCTGGCTGCTGTATGGCTGTGTTGCGTGCTGGCTGCTGTATGGCTGTGTTGCGTGCTGGCTGCTGTATGGCTGTGTTGCGTGCTGGCTGCTGTGTTGCGTGCTGGCTGCTGTGTTGCGTGCTGGCTGCTGTGTTGCGTGCTGGCTGCTGTGTTGCGTGCTGGCTGCTGTGTTGCGTGCTGGCTGCTGTGTTGCGTGCTGGCTGCTGTGTTGCGTGCTGGCTGCTGTGTTGCGTGCTGGCTGCTGTGTTGCGTGCTGGCTGCTGTGTTGCGTGCTGGCTGCTGTGTTGCGTGCTGGCTGCTGTGTTGCGTGCTGGCTGCTGTATGGCTGTGTTGCGTGCTGGCTGCTGTGTTGCGTGCTGGCTGCTGTGTTGCGTGCTGGCTGCTGTGTTGCGTGCTGGCTGCTGTGTTGCGTGCTGGCTGCTGTATGGCTGTGTTATGAAGGCCTCCTGTGCACAGTATGGCGGCATTATACTTGTCTGTGTTTATTGGTTGCTGTTCTTCACTAATTCTTCTGCTGGCTGATAATCTGGCGCGTCTCCCGGACTCCGACTGTTGGACTTTGTGGAGCAAATTCTCTTTAAACAAACTTGTGTCTCCAGGACAGTAAACCGTGCAGGGTCAGACGGGCAGTGTTGTGTTGAGCCCACAGTGAGAGGGCGCCCGGGGGTAGAGCAGAGCCCCCCGAGATATGGCGTGAGGGCAGAGCAAGGCGCTGAGCCCCCCGGTATCAGGACGTGGTGAGCGCGCTGAGCCCCCGGTATCAGGACATGGTGAGCGCGCAGAGCTGGGCGCTGAGCCCCCGGTATCAAGACGTGGTGAGCGCGCAGAGCTGGGCGCTGAGCCCCCGGTATCAAGACGTGGTGAGCGCGCAGAGCTGGGCGCTGAGCCCCCGGTATCAAGACGTGGTGAGCGCGCAGAGCTGGGCGCTGAGCCCCCCGGTATCAGGACGTGGTGAGCGCGCAGAGCTGGGCGCTGAGCCCCCCGGTATCAGGACGTGGTGAGCGCGCAGAGCTGGGCGCTGAGCCCCCCGGTATCAGGACGTGGTGAGCGCGCAGAGCTGGGCGCTGAGCCCCCCGGTATCAGGACGTGGTGAGCGCGCAGAGCTGGGCGCTGAGCCCTCCGGTATCAGGACGTGGTGAGCGCGCAGAGCTGGGCGCTGAGCCCCCCGGTATCAGGACGTGGTGAGCGCGCAGAGCTGGGCGCTGAGCCCCCCGGTATCAGACGTGGTGAGCGCGCAGAGCTGGGCGCTGAGCCCCCCGGTATCAGGACGTGGTGAGCGCGCAGAGCTGGGCGCTGAGCCCCCCGGTATCAGGACGTGGTGAGCGCGCAGAGCTGGGCGCTGAGCCCCCCGGTATCAGGACGTGGTGAGCGCGCAGAGCTGGGCGCTGAGCCCCCCGGTATCAGGACGTGGTGAGCGCGCAGAGCTGGGCGCTGAGCCCTCCGGTATCAGGACGTGGTGAGCGCGCAGAGCTGGGCGCTGAGCCCCCCGGTATCAGGACGTGGTGAGCGCGCAGAGCTGGGCGCTGAGCCCCCCGGTATCAGACGTGGTGAGCGCGCAGAGCTGGGCGCTGAGCCCCCCGGTATCAGGACGTGGTGAGCGCGCAGAGCTGGGCGCTGAGCCCCCCGGTATCAGGACGTGGTGAGCGCGCAGAGCTGGGCGCTGAGCCCCCCGGTATCAGGACGTGGTGAGCGCGCAGAGCTGGGCGCTGAGCCCCCCGGTATCAGGACGTGGTGAGCGCGCAGAGCTGGGCGCTGAGCCCCCCGGTATCAGGACGTGGTGAGCGCGCAGAGCTGGGCGCTGAGCCCCCCGGTATCAGGACGTGGTGAGCGCGCAGAGCTGGGCGCTGAGCCCCCCGGTATCAGGACGTGGTGAGCGCGCGGAGCTGGGCGCTGAGCCCCCCGGTATCAGGACGTGGTGAGCGCGCGGAGCTGGGCGCTGAGCCCCCCGGTATCAGGACGTGGTGAGCGCGCGGAGCTGGGCGCTGAGCCCCCCGGTATCAGGACGTGGTGAGCGCGCGGAGCTGGGCGCTGAGCCCCCCGGTATCGGGACGTGGTGAGCGCGCGGAGCTGGGCGCTGAGCCCCTCGGTATTGGGACGTGGTGAGCGCGCAGAGCTGGGCGCTGAGCCCCCCGGTATCAGGACGTGGTGAGCGCGCAGAGCTGGGCGCTGAGCCCCCCGGTATCAGGACGTGGTGAGCGCGCGGAGCTCTGCAGTCTTCGCTTCGGCAGCTGATAAACAACCTGAAATATCCCGGTGTCATGTGACCGGTGTCATGTGACCGGCGCCACGTGACGGAGCTGAGTGATGGTCTGTAGCAGATGGCAGCATGAGTGACCCGAGTCCTGGGGAGAGCAGAGACCCCCGAGTCCTGGGGAGAGCAGAGACCCGCAGTCCAAAATGCCTTCTTGGGAAGAGTCCACTGACTGGGAGGGATTCAGTAACACGGTGGGGGTAGTGGTCCTCGCCCTCCTTGTGCTGCCCCTCCCCCGGTTTGTCACCTCCGCGCTCACTGATGGGTGCCGGCAGTGAGAATTGCTGTGGAATTTGTCAGCTGCCTCCACGTGCCGGCGGGGCGGTGTGCCTGCGGGGCGGTGTGCCAGCTGTGACACACACTTGTTATCAGGGCCGCTGCCGGTCTCTGCTTCACCTGTGCCCTGATCTGCAGGATACGTGGCGATGTGCAGCCGCAGCGTGGCGGTGCCCGTGCCTCCCCGCCGCCATCTATACATCCTGCTGAGGTCGGCAGTGAACACTCGGCGTACACGTCACACAGGTCACCCATCAGGATGCCCGCCGGGTACAATGCCCGGGTACAGGGACGGTCATCATCACAGGGAAGTGACTTCGGACCCCACATCCCACTGTCCGGGGATCTCCTGACACCACCAGGGTGTATACAAATATGCTGAGATGTGTGTATCACGGCGGCAGTTACAGGTACTTATTCCTCAGCTCCCTGAAAATGCGTCACTGAGGAATAAGGCTGTAGCGCCCCCCAGAGTCGGAAATTGTCTGGGGTCTCCGCTACCGGGGAATATGATCAGGGCGGGTTTTTATGGTCATCTGTCACGTGATCGCCGTTATTCATCGAACGGCAATCACGAGAAAAAAGGTCTGCGGTTTAGAATAATTTCTCTCTCCTCTGACATGATATACATCGGCTCTCCGGCATCTTGCCGCAGAAAAAAAATGGCGGACGCATACGCAGTCCGCCCTCTGACATCTGCCTGCCGATGCCCGGCAACAGCAGGGAATTTTCCCTATTGCTTCATTATGATCTCTTTTGATAAACCAAATCACAATGATCTGAATAATAAATCAAACCCCCTTTTGCCCCCCCCTTAGGTAAATAAAATTTATAAAATAAAAAACTATGTATTTTGTTCAAATTAGCCCACGTTTGGGGTTGGGGTTAGCCCAGGGTTGGGGTTAGCCCACGTTTGGGGTTGGGGTTAGCCCAGGATTGGGATTGGGATTAGCCCAGGGTTGGGGTTGGGGTTAGCCCAGGGTTGGGGATAGCCCAGGATTGGGATTGGGATTAGCCCAGGGTTGGGGTTAGCCCAGGGTTGGAGTTGGGGTTAGCCCAGGGTTGGGGATAGCCCAGGGTTGGGGTTAGCCCAGGGTTGGGGATTAGCTCGGGGTTGGGTTTAGCCCAGGGTTGGAGTTGGGGTTGGCCCAGGGTTGGGGTTAGCCCAGGGTTGGAGTTGGGGTTGGCCCAGGGTTGGGGTTAGCCCGGGGTTGGCCCAGGGTTGGGGTTAGCCCGGGGTTGGCCCAGGGTTGGGGTTAGCCCGGGGTTGGCCCAGGGTTGGGGTTAGCCCGGGGTTGGCCCAGGGTTGGGGTTAGCCCGGGGTTGGCCCAGGGTTGGGGTTAGCCCGGGGTTGGCCCAGGGTTGGGGTTAGCCCGGGGTTGGCCCAGGGTTGGGGTTAGCCCGGGGTTGGCCCAGGGTTGGGGTTAGCCCGGGGTTGGCCCAGGGTTGGGATTTTTTCAAAAGTAAAGAAAAAAAAAATGGTGACTATATGGCTACTTGAGTTTGCATCGGGTGCTCGAGTCTCCGCCCCATATGCTTCGTGGCCAAATAAAGCACTGGGATTGCCTGCCATGCATGAGCGATCCCCGCATGTTTTTTTGGGGTGTCTAATAACCGTGAAACATGTGGGGGGGACTCGAGCAGGTCACTCGAGCACCCGCGATACATGGTGCATACCTGAGTACCCGATGCAAACTCCAGTAGCGAGCACTTGCGCTCAAGACTAATGACAACTTATTCAATATGATGACCTAATGTTATAAAATTCTGTGTCGTACCTCTGGGTTCAAAATGTTCACTATACCCCTTAATAAAATCCTTGAGGGGTCTAGTTTTCTAAATGGTGTCACTTGTGGTGGGTTTCCACTGTTTAGACACATCAGGGGCTCTCCAAACGCAACATGGCGTCCGCTAATTATTCAAGCAAATTTTACATTCAAAAAGTCAAATAGCGCTCCTTCCCTTCTGAGCCCTGCCGTGCGCCCAAACAGTGGTTTTCCCCCACATATGGGGTATCGGTGTGCTCGGGAGGAATTGCACAACAAAATTTGTGGCCCATTTTCTCTTGTTATCTTTGAGAAAATTAAAAATTTGGGGCCTGAAGTAAAATTTGTGTGAAAAAGTTAAATGTTCATTTTTTCCTTCCTCGTTGCTTCAGTTCCTGTGAAGCACCTGAAGGGTTAATAAAGTTCTTGAATGTGGTTTTGAGAACCTTGAGGGGTGCAGTTTTTAGAATGGTGTCACTTTTGGGTATTTTCTGTTATAAAGGCCCCTCAAAGTGACTTCAAATGTGATGTGGTCCCTAAAAAAATGGTTTTGTAAGTTTTGTTGTAAAAATGAGAAATCGCTGGTCAACTTTTAACCCTTATAACTTCCTAATAAAATAAAATGTTGGTTCCAAAATTGTGCTGATGTAAAGTAGACATGTGGGAAATGTTATTTATTAACTATTTGTGTGACATATCTCTCTGATTTAAGGGCATAAAGATTAAAATTTTGAAAATTGTGAAATTTTCTACATTTTTGCCAAGTTTCCAAGTTTTTCACAAATCAACATAAGTCGTATCGAAAAACTTTTACCACAATCATAAAGTACAATATGTCACAAAAAAACAACCTCAGAATCAGTGGGATCCGTTCAAGCTTCAGAGTGATTACCTCAAAGTGACAGCGGTCAGAATTGTAAAACTTGGCCCCGTCATTAAAGGGGTATTCCCATCTCCAAGATCCTACCCCAATATGTAGTAGGTGTAATAATAATAATATTAGCAAATATCTGACATTATAAATGTAGTATAGTTTTTCTGATTTGCTATGTCTCTTTCCTCATGTGCAGGCATCGCAGGACCTTAGGTATCTATGGTTATGACTACTGATATATTGACAGTTAGTTAGCTAGTTGCCAGTGGTCGTAGCCATGGATACATAAGGTCCTGCGATGCCTGCACATGAGGAAAGAGACATAGCAAATCAGAAAAACTATACTACATTTATAATGTCAGATATTTGCTAATATTATTAATATTACACCTACTACATATTGGGATAGGATCTTGGAGATGGGAATATCCCTTTTAAGTACATTATTGGCTCCGTCCTTAAGGGGTATATTACACCTCCACCCTGTATACACGCAGTACATGCATGTATATGGGAGTGCGGGGGAGCAATGCATGCATGTATATGGGAGTGCGGGGGAGCAATGCATGCATGTATATAGGAGTGCGGGGGAGCAGTACATGCATGTATATGGGAGTGCGGGGGAGCAGTACATGCATGTATATGGGAGTGCGGGGGAGCAGTACATGCATGTATATGGGAGTGCGGGGGAGCAGTACATGCATGTATATGGGAGTGCGGGGGAGCAGTACATGCATGTATATGGGAGTGCGGGGGAGCAGTACATGCATGTATATGGGAGTGCGGGGGAGCAGGACATGCATGTATATGGGAGTGCGGGGGAGCAGTACATGCATGTATATGGGAGTGCGGGGGAGCAGGACATGCATGTATATGGGAGTGCGGGGGAGCAGTACATGCATGTATATGGGAGTGCGGGGGAGCAGTACATGCATGTATATGGGAGTGCGGGGGAGCAGTACATGCATGTATATGGGAGTGCGGGGGAGCAGTACATGCATGTATATGGGAGTGCGGGGGAGCAGTACATGCATGTATATGGGAGTGCGGGGGAGCAGTACATGCATGTATATGGGAGTGCGGGGGAGCAGGACATGCATGTATATGGGAGTGCGGGGGAGCAGTACATGCATGTATATGGGAGTACGGGGGAGCAATGCATGCATGTATATAGGAGTGCGGGGGAGCAGTACATGCATGTATATAGGAGTGCGGGGGAGCAGTACATGCATGTATATGGGAGTGTGGGGGAGCAGTACATGCATGTATATAGGAGTGTGGGGGAGCAATACATGCATGTATATAGGAGTGTGGGGGAGCAGTACATGCATGTATATAGGAGTGTGGGGGAGCAGTACATGCATGTATATGGGAGTGCGGGGGAGCAGTACATGCATGTATATGGGAGTGTGGGGGAGCAGTACATGCATGTATATGGGAGTGTGGGGGAGCAGTACATGCATGTATATGGGAGTGTGGGGGAGCAGTACATGTATATGGGAGTGTGGGGGAGCAGTACATGCATGTATATGGGAGTGTGGGGGAGCAGTACATGCATGTATATGGGAGTGTGGGGGAGCAGTACATGCATGTATATGGGAGTGCGGGGGAGCAGTACATGCATGTATATGGGAGTGTGGGGGAGCAGTACATGCATGTATATGGGAGTGTGGGGGAGCAGTACATGCATGTATATGGGAGTGTGGGGGAGCAGTACATGCATGTATATAGGAGTGCGGGGGAGCAGTACATGTATATGGGAGTGTGGGGGAGCAGTACATGCATGTATATGGGAGTGTGGGGGAGCAGTACATGCATGTATATAGGAGTGCGGGGGAGCAGTACATGCATGTATATGGGAGTGTGGGGGAGCAGTACATGCATGTATATGGGAGTGTGGGGGAGCAGTACATGTATATGGGAGTGTGGGGGAGCAGTACATGCATGTATATGGGAGTGTGGGGGAGCAGTACATGCATGTATATGGGAGTGTGGGGGAGCAGTACATGCATGTATATAGGAGTGCGGGGGAGCAGTACATGCATGTATATAGGAGTGCGGGGGAGCAGTACATGCATGTATATAGGAGTGCGGGGGAGCAGTACATGCATGTATATAGGAGTGCGGGGGAGCAGTACATGCATGTATATAGGAGTGCGGGGGAGCAGTACATGCATGTATATAGGAGTGCGGGGGAGCAGTACATGCATGTATATAGGAGTGCGGGGGAGCAGTACATGCATGTATATAGGAGTGCGGGGGAGCAGTACATGCATGTATATAGGAGTGCGGGGGAGCAGTACATGCATGTATATAGGAGTGCGGGGGAGCAGTACATGCATGTATATGGGAGTGCGGGGGAGCAGTACATGCATGTATATGGGAGTGCGGGGGAGCAGTACATGCATGTATATGGGAGTGCGGGGGAGCAGTACATGCATGTATATGGGAGTGCGGGGGAGCAGTACATGCATGTATATGGGAGTGCGGGGGAGCAGTACATGCATGTATATGGGAGTGCGGGGGAGCAGTACATGCATGTATATGGGAGTGCGGGGGAGCAGTACATGCATGTATATGGGAGTGCGGGGGAGCAGTACATGCATGTATATGGGAGTGCGGGGGAGCAGTACATGTTTTACACCTCTATTGTACATGGGGTATACAGGTGTGCTGGGGCGGTATATAGGTGTATATGGGTGTGCTGGGGCGGTATATAGGCGTATACGGGTGTGCTGGGGTGGTATATAGGTGTATAAAAATATGATGGGCGGTATATAGGTACATACAGGTGTTCTGTTGTGGTATCTAGGTACGTGCGGGTGTGCCGGGGCGGTATATACAGGTGTGTGTGGACAGTGTACAGGTGCAGTTTGTGCGGGTATATTACACGTTACGGGCAGGCAGTGCGCCTCCCTGGTTCTCGGCGGCCTCCCTGGGTCTCGGCGGCCTCCCTGGGTCTCGGCGGCCTCCCTGGTTCTCGGCGGCCTCCCTGGTTCTCGGCGGCCTCCCTGGTTCTCGGCGGCCTCCCTGGGTCTCGGCGGCCTCCCTGGGTCTCGGCGGCCTCCCTGGGTCTCGGCGGTCTCCTCTCGTGCTGCACTTTCTTCAGATGCTTGCGAGCCCTTTCCTCCGTTCCGGCGGTGATTAACCCCCTGTGCTCCTGGCCTGGGATCGCTCCAACATTCCTGTACGGGAGGAGACGCCGGAAGGATATACCGGATAATGTGCTTGTGTCGGCCGTCCTGGAGGGAGTGTGCCCTCTGCGCCTCACCCTGCACTGAAATAACATGGCACCGATACCGAGGCGCTGCCCCATGCCCACATATACCAAGTCACCTGACCATAGCCATCCAGACACTAAGAGCGCCGCACACGCATTGTCCTAGAGGTGCGGTGCCCTAGAGGGGCTGGGCCGGGCGCGCTGTGTCCGAGAGTGGCTGTGCCGGGGATTCGAGCCATGGTTCTGTGACCCGCAGCCGCTGACGTCCTTCTTTCTCTGCAGATTTGCCTTTGGTTCGGGTGAAACCATATTACGATGTCCGGAGCCTCGGTGAAAGTCGCCGTCCGCGTGCGGCCCTTCAACGCCAGGGAAATCTCCCATGATGCCAAGTGTGTGATTCAGATGCAGGGAAACAGCACATGTGAGCGGCTTTTTCCCGTTTTGCTTGTTGTTACCTGACGCTCCTCATCCTCGTGGGTCACTGCCCCTTTAAGAGCTTTTACGGCCCCCGATCACTTTTTACCTTTTCATTCCAGGTATCTCGAACCCCAAACTGCCCAAAGATGTCGCCAAGAGCTTCACCTTCGACTACTCGTACTGGTCGCACACCACGGTGAGGCGCGCGTCAGGGGGAGGCGCCATTACTGCTGCTGGCGCTCCGAGACTGCACACAGGCAATACGGTGTGCCCGCTCGTCTGCACCGTGTGATAATGCTCCTCGCCTCCTTCATGCAGGAAGAAGACACAAACTTTGCATCTCAGCAGAAGGTCTACAAGGACATCGGCGAGGAGATGCTGCTGCACGCGTTCGAAGGGTATAATGTCTGTATATTCGCCTACGGACAGACTGGGGCCGGGAAATCCTACACCATGATGGGCAAACCAGAACCGGAGCAACATGGGATTATCCCCCAGGTATGGAGGTGATGACGTCACGGGGTACAGGGGCTGTATGGGATTATCCCCCAGGTATGGAGGTGATGACGTCACGGGGTACAGGGGCAGTATGGGATTATCCCCCAGGTATGGAGGTGATGACATCACGGGGTACAGGGGCAGTATGGGATTATCCCCCAGGTATGGAGGTGATGACATCACTGGGTACAGGGGCAGTATGGGATTATCCCCCAGGTATGGAGGTGATGACGTCACGGGGTACAGGGGCATTATGGGAGTACAGGGGTAGTATGGGATTATCCCCCAGGTATGAAGGTGATGACATCACTGGGTACAGGGGTAGTATGGGATTATCCCCCAGGTATGGAGGTGATGACATCACTGGGTACAGGGGTAGTATGGGATTATCCCCCAGGTATGGAGGTGATGACGTCACTGGGTACAGGGGTAGTATGGGATTATCCCCCAGGTATGGAGGTGATGACGTCACGGGGTACAGGGGCAGTATGGGATTATCCCCCAGGTATGGAGGTGATGACGTCACTGGGTACAGGGGTAGTATGGGATTATCCCCCAGGTATGGAGGTGATGACATCACTGGGTACAGGGGTAGTATGGGATTATCCCGCAGGTATGGAGGTGATGACATCACTGGGTACAGGGGCAGTATGGGATTATCCCCCAGGTATGAAGGTGATGACATCACTGGGTACAGGGGTAGTATGGGATTATTCCCCAGGTATGAAGTGATGACATCACTGGGTACAGGGGTAGTATGGGATTATCCCCTAGGTATGGAGGTGATGGCATCACTGGGTACAGGGGTAGTATGGGAGTACAGGGGTAGTATGGGATTATCCCCCAGGTATGGAGGTGATGACATCACTGGATACAGGGGTAGTATGGGATTATCCCCCAGGTATGAAGGTGATAACATCACAGGGTACAGGGGTAGTATGGGATTATCCCCCAGGTATGGAGGTGATGACATCACTGGGTACAGGGGCAGTATGGGATTATCCCCCAGGTATGGAGGTGATGACATCACTGGGTACAGGGGTGGCAGTATGGGATTATGCCCCCAGGTATGGAGGTGATGACATCACAGGGTACAGGGGCAGTATGGGATTATCCCCCAGGTATGGAGGTGATGGCATCACTGGGTACCGGGGTGGCAGTATGGGATTATGCCCCCAGGTATGGAGGTGATGACATCATGGGGTACAGGGGTAGTATGGGATTATCCCCCAGGTATGGAGGTGATGACATCACTGGGTACAGGGGCAGTATGGGATTATGCCCCCAGGTATGGAGGTGATGACATCATGGGGTACAGGGGTAGTATGGGATTATCCCGCAGGTATGGAGGTGATGACATCACTGGGTACAGGGGTAGTATGGGATTATCCCCCAGGTATGGAGGTGATGGCATCACTGGGTACAGGGGCTGTATGGGATTATCCCCCAGGTATGGAGGTGATGGCATCACTGGGTACAGGGGCTGTATGGGAATATCCCCCAGGTATGGAGATGATGACATCATGGGGTACAGGGGCTGTATGGGATTATCCCCCAGGTATGGAGGTGATAACATCACAGGGTACAGGGGTAGTATGGGATTATCCCCCAGGTATGGAGGTGATGACATCACTGGGTACAGGGGCAGTATGGGATTATCCCCCAGGTATGGAGGTGATGACATCACTGGGTACAGGGGTGGCAGTATGGGATTATGCCCCCAGGTATGGAGGTGATGACATCACAGGGTACAGGGGCAGTATGGGATTATCCCCCAGGTATGGAGGTGATGGCATCACTGGGTACCGGGGTGGCAGTATGGGATTATGCCCCCAGGTATGGAGGTGATGACATCATGGGGTACAGGGGTAGTATGGGATTATCCCCCAGGTATGGAGGTGATGACATCACTGGGTACAGGGGCAGTATGGGATTATGCCCCCAGGTATGGAGGTGATGACATCATGGGGTACAGGGGTAGTATGGGATTATCCCGCAGGTATGGAGGTGATGACATCACTGGGTACAGGGGTAGTATGGGATTATCCCCCAGGTATGGAGGTGATGGCATCACTGGGTACAGGGGCTGTATGGGATTATCCCCCAGGTATGGAGGTGATGGCATCACTGGGTACAGGGGCTGTATGGGAATATCCCCCAGGTATGGAGATGATGACATCATGGGGTACAGGGGCTGTATGGGATTATCCCCCAGGTATGGAGGTGATGACATCATGGGGTACAGGGGCTGTATGGGATTATCCCCCAGGTATGGAGGTGATGACATCACTGGGTACAGGGGCAGTATGGGATTATCCCCCAGGTATGGAGGTGATGGCATCACTGGGTACAGGGGCTGTATGGGATTATCCCCCAGGTATGGAGGTGATGACATCATGGGGTACAGGGGCTGTATGGGATTATCCCCCAGGTATGGAGGTGATGACATCACTGGGTACAGGGGCAGTATGGGATTATCCCCCAGGTATGGAGGTGATGGCATCACTGGGTACAGGGGCAGTATGGGATTATCCCCCAGGTATGGAGGTGATGGCATCACTGGGTACAGGGGTAGTATGGGATTATCCCCCAGGTATGGAGGTGATGGCATCACTGGGTACAGGGGCAGTATGGGATTATCCCCCAGGTATGGAGGTGATGACATCACTGAGTACAGGGGCAGTATGGGATTATCCCCCAGGTATGGAGGTGATGACATCATGGGGTACAGGGGCAGTATGGGATTATCCCGCAGGTATGGAGGTGATGACATCACTGGGTACAGGGGCAGTATGGGATTATCCCCCAGGTATGGAGGTGATGACATCATTGGGTACAGGGGCAGTATGGGATTATCCCGCAGGTATGGAGGTGATGACATCACTGGGTACAGGGGCAGTATGGGATTATCCCCCAGGTATGGAGGCGATGACATCATGGGGTACAGGGGTAGTATGGGATTATCCCGCAGGTATGGAGGTGATGACATCACTGGGTACAGGGGTAGTATGGGATTATGCCCCCAGGTATGGAGGTGATGACATCACAGGGTACAGGGGTAGTATGGGATTATCCCCCAGGTATGGAGGTGATGACATCACAGGGTACAGGGGCAGTATGGGATTATCCCCCAGGTAATGGAGGTGATGACATCACAGGGTACAGGGGCTGTATGGGATTATCCCCCAGGTATGGAGGTGATGACATCACAGGGTACAGGGGCAGTATGGGATTATCCCCCAGGTATGGAGGTGATGACGTCACTGGGTACAGGGGTAGTATGGAATTATGCCCCCAGGTATGGAGGTGATGGCATCACTGGGTACAGGGGCAGTATGGGATTATCCCCCAGGTATGGAGGTGATGGCATCACTGGGTACAGGGGTAGTATGGGATTATCCCCCAGGTATGGAGGTGATGACATCACTGGGTACAGGGGTAGTATGGGATTATCCCCCAGGTATGGAGGTGATGGCATCACTGGGAACTGGGGCAGTATGGGATTATCACCCAGGTATGGAGGTGATGGCATCACTGAGTACAGGGGCAGTATGGGATTATCCCCCAGGTATGGAGGTTATGACATCATGGGGTACAGGGGCAGTATGGGATTATCCCGCATGTATCGAGGTGATGGCATCACTGGGTACAGGGGCAGTATGGGAGTACAGGGGTAGTATGGGATTATCCCCCAGGTATGGAGGTGATGACATCACTGGATACAGGGGTAGTATGGGATTATCCCCCAGGTATGAAGGTGATAACATCACAGGGTACAGGGGTAGTATGGGATTATCCCCCAGGTATGGAGGTGATGACATCACTGGGTACAGGGGCAGTATGGGATTATCCCCCAGGTATGGAGGTGATGACATCACTGGGTACAGGGGTGGCAGTATGGGATTATGCCCCCAGGTATGGAGGTGATGACATCACAGGGTACAGGGGCAGTATGGGATTATCCCCCAGGTATGGAGGTGATGGCATCACTGGGTACCGGGGTGGCAGTATGGGATTATGCCCCCAGGTATGGAGGTGATGACATCATGGGGTACAGGGGTAGTATGGGATTATCCCCCAGGTATGGAGGTGATGACATCACTGGGTACAGGGGCAGTATGGGATTATGCCCCCAGGTATGGAGGTGATGACATCATGGGGTACAGGGGTAGTATGGGATTATCCCGCAGGTATGGAGGTGATGACATCACTGGGTACAGGGGTAGTATGGGATTATCCCCCAGGTATGGAGGTGATGGCATCACTGGGTACAGGGGCTGTATGGGATTATCCCCCAGGTATGGAGGTGATGGCATCACTGGGTACAGGGGCTGTATGGGAATATCCCCCAGGTATGGAGATGATGACATCATGGGGTACAGGGGCTGTATGGGATTATCCCCCAGGTATGGAGGTGATGACATCATGGGGTACAGGGGCTGTATGGGATTATCCCCCAGGTATGGAGGTGATGACATCACTGGGTACAGGGGCAGTATGGGATTATCCCCCAGGTATGGAGGTGATGGCATCACTGGGTACAGGGGCTGTATGGGATTATCCCCCAGGTATGGAGGTGATGACATCATGGGGTACAGGGGCTGTATGGGATTATCCCCCAGGTATGGAGGTGATGACATCACTGGGTACAGGGGCAGTATGGGATTATCCCCCAGGTATGGAGGTGATGGCATCACTGGGTACAGGGGCAGTATGGGATTATCCCCCAGGTATGGAGGTGATGGCATCACTGGGTACAGGGGTAGTATGGGATTATCCCCCAGGTATGGAGGTGATGGCATCACTGGGTACAGGGGCAGTATGGGATTATCCCCCAGGTATGGAGGTGATGACATCACTGAGTACAGGGGCAGTATGGGATTATCCCCCAGGTATGGAGGTGATGACATCATGGGGTACAGGGGCAGTATGGGATTATCCCGCAGGTATGGAGGTGATGACATCACTGGGTACAGGGGCAGTATGGGATTATCCCCCAGGTATGGAGGTGATGACATCATTGGGTACAGGGGCAGTATGGGATTATCCCGCAGGTATGGAGGTGATGACATCACTGGGTACAGGGGCAGTATGGGATTATCCCCCAGGTATGGAGGCGATGACATCATGGGGTACAGGGGTAGTATGGGATTATCCCGCAGGTATGGAGGTGATGACATCACTGGGTACAGGGGTAGTATGGGATTATGCCCCCAGGTATGGAGGTGATGACATCACAGGGTACAGGGGTAGTATGGGATTATCCCCCAGGTATGGAGGTGATGACATCACAGGGTACAGGGGCAGTATGGGATTATCCCCCAGGTAATGGAGGTGATGACATCACAGGGTACAGGGGCAGTATGGGATTATCCCCCAGGTATGGAGGTGATGACATCACAGGGTACAGGGGCAGTATGGGATTATCCCCCAGGTATGGAGGTGATGACGTCACTGGGTACAGGGGTAGTATGGAATTATGCCCCCAGGTATGGAGGTGATGGCATCACTGGGTACAGGGGCAGTATGGGATTATCCCCCAGGTATGGAGGTGATGGCATCACTGGGTACAGGGGTAGTATGGGATTATCCCCCAGGTATGGAGGTGATGACATCACTGGGTACAGGGGTAGTATGGGATTATCCCCCAGGTATGGAGGTGATGGCATCACTGGGAACTGGGGCAGTATGGGATTATCACCCAGGTATGGAGGTGATGGCATCACTGAGTACAGGGGCAGTATGGGATTATCCCCCAGGTATGGAGGTGATGACATCATGGGGTACAGGGGCAGTATGGGATTATCCCGCATGTATCGAGGTGATGACATCACTGGGTACAGGGGCAGTATGGGATTATCCCCCAGGTATGGAGGTGATGACATCACAGGGTACAGGGGCAGTATGGGATTATCCCGCAGGTATGGAGGTGATGACATCACTGGGTACAGGGGCAGTATGGGATTATCCCCCAGGTATGGAGGTGATGACATCATGGGGTACAGGGGTAGTATGGGATTATCCCCCAGGTATGGAGGTGATGACATCACTGGGTACAGGGGTAGTATGGGATTATGCCCCCAGGTATGGAGGTGATGACATCACAGGGTACAGGGGCAGTATGGGATTATCCCCCAGGTATGGAGGTGATGACATCACTGGGTACAGGGGCAGTATGGGATTATCCCCCAGGTATGGAGGTGATGACATCACTGGGTACAGGGGTAGTATGGGATTATCCCCCAGGTATGGAGGTGATGACATCACGGGGTACAGGGGTAGTATGGGATTATCCCCCAGGTATGGAGGTGATGACATCACTGGGTACAGGGGTAGTATGGGATTATGCCCCCAGGTATGGAGGTGATGACATCACAGGGTACAGGGGCAGTATGGGATTATCCCCCAGGTATGGAGGTGATGACATCACTGGGTACAGGGGTAGTATGGGATTATCCCCCAGGTATGGAGGTGATGACATCATGGGGTACAGGGGTAGTATGGGATTATCCCCCAGGTATGGAGGTGATGACATCACTGGGTACAGGGGTAGTATGGGATTATCCCCCAGGTATGGAGGTGATGACATCATGGGGTACAGGGGTAGTATGGGATTATGCCCCCAGGTATGGAGGTGATGACATCACAGGGTACAGGGGCAGTATGGGAGTACAGGGGTAATATGGGATTATCCCCCAGGTATGGAGGTGATGACATCACAGGGTACAGGGGCAGTATGGGAGTACAGGGGTAGTATGGGATTATCCCCCAGGTATGGAGGTGATGACATCACAGGGTACAGGGGCAGTATGGGAGTACAGGGGTAGTATGGGATTATCCCCCAGGTATGGAGGTGATGACATCACAGGGTACAGGGGCAGTATGGGATTATCCCCCAGGTATGGAGGTGATGACATCACAGGGTACAGGGGCAGTATGGGAGTACAGGGGTAGTATGGGATTATGCCCCCAGGTATGGAGGTGATGACATCACAGGGTACAGGGGCAGTATGGGAGTACAGGGGTAGTATGGGATTATCCCCCAGGTATGGAGGTGATGACATCACAGGGTACAGGGGCAGTATGGGATTATCCCCCAGGTATGGAGGTGATGACATCACAGGGTACAGGGGCAGTATGGGAGTACAGGGGTAGTATGGGATTATGCCCCCAGGTATGGAGGTGATGACATCACAGGGTACAGGGGCAGTATGGGAGTACAGGGGTAGTATGGGATTATCCCCCAGGTATGGAGGTGATGACATCACAGGGTACAGGGGCAGTATGGGAGTACAGGGGTAGTATGGGATTATCCCCCAGGTATGGAGGTGATGACATCACAGGGTACAGGGGCAGTATGGGAGTACAGGGGTAGTATGGGATTATCCCCCAGGTATGGAGGTGATGACATCACTGGGTACAGATTATTACTCTCCTCCACACTGACTTTCCTGTCCGGTGATCTCTGTCATTCACCGCGTCTCCTTCCCGGTGCTGTGAGCTCAATGCTGAGGCCGGGATCCTCCTCCGGAGGCCGTGAGGTCGCAGCGGATCCTGAACGTTTTCTCCTCTGTTTTCAGTTATGTGAAGATCTGTTTACCAGAATATCTGAGAATAAAAGTCCTCACCTGTCCTGCTCCGTGGAGGTAATGGATGTAGGGTATACAGGGTAGAGGTGGAGGGTGTATATAGTATATATGTGACATGGCTCCGCTCTCTCGCTCACGCCAGGTGAGTTACATGGAGATTTATTGTGAGCGGGTGCGGGATCTGCTGCGCCCAAAAAGCAAAGGTAACTTAAGAGTGCGGGAGCATCCGATCCTGGGCCCCTACGTGGAGGATCTGTCCAAGCTGGCCGTCACCTCCTACAATGACATCGCCGACCTGATGGACTGTGGGAACAAGGCCAGGTAATGTCAGGGGAGGAACCCTCACCCCCACGGTGCTCCGACCGCTCGCTCACCCCTCGTCTCTCCGCTTCTCCGCTTGCTCCCGCGTCTTTCCGCTCGCTCCCCCCACACCGCGTCTCTTCTCTCGCTCCCCCCATCCCGCGTCTCTCCGACGGCTCCGCTCGCTCCCGCGTCTCTCCGCTCGCTCCCCCGTCGCTCCGCTCGCTCCCCCCACCCCGCGTCTCTCCGACGGCTCCGCTCGCTCCCGCGTCTTTCCGCTCGCTCCCGCGTCTTTCCGCTCGCTCCCGCGTCTTTCCGCTCGCTCCCGCGTCTTTCCGCTCGCTCCCGCGTCTTTCCGCTCGCTCCCGCGTCTTTCCGCTCGCTCCCTCGTCTTTCCGCTCGCTCCCTCGTCTTTCCGCTCGCTCCCTCGTCTTTCCGCTCGCTCCCTCGTCTTTCCGCTCGCTCCCTCGTCTTTCCGCTCGCTCCCTCACCCCGCGTCTGTCCTCTCGCTGCCCTCGCTCCCTCGTCTTTCCGCTCGCTCCCTCGTCTTTCCGCTCGCTCCCTCCGCCCCGCGTCTGTCCTCTCGCTGCCCCCGCCCCGCGTCTGTCCTCTCGCTGCCCCCGCCCCGCGTCTGTCCTCTCGCTGCCCCCGCCCCGCGTCTGTCCTCTCGCTGCCCCCGCCCCGCGTCTGTCCGCTCGCTGCCCCCGCCCCGCGCCTGTCCGCTCGCTGCCCCCGCCCCGCGCCTGTCCGCTCGCTGCCCCCGCCCCGCGCCTGTCCGCTCGCTGCCCCCGCCCCGCGCCTGTCCGCTCGCTGCCCCCGCCCCGCGCCTGTTCGCTCGCTGCCCCCGCCCACTGCCCCCGCCCCGCGTCTCTCCGCTTGCTTTGACCCCTTCCCCTCCTTATGTCCCCACAGGACTGTTGCTGCCACCAATATGAATGAGACCAGCAGCCGATCACACGCCGTCTTCACCATTGTCTTCACTCAGAAGAGACACGATGAGATGACCAACCTGGACACGGAGAAGGTGAGCAGCGGACGCAGGACGACTTCTCTGCTGCATGGACACAAGTAACACATGAGCTTCTCCCTCGTTCTGCCGCAGGTCAGCAAGATCAGCCTGGTGGATTTAGCCGGAAGTGAGAGAGCGGATTCGTCTGGAGCCAAAGGAACCCGTCTGAAGGTGAGTGATCGGCCCCACAGCTGTCATACTGCTGCCCTCCATCAGGGGGAGTCATTCATCCCCCATCTCACCTGACTGTAGCTGTCCCTCAGCTGTCATACTGCTGCCATCCAGCAGGGGGAGTCACACATCCTCCATCTCACCTGACTGTAGAGCTGCTGCCCCCTAGCTGTCATACTGCTGCCCTCCAGCAGGGGCAGTCTCACATCCCCCATCTCACCTGACTGTGGAGCTGTTCCTCAGCGGTCATACTGCTGCCCTCCAGCAGGGGCAGTGTCACATCCCCCATCTCACCTGACTGTAGAGCTGCTGCCCCCTAGCTGTCATACTGCTGCCCTCCAGCAGGGGCAGTCTCACATCCCCCATCTCACCTGACTGTGGAGCTGTTCCTCAGCGGTCATACTGCTGCCCTCCAGCAGGGGCAGTGTCACATCCCCCATCTCACCTGACTGTAGAGCTGCTGCCCCCTAGCTGTCATACTGCTGCCCTCCAGCAGGGGCAGTCTCACATCCCCCATCTCACCTGACTGTGGAGCTGTTCCTCAGTGGTCATACTGCTGCCCTCCAGCAGGGGCAGTGTCACATCCCCCATCTCACCTGACTGTGGACCTGTCATACTGCTGCCCTCCAGCAGGGGGGAGTCTCACATCTGCCATCTCACCTGACTGTATGTTGCAGGAAGGAGCGAACATTAACAAGTCGCTGACCACGCTGGGGAAGGTGATCTCGGCTCTGGCAGAGATGGTGAGTGCTGATTGTGCGGCTTATTACGCTCCAGTGCTGTTATAATCTCCGGGCCGGGTCACTGATGTGTGGGGGATTGTTGGGCTCGCCATATCTCACCTCTGTCTCTCTCTAATGCTGCGCGTCACATAGCGGGAGATGCACCCTGACCTGTAAGTATGCAGCTTGTGATGTCATCACGAGGGGGCGGGGCACTCCACCGCGCGGTACCTCCGCCATAACCGCTGCCACTAATCTTGTGTTGTCAGCAATCAAAGAAGAAGAAATCTGATTTCATCCCTTATCGGGACTCGGCCCTGACCTGGCTGCTGAAGGAGAACCTGGGTCAGTGTGAAATTGGGGCGGGGTGCCCTCAAGGGTTGTCATAGGGCCCTGGGCAGTGTTCCTAGCAATGATTGGGTCTGTGCTGCAGGTGGGAACTCCCGGACGGCGATGATCGCGGCTCTGAGCCCGGCCGATATAAACTACGAGGAGACGCTGAGCACCCTCCGGTGAGTGCGGATATCTAGTGATGGGGCCGCAGGGTGTGCTGGGAGATTTCAGCTCTGAAGCATGCAGAGTCGTGAATGCAGCTCTGAGTGCACGCAGAGGTGATGACCTGCACTTTATTTGTGGCTCTCCAGGTACGCCGACCGCGCCAAGCAGATAAGATGTAACGCCATCATTAACGAGGACCCCAACGCCAAGCTAATCCGGGAGCTGAAGGAGGAGGTGGCGCGGCTGCGGCAGCTCCTGTACAGCCAGGGCCTGGCGGGTGAGTCCAGGGCCACGCGGGCGAGACCGGGGCCACGCGTGCACCGCAGCGCCATCTGCCTCCATTGTGACACCTCCCCTGTAATTACATAGATCTCACCCTGGAGGACGGGATTTCTCTACCCGGTGCCCCTCTACAATTCTCCCCATCTCTCCCATCGTTACCATCCGAGCCGGGCTCCCCTCCCCCACCTACCCCTCCCACGTCACCCCCGGCCATGAATGGTCAGCTGCAGGCCTTCACCGAGGCCGAGGACGAAGTCTCCATCTGTACAGAAGAGGCCATGGAGCGGCTGCAGGAGACGGAGAAGATCATCGCCGAGCTGAACGAGACCTGGGAGGAGAAGCTGCGCAAGACCGAGGCCATCCGTATGGAGAGGTGGGCAGCGGCTGGCGGGGGGTGTGCTGAGGCAGGCAGCTGGGGGGGGGTGTGCTGGGGGCAGCAGCTGGCGGGGGGTGTGCTGAGGCAGGCAGCTGGGGGGGGTGTGCTGGCGGCAGGCAGCTGGCGGGGGGTGTGCTGGGGGCAGGCAGCTGGCGGGGGGGTGTGCTGGGGCAGGCAGCTGGCGGGGGGGTGTGCTGGGGGCAGGCAGCTGGCGGGGGGTGTGCTGGGGGCAGGCAGCTGGCGGGGGGTGTGCTGGGGCAGGCAGCTGGCGGGGGGGTGTGCTGGGGCAGGCAGCTGGCGGGGGGGTGTGCTGGGGGCAGGCAGCTGGCGGGGGGTGTGCTGGGGGCAGGCAGCTGGCGGGGGGGTGTGCTGGGGCAGGCAGCTGGCGGGGGGTGTGCTGGGGGCAGGCAGCTGGCGGGGGGTGTGCTGGGGGCAGGCAGCTGGCGGGGGGGTGTGCTGGGGGCAGGCAGCTGGCGGGGGGGTGTGCTGGGGCAGGCAGCTGGCGGGGGGGTGTGCTGGGGCAGGCAGCTGGCGGGGGGGTGTGCTGGGGCAGGCAGCTGGCGGGGGGGTGTGCTGGGGCAGGCAGCTGGCGGGGGGGTGTGCTGGGGCAGGCAGCTGGCGGGGGGGTGTGCTGGGGCAGGCAGCTGGCGGGGGGGTGTGCTGGGGCAGGCAGCTGGCGGGGGGGTGTGCTGGGGGCAGGCAGCTGGCGGGGGGTGTGCTGGGGGCAGGCAGCTGGCGGGGGGGTGTGCTGGGGGCAGGCAGCTGGCGGGGGGTGTGCTGGGGCAGGCAGCTGGCGGGGGGGTGTGCTGGGGGCAGGCAGCTGGCGGGGGGGGTGTGCTGGGGGCAGGCAGCTGGCGGGGGGGTGTGCTGGGGCAGGCAGCTGGCGGGGGGGTGTGCTGGGGGCAGGCAGCTGGCGGGGGGGTGTGCTGGGGGCAGGCAGCTGGCGGCGGGGTGTGCTGGGGCAGGCAGCTGGCGGGGGGGTGTGCTGGGGACAGACAGCTGGCGGGGGGTGTGCTGGGGGCAGGCAGCTGGCGGGGAGGTGTGCTGGGGCAGGCAGCTGGCGGGGGGGTGTGCTGGGGCTGGCGGGGGGTGTTCTGGGGGCAGGCAGCTGGCGGGGGGTGTGCTGGGGGCAGGCAGCTGTTGGGCTGGCAGACGGTGATGGTATACCTCACTTTCTCTTATTAGGGAGTCGCTGTTGGCAGAGATTGGCGTGGCTCTCAGAGAAGATGGAGGCACTGTGGGAGTCTTCTCTCCTAAAACTGTAAGTGGGGTCTGTGCCCTCTGCCCGGCATTGGTGGCTGCTGCCAGCTGCGTCGTATTGTGACCGCTCTGCTGTATGTTGTGCACAGATCCCGCACCTGGTGAATCTGAATGAAGACCCCCTGATGTCCGAGTGCCTCCTGTACCACATAAAAGAGGGCATCACACGGTAATGTCCCCGGGTGCTGCAGCCCACCTCATCCTCTCCTTGCTCCTCCGTATACATGGCCGGACCTGGTACTGCAGCCGGAACGTTCACCTCTATTAGTCTCCTTGTCTCAGTCGGCATCTTGCGCACCATTTATTCCTCAGCTGTTGGACTCTCATTGCCTTTCTTCATCTCTCCCTCGCTCTCGCCGCCTCCTCCTTTCCCTCGCGCTCGCCGCCTCCTCCTTTCCCTCGCGCTCGCCGCCTCCTCCTTTCCCTCGCGCTCGCCGCCTCCTCCTTTCCCTCACGTTCGCCGCCACTTCCTTTCCCTCGCGCTCGCCGCCACTTCCTTTCCCTCGCGCTCGCCGCCACTTCCTTTCCCTCGCACTCGCCGTCTCCTCCTTTCCCTCGCGCTCGCCGCCTCTTCCTTTCCCTCGCGCTCGCCGCCTCTTCCTTTCCCTCGCCGCCACTTCCTTTCCCTCACGCTCGCCGCCACTTCCTTTCCCTCGCGCTCGCCGCCACTTCCTTTCCCTCGCGCTCGCCGCCACTTCCTTTCCCTCGCGCTCGCCGCCTCTTCCTTTCCCTCGCGCTCGCCGCCTCTTCCTTTCCCTCGCGCTCGCCGCCTCTTCCTTTCCCTCGCGCTCGCCGCCTCTTCCTTTCCCTCGCGCTCGCCGTCTCCTCCTTTCCCTCGCGCTCGCCGCCTCTTCCTTTCCCTCGCCGCCTCTTCCTTTCCCTCGCCGCCTCTTCCTTTCCCTCGCGGTCTCCTCCTTTCCCTCGCGGTCTCCTCCTTTCCCTCGCCGCCTCTTCCTTTCCCTCGCCGCCTCTTCCTTTCCCTCGCCGCCTCTTCCTTTCCCTCGCCGCCTCTTCCTTTCCCTCGCCGCCTCTTCCTTTCCCTCGCGGTCTCCTCCTTTCCCTCTCGCTCGCCGCCGTCTCCTCCTTTCCCTCGCGCTCGCCGCCTCTTCCTTTCCCTCGCGCTCGCCGCCGTCTCCTCCTTTCCCTCGCGCTCGCCGCCGTCTCCTCCTTTCCCTCGCGCTCGCCGCCGTCTCCTCCTTTCCCTCGCGCTCGCCGCCGTCTCCTCCTTTCCCTCGCGCTCGCCGCCGTCTCCTCCTTTCCCTCGCGCTCGCCGCCGTCTCCTCCTTTCCCTCGCGCTCGCCGCCGTCTCCTCCTTTCCCTCGCGCTCGCCGCCGTCTCCTCCTTTCCCTCGCCGCCTCTTCCTTTCCCTCGCGGTCTCCTCCTTTCCCTCGCGCTCGCCGCGTTCTCCTCCTTTCCCTCGCGCTCGCCGCGGTCTCCTCCTTTCCCTCGCGCTCGCCGCCGTCTCCTCCTTTCCCTCGCGCTCGCCGCCGTCTCCTCCTTTCCCTCGCGCTCGCCGCCGTCTCCTCCTCCTTTCCCTCTCGCTCGCCGCCTCCTCCTCCTCCTTTCCCTCTCGCTCGCCGCCTCCTCCTCCTCCTTTTCCTCTCGCTCTCCGCCTCCTCCTCCTCCTTTCCCTCTCGCTCGCCGCCTCCTCCTCCTCCTTTCCCTCTCGCTCGCCGCCTCCTCCTCCTCCTTTCCCTCTCGCTCGCCGCCTCCTCCTCCTCCTTTCCCTCTCGCTCGCCGCCTCCTCCTCCTTTCCCTCTCGCTCGCCGCCTCCTCCTCCTCCTTTCCCTCTCGCTCGCCGCCTCCTCCTCCTCCTTTCCCTCTCGCTCGCCGCCTCCTCCTCCTCCTTTCCCTCTCGCTCGCCGCCTCCTCCTCCTCCTTTCCCTCTCGCTCGCCGCCTCCTCCTCCTCCTTTCCCTCTCGCTCGCCGCCTCCTCCTCCTTTCCCTCTCGCTCGCCGCCTCCTCCTCCTCCTTTCCCTCTCGCTCGCCGCCTCCTCCTCCTCCTTTCCCTCTCGCTCGCCGCCTCCTCCTTTCCCTCTCGCTCGCCGCCTCCTCCTCCTCCTTTCCCTCTCGCTCGCCGCCTCCTCCTCCTCCTTTCCCTCTCGCTCGCCGCCTCCTCCTCCTCCTTTCCCTCTCGCTCGCCGCCTCCTCCTCCTTTCCCGCTCGCCGCCTCCTCCTCCTCCTCCTTTCCCTCTCGCTCGCCGCCTCCTCCTCCTCCTCCTTTCCCTCTCGCTCGCCGCCTCCTCCTCCTTTCCCTCTCGCTCGCCGCCTCCTCCTCCTCTCCCTCTCGCTCGCCGCCTCCTCCTCCTCCTCCTTTCCCTCTCGCTCGCCGCCTCCTCCTCCTCCTCCTTTCCCTCGCGCTCGCCGCCTCCTCCTCCTCCTCCTTTCCCTCGCGCTCGCCGCCTCCTCCTCCTCCTTTCCCTCGCGCTCGCCGCCTCCTCCTCCTCCTTTCCCTCGCGCTCGCCGCCTCCTCCTCCTCCTTTCCCTCGCGCTCGCCGCCTCCTCCTTTCCCTCTCGCTCGCCGCCTCCTCCTCCTCCTTTCCCTCTCGCTCGCCGCCTCCTCCTCCTCCTTTCCCTCTCGCTCGCCGCCTCCTCCTCCTCCTTTCCCTCTCGCTCGCCGCCTCCTCCTCCTCCTTTCCCTCTCGCTCGCCGCCTCCTCCTCCTCCTTTCCCTCTCGCTCGCCGCCTCCTCCTCCTCCTTTCCCTCTCGCTCGCCGCCTCCTCCTCCTCCTTTCCCTCTCGCTCGCCGCCTCCTCCTCCTCCTCCTCCTTTCCCTCTCGCTCGCCGCCTCCTCCTCCTCCTCCTTTCCCTCTCGCTCGCCGCCTCCTCCTCCTCCTCCTTTCCCTCTCGCTCGCCGCCTCCTCCTCCTTTCCCTCTCGCTCGCCGCCTCCTCCTCCTCCTCCTTTCCCTCTCGCTCTCCTCCTCCTCCTCCTTTCCCTCTCGCTCGCCGCCTCCTCCTCCTCCTCCTTTCCCTCTCGCTCGCCGCCTCCTCCTCCTCCTCCTTTCCCTCTCGCTCGCCGCCTCCTCCTCCTCCTCCTTTCCCTCTCGCTCGCCGCCTCCTCCTCCTCCTCCTTTCCCTCTCGCTCGCCGCCTCCTCCTCCTCCTCCTTTCCCTCTCGCTCGCCGCCTCCTCCTCCTCCTCCTTTCCCTCTCGCTCGCCGCCTCCTCCTCCTCCTCCTTTCCCTCTCGCTCGCCGCCTCCTCCTCCTCCTCCTTTCCCTCTCGCTCGCCGCCTCCTCCTTTCCCTCTCGCTCGCCGCCTCCTCCTCCTTTCCCTCTCGCTCGCCGCCTCCTCCTCCTCCTCCTTTCCCTCTCGCTCGCCGCCTCCTCCTCCTCCTCCTTTCCCTCTCGCTCGCCGCCTCCTCCTCCTCCTCCTTTCCCTCTCGCTCGCCGCCTCCTCCTCCTCCTCCTTTCCCTCTCGCTCGCCGCCTCCTCCTCCTCCTCCTTTCCCTCTCGCTCGCCGCCTCCTCCTCCTCCTCCTTTCCCTCTCGCTCGCCGCCTCCTCCTCCTCCTCCTTTCCCTCTCGCTCGCCGCCTCCTCCTCCTCCTCCTTTCCCTCTCGCTCGCCGCCTCCTCCTCCTCCTCCTTTCCCTCTCGCTCGCCGCCTCCTCCTCCTCCTCCTTTCCCTCTCGCTCGCCGCCTCCTCCTCCTCCTCCTTTCCCTCTCGCTCGCCGCCTCCTCCTCCTCCTCCTTTCCCTCTCGCTCGCTCGCCGCCTCCTCCTCCTCCTCCTTTCCCTCTCGCTCGCCGCCTCCTCCTCCTCCTTTCCCTCTCGCTCGCCGCCTCCTCCTCCTCCTTTCCCTCTCGCTCGCCGCCTCCTCCTCCTCCTTTCCCTCTCGCTCGCCGCCTCCTCCTCCTCCTTTCCCTCTCGCTCGCCGCCTCCTCCTCCTCCTCCTTTCCCTCTCGCTCGCCGCCTCCTCCTCCTCCTTTCCCTCACGCTCGCCGCCTCCTCCTCCTCCTTTCCCTCACGCTCGCCGCCTCTTCCTCAGGGTCGGTCAGGTGGACGTTGACATCAGACTCAGCGGTCAGTTCATTAAGGAGCAGCACTGCCTCTTCCACTGCAAGACCAAGGAGAACGGAGAAGGTGCGGAGCTGACTGGACGGTGCGCTGGAGGAGGGCGTGCATGTGCCTATGGATGGATGGCTGCCTGTGCGGGGCTGGTAGTGTATACGTGGGAATTCGTGGCACTGCAACGTTCACGCCTCCCTTCTCATTTTGCCGCAGTGATTGTCACATTAGAAACGTGTGAAGGAGCCGACACCTATGTGAACGGGAAGCAAGTGACGGAGCCGCTGGTGCTGAAGTCAGGTCAGTAAACAGGATGTTCAACATAGGGGTGACGGTGGCAGGACATGTGCCACAGCTGCCAATTCCTGGGGGTGTGGGCCGCATGTGACTGCCCCTTTCCCGGGGGGGAGGGGCCGCTTGGACTGCCCCCTTCCCCGGGGAGGGGGGGCACGTGTCACTGCCCCCTTCCCCGGGAAGCCGCGTGTGACTGCCCCCTTCCCTGGGAGGCCACGTGTGACTGCCCCCTTCCCCGGGGGGCCGCGTGTGACTGCCCCTCTCTCTGCAGGTAACAGAATAGTTATGGGGAAGAATCACGTCTTCCGCTTTAACCACCCGGAGCAGGCGCGGCTGGAGCGAGAGCGGAGCAGTGCAGCGGCGGAGAACCAGGCTGAACCCGTAGACTGGAACTTTGCCCAGCGGGAGCTGCTGGAGAAGCAGGGTATCGACATCAAGCTGGAGATGGAGAAGCGGTGAGTGTGGGGCAGGTACAGCTGCTCCAGCAGGGGGCGTTCCATCATCAAGGGCGGGCACAGATGCTCCAGCGGGGTGCGCTCCATCACCGAGGGTGGGTACAGCTGCTCCAGCGGGGTGCGCTCCATCACCGAGGGCGGGTACAGCTGCTCCAGCGGGGGGAGCTCCATCACCGAGGGCGGGTACAGCTGCTCCAGCGGGGGGAGCTCTATCACAGAGGGTGGATACAGCTGCTCCAGCGGGGGGAGCTCCATCACCGAGGGCGGGTACAGCTGCTCCAGCGGGGTGCGCTCTATCACAGTGGGTGGATACAGCTGCTCCAGCGGGGTGCGCTCCATCACAGAGGGTGGATACAGCTGCTCCAGCAGGGGGAGCTCCATCACAGAGGGTGGATACAGCTGCTCCAGCGGGGGGAGCTCTATCACAGAGGGCGGGTACAGCTGCTCCAGCGGGGGGAGCTCTATCACAGAGGGTGGATACAGCTGCTCCAGCGGGGTGCGCTCCATCACAGAGGGCGGGTACAGCTGCTCCAGTGGGGGGAGCGCCATCACAGAGGGCGGGTACAGCTGCTCCAGTGGGGGGCGCCCCATCACAGAGGGTGGATACAGCTGCTCCAGCGGGGGGAGCTCCATCATAGAGGGTGGATACAGCTGCTCCAGCGGGGTGCGCTCCATCACAGAGGGCGGGTACAGCTGCTCCAGTGGGGGGAGCGCCATCACAGAGGGCGGGTACAGCTGCTCCAGTGGGGGGAGCGCCATCACAGAGGGCGGGTACAGCTGCTCCAGTGGGGGGCGCTCTATCACCGAGGGCGGATACAGCTGCTCCAGTGGGGGGCGCCCCATCACAGAGGGTGGATACAGCTGCTCCAGCGGGGGGAGCTCCATCATAGAGGGTGGATACAGCTGCTCCAGCGGGGGAAGCTCCATCACAGAGGGCGGGTACAGCTGCTCCAGCGGGGGGAGCTCCATCACAGATGGTGGATACAGCTGCTCCAGCGGGGGGAGCTCTATCAGAGGGTGGATACAGCTGCTCCAGCAGGGGGAGCTCCATCACAGAGGGTGGATACAGCTGCTCCAGCGGGGGGAGCTCCATCACAGAGGGTGGATACAGCTGCTCCAGTGGGGGGCGCCCCATCACAGAGGGTGGATACAGCTGCTCCAGCGGGGGGAGCTCCATCACAGAGGGTGGATACAGCTGCTCCAGCGGGGGGAGCTCCATCATAGAGGGTGGATACAGCTGCTCCAGCAGGGGGAGCTCCATCACAGAGGGTGGATACAGCTGCTCCAGCGGGGGGAGCTCCATCACAGAGGGTGGATACAGCTGCTCCAGCGGGGGGAGCTCCATCACAGAGGGTGGATACAGCTGCTCCAGCAGGGGGAGCTCCATCACAGAGGGTGGATACAGCTGCTCCAGCGGGGGTAGCTCCATCACAGAGGGTGGATACAGCTGCTCCAGCGGGGGGAGCTCCATCACAGAGGGTGGATACAGCTGCTCCAGCGGGGGGAGCTCCATCACAGAGGGCGGGTACAGCTGCTCCAGCGGGGGGAGCTCCATCACAGAGGGCGGGTACAGCTGCTCCAGCGGGGGGAGCTCCATCACAGAGGGTGGGTACAGCTGCTCCAGCGGGGGGCTCTCCATTTCCGAGGGCGGATACAGCTGCTCCAGCGGGGGGGCGCTCCATCACAGAGGGTGGGTACAGCTTCTCCAGCGGAGAGCTTTAATGGCGGCTGCTTCTCTCCAGACTGCAGGACCTGGAGTTCCAGTACAGGAGGGAGAAGGAAGAAGCGGACCTGACCCTGGAGCAGCAGCGTCTGGTGAGTCCCGCTCGCCCACCCGGTGGCAGCCATGTTGGCCTGTTTTGGTTAACCCTTTGCTCCCTACTTTGCAGTATGGCGATTCAGACAGCGGCGATGACTCTGACAAGCGCTCGTGTGAAGAGAGCTGGCGCCTCATCACGTCTCTGCGGGAGAAGGTGCCGCCGGGCCGCGTGCAGAGCATCGTGCGACGCTGCGGCCTCCCGAGCAGCGGCAAGAGACGGGAACCTATCAAAGTGTACCAGATCCCCCAGCGGCGCCGGCTGGGCAAGGACCCGCGGTGGCTGACACTGGCGGATCTGAAGATGCAGGCGGTGAAGGAAATCTGCTACGAGGTGGCCCTGAACGACTTCAAGCACAGCAAGCAGGAGATCGAGGCCATGTCCGTCATCAAGATGAAGGAGCTGTGCCGCACCTACGGCAAGAGGGACGCCAACGAGAAGGAGTGGTGGAAGGCCGTGGCACGGGATGTCTGGGACACCGTGGGGGTGGGCGAAGAGGACGATGGGGGCAAAGGGGGCGTTCAAGACCTGAAGGCGCACATAGACAAACTGACGGACATCCTGCAGGAGGTGAAGCTGCAGAACAACATGAAGGACGAGGAGATCCGGGCGCTGAGGGATCGCATGATGAAGATGGAGCGCGTGATGCCCATCACACAGGTGAGGAACTGCTGCTGATCGCATCCCTGACCTGCCATCTCCTCCACAGCTGCATGCACAATTCTGCTGTATTCCTGTAAAATACTTCATCTTCAGCAGTGCATTGTGGGAGTTCAGATACATGAAAGTTAATGCATTAGACCTGACGTTGCTGCAGCTCTGGCTGTGGCTGGTACATTAGACCTGACGTTGCTTCAGCTCTGGCTGTGCCCGGTACGTTAAACCTAACTTTGCTGCAGCGCTCGCTGTGACCGGTACATTAAACCTGACTCTGGCTGTGACCGCTGCGTTAGATGTGACGTTGCTGCAGCTCTGGCTGTGACGGGTGCATTAGACCTGACGTTGCTGCGGCTCTGGCTGTGACGGGTGCATTAGACCGAACGTTGCTGCGGCTCTGGCTGTGACGGGTGCATTAGACCGGACGTTGCTGCAGCTCTGGCTGTGACGGGTGCATTAGACCGGACGTTGCTGCGGCTCCGGCTGTGACGGGTGCATTAGACCGGACGTTGCTGCGGCTCTGGCTGTGACCGGTGCATTAGACCGGACGTTGCTGCGGCTCTGGCTGTGACTGGTGCATTAGACCTGACGTTGCTGCAGCTCTGGCTGTGACGAGTGCATTAGACCTGACGTTGCTGCGGCTCTGGCTGTGACGGGTGCATTAGACCGGACGTTGCTGCGGCTCTGGCTGTGACCGGTGCATTAGACCTGAAGTTGCTGCAGCTCTGGCTGTGACCGGTGCATTAGACCTGAAGTTGCTGCAGCTCTGGCTGTGACGGGTGCATTAGACCTGACGTTGCTGCAGCTCTGGCTGTGACTGGTGCATTAGACCTGACGTTGCTGCAGCTCTGGCTGTGACTGGTGCATTAGACCTGACGTTGCTGCAGCTCTGGCTGTGACGAGTGCATTAGACCTGACGTTGCTGCGGCTCTGGCTGTGACGGGTGCATTAGACCGGACGTTGCTGCAGCTCTGGCTGTGACCGGTGCATTAGACCTGACGTTGCTGCAGCTCTGACTGTGACGAGTGCATTAGACCTGACGTTGCTGCGGCTCTGGCTGTGACGGGTGCATTAGACCGGACGTTGCTGCGGCTCTGGCTGTGACCGGTGCATTAGACCTGAAGTTGCTGCAGCTCTGGCTGTGACGGGTGCATTAGACCTGACGTTGCTGCAGCTCTGGCTGTGACGGGTGCATTAGACCTGACGTTGCTGCAGCTCTGGCTCTGACTGGTGCATTAGATCTGACGTTGCTGTAGCTCTGGCTGTGACTGGTACATTAGACCTGACGTTGCTGTAGCTCTGACTGTGACTGGTGCATTAGATCTGACGTTGCTGTAGCTCTGGCTGTGACTGGTGCATTAGACCTGACGATGTTGCAGCTCTGGCTGTGACTGGTGCATTAGACCTGACGTTGCTGTAGCTCTGACTGTGACTGGTGCAATAGATCTGACGTTGCTGTAGCTCTGACTGTGACCTGTGCATTAGACCTGACGCTGTTGCAGCTCTGGCTGTGACCGGTGCATTAGACCTGACGTTGCTGTAGCTCTGACTGTGACTGGTGCAATAGATCTGACGTTGCTGTAGCTCTGACTGTGACCTGTGCATTAGACCTGACGATGTTGCAGCTCTGGCTGTGACCGGTGCATTAGACCTGACGTTGCTGTAGCTCTGACTGTGACCTGTGCGTTAGATGTGACATTGCTGCAGCTCTGGCTGTGACCGGTGCATTAGACCCTTTGCTCCGTGCAGTCCCCCCTCTCATGTCTGTCCCTGTAACCTCCTCTGTTCCTCCTCTCAGGACGACGCGGCTGACGATGACTCTGACGAGCCTCCTTTCGCCTGGATCTGCAATGAGGAGGAGGAGGCAGCGCCCGGCGGCCGCGGGGAACCTTCCCCCGACCATTCTCCCAAGGGCCAGCGCGTGTCACGGCTGATGGAGGACGACGCCACGTTTCGCCGAGGCCGGATGCGTTGGATAAAACAAGAACAAACCCGATTTCAGAACCTTCAGCAGCAGCAGGTTAACCGCTGCCTCCGCCGCCCACTCGGCACCGGCAAATTTATCCCGCCACTGGACTGCAAGCTGCGCTTCCCCTTTAAGAGCAATCCACAGCATCGGTTCTCCTGGGCTCCGGGGGCCACCTACGTGGTAGAAGAGTTGACCAATCCGTGGTCAGAGGAGAGGCGGAACGACGGGGAGGACAACGGTGAAAGGCGTAATGTCCCCCGGCGGCAGGAGGAGGGAGAGGACCAGCAGAGGCCGAGGAGGAACTCTCTGGACGGAGGCTCCAACCGAGGCCGGCGACCTGGTAATCGCCACAGCCGGCAGAACGGTGAGCAGCCGCCCCGGAGGAGATCGCAAGGGCGAGAAGGCGACGGTGGGACGCAGGCAACAAAGCGTCACTCCTCCTCCCCGCAGGAGCGCCCCTACAAGTACCACCCCTACACTGCACCCCCACGCATGCGTCGTCAGAACTCTGCCCCTGACCTCTGTGACCAGGAAACCCCAGTATGAAGAAGGAAGGTCTGAGTATGTCGTAGCGAGGAAGAGGAGGAGGCGGGATGCAAGGAACGGTGGGAACGGAACGTGTCGCCTGCCACGGACAGAGGGGGCGAGCGGAGGCCTCGGGGTGGTGGGGGGGCGAGCGGAGGCCTCGGGAGGGGGGGTGTGAGCGGAGGCCTCGTGGTGGTGGGGGGGCGAGCGGAGGCCTCGGGAGGGGGGGTGTGAGCGGAGGCCTCGGGGTGGTGGGGGGGCGAGCGGAGGCCTCGGGAGGGGGGGTGTGAGCGGAGGCCTCGGGGTGGTGGGGGGGCGAGTGGAGGCCTCGGGAGGGTGGGGGGGGGTGAGCGGAGGCCTCGCACCTGGGACTTGCTATGGGTTTTACCTGATTTTATGGGGTTTTTTTCTTTGTTTTTATTGATTTTGGATTCTGAGAAGGAGATCGCTGCTACTTGGGGGGTGCCGCCCCTCCCCCACATCCCTACAATCACTGTCATACTGTGTACAGGTGGTATATGTATATAGGAGTGGATATGTACACAGGGTGTATATATCTCTCAGCTTGCACTGTTACCGTGGCTGATATGCAGTTTTCCCGCGGCCCGTGCTGTGGGGGGGTGGTGATCGCCCCTCGATCGGTGCCTCGTCTGATATTGGCGGCAGTCCGGATGGGAGGCGTCCGGCGCTGTACAGGAGGCGGAGGCTGCGACCAGTAACACGAGTGAAGAAGTTCTGCCCCCATAGTCTCCCCAGAATCCTTTGCTTCCTGTTAACACTAAAGCCGCACGTAGACTTGCACTGCCCGCCGCTGCGCGAGGTCAATATATAAAGCTATTTATCCTGTGTTACCTGTGTGTGAGGGGGTGAAGTGTGGGCGCGGCACTGTTGGCGCAGCACCGTGGGCGCCGCACTGGGCGCCTGTAGTTACTGTGGACTGTAACCTGAGTGCAGAAATAAACTGCCCAATGCTGCACAGCGGCGTCACCGGTGTCTTGTGATTACTCAAAAAAAAAAAAAGGAAGGCGAGTAACTCTGGGAGGGGGATTCTCCAAACAGTAGGCCGCAGTGAGCAGCACGGACTATAGGTGGCGATGCTGCGGAAATGGTCAGCACATAGATCAGCGAGGAGCAGAGACTTAATGCAATGAGGAGCTTGTAGCTTAATACAGCAGAGCTGAGCGCACCGGACTGTGCGATCGGAGCAATAAGTGGATGCAGAAGTTCCCTGAAGCATAGTCTGGAGCAGGGGTTGGGTAATTAATTTTCCCGAGGGGCTACATGAGAGACCCTGAGGCTGCGTGCCCACTATGCGTTTTTCAAGCGTTTTTGCCGCGGAATTTCCACAATGAAAACACTTGGTAATTCGTGCCCCATGGTCCCCAATGATAATCCGCTGTGCACATGCTGCAGAAATTTCCGCTGCGGATTATCATTGCGGAAAAATACGCGGCATGGCCATTAATTTTGCGGACCCGCAGCGTAATCGCCGCTTAATATCCACATGACTACATGTGCACATGCGGATATTAAGCGATTCAATGTGCGGATGGTACCCGGGTCTGGAGAAGAGGAGACTCATCCAGACTCGGGTACCATAGAACCTGTAAAAAAAAAGAATAAAAATATACACTGCTCAAAAAAATAAAGGGAAGACTTAAACAACAGAATCTAACTCCAAGTCAATAACACTTCTGTGAAATCAAACTGTCCACTTAGGAAGGAACACTGATTGACAACACTGGAGACGCCGTGGAGAGCGATCTGCTGCCTGCAGCATCCTTCAGCATGACCGGTTTGGCAGTGGGTCAGTAATGGTGTGGGGTGGCATTTCTTTGGAGGGGCCGCACAGCCCTCCATGTGCTCGCCAGAGGTAGCCTGACTGCCATTAGGTACCGAGATGAGATCCTCAGACCCCGTGTGCGACCATATGCTGGTGCGGTTGGCCCTGGGTTCCTCCTAATGCAGGACAATGCCAGACCTCATGTGGCTGGAGTGTGTCAGCAGTTCCTGCAAGATGAAGGCATTAAAGCTATGGACTGGCCGCCTGTTCCCCAGACCTGAATCCGATTGAGCACATCTGGGACATCATGTCTCGCTCCATCCACCAACGTCACGTTGCACCACAGACTGTCCAGAAGTTGGCGGATGCTTTAGTCCAGGTCTGGAAGGAGATCCCACAGGAGACCATCCGCAACCTCATCAGGAGCATGCCCAGGCGTTGTAGGGAGGTCATACAGGCACGTGGAGGCCACACACAATACTCAGCCTCAACAGGAGCATGCCCAGGCGTTGTAGGGAGGTCATACAGGTACGTGGAGGCCACACACAATACTCAGCCTCATCAGGAGCGTGCCCAGGCGTTGTAGGGAGGTCATACAGGCACGTGGAGGCCACACACAATACTGAGCCTCATCAGGAGCATGCCCAGGCGTTGTAGGGAGGTCATACTGGCACGTGGAGGCCACACACAATACTCAGCCTCATTGTGACTTTTTTTAAGGACATTACATCAGGCCTCCATTGGGTAATAAATGTCATTTCCGTTGATGATTTTTGTGTGATTTTGTTGTCAGCACATTCAGCTTTATACAGAACAAAGTATTCAATGAGAAGATTTCATTCATTCAGATCTAGGAGGGGGGATTTCAGGGGTCCCTGTATTTTTTGAGCAGTGTATATTTCAGCATCCATCACGGCAGCAAGACTCTGCAGAAGAGTCCGGGGAGGTGAACCGACCGCCTGCAGTCCGGACTTTCCACCAATAGAAAACATTTCTTTTTTTTTTTTTATAAACCGTCTTTATTGAACAAAAATTCTAAGTACACAAACCTTGTCTAGCGACAGCAAAGAAAATCTCAAGAACAAATATGTAAAACTTAGAACATAAGATGGCGTATTATAACTATAACTTTTTTCGCCCCTTCCCCTTCCCGGGCATATATCCACAACTTTATATGCCAGTATTAATCAAGCGTAACAGGAATTTTACCAGCTATTTGCTCTCTCATATACCAATTAGTAAATTGGAAACAGCTACTGTATATATCGCCTGACGCATAGATAATATCTGGGTATTAACAAAAGAACAATCCCATAGGCAGTGAAAAATGACAGCTGGGGAGTGTAAGCATTTAGGACAGGGACAAGACAACTGAGGGGGGCATTTTAGACTTCAACCTCCGGGGAAATATATGCTCTATGAAATATCATAAGAGACATGGTTGTGTAACTGTCATACGGTAACATGGAGTTAATCTGTAATGTGGCTTTCAAAAGGTCTTTTACCCGCCAATCCGTTAGTTGAGGTACCCACCTCCCCGGGCCCGGTGAAGAGCCCGACCACTGTATGGAAAGTTTCAGTGACTTATATATAAGACTCAGGGAAAAAGTCCCCATTTGGGCTTTGATAGAAATTAAATTTAGAGGGTGCGCTGTAACATCTTCGGGTATGTTTCGCATTTTCAAGCCTATATAGTTTCTAATTTGAGTAATAGTGAAGTTGTCTCCTGTTAGGATTGGGTATTTGAAGACAATATCTTCCAAGGTAAGAGGATATTGATTATCTGTTAACATATCACGAACCAATCTGCATCCATTATTCCCAACCACCTGATAGACGGAGGGCGGCCCGCCCTGTAGAAAAGAGGGGTTGCCTCGAAAAGGGAGAAACACCGAGATGCGAGGGTCAAGTCCACTTGACGCCAACCCAAAACTACTGACCATAGTAGAGGATAATCTCTAACCTCCACTGGGACCTCAGCTTGTCATAAATGGAGCAGAGCTAGGAGGCTAAAGGGGTCCACACATGGCCTCGTCTATTGGGGTATTAGTAAAGCGAGTGGAGGCATAGATCCAGTCAAGGGAGTGGCGGAAGACAGCCGCTATACTGTAAAGGTGTAAATTTGGGAGATTAAGGCCACCTAAAGATTTAGTTTGCTGCAGTTTAAAAATACTAATCCTAGAGGCCCCCTCTGAGCCCCCAATAAATTTACGTAAGGTTTGTGTTAATAGTTGATCATCAGCTTTAGATATCAGAACCGGCAGCGTCTGTAAGGGAAAGAGTAATTTAGGGAAAGAGATCATTTTAATCAGATGGGCTTTACCCGCAAAGGATAGCTTAAGGGGTTTCCAGGACTGTATTTCCTGTAGAACTTCAGAAACGAGAGGCTGGACGTTCAGTTTATAGATATCATGAGGGTTTGAGGATTAGGTTAACAGCCAGATAATGTAAAGAGTCTCTCCTCCACTGGAAGGGGAACGGCCACTGCTTCTGAGCATGAGATTTGTCAAAGTTTATACGAAATCCCGAGACTGCTCCAAAGTCGTTAAAAGAATCCATTATAGAAGGAATGGATTACTTAAGGTTAGTTACCATAAGTAGGATATCATCAGCAAATGCTAATGTTTTAAGTGTATAGTGACCGATACCCCTAAAGGAGGGGGATCATCTCCAGGTATCTTAACAAGGAGTCACGGGCAATATTGAAAAACAAAGGTGATAAGGGACAACCCTGCCTCGTCCCCCTGAAGATGGAGAAAGGGGTTGATTGGACACCATTAAGACAAATTGAATATTGGGGGGTCGGTGTAGATTGTCCGTATAAAGTTAAAAAAGGTAAAGCTAAACAGTCTATACGAGTTCTAATAAGGTGAGACAAGGACACTCGGTCAAAAAGTCTCTGCATAAAAGTCTCTAAAAACCACACAAATATGAGTTGGGTCACGAGTGATGGAGCCATCAGGTAAGGCAATATTAGGGACTCTGGTAGCCGTTTTGAATGGCTTCGTTAGAGATGCCAGGAGACGGCCTGGTTTATTACCCCATCGGAAATATCGATTACGTTGATGAGCTAATTGGTTGTGTGCTTGTTCATGTAATAGGGTGTTTAGGTTTTGTTTAGCTGTAAGGTAAGCCTCTCTGAAGGAGGGAGTGTAAAGTCTCTGTATGACCAAGTAAGCCGGTCTACGAGAGGCCGCAGGGAGGACAACAGTTTATTTTTTTTCTGGGACACATAAGAAATAACATGTCCCCTAAGCACTGTTTTAGCAGTGGCCCAATATACATTGATATCATCCAGGTGTTCCAGGTTGTCCTCCATGAAAGTCTCCCACCAGCCAGTCATGTAGCGTTTGAAGTCGTCTGAAGTGTAAAGATAAGAGGGAAAGCGCCTGGGAAAAGATACAGATCTACTAGTGGGGAGATCTAAGGTAAGTAAGACCGGAGAAGGGTCTGAAATAATCGAAGGGAGAATGTCAGCTGTCTTTAAGAGGGAAAGAAGAGAAGCAGAGGTCAATTCGAGTATGGACATCGTGTACCCTAGAATAGAAGATATACTCTCTTTCCGTAGGGTGGCAGCACCTCCAGGCGTCCACCAAGTCAAGCCTGTCTAATAAGGTAGAAATCACTCCGGAAGGAGAATGAGATGCAGGTAGAGGTGTGGATCTATCAAGAAAGACATCATGAAAGGCATTTAGATCTCCACCTAATAGTATATTAGTGGGATGCCAGCCATGAACTTGCCTCCAAAAGTTTAGTAAAAAAAGGAAGGATTGGTAGTGTTAGGCGCATAAACGTTAATGAGGCAATATTCCCGCTGTTCAATAATGACTCTAATATATATCGACCCGGCCGATCCCTCACTATATCCTGTATAGAATATTCGAGATCCTTATGGAACAGAATGGCCAACCCACGTTTTTTCCTCGAAAAGGAAGCCTCCAAGCACCCCACATAGTGCCTATTATGAAGCGCTGGGTGACCCTTGCAAAGCCAGTGAGTTTCTTGTAAAAAGGCGATATGCAGGCGTATGCGAGTGATATGGTCTAACACTTTTCTACGCTTAACCGGTGAATTAAGGCCAGCCACATCCTAGGATAAAAGTTTGAGAGAGCTGATATTAATATGAGGAGCTATGTTATAGAGGGCAGCCATGTTAACCTATTCCACATTGGGGCCAAAGGGTAGTAATAGGAAAAAAGAGAATAATTGGGCCAAGGTTTGTCCCAGCAATCAAACCCAAATACCCAGATTAACCTAAAACACCAACTATAGTATGTGCCCAAGGAAGGGGAACCAAATCCCCAACCGAACTAAAAAAACAACATATAAACCAAAATGCTGAACATCAAGTTACATTATCTCAAGTAATGGCATCCCCTGGAAGGAAAATTACAAGATAAGAACAAATATTTCAGGTACTGGAAGGCAGTATAACATGGCTACGAATCAGAGTCAGGTCACCGGAGAGGAAGCCCGGGAGAAACGCTCAACTTCCTCCAAGGCTTTATCAGGATCATCAAAAAGCATCGGTTTTCCATGAAGCACCACCCTAACGCGCGTGCCGGGTATAAAAGAGCAAAACGATTGCCTTTGTCGTTTAACAATTTACATATTGATGAGTGTGATGAACCTGTAGCCGCCATCTTGGTAATGATAAATCATATCCAGGGATGGCCACACTTCAGCAGCCCCCACCCTTGGGACCTTCTGTTAAAACGTCAACTAGATAGTTTCCCCCCATCCAGGCTCCTGTAAGATAAGAAGCCTACTTAACACTTGAATGCTAGGAGCTTCAAAGACTTCGAGAGGAAACACAGCCAGCAGGGGGGGGTGCTTCGTCTATCTGTACCTGACCATTTGTCCCATAGGACTAGTTTCTTTGTCTGTCACAAGCATGGAGGCATAAGATATAGAAACATGAATAGTACACGCATGTTGCGTGGGATGGGCCAATAAAAAAATATCACGGCGTCCCGGAGCCATTGCGCACACAAGCCTCCGCGGTAGACGTTTGTACGTGCTCTGGAAGCCAAGATATAGCGCGGAGCCATTCCTGAGGACCGTATGGTATCATAATTGATATCAAAAGGTCGGTTACGGCGGCCCGAATCCATGGGAACCCCTGGGGGTATCATGAGACCATCCCAGAAGAAGTTATTGGGTTCCATAGAATTTGGGCTTCTGATCGAAGTTAGACCTGAGGGTGGAGACTGAGCCAGCTGACCTCACCAGCAGTGGGCGGGACGGGGCAGGTAAGATAGCAGGACAGACAAGAGACAAGTCAGTCTTGACCCAAGAGTGGTGTGCTGAACATCTGAGCACCAGCTGAGGCCACCAAGGGGAGGAGCAGTTTGACCATGCGGTGGTAGGCCTCAGCCTGTAACAAAGAACCGTGCCTGCGATCGCAGAATCCTCTCCCTGCGTCACAAGAAAATCAAGAAACCGGTAACTGATATGCTGTGGTGATTCTGTGTGTTGTATTCCATTGTTGTATAGTTTAGCCTGACCTTATACCTGTGTATATTTAGTTGTATATCGTGTATCTAGTGTATTATTATAATCAATTACCTCAAGTAATTGTGGGCCTGCCTTTTATTCTGCATAACGAACGCACGTCCGTGTGAGCTCGGCTCAAGCCAAAACGCTACCCAGGGTTGGTTCCTGACCCGATATAGGCCCATTCACGGACTGGGCGTATATCTAAAATAGGGACTGGTGGCAGCATACCAACTGGGGATTGGGGAAGGCTGGTAGTGACGGTCGGAGGTTCAGATATATATATTCCTGGCGCGGCCAAGGAAGATATATATACCGCCCTCACTACAGAGGGCCCCGATACCCAGTAGGTTACAGGACAGTCTCCCTGGCGACCGCTTATCCTAGGTGCAGTTCCTTGACTGACCTGAGGCTAAGAGGGCGCTAGCGAGTTGTGCTGTGTAGTGACGTTACGGTTTAGTGACGTTGAAGGGATAACACACTACCGTGTTCCCTGCGCTGGTTGCAGCTACCTGGCACTACTTTCTCTAGGTGCAGTACCTTGACTGACCTGAGAGGTAAGGGGGCGCCAGAGAGCTGCACCCACCGGCCGGCTTTCATCACATTGGTGGCAGCGGTGGGATTGCAGAATAATAGTGTTGTGGGACCCCTACTCCCAGGCACTAAAGACTGCCAGTGGTAACTTCCACTGCTGGAGTCTTAAGGTCAGCCCAACGTTAGACGGTCAGGCTAAAAGTATAACAAGGTGTGTGCAAACTCAGGGTTGCAGCGGTGTCGGTTACCAAGATGGCAGACGGCACCAGGAGCAAGACCCTGCAAGAGGCTAATGCTACGGTCCGTGTGGCAGGAGGGGAGGACATTGTTACTCATGGCGAGGAGGAGTCCAGCCCGGGCACCTCAGGGAGCCAGTCCCCAGTATACGGTCCCGCAGTGGGCTGCCCACCACCTACCCAGCCCAGCCTGTCCAGATCACAAGCCCTTTTACAAGCGGCTATGGCAAGTCTCCAGTCTCATGGCGATGCCGTCTACAAAACCCTCCTGGCAGCATCAGAGAAGGCAGCGGAGGAGGAGCGCGAAGCTGCGGAGCGCCGGGAGGCTGCGGAGCGTGCAGAGCGGGCTGCAGAGCGCCGGGAGGCTGCGGAGCGTGAAGCTGCAGAGCGTGCAGAGCGAGCTGCGGAGCGCCAGCACCAACTGGACCTGGCCCAGCGGGGGCTTCCGCTAGAGCAACCAACCCATCAGGAGACCAAGTCGTCCAAAGTCCGAGCTGAGGACTTCCCTCTACTGGAGAAGGATGGGGACCTGGACTCCTTTCTGGTGGCATTTGAACGGACCTGTCTTCAGCACCATCTGGCCCGGGATCAGTGGGCCAGATACCTGACCCCCCGTTTGAGGGGTAAGTCCCTGGATGCCTTGGGGGACTTACCTGCCGGGGAGGTACAGAACTACGACTGCATCAAGCGGGCCCTGATCCGGCAGTACAACCTCACTCCCGAGTCGTACCGCCAGAAGTTCCGGAGCCTGCTGCGTGGCCCCAAGGACACCTGGACCGATCATATGCGGGCGCTGTTGAGAGCCGCAGAGCACTGGACCTCGGGTCTAGCGCTTACTACCCGCCAGGAGGTCCAGGAACTGTTCGTCACGGAGCAGTTCTTGTGGAACTGCCCAGAGGACCTCCGACAGTTCCTCCGTGACCGAAAACCAACAGGGGCTTCTGCTACAGCCGCCCTGGCAGACGAGTATGCCAATAACAGGGCGCCTGAGCTGAAGAAGTCTGCCAGCAGCACCTGGAGAGGGGGTAAGCCCAGTCATGCCCCTGTTTCCCCGGCCCCTAGAACACAAGGGGTGTACCCCCCTGTTGCCCTCTCCAGGCAAGGACCAGACGTAAGACGTTGTCATCTATGCAACAAACCAGGACACTTTAGGGCTGAGTGTCCCCAGCGCCAAAAGACCCCATCCCAGTCCCAGAGAGCGCCCAATGTTTTGTGTGTGGGAGGGGGTGGTGGTAGGTCCCTGGACAACATCCAACCCGTCACCATAGGCCGTTCTGCGGTCATGGGACTGCGGGACACGGGCGCTGAACGAACACTGGTACGGCCTGAGGTGGTGTCCCCCCAGGACTTGGTACCAGGAAAGACTCTTTCCGTCTCCGGGGTTGGAGGCGTGGAGCCGGCACTTCCCGTTGCCATGGTGTATTTGGACTGGGGTGCCGGGAGGGGGATGCGGGAGGTGGGAGTAACGCCAAATATTCCCGCAAATGTTTTATTAGGGACCGACTTGGGGCGTCTAGTATCGCAGTATGTACCCTCTGAACCCCCAAGTTCGGCCCCCCAAGAGTGTATTGATTTGTCTGCTGCTAATGCCAACCATGTTGTATGTAGTGTGCGTCCTGCTGAGGAGGAGGGAGTGAAACCTGAGGGTAACACCTGCACAGACACAACACAAACAGGGTTAGTGAAAGCAGGTGGGGAGTGTGGGGATGCCCGCAGAGGTGCTCAGCCGGCGTGCCGTGACCTCTTGTCCTCCGGTGAGGGAGGGGGCGGGCAGGATTCTGTAGAGGGAAGCTCAGGGATGGAGAGGGGGGCAGCTACCGGCAGTGTAGGGCTCCCAGGGGTATCCAGGCTGCTGAGTATAGGCCCACTGCAGGGGGGGGAACAGGCCATGGGAGGTGGGGGTGTCCCAAGAGAGGAGCCGCCAGGTAAGACCCCAGGGCAGGAGTTCCCCACATCCGAGATGTCCAAAGGCCTAGGAAGCCTGCCTGATCGGGCGGCTTGGTCAGAAACAGAGGGGAAGCAGGCACTACCCACGGTCACAGCGGTCATAGCCGCTGTCACCAGGAGTGGGAGCGCCGGAGCCCAAGGAGCCTTGCAGAGGTCCGACGGCTTCCCCACTTCTGACCAAGTGTCTGCCGGGTCAGACAGCGGCCAGGTGACATGCCCGGAGGGGCTGACAGAGGATGTGGCAGTTTCGTCGATTCTGGCCACATCAAGTCAGGAATTTCAGGCTGCGTTGGAAGCAGACGACAGCCTGAAAGCTCTCAAGGAACAGGCGGCACAGCCTCCCATGGAGTCAGACTGCGAGCGGGTGGTCTGGGACCAGGGACGGCTGTACCGGGTAACGGTCCAGCAGGGTTCACCGGAGGCGTGGCCCAGGGACCGACAGTTAGTGGTACCCTATCCGTTCAGGGCGGAATTGTTGCGGATCGCACACGAGATTCCGATGGCCGGACACCTAGGGATCGCTAAAACCAAGGCCAGGATAGCTCAGCATTTCTACTGGCCTGGGATGGGAGCCGCGGTGGGTGCCTACTGCCGTTCGTGTGACACCTGTCAGAGGGTGGGGAAGGCGGGGCCGCGCCCCAAAGCCCCACTGGTAACTCTGCCAATCATCGAAGAGCCTTTCTCGAGGGTTGCTGTGGATCTTATTGGACCTCTGTCCACTCCCAGCCACTCCGGGAAATGCTTCATACTCACGGTAGTGGACTATGCCACCCGGTACCCGGAAGCGGTAGCTTTGTCGTCCATTCGGGCCGACAAGGTGGCTACCGCCTTACTGGAGATCTTCTCCAGAGTGGGTTTCCCCCAAGAAATGCTCACCGACCGAGGGACCCAGTTCATGTCGCGGCTGATGGAGTCCCTCTGTAAGCAAATGCAGGTGCAACATCTGGTGGCCAGCCCGTATCACCCACAGACTAATGGCCTGTGTGAGCGGTTCAATGGCACCTTAAAGCAGATGCTTAAGATGTTGGTCGACTCCCACGGGAGAGACTGGGAGCGTTACCTCCCACACCTCCTATTTGCTTACCGGGAGGTTCCGCAGGCCTCAACGGGGTTCTCCCCCTTTGAGCTCCTGTACGGGCGACGGGTACGGGGCCCCCTGGCTCTGGTGAAGGAAGCATGGGAAGGGGATTTGGCCACCCCCGAGGTGTCGGTCATCGAGTATGTCGTGCGCCACCGGGACAGGATGATGGCCTTGGCAAAGCTGGTGCAGGACAATATGGCCCAGGCCCAGGCCGACCAGAAGCGGTGGTACGACCAGAATGCTTGTGAGAGGACCTACCAGGTGGGTCAAAAGGTGTGGGTACTGGTCCCCGTACCACAGAACAAGCTTCAGGCAGCCTGGGAAGGTCCCTACTTCGTGCACCAGAAACTCAATGCCGTCACCTATCTGGTCACCCTGGATCACGCCCGTGGAAGGAGGAAGGCCTTCCACGTGAACATGATGAAGGCTCATCATGAGCGGGAAGCGACTGCCCACCCAGTGTGCAACCTTCCCGAGGAAGGAGAGGTAGAAACCCTCCTGGATCTGCTCACCCAAGCCAAGGCGGGTGGGTCCATCGAGGATGTGGGGGTTGGCCACCAGCTCACGGAGGACCAACGGTCCCAGCTGGGGACCACCCTGCACCCCTTCCGGGGGCTGTTCAGCAGCCTGCCCGGAAGGACTGAGATGGCTGTCCACGACGTGGACACTGGCGATCACCCGCCGATCCGGCGTTCAGCATATCGGGTCTCTTTCGAGGTGCAGGGAAACATGCGCCAAGAGATAGACGAGATGCTGAAGCTGGGGGTGATCCAGGCATCCAGCAGCGCGTGGGCCTCGCCTGTAGTCCTCGTACCAAAGAAGGACCGAACTACACGGTTCTGCGTGGACTACCGGGGGCTCAACGCTGTAACGGCCACCGATGCGTTCCCCATACCACGCATCGATGACCTGCTCGATCGGATGGCCGGGGCTAAGTACCTGACCATCATGGATCTGAGCCGGGGGTACTGGCAGATTCCTCTGACCCCCGCGGCAAGGGAACGCTCTGCCTTTATCACCCCTTTTGGACTGTACGAGTCCACAGTGATGCCATTCGGCATGAAGAATGCCCCTGCCACTTTTCAGCGGATGGTCAATACGCTGCTTGAGGGACTTGAAGGGTACGCGGCTGCGTACTTGGACGATATTGCAGTCTTCAGTCCCACTTGGGAGGATCACCTAGAGCACCTGCGGCAGGTGCTCGGTCGGATCCACCGGGCAGGCTTGACCATCAAGCCGGAAAAGTACCAGCTGGGCATGAGTGAGGTCCTCTACCTGGGTCACCGGGTAGGCGGGGGGGTTCTGAAGCCAGAACCGGGGAAAGTGGATGCCATCGCATCCTGGCCCACTCCTAGGACCAAAAAGCAGGTGATGTCCTTCTTGGGGACCGCCGGGTACTATAGGAGGTTCGTCCCACACTATAGCACCCTGGCCAAGCCCCTGACGGACCTCACCAAGAAGAAGCTGCCCGTCGCAGTCGACTGGACAGTCGCCTGCGAGACAGCTTTCGGGGCACTCAAGGCCGCCCTAAGTAGCTCCCCTGTACTGCAAGCTGCCGACTTCGACCGGCCGTTTGTGGTACAGACCGACGCCAGTGACTTTGGCCTCGGTGCTGTGCTAAGTCAGGTCAACACGACAGGCCAGGAACATCCTGTCTTGTACCTGAGCAGGAAGCTACTGCCCCGGGAGGTGGCTTACTCCACGGTGGAAAAAGAATGCCTGGCAATTGTATGGGCCCTGCAGCGTCTGCAGCCCTACTTGTACGGGAGCCATTTCACCGTGGAGACGGACCACAACCCCCTCAGCTGGTTACACACGGTCTCTGGGTCGAATGGCAGGTTGCTACGCTGGAGCCTCGCTCTCCAGCAGTACCACTTCTCCATTCGCCACAGAAGAGGCCGTGACCACGGTAACGCTGACGGGTTATCCCGGCAAGGGGAGGGTGCAGAAGGACGCACGGGGGAACACAGGAATGTGCTACCCCCTCGCGCCCTCGTATAGGGGGAGGTGTGATGAACCTGTAGCCGCCATCTTGGTAATGATAAATCATATCCAGGGATGGCCACACTTCAGCAGCCCCCACCCTTGGGACCTTCTGTTAAAACGTCAACTAGATAGTTTCCCCCCATCCAGGCTCCTGTAAGATAAGAAGCCTACTTAACACTTGAATGCTAGGAGCTTCAAAGACTTCGAGAGGAAACACAGCCAGCAGGGGGGGGTGCTTCGTCTATCTGTACCTGACCATTTGTCCCATAGGACTAGTTTCTTTGTCTGTCACAAGCATGGAGGCATAAGATATAGAAACATGAATAGTACACGCATGTTGCGTGGGATGGGCCAATAAAAAAATATCACGGCGTCCCGGAGCCATTGCGCACACAAGCCTCCGCGGTAGACGTTTGTACGTGCTCTGGAAGCCAAGATATAGCGCGGAGCCATTCCTGAGGACCGTATGGTATCATAATTGATATCAAAAGGTCGGTTACGGCGGCCCGAATCCATGGGAACCCCTGGGGGTATCATGAGACCATCCCAGAAGAAGTTATTGGGTTCCATAGAATTTGGGCTTCTGATCGAAGTTAGACCTGAGGGTGGAGACTGAGCCAGCTGACCTCACCAGCAGTGGGCGGGACGGGGCAGGTAAGATAGCAGGACAGACAAGAGACAAGTCAGTCTTGACCCAAGAGTGGTGTGCTGAACATCTGAGCACCAGCTGAGGCCACCAAGGGGAGGAGCAGTTTGACCATGCGGTGGTAGGCCTCAGCCTGTAACAAAGAACCGTGCCTGCGATCGCAGAATCCTCTCCCTGCGTCACAAGAAAATCAAGAAACCGGTAACTGATATGCTGTGGTGATTCTGTGTGTTGTATTCCATTGTTGTATAGTTTAGCCTGACCTTATACCTGTGTATATTTAGTTGTATATCGTGTATCTAGTGTATTATTATAATCAATTACCTCAAGTAATTGTGGGCCTGCCTTTTATTCTGCATAACGAACGCACGTCCGTGTGAGCTCGGCTCAAGCCAAAACGCTACCCAGGGTTGGTTCCTGACCCGATATAGGCCCATTCACGGACTGGGCGTATATCTAAAATAGGGACTGGTGGCAGCATACCAACTGGGGATTGGGGAAGGCTGGTAGTGACGGTCGGAGGTTCAGATATATATATTCCTGGCGCGGCCAAGGAAGATATATATACCGCCCTCACTACAGAGGGCCCCGATACCCAGTAGGTTACAGGACAGTCTCCCTGGCGACCGCTTATCCTAGGTGCAGTTCCTTGACTGACCTGAGGCTAAGAGGGCGCTAGCGAGTTGTGCTGTGTAGTGACGTTACGGTTTAGTGACGTTGAAGGGATAACACACTACCGTGTTCCCTGCGCTGGTTGCAGCTACCTGGCACTACTTTCTCTAGGTGCAGTACCTTGACTGACCTGAGAGGTAAGGGGGCGCCAGAGAGCTGCACCCACCGACCGGCTTTCATCACAATGAGAAAGCACGACGCTTGGTGGCCACCAAGGCTGAGAAGTCCTGAAACATAAGAAGAGAGTGACCCTCGTATTTCAACGAGGAGGCGGCTCGATACGCCCGTAGCAGCTGATAGTAAAGCAATTTGAAAATGACAGGGCGTGGACGAGCTTTTGGATCAGAGCGCTCAGGTCCTGTCCTGTGGGCTCGCTCCACCACCATGGAGCCAAGGCAGGTCAGGTAAATTGAGCGCTCATGGGAGCCGTGAAGTGGTGAAGGTCCTTCACAGATTCAGGGACGCCGATGATCCGGAGATTGTTACGACGACTCCGATTCTCCAAGTCAAGTTTTTCCTGGAGCTGCTCCATCTCATGGTCTCTGTCTTGATTGTACGGTGTCCTCCAAATCGGAAATCCGTTGAGATTTTAGCGGTGCGCTCCGTCAGCTGGGATGTAAGTGATTCCACTGAGGATTGAGAAGGTTGAGGTCTGGCGTCAATCACCGGCGTGAGTTTCATTGTAATAGAAGTAGCAATGGCTTGCAGGGATTCCTCGGACATGGTGGTGTTAGAGGCCGATGTTTTAGGAGGAGATTTGGCAACCTGGGCTCTGGTCTTAACCGATTTAGAGCCACTTCAGTTCACAAATTTATCCATGGAGGATGGAGTGGAGTATGGAGTCATGTCATATGAATGAAGAAAAAGAAGGGGAGATACCACAGCCGAGATTTAGCCGAGGAAGCTTACATAGTCCTGGTAGAGTCAGATCAAAAATATGTCCCAAATTGGGCCAGGATCCACCGCAATACGTAAGGCGAGCCCTGACGGAAGAGGGCTTTATCCGATATCTATCCAAGCACGTAAAGGCAGGCGCCGTTATAAAACAAGCAGTAGTCAATGCTTAGCGTTGACCTCCGGAGATAACAGATGGAGACATCACATCAATAACAGGCAGGTAATGGAGGCAGAAATGAAGCTTCAGCACGGTCACACTGCGATCTGTCAGCCTGTCCGTCTTTTCCTCTCTTGGCCACCAGATGTCGCTAAAGTTCCAGCTGCTATCTGAATAGGAAATATGGGATGTCAATAACAGAATATTAACCCCTTACTAGTACGCTCCAAGGCCATCACCCCCGGTTCAGTGCGGGCTCTGGTGCTGAGCCCGCACTGAACCGCGCACATGTCAGCTGATTATTACACCTGACATGTGCCCGCAACAGCCGCGGGTGGAATCGCGATCCACCCCCGGCTGTTAAATAGTTAAACGCCGCTGTCGGCGCTCATAGCACATGAGCATTTCTGCTACACAGAGGCGATCTGCTCATCGCCTGTATGTAGCAGAGGCGATCAGACAGCTGCAGCTTCTAGTCTCCTATGGAGACTATTGAAACATGCAGAAAGTGGAAAAAAAATGCATTTAAAAAATAAAAAAAATATAAAAGTTGAAATCACCCCCCTTTCGCCCCATTCAAAGTAAAATAATTAAAAAAAAACACATACACATATTTGGTATCGCTCGATCTATCAATATAAAAAAAGAATTAATCCGATCGGTAAACAGCATAATGAGAAAAAAATTCTAAACGCCAGAATTACGTTTTTTTGGTCGTTGCAACATTGAAATAAAATGCAATAACGGGCGATCAAAACATCGGATCTACCCCAAAATGGTATCAATAAAAACATCAGCTTGACAAAAAATAAGCCCTCACCCGGCCCCAGATCCCCAAAAATGGAGACGTTACGGGTCTCAGAAAATGGCGCCATCTTTTTTTTTTTTGTAGCAAATTTTGGATTTTTTTTTCACCACTTAAATAAAAAAGAACCTGTACATGTTTGGTGTCTACAAACTCGTAATGACCTGGAGAATAAGAATGGCAGCTCAGTTTTAGCAATCTGTGAACGTGGTGAAAAACAAACAAAAAACAACTGTGGAATTGCATTTTTTTTGCTATTTCACCGCACTTGGATTTTTTTTTTACCGTTTTAAAGTACACAATATGGTAAAACCAGTGATGGCGTTTAAAAGAACAACTTGTCCCGCAAAAAATAAGCCCTCACACAAGCTCTGCAGCTTTAGAGGCAGGCAAGATGGCCGCCGTAACCGCGGCTGTATCCTTCCGCCAGGCCACCGAACCAGAGGTCCACCAGCACCCGCCGACCCGTTCGCCTCTCCGTACCTCAAATTCAGTCTCCCGCTGGGGTCTCCCCTCACTAGGCACCTCGGGGATGAGCTGCTCCGCAAGCCAAGGGGAGCAGAAGAGCCGCAACAGGCCGCCGCGACCGGATCCCTCCGCCTAGCCACCGCGTGGGTCTCATCCTGATAGCTCCACCAGACCCCGGACGTCCACCCGTACCTCTTCCTCCTCCGCGCTCCGGGTGGTGAGACGACCTTCGGGATCAGAAGATAGGGGAGTGGGGCCCCGGAGAGGGTGGGAGTACAGGGAGGGAGAAAAGAGTCGGCAGCACCTGCCAGTACCGGCGTTCAAGGCCTCCACAGGGGATCCCTATTTGGTTTCTTCAGTCCCTGTGTAGTTGGGGCTTTCGGGGGTACGTCTGGTGTGCCTCCGGAGCCCCAGGAACCTCTGAGACTGTTTTCTTTTGTGCTTTGAGGCATTTAAGGTCCTTAAATAGGGCTATTTTGCAGGAGCTGTCATGCTGCACGTCTGCACCGCTCGAAGCCCCCAAATAGGAAACATTTGACGCATTATAAAAAGACAAATCTGGGGCAAGACCCCAAGTGAGGAGCAGAGAGAACCCGACATCAGACAAGAAACGGACAATGTTCCTCTCTCGAAACACCAGCTATTGTCTCCTTCCCCGACGTCTACAGAATGTTGTAAGAAGAAAAAGGGCGCGCTTCACAATGGTGGAGGCCGCCAAGGTAAAACGTTCTGGGATCTATCGCTGCCATCGATTTCTAAATGAGTTATATTTTTCAAATAAAATGGAAAAATGTCCAGCGTCCGATCCGTGTGATAAAATAAGGCGATAAGATATTTCTGGTTTTCTTTACATTTTACCCAGCGGAGCATTTTTTTCTGAATTAGAGCTGTAGCTTTATTATTACACTTAGGAAAGTATCTCCACTCACTACTGTACTAATGTATTCTCTACATGCCCAAACCACAGATAAATCATATAAAAAGCCCCATCACTGGATATGGCCCTGTAGGATAACCATGTTGTATTACTACATCTGTAAATACCTGCTAGCGCCGTAACACCCCAGTAAATGAAGCGCTCCATTGTTTGCTGGTCACATAGTTGTAGACCCCACATCCACTCGTGGATGCGTCACCAGTGACGTGGGTTATATACCCTACTGTACTACATCAGTATCAGTACCTCGGAGAAGGGGGAGAGTTTACATGATAAAAGGAATGTATAGAATATACTAGGTGTAACGCCCGAGTATGGCAGCATATGGCTGGTGATCAGAGACCATCAACTCCAAATAGGAATAACACAGGAATAAAAGATCAAAGCTGCACAGCTGGATACAGGTAATAAGGTGCAGGAGTCTTTAGAATAATAGCCGTGAGTTCAGAAACCTGAGTGAAGCACAGAATCTTTCTCCTACTTGTTATTTCCGGCATTGGGGACGTCGCTCGCTGTTTTCTAATTCAAAACATGAAGAGAAATGTAGATAATTTTTAACTATTTTCTAGAAAATAACAAGAAATGAACATTGTTCTGTTCTAAAAAAAAATAGCAGTGTCTGCATTTGTCTTTACAAACAATGTTTTTTTTAGGATTTATCATTCCTGAGAATCACTAACCTAATATTTAGTTGTTACCCACAGCTTTTTAGAACTGCGTCACATCTATGTTGCATAGAGTCAACCAACTTCTGGCCCCTGTTCTTCCAGCCCAGGAGGTTTTCACTACATCCCACAGCCTTTTGGCATTTGTTGGCTTTGCTTCAGAAACTACATTTATGATGTCTCCCCCACAAGTCTGCTATCGGATTAAAGGGGTTGTCCACTACTTTTACATTGATGCCCTATCCATAGGATAGGGCATCAATGTATGATCGGCCGGGGTTCCGCACGCAGCACCCCCGCAAATCAGCTGTTATCGGTGCCGGCGATGGTGGCTGCCGGCCAGAAGTGCTCACCTGCGGGGCTCCGCCGTCAAGTGGTAGTGGCCGCCGCGGTGTACTGCATATCTGCCTCCTATTCAATTGAATGGGAGGCGGATGTGCAGTACACCGTGGCGGCCACTAGCACTTCACGGCGGAGCCCCTCAGGCGAGCACTTCCGGCCGCCGGCAGCACCGATGACAGCTGATCCTATGGATAGGGCATCAATGTAAAAGTAGTGGACAACTTTTTTAAGGTCTGGGGATTGGGTTGGGCATGTGGAACTCGAACAAAGATTTTGCTCGTTTACTGGTGTGTTTAGGGTCGTTCTCTTGTTTAAACACCTAATTCATGGGCATATCCTCTTCAGCATAAGACAACATCACCTCTTCAAGTATTTTAATATATGCAAACTGGTCCATGATCCCTGGTATGTGGTAAATAGGTCCGGCACCATAGTAAGAGAAACATGCCCATATCATGATGCTTCCACCATGCTTCACTGTCTTCAGACTGTACTGTGGCTTGAATGCAGAGTTTGGGGGTCGTCTGACGAACTGTCTGCTGCCCTTGGACCCAAAAAGAACAATTTCACTCTCAGCGCCAGACACTTTATTGATATTGGCCCTCTTTACAACAAAACTTCCACCTCTTGTATGTAGGGCAAAGCAAAATTTTGATATGGCATGTCAGATTTCAGACTCTCGGTTGTATCGTCTCTCAGAGATAAGAAGCCACCTGACGCGTCTAGTAATGACTCACAGAAAGAGCTGGGAGCTATGTAGTGTGTATGGTGGTCTTACCAGTATGAGAGAAAGGTTCCAAGGGCTCTCGTTGGTAACTGTGCTCGTAGGATTGCCCTAAAACCTTTGGGGTACAATTATAAGCCCTAGCATTATAGGGACACTATACCAGAGACAGCATCCAATATTCACCCCTAGGAAGGCGACAGAGAAGTGGTAGTCACCGCTCTTTGAGACGACTATTTGGGAGTTTAGATAGGAGAACAGAATAACTGTTCAAACCAAGCACAAGCGCTCAGCGCTTCATCGCAGCCAATCGTTTATATAGACCTTCCCACTTGCTTGGCTTCTATCTGTGTTTGGTTTGACCAGTTGTCCTGTGCTGACAAGAGTTTCGTTAAAACTTTCCAGTGCAGGGAGAAGTTTTTCCCGGCTATCGGTATGTAACAAAAGTCAGTGAGGTGTTTTACCTTGTTGCCATGAGGTTGATGGGAGGAAGGCTCACCTTGGCAATCTGTTTGGAAGATTCATGGATTCAGAACCCACTCAGCTGCACAAAGTCACGTCAACTCCATCTGTCCACCTGAGAACAGTCTGACGGGCCGGGGGCTTTTACCAACAACATATTAGCCCACGTTTCTCCAGCAGAGGGTCGGTGCTGGCTGCTCAGAAGACGCAAGATGCTGCATGGTGAATCCCTGGCATTTCCTTTGTATTGGGGGAAGTTCCAGGCTTTGTGCGATTCCGTATGCCTTGGCCACAATGGTTGTTAGTATGGGTTTCCTAGGCCTTACTGAAGCGTTAGTTGTGAGTCTGATCAGATACGGCCGGATCAGAGTTCTCGTGGGAGATTGTACTCCGAGCCACCAAGTTAGAGCCACATGTAACTTGAGATGAATGTGACAAGGCCAGATGATTCGACTGAGGCGTAGAGACATGAAGTGCACAGGACTCCAAGCACCATTTCTTTGGCAGCCGCCAGGGGCCCCAGGACATTCATGGCTGAACTGTCTTGTGGGAATGAATAATAATAATAATAATAAAAAAAAAAAAAAGAATCTCAGATTTGATTTTCATGGACTTTGCAAAGCAGAAAAATGCACAGGGTGACAATCGACAAACCCATAAACGTAATCTTTGTGGTTGGAGTTAGGTAATAATTCTTCAAAGTCAGAATAAGACCCTTGAGAAGAGTTCAGCATCTCTGTGGTCTGCGAGAAGGGTCAGTAGTTCTGCCTGTGATCAGCTATCTGCTGAGATATGGAACGATGAAGACGCCTTCATGTCTTGAGCTTCTGCCAACTCTATGATGTTGGTGAGAAGTTGTGGTGTGAAGGGGACGCAGGAAAACAGAAGGGGCCAAATGATACTCCTGTACTGGACATCCAGTCAGAGGAATTTCCGGTTGTTGGAAATGTGGGATCTGCTAGGGTCATGGTGGCCACATAGTTCTCATTCTGAAGAATCCCAATCTCCATCCAATGTTCTTCATCTTGAGTTGTTCAGCCTCAAGTAAATGAGGTCAATAGCCAGAAAATAATGAAGCCAGAACATCCTCAAGGGGAAGGTTCTTGATGCTCAATCATAGACATCCAGTGGGAAACTCCCCGAGGAAGTTGTCCACCTTGGTGAGAGTAGATCGTTGTGCTAATAAACCTGTCTGCTTGATTTCTGCCTACGGCTACCAGCAGATGGAGTTTTTTGGGGGCATGTTCAAAAACCAAGTGGATTTCAAGAGGACACCGCTTAAGGAAATGCTTTATTGGGGAGTTATAGGAGGAATTTGTCTTTTTCGGAAGCATTTTTCTTGGTGTTCTTGCAGCGTTTTGACAGGACACTGCCTATTAGGAGAGGTTTTCTTCAAGATCTGCTTTAAAGAGAGTGACATGTACTTTCTTCTCTACACCGGGTGGTTTTTAATACCTCTTCAGGAAAAAAAAACACCCTCAAAACTCCTCATGTGAACATAGTAACGTAGGTTGTATAAAGACCTCAGTCCATCGAGTTCAACCTTTCTCCCCCAATTGTCCTCCCTACACTAACACTACACTAACTTACTGGGACCATGCCTCACAATGTATTATTACCATTTTTATTATTGTTGCACTATCACTATTACAAATGAACCCGTTTATAATTTTTTTGATTAGTTTTATATTTTGTATTACTCTTGTTATTCTAATAATTGTATTACTATAATCCCTATGCCTAAATCTGTTGATCCAGAAGACGCCAAAAACCCCCGGACACATTCAGCCAATTTGCATCACGGGGAAAAATTCCTTCTTGACCCGAGAAAAAGCGATCAGTCCTAGAACCCCGGATCAAATGTACTACAATAGGTGTAACATTTTGTCTAATTTACCTGTAGCCCACAATGTTATGTGTATCAAGGAAATCATCCAGCCCTTATAGTGTCGGCCATCACTACCTCTTGTAGTCGGCATTCCACAGTCCGACTGCTCTAACTGTAAAGAACCCTTTCCTGTTTAGGTGCCAGAATCGCATTTCTTCCAACAGCAATGAGTGCCCCCTGGTTCTTACTATGGTCTTTGGAAGGAATAAGTCCTGTGCCGTCCTTTGTACTGACAACACATATATTTATACTGTGCATGTAAATGAGATCCTCTGAGGCGTCGTTTCTCTAAGCTAAACAAGCTCAAATTTTCAACCTCTTATCATATGAGAGGCCTCCATCCCGTGTAATATAGGAGAGGCCTCAATTCCGTGTGTCAGGGAAATATTAATGTCAGGAAAATGTTCTTCCATATTTGCCTGACATAGATATTCACCCCCCTCCCTTATTCCCCTCACCACTTGTCAGTACCGAGCTGTACCCTTTTGATCAGCACAAAGCCTCAATTAACACAGTCATGAGTAAGGCCTTACACAAACAAATGCCAGCCAAGAAGTGTTATAACTTCATTTAGAAACAAGCATCTTGTCCCTGGAAGAGGCAGAGGGTAATTACTGGCAGGGTTGCACTAATTCACGTGTAACTGGGAAAGTTGCTTTCCTAAGCTTCAAAGAGAGTTTAACAGAAATCTCCAGACAATCCGAGTACGAAACTAAATATGAAATATTGTATGTTCCATGCGTCTGACAAAAACATGGCCCATATTTTTAGTGACCGAACCAGCCCAGGAATGCATCCATAGTTTTCCAGGGCTGTAAGCAAAATCAGGGAGCTGTAGCGCAAAAACACCAGAATAGCAGACTGCAGTTAGGCGATGTGTGGTCTCTACATGAAGGTAAAATCATAATAGAAAATATGATATCACTTTTAGGCTTCTGGGATCAACGCGCTATAGGTTATCCCAAAAAACAGGTTTTTAATACAAATCTGAAGAGTGGAGCCCAGCCCCTATTATGTCATCACAGGGGGGTCTCTCCCTTCAGCATAAAATAGTTTGTTGAGGCTGAAGCCGTGTTCTTTGCCCAGGAGTATATGTCTATCATAGCGGAGGACCCTGTTCGATAACAGTTTAAACGGAGCATCTCCCCTCCACCTATATTGAATCGTCTCTGCGATCGTATAGTGTAAGTTTTTCTTCTTTTATCACGTTTATTTTATGTAACTGCTTATGTATTTTTAATGTCCCCTTTGTAACATCCTTGTATATATTTTTTCTTAAACACTGCCTCCCTTTTGGATTAAATATAAAATGTAATAGTTTTGTTTCTTTTGTCCTGTAATCGTTCCCTCCCCCGAAGCCATATACTCAACAAAAACACAGGCGTTCGGCATGGCCTGTATTATACTTCAAACTCGGCCGGTGGTGGCAGAGGATAATAATAATTGGGCTATCTTGAAGCTGACAGTGACACGTGACGGCCCGGTGAGATATAGCGTGATCCTCCCCGTGTCGTCGCTGTGTGGGAATTCCTGACACCGTGTAGTATAGGAGAGGCCTCCATCCCGTGTAATGTAGGAGAGGCCTCCATCCTGTGTAATGTAGGAGAGGCCTCCATCCCGTTTAATGTAGGAGAAGCCTCCATCCCGTGTAATGTAGGAGAGGCCTCCATCCCGTTTAATGTAGGAGAGGCCTCCATCCTGTGTAATAATCTAGTTGCCACCTTTGAACTGACTCTAACTTCTGAATATCCTTTTTAAAATGTGGAGCCCAAAACTGGATCCCATATTCCAGATGTGGCCTCACCAGTGATTTATAAAGGGGTAACAATACGTTGGGATTTTATTTCTCTTTTTATACATCCTAAAATCTTGTTTGCTTTTGCGGCTGCTGCCTGACATTGAGCTGCTGCTCAGTTACTTGTAACCAGAATCCCCCATCCTTCTCCTGCTCTGTAGTCCCGAGTATTCTCCCATCTAATGTGTATACAGCAATAGGATTCCTCCGTCCTCGGTGCATTACTCTATATTTATCTACATTATACCTCATCTGCCGAGTATTTCCCACCCAGTCTCTTATCCAGATCGTTCTGTAATATCGTAATGTCAGGATCAGATTTTAATATCCTACATAGTTTGGTGTCATCAGCAAAGACTGACAGTTTACTCTCAATCCCATCCACAAGGTCATTAATAAAGAGGTTAAAAAGAATCGGTCCTAGCACAGATCCCTGCGGTCCCCACTGCTCCCGGCACAGATCCCTGCGGTCCCCACTGCTCCCGGTACAGATCCCTGTGGTCCCCACTGCTCCCGGTACAGATCCCTGCGGTCCTCACTTCTGCCAGTACAGATCCCTGTGGCCCCCACTGCCCCCAGTACAGATTCCTGAGGTCCCCACTGCTCCCGGTACAGATCCCTGTGGTCCCCACTGCTCCCAGTACAGATCCCTGCGGTGCCCACTGCTTCCGGTACAGATCCCTGCGGTCCCCACTGCTCCCAGTACAGATCCCTGCGGTCCCCACTGCTCCCAGTACAGATCCCTGCGGCACCCCACTGCTCCCAGTACAGATCCCTGCGGTGCCCACTGCTCCCGGTACAGATCCCTGCGGTCCCCACTGCTCCCAGTACAGATCCCTGCGGTCCCCACTGCTCCCGGTACAGATCCCTGCGGTCCTCACTTCTGCCAGTACAGATCCCTGTGGCCCCCACTGCCCCCAGTACAGATTCCTGAGGTCCCCACTGCTCCCGGTACAGATCCCTGTGGTCCCCACTGCTCCCAGTACAGATCCCTGTGGTCCCCACTGCTCCCGGTACAGATCCCTGCGGTCCCCACTGCTCCCAGTACAGATCCCTGCGGTGCCCACTGCTCCCGGTACAGATCCCTGCGGTCCCCACTGCTCCCAGTACAGATCCCTGCGGTCCCCACTGCTCCCGGTACAGATCCCTGCGGTCCTCACTTCTGCCAGTACAGATCCCTGTGGCCCCCACTGCCCCCAGTACAGATTCCTGAGGTCCCCACTGCTCCCGGTACAGATCCCTGTGGTCCCCACTGCTCCCAGTACAGATCCCTGCGGTCCCCACTGCTTCCGGTACAGATCCCTACGGTCCCCACTGCTCCCGGCACAGATCCCTGCGGTCCCCACTGCTCCCGGTACAGATCCCTGCGGTCCCCACTGCTCCCGGTACAGATCCCTGCGGTCCCCACCGCTCCCGGTACAGATCCCTGAGGTCCTCACTTCTGCCAGTACAGATCCCTGTGGCCCCCACTGCCCCCAGTACAGATTCCTGAGGTCCCCACTGCTCCCGGTACAGATCCCTGCGGTCCCCACTGCTCCCAGTACAGATCCCTGCGGTGCCCACTGCTCCCAGTACAGATCCCTGCGGTGCCCACTGCTCCCAGTACAGATCCCTGCGGTCCCCACTGCTCCCGGTACAGATCCCTGCGATCCCCACTGCTCCCGGTACAGATCCCTGCGGTCCCCACTTCTACCAGTACAGATCCCTACGGTCCCCACTGCTCCCAGTACAGATCCATGCAGTCCACACTGCTCCCAGTACAGATCCCTGCGGTGCCCACTGTTCCCAGTACAGATCCCTGCGGTCCCCACAGCTCCCGGTACAGATCCCTGCGGTCCCCACTGCTCCCGGTACAGATCCCTGCGGTCCCCACTGCTCCCAGTACAGATCCCTGCGGTCTCCATTGCTCCCGGTACAGATCCCTGCGGTCCCCACCGCTCCCGGTACAGATCCCTGAGGTCCTCACTGCTCCCGGTACAGATCCCTGCGATCCCCACTGCTCCCGGTACAGATCCCTGCGGTCCCCACAGCTCCCGGTACAGATCCCTGCGGTCCCCACTGCTCTCGGTACAGATCCCTGCGGTCCCCACTGCTCCCGGTACAGATCCCTGCGGTCCCCACTGCTCCCAGTACAGATCCCTGCGGTCTCCATTGCTCCCGGTACAGATCCCTGCGGCACTCCACTGCTCCCGGTACAGATCCCTGCGGCACTCCACTGCTCCCGGTACAGATCCCTGAGGTCCTCACTTCTGCCAGTACAGATCCCTGTGGCCCCCACTGCCCCCAGTACAGATTCCTGAGGTCCCCACTGCTCCCGGCACAGATCCCTGCGGTCCCCACTGCTCCCGGTACAGATCCCTGTGGTCCCCACTGCTCCCGGTACAGATCCCTGCGGTCCTCACTTCTGCCAGTACAGATCCCTGTGGCCCCCACTGCTCCCAGTACAGATCCCTGCGGTGCCCACTGCTTCCGGTACAGATCCCTGCGGTCCCCACTGCTCCCAGTACAGATCCCTGCGGTCCCCACTGCTCCCAGTACAGATCCCTGCGGCACCCCACTGCTCCCAGTACAGATCCCTGCGGTGCCCACTGCTCCCGGTACAGATCCCTGCGGTCCCCACTGCTCCCAGTACAGATCCCTGCGGTCCCCACTGCTCCCGGTACAGATCCCTGCGGTCCTCACTTCTGCCAGTACAGATCCCTGTGGCCCCCACTGCCCCCAGTACAGATTCCTGAGGTCCCCACTGCTCCCGGTACAGATCCCTGTGGTCCCCACTGCTCCCAGTACAGATCCCTGTGGTCCCCACTGCTCCCGGTACAGATCCCTGCGGTCCCCACTGCTCCCAGTACAGATCCCTGCGGTGCCCACTGCTCCCGGTACAGATCCCTGCGGTCCCCACTGCTCCCAGTACAGATCCCTGCGGTCCCCACTGCTCCCGGTACAGATCCCTGCGGTCCTCACTTCTGCCAGTACAGATCCCTGTGGCCCCCACTGCCCCCAGTACAGATTCCTGAGGTCCCCACTGCTCCCGGTACAGATCCCTGTGGTCCCCACTGCTCCCAGTACAGATCCCTGCGGTCCCCACTGCTTCCGGTACAGATCCCTACGGTCCCCACTGCTCCCGGTACAGATCCCTGCGGTCCCCACTGCTCCCGGTACAGATCCCTGCGGTCCCCACTGCTCCCGGTACAGATCCCTGCGGTCCCCACTGCTCCCGGTACAGATCCCTGCGGTCCCCACTGCTCCCGGTACAGATCCCTGCGGTCCCCACCGCTCCCGGTACAGATCCCTGAGGTCCTCACTTCTGCCAGTACAGATCCCTGTGGCCCCCACTGCCCCCAGTACAGATTCCTGAGGTCCCCACTGCTCCCGGTACAGATCCCTGCGGTCCCCACTGCTCCCAGTACAGATCCCTGCGGTGCCCACTGCTCCCAGTACAGATCCCTGCGGTGCCCACTGCTCCCAGTACAGATCCCTGCGGTCCCCACTGCTCCCGGTACAGATCCCTGCGATCCCCACTGCTCCCGGTACAGATCCCTGCGGTCCCCACTTCTACCAGTACAGATCCCTACGGTCCCCACTGCTCCCAGTACAGATCCATGCAGTCCACACTGCTCCCAGTACAGATCCCTGCGGTGCCCACTGTTCCCAGTACAGATCCCTGCGGTCCCCACAGCTCCCGGTACAGATCCCTGCGGTACCCACTGCTCCCGGTACAGATCCCTGCGGTCCCCACTGCTCCCAGTACAGATCCCTGCGGTCTCCATTGCTCCCGGTACAGATCCCTGCGGTCCCCACCGCTCCCGGTACAGATCCCTGAGGTCCTCACTGCTCCCGGTACAGATCCCTGCGATCCCCACTGCTCCCGGTACAGATCCCTGCGGTCCCCACAGCTCCCGGTACAGATCCCTGCGGTCCCCACTGCTCTCGGTACAGATCCCTGCGGTCCCCACTGCTCCCGGTACAGATCCCTGCGGTCCCCACTGCTCCCAGTACAGATCCCTGCGGTCTCCATTGCTCCCGGTACAGATCCCTGCGGCACTCCACTGCTCCCGGTACAGATCCCTGCGGTCCCCACTGCTTCCAGTACAGATCCCTGTGGTCTCCACTGCTCCCGGTACAGATCCCTGCGGTTCCCACTGCTCCCGGTACAGATCCCTGCGGTCCCCATTGCTCCCGGTACAGATCCTTGCGGCACCCCACTGCTCCCGGTACAGATCCCTGCGGTCCCCACTGCTATCGATACAGATCCCTGCGGTCCCCACTGCTCCCAGTACAGATCCCTGCGATCCCCACTGCTCCCGGTACAGATCCCTGCGGTCCCCACAGCTCCCGGTACAGATCCCTGCGGTCCCCACTGCTCCCGGTACAGATCCCTGCGGTCCCCACTGCTCCCGGTACAGATCCCTGCGGTCCCCACTGCTCCCAGTACAGATCCCTGCGGTCTCCATTGCTCCCGGTACAGATCCCTGCGGCACTCCACTGCTCCCGGTACAGATCCCTGCGGTCCCCACTGCTTCCAGTACAGATCCCTGTGGTCTCCACTGCTCCCGGTACAGATCCCTGCGGTCCCCACTGCTCCCGGTACAGATCCCTGCGGTCCCCATTGCTCCCGGTACAGATCCTTGCGGCACCCCACTGCTCCCGGTACAGATCCCTGCGGTCCCCACTGCTATCGATACAGATCCCTGCGGTCGCCACTGCTCCCGGTACAGATCCCTGCGGTCCTCACTGCTCCCTGTACAGATCCCTGCGGTCCCCACTGCTCCCGGTACAGATCCCTGCGGTCCCCACTTCTCCCGGTACAGATCCCTGCGGTCCCCATTGCTCCCGGTACAGATCCTTGCGGCACCCCACTGCTCCCGGTACAGATCCCTGCGGTCCCCACTGCTCCCGGCGCAGATCCCTGTGGTCCCCACTGCTCCCAGTACAGATCCCTGCGGTCCCCACTGCTCCCAGTACAGATCCCTGCGGTCCCCACTGCTCCCGGCACAGATCCCTGTGGTCCCCACTGCTCCCGGTACAGATCCCTGCGGTCCCCACTGCTCCCGGTACAGATCCCTGCGGTCCCCACTGCTCCCGGTACAGATCCCTGCGGTCCCCACTGCTCCCGGTACAGATCCCTGCGGTCCTCACTGCTCCCAGTACAGATCCCTGCGGTCCCCACTGCTCCCGGTACAGATCCCTGCGGTCCTCACTGCTCCCGGTACAGATCCCTGCGGTCCCCACTGCTCCCAGTACAGATCCCTGCGGTCCCCACTGCTCCCAGTACAGATCCCTGCGGTCCCCACTGCTCCCGGTACAGATCCCTGCGGTCCCCACTGCTCCCGGTACAGATCCCTGTGGTCCCCACTGCTCCCGGTACAGATCCCGGCGGCCCCCACTGCTCCTGGTACAGATCCCTGCGGTGCCCACTGCTCCCGGTACAGATCCCTGCGGTGCCCACTGCTCCCGGTACAGATCCCTGCGGTGCCCACTGCTCCCGGTACAGATCCCTGCGGTCCCCACTGCTCCCGGTACAGATCCCTGCGGTCCCCACTGCTCCCGGTACAGATCCCTGAGGTCCCCACTGCTCCCGGTACAGATCCCTGCGGTCCCCACTGCTCCCGGTACAGATCCCTGCGGTCCCCACTGCTCCCGGTACAGATCCCTGTGGTCCCCACTGCTCCCGGTACAGATCCCTGCGGCACTCCACTGCTCCCGGTACAGATCCCTGCGGCACCCCACTGCTCCCGGTACAGATCCCTGCGGTCCCCACTGCTCCCGGTACAGATCCCTGTGGTCCCCACTGCTCCCGGTACAGATCCCTGCGGCACTCCACTGCTCCCGGTACAGATCCCTGCGGCACTCCACTGCTCCCGGTACAGATCCCTGTGGTCCCCACTGCTGACTATGTACCATTTATAACGACTCTTTGTTTCCTGTCATTTACCCCGTTCCTCACCTTTCTACATATAGTTCCCCCAGTTCCGGCTTCTGTAGCTTCAGTATAAGGCTGTTATGTGCTGCAGGATCAAAGTCCAGATAAATCACATCAGCCGCATTACCAACATCCAGATTTGCACTTATTTCCTCATAGAACCCCAACATGTAGTCAGACACAACCGATCCTTCATGAATCCGCGCTGATTATCATTTATTATATTATTCTCTGCGATATAACTCTGCAGGTCATCTCTTATGATGCACTCATACCATGGAAGCCTTCAAAAGAAACCTGAAGACCTACCTCTTCCGACAAGCCTACAACCTGCAGTAACCACCGCTCCACCATACCGCTGCACGACCAGCCCTACCCCCACATACTGTATCCTCACCCATCCCTTGAAGACTGTGAGCCCTCGCGGGCAGGGTCCTCGCTCCACCATACCGCTGCACAACCAGCTCTACCCTCACCTACTGTATCCTCACCCATCCCTTGTAGACTGTGAGCCCTCGCGGGCAGGGTTCTCTCTCCACCACACCGCTGCACAACCAGCTCTACCCTCACCTACTGTATCCTCACCCATCCCATCTAGAATGTGAGACCTCGCGGGCAGGGTCCTCGCTCTACCATACCGCTCCACGACCAGATCTACCCTCACCTACTGTATCCTCACCCATCCCTTGTAGACTGTGAGACCTCGCGGGCAGGGTCCTCTCTCCACCATACCGCTGCACGACCAGCTCTACCCTCACCTACTGTATCCTCACCCATCCCTTGTAGACTGTGAGCCCTCGCGGGCAGGGTCCTCGCTCCACCATACCGCTCCATGACCAGCTCTGCCCTCACCTACTGTATCCTCATCCATCCCTTGTAGACTGTGAGCCCTCGCGGGCATGGTCCTCGCTCCACCATACAGCTGTACGACCAGCTCTACCCTCACCTACTGTATCCTCACCCATCCCTTGTAGACTGTGAGCCCTCGCGGGCAGGGTCCTCTCTCCACCATACCGCTGCACGACCAGCTCTACCCCCATCTACTGTATCCTCACCCATCCCCTGTAGACTGTGAGCCCTCGCGGGCAGGGTCCTCGCTCCACCACACCGCTGCACGACCAGCTCTACCCTCACCTACTGTATCCTCACCCATCTCTTGTAGACTGTGAGCCCTCGCGGGCAGGGTCCTCGCTCCTCCATACCGCTGCACGACCAGCTCTACCCTCACCTACTGTATCCTCACCCATCTCTTGTAGAATGTGAGCCCTCACGGGCAGGGTCCTCTCTCCTCCTGTACCCGTCGCTGACTCGTTTTGTTAAGATTATGTAAATGTTTTTGCTATGTACATCCCTATCAAATGTAAAGCGCCATGGAATAAATGGCGCTATAATAATAAATAATAATAATATGTCACACACCACTGATCTCACACTTACCGGACGGTATTTACCTGAATCCACCTTTTTACCTTTCTTAAATATCGGTACCACATCGGCTATCCTCCAATCCTGTTGCACTATCCCTGTTACAAGAGAGTCTAAGAATCTAAGAATACGAGGTACAGCGGTCTGTCAATTACTGAGCTCAATTCCCTCTGTATCTGTTGATTAATGCCATCTGGGCCGGGGAATTTGTCAATGTTTAATTTGCTCAGACGCACTTCTTTTTGTGACCGACTTAAGAGTCTCCAGTTCAGCCATTTTGTTTGCGAGACTTCTTGCATTTGCCAGCAAACATTTAATACCATTAGCACATTTGTTTCTCCTACTCAGCTCCCTACTTTCCTTGCGTATCCCAGCCCCCCTTAGATCCTCTATAACCCCTGCTGTCCCACTCTCTCTGTCTACTCTATCTATCCTCTTATTAGCACGAATACCCTCCCTCCCTCCGTCTGACCATTTTTTCCCCCAGCACAGCTGCACCCTCCACATTGAGATGCAGCTCATCTTTACCGTAGAGCCAGTAGCCGACAGCGAAGTCGGCCCAGTTCTCCATGAACCCAAATCCTTCCTTCCTGCACCAATTTCTAAGTCACTTATTTATCTCCCTAAGCTCCGGCTGTCTATCTAGTGACGCTCGTGGCACCGGCAATTTCTGAAAACACCACCTTGGAGGTCCTGGCTTTCAGCTTCTCTAATAGTTCCCTGTAATCATTTTTAAGGACCTTCCACCTCCTTCTAACTTTGTCATTGGTACCAATGTGTACCATGACGGAGGGTTTTCCCCAGCCCCACCCAGCAATCAGTCTATCCGATCCGCAATATGTCGAACCCGAGCACCTGGCAGACAACACACTGTTCGGCATTCATGGTCTTGGCGGCAGATGACCCACCTAATTATAGAGTCCCCTACCACCAACATCTGCCTGGCCTTAGCTGCACTCCTATTTCCCTCTTTCCTACAGCAGTCGTCTTCCTGGTTGCTAGGAGCAACGTCCTGCTGTAGTGATCCCGGCCCTGGGGCTGCTGTAGTGATCCTGGCCCTGGGGCTGCTGTAGTGATCCCGGCCCTGGGGCTGCTGTAGTGATCCTGGCCCTGGAGCTGCTGTAGTGATCCTGGCCCTGGGGCTGCTGTAGTGATCTCGGCCCTGGGGCTGCTGTAGTGATCCTGGCCCTGGGGCTGCTGTAGTGATCCCGGCCCTGGGGCTGCTGTAGTGATCCTGGCCCTGGAGCTGCTGTAGTGATCCTGGCCCTGGGGCTGCTGTAGTGATCTCGGCCCTGGGGCTGCTGTAGTGATCCTGGCCCTGGGGCTGCTGTAGTGATCCCGGCCCTGGGCCCGCTGCAGCGATCCCGGCCCTGGGCTTGCATTCCTATTATCAGCCAAACAGTCATATTTACTAGGTTGTGCCGGATCAGGACTGGGCACCCTGGCACTTTTTCCCCTACCCCTTCCTCGGTTACCCAGGTACCTGCTTCTGGGTCCTGATCTTCTCCTCCTCCACCCTCCTCCATATCATTAGCCCCAGCCAGAGCCGCTCAGTGAGCTCTAAACTCCTCTCCAGGTTTGCAATGCTCCTGAGTGTTGCTAGCTGCACAGTTAGATCCAGCACCTGGGCTTCCAGACATGTTCACTCTCAAACGGCTACTCAAGGCCTGCAGACTTCTCACAAGACGCACACCTGATAGCATTGTCCATGGAGCACATATTAAATGCGGATAAACGATACAAGTAAAAGCAGAAAAACTAATAGAAGGCAAGTAAGGAAAACACCAAACTATGTTATTGCGTTTAACTATGCACTTATCTGCCCCTCTGTACTTATGCCTCCTCTGGGACGTTCGATCAGCCTCAGTAGCCTCGCTGATTGGTTTTTGACTCATAGTGCTTGCAATCAGCCCGACACAGCTAAGTGGATTCCCCATAGAAATCATGAAGATCCACTCCGAAAAACCCCATGTAAAAGTGTGAACGTTTATGGAGCAGAAGTTCTCCAAAAACCACAAGGAGTTGAAAAACTATGAGTTTTGATTGAAGAGTTCATGCAGTGACGGCTGCATAACTGGCTTATAAGTAGCTTCCTTGCGGTCACAGTTATATTGAGGATAGCAGCATGGCTTCATCATGAATTTAAAGAAGCTAGCATTCTGTTAAATGCCACATGACCCCGATGCAGCTGGGACCCCCTGCTGCAAACAGGTAATTAAAGTGGGTTATCTGATGGATGGCAGACACAAAGTCATAGGCACAGCTTGCATAATAATGTGGGAGGAGACAGATTGCTGGAGATGCCTTATGGAACTTGCTTCCCTATGTACAGTAAACTGTAAACAGACTGCTGTGAGCCCTGATCCCAGTTATGAATATTTATTTTGTGAACAGCATAAGTCCTACAGTAATAGCACACCTAATTTCAGCATCGTCACGAAGTGGCAAATGTAACACATTGAATTATATCACTGGGCGATCGCAGCATCAGTCCCAAATTAAAATCTGACACATGGATGACAATATATATGCCATGTTTCCCATCTATGGAAAGCGAAAATCATAATAGGAAATATGGCATTAATATCTCTCTCCTGGGACCGCCAGGGGCGAAGATATCCTGAAAGATGGAGATCTCAATTTTTGGGACCTTAGCCACATCCCATGACCAGCCCCCATATGAGCTCACCGAGGAGAGGCATGTGAGCGTGGTTTTATCTAATAAGCACAAATTTTGAGTTTTTGTCATTGTCAGTCCAGGAAAACACAGTGCGCTGTGGTTCGGTACCTTTTCCCTAAAGGGAGTGCCTCCCGCCACTACAATCTGAGCCATTTCAGTGACATCAGGTTTACTCCTGGTTTTGTTATTCCTCTTTATTTTGTGATTATTTACACTGTATTGTTCCCATTTTGTGACCTCTTTGTATATAATTTTTTTTATAAATACTACCGAATTTTTTGGATTCAATATATAAAATTGAATAGCTCTGTTCCTCCTGCTCTATAATCCGCACCCCTGAAGCCATACGCAACCCGTGACGGGAGTCCAATCGGCCTGTATAAATGATTGGTGGTGGCAGCTAGTAGTGGTTACTTTTGTTATTGTCGAGCTGACAGGGTGTGTGTGTATGTATATGTGTGTATATATATATATATATATATATATATATATATATATATACATACACACACACACAGACATATACATATACACACACCCCGTCATCCTATATGTATATATATACACACACACATATACATATACACATACACACACCCCGTCATCCTATATATATATATATATATATATATATATATATATATATACACACACACACACATATACATATACACACACACACACCTCATCATCCTATATATATATATATATATATATATATATATATATATATATATATATATATATATATATACACACACACACACATATACATATACACATACACACACCCCGTCATCCTATATATATATATATATATATATATATATATATATATATATATATATATATATATATATATACACACACACACACACACACATATACATATACACATACACACACCCCGTCATCCTATATATATATATATATATATATATATATATATATATATATATATACATACACACACACCTCGTCATCCTATATATATATATATATATATATATATACACTGCTCAAAAAAATAAAGGGAACAACAAAATCACACAAAATTCATCAATGGAAATCACATTTATTAACCATTGGAGGCCTGGATGTGGAGTCACCCCCAAAATTACAGTGGAAAAACCCACTACAGGCTGATCCAACAGTGATGTAATGTCCTTAAAACAAGTCACAATGAGGCTGAGTATTGTGTGTGGCCTCCACGTGCCTGTATGACCTCCCTACAACGCCTGGGCATGCCCCTGATGAGGCTGAGTATTGTGTGTGGCCTCCACGTGCCTGTATGACCTCCCTACAATGCCTGGGCATGCCCCTGATGAGGCTGAGTATTGTGTGTGGCCTCCACGTGCCTGTATGACCTCCCTACAACGCCTGGGCATGCTCCTGATGAGGCTGAGTATTGTGTGTGGCCTCCACGTGCCTGTATGACCTCCCTACAACGCCTGGGCATGCTCCTGATGAGGCTGAGTATTGTGTGTGGCCTCCACGTGCCTGTATGACCTCCCTACAACGCCTGGGCGTGCTCCTGATGAGGCTGAGTATTGTGTGTGGCCTCCACGTGCCTGTATGACCTCCCTACAATGCTTGGGCATGCTCCTGATGAGGCTGAGTATTGTGTGTGGCCTCCACGTGCCTGTATGACCTCCCTACAACGCCTGGGCGTGCTCCTGATGAGGCTCAGTATTGTGTGTGGCCTCCACGTGCCTGTATGACCTCCCTACAACGCCTGTGTGGCACCCCAGGGGTCTGGTTTTCCACAGTAATGTAATGTTATGTCTGAGAGCAGGTGGGAGGTCCTTTGGTCAGGGATCCTGTGCATGCCACACCTCCTGCCCAGTCTTGGGAGGGGAAGAACTTCCCCTGTATAAACCCGGGGCTGAGGCAGGGTGAGTCAGACAAGGAGAGTGGAGACAAGAGCAGCATAGGAAGCAGCAGAGTCACAAGGAGTCAGGGGCTGACAGCTAAAGAGCTCGCCCTGACTAAGAAGATTCTTTACCGGACCCGGAGTCCGAGGCTGTGGGGACTAACTTCTACCCAGCAGCAGAATCCGTCAGGCAGGGGATTTCAGGTCCCCTGGCCCAGAAGCCCGAAGGCCCGGTCACATGCGTGGGACCAGCACCGCCATCGTGGAGCGGAAGCCATTAGAAGGCCCCGAGTCACCGGCCATACGGGTGAGCACCACACGGTACACTCAGGGACGTGGGCTACTTACATCAGCTTCTAGCAAGGTAGCCAGAAGAGTACAGTCAGCTTGGGAGGCCTACAACTACGCCTGGCCAGGGGAGATCCCATCTGCTCAAGGACTGACCAGGCCCCGTTCGCTAGCAAGTACTCCGGGAGGGTCTATCGTTGTTACCAGTAAAGACCCTGAACGCTACCATACCGTCTCTGAGTGGTTCCTGCTACCCCCATCATCCACGTCGGCTGCCCTGAGGCCATACCCCTCCCGTTGGGGGTTATACTATCACGCTGCACCATCCTTCCACCGGCCTCAGCGGTCTGCCCTGCAGCAGCAGCCCCCTGGCTGCATTCAACGGGTGGCGTAGTCATCAACCATTTTCTACCGCTAACAGACTGCCGTCCAGTTTGACTCCCTGGGCACGGACCGGGTCACCGCCACGAGACTACAACCCTAAACAGATCCGGCTCCGGGTAAGCTCCCGCGTGCGCAACGCAGCGCGACACAGGCCCAGGGGCGCGTCAACTTTGGCGTAGTCGGCAGGATCACGTGCCCGCAACCACCGGGTACTGCGTGCCTGAAAAGCAAAGACTGTTCAAACTTACCAGTGGTGAAGATTCCCGCCATCGGTGAAGATTCCCGCCATCCGGCGCCATCTTCAGCCTTCTTCCCGCCATCGGTGAAGTTTCCCGCCATCCGGCGCCATCTTCAGCCTTCTTCCCGCCATCCGTGGAGTTTTCCCGCCATTGGACGCCATCTTGAGGACGCCGCGCGGGAAGAAGAGGGGCGTGGACTCCGAAAGCGCGCGAGAACTGAAGCCCCGCCTCACGTCCGGACGTTGCGTAAGGTCCTGGAAGGAGCCCAGCAGACGCCGACGTCACAGGAGCGCGACGGAAGGTCCTCAACCCTGACGATCCACTGCGGAGCCGCGGCCTACGGAACAGGATCATCGCAAGGTAGGCCACGGTCCACTAGGGGGGAGGAAGATGTCGGATACGGAGGAGAGCTCCACTGCCTCAACCCCCGCCAGCGCTACCGCTGTTGCAGTTATGCCCTTCACCATGCCCTATATCCCGGGAGCAGCTTGGCTACCCCAGTACTCAGGGGAGTCACATACCCTGCATGACTTTAGAGAAAAGCTGGATAGCCTCTTCCAGGTGTACCCCCTCACAGAAGAGCAAAAAGTGAGCATCCTGGTGGCCCAACTAACTGGGGCAGCCAAAAGGGAAGTAAAATCCTGGCCACCTGGGAGGAAGACTGTCGCAGGGATACTAACCCGGCTGAAGGACACCTTTGATACCCGCACCTCAGCCGAGATTAAACTTAGATTCTACGGGTGCAAGCAGCGAGCGCATGAGAGTATAAGGGACTATGCACTCAACCTACAAGAGGCCCTGAGGGCCATTAAGCAGACCGACCCTAATGGAGTGGGAAACGAGGACAGGCTGTTGACCGAACAATTTATAGAGGGTTTATATTGCAATGCCCACCGCACCCAGTTGCGGGCAATGGCCTTACAGGACCCTCATCTAGAATTTGCACAGTTCAAGGACAGAGCCATCCGGGTGCTCCGAGAACCGGCACCAGGTGGCGTTGTGACCCACAGACGCCCCACTACCACTTACTACCAGGAGGCGGCGCCCTTGTCAGCAGGGCCTGTGGGAGCTGATGCGCAGGCTTTGGACAATGACCCGGCTCCAGACCTACACCATCAGGTCCAAGAGCTAGCTAAAAGCGTTGCTGCGCTAACCCGAACTGTGCAGTCTTTACAGGTTTCCACTCCAGGGAAGATCCAGCTGGCATCCGGACCGGAGGACATCCCGTGGCGTCGACCAAGGAGGACCCCACCGGCCAGAGGAAGACCCAGTGACCGATACAGCGAGGACGGACGACCCATCTGCCGCCGCTGCAATCAACCCGGACATATGGAAAGGTACTGTTCTTTAAACGGGCACAACCTGGGGTAGAGGGCCAACCCCCAGGAAAAAGATCACCAGGCCCATCGAACTGGCGCGACAGATATGTGGGAGGACGTCCAGTCTTGCCTGTGGTACTGGATGGCATTCCCATGAGTGCCCTACTGGACACCGGGTCACAGGTCACCACCATCCCGTACGTGCTCTTCAAGCAGTACTGGAATGACTCGGATATTACCCGCTACCCTGACGACGACTTGAGTATCATCGCCAGCAATGGTCAGCCCGTGCCACAGATCGGATTTAAAGAGGTGACCATCAAAATTGGTAGAGTCGAACTGGCCGTACAGGGACTGATCATTGTAGATATTGACAAACATGAGAGTCACCCAAAAATAACTCTAGGAACTAATGTAATTGAAAATTGTCTTGCAGAGGTGATTTTCCTTTTACAGCAGGTTGCCAAGAATGCCAGCTCCGGCGAGCAGCGGGTGCTCCAGAAAGAGATCCGGGCACTGATGCAACGGCAACAAGTGGAACTCTCCGGCGGTGAGATTGGTAGCGTAAGAATGTGTGACCCTTTTCCTATTGCCATGCCCCCAAAAAGTGAAATGATGATTTGGTGCCGGGCAGCTATTGGTCTGAGAGGTAGAGATTACCAGGCAATGGTAGAACCAGTTTACTCAGACAGTAGGCCCACCATTTTGACAGCACGGGGGGTGGTCAATGTACGCCATGGGAGGGTGCCCGTTCGCATAATAAATATCGGGGAGAGGGAAGTGTACCTGCCCCGGTATGCCACGCTAGCCAAATTATATACCACTAATCAAAATTCTATACAATCTGTGGAACCCTTGCCTCCATCTCACCCGGAGGAAGGTAACGGCTCTAAGAAAGACATGGAGGACTGGTGTCAGCAACTACATCTGGGTACTGACTCCACTCCCTCACACCAGAAACAAGGAGTCTATCGGGTGGTTCAAGAGTATGAGAGAGTGTTTAGTAAACACCCGTTAGACTTCGGGCGAGTCAAGGGGGTAGAACACCGCATCCCCACGGGAGATCATCCTCCCATAAAAGAGAGGTATCGACCCGTACCCCCTGCACATTACCAACACGCCAAGGGGATGCTTAGAGACATGAAGGAGGCTGGGGTAATCCGGGATAGCTGTAGCCCCTGGGCAGCCCCACTAGTTTTAGTCAAAAAGAAAGACAACACCATGAGGATGTGTGTAGATTACCGGAAAATCAACCGTATCACACACAAGGATGCGTACCCCTTACCAAGGATAGAGGAGTCATTGGCTGCTTTAAGATCTGCTAACTTCTTCTCTACCTTGGATCTCACTAGCGGGTACTGGCAGGTTCCTGTAGCAGAGGCGGACCGGGAGAAGACCGCATTCACCACCCCGATGGGACTTAGCGAGTTCACCTGCATGCCGTTCGGACTCTGCAACGCCCCAGGAACCTTCCAACGATTAATGGAGTGCTGTCTGGGCCACAGAAACTTCGAGACGGTCCTGTTGTACCTGGACGATGTCATCGTATACTCCAAAACTTATGAGGACCACCTGAAACACCTGGCGGAGGTGTTCGAAGCTCTGGCGAGTTACGGCCTAAAGGTGAAACCCTCCAAGTGTCACCTCCTGAAACCAAAGGTGCAATACCTGGGACACGTGGTGAGCGCTGACGGAGTGGCTCCCGACCCCGATAAGATCACCGCAATTAAGGGATGGCCAAGCCCCTCCAGCGTAAAAGAAGTGCGGCAGTTCCTAGGGTTGGTAGGCTACTACCGAAGGTTTATTCCCGGTTTCACCAAAAAGGCAGCACCTATGCAGGACCTCCTGATAGGCCAGTCCCGGAAGGCCAAGAACCAGAAGCCGCCCTTCAAATGGGAAAAGCTAGAAGAAGAGTCCTTCCGCCAGCTGAAGATGGCCCTCACGGGGGATGAAATCTTGGCGTACCCGGACTATAGCCAGCCCTTCATCCTCTACACCGACGCCAGTAACATCGGGCTAGGAGCCGTACTGTCCCAGATTCAGCAGGGGAGAGAACGAGTAATCTCCTATGCCAGCCGAAAACTGCGACCCACCGAAAGGAACCCCGAAAATTACAGCTCATTTAAGCTGGAGTTCCTGGCCGTGGTATGGGCAGTCACCGAGCGCTTTAGGCATTACCTCGCTTCTTCCCGGTTCACCGTATACACGGATAACAACCCGCTGACACACCTGGACACGGCAAGACTCGGTGCCCTGGAGCAGAGGTGGATGGCCCGTCTGTCCAACTACGAGTTCACAATTAAATACCGGGCAGGGCGCTCCAATACCAACGCGGACGCCCTGTCCAGGATGCCCAACCTGCCGGACGGAGGAGAAGATCCGGAGGGACTGGAAGAAGTTGAACTCCCTGCGTTCCACCGTCATGGGACTATCCAGTATTCCCACCGGGTAAGGAGTAAGCAGGCTGCTACGTTGAACCCCTTACCTCACTACAACTGGGCGGAAACGCAAGACAGCGACCCTGCCGTCCGACTGGTGAAGGAGATGCTGACTCGCCCGGAGGCTAGCCTGGAATCAGACGCTCCAGAGGAAGCCAAACAACTATGGGCAGAGAAGAGTCGACTGTTCCTTTACAAGGGGAAGTTGTGCCGCAGAATGGTTAACTCCAGGACGCATGAACTACTCTGGCAAGTAGTGGTGCCACGAAGAGACGCAGCCATGGTGATGGAGGCATACCACGACGGAGCTGGACACTTCGGGTGGAAAAAGCTGGAGTTCCTGCTGCGCGAGCGGTTCCACTGGGTAGGCATGAGGGGAACCATCGAGAAGTGGTGCAGAGACTGTGGCCCGTGCAATCTGAGAAGGAAGGACCGGGCCAGCCAGAAGACTCCCCTGCAGTCCATCGTCACCCGGCAACCGTTGGAACTGGTAGCCTTGGATCATGTAAAACTGACCCCCAGCAGAAGTGGCTACGTCTACGCGTTAACCATCGTGGATCATTACTCCCGGTTTCTGGTTGTCGTCCCCGTCAAGGACTTAACGGCTCGAACAGCAGCTAGAGCCTTCCAGCAGCACTTTTGCCGTCCACACGGGTACCCGGACCAAGTGCTGACGGACCAGGGACCTGCCTTTGAAGCGGAGGTCTTCCAGGAATTCTGCAATCTGTATGGCTGCCGGAAGATAAGGACGACACCCTACCATCCGCAAACTAATGGACTTTGTGAGAAAATGAACCAGGTGGTAATGGATCTTCTAAAAACGTTGCCCCTGGAAGAACGCAGTCTGTGGCCTGAGAAGTTGCCCGATCTGGTGGACCTATACAACCACATCCCGGTAGGTTCCACCAACTGTACCCCGGCTTACCTAATGAGGGCAAGACCTGGTAAGTTACCTGTTGACCTGGAAATGGGAGTCCTGACGCCCGAGGACACTTCACCAGAAACGGACTGGGACACAGAGAGGCAGCAGCAGTACCGGAAAGTACAGGAGAGCGTGGAGCGAAGTCTCTGTCAGGCTAGGGAAAGACAAGAGAAGACTTACAACCAGTATGCTCCCGCTGTTCCCCTGGTACCCGGAGAGCAGGTCTTGAAGAGGAAGAGACGGCTCCACAAGTTGGACGACCAGTGGGAGAAGGACCCGTACACCGTACTGCCCTCAAGCCACGAGAACCCGAAGGTCTGTACCATCAGTAAAGACGGAGGGGAAACCACAGCCATTGTATCCCGGGACCACCTGAAGAAGTGCCCCGAACAACTGAGGAACCCTGAGGAGGAACAGGAAGACCATCGACCCGTGGAAGAAAGGGAAGATATGGTTAGTACCGTGCTCGGGGACTTCCCTCGGTCTTGGACTCAAGTCAATGGTGCAGTTGTGGTACCCGTACTCACCTTCCTCCAACCATCATCCCAAGAACCTACGGAGCAACGGGTAGAGCTGGAAGAGCAGCCGGTCCAGGAGGCAGAAGACTCCACCCAAGCGGAACAGGAGAATCCACCCTCTGCTTATAGTGAGCCTGCCGTACCCCTAGTGAGACAAAGAGCCGGTAGACAGCTGCCCAGTTTACCCTTGACAGCTCCTACACCCTGTAGTTCAGGGCCAGACAGTCAGCTCCGTAGGTCCACTAGGGCCACTAGAGGCCAGTTACCCGCACGTTGGAGGATCTAAATGTTTAAGTTGTTTTACAATGTTTACCTGTTTATTGTTGCTTGTGTGTAATTTTGTGTTTCTAGTTGTTTTTAGGAGTCTTCGGTGGATTTACCGGGAATCCTTGTATATAGTTGGAGCGTAACCCAGGATGGACTAGAGACTGTTAAGGACTCGGGGTAGGACAGACCCCTACCTGGTTACGTCTCCCTGTGTTGGTGAAATGGACACCTTGCTTTCTTCAGAGACTGCACCCGGTTGCGGACACGCCGTAACCATCTTTATATGTTTTCTTATTGTATTATTAATGTTTTTGCCTTGTTATGTTTTTCTAAATGTGTTTAGTCCCGGAGTACTAAATTTCACTAGGGGGGAATGTGGCACCCCAGGGGTCTGGTTTTCCACAGTAATGTAATGTTATGTCTGAGAGCAGGTGGGAGGTCCTTTGGTCAGGGATCCTGTGCATGCCACACCTCCTGCCCAGTCTTGGGAGGGGAAGAACTTCCCCTGTATAAACCCGGGGCTGAGGCAGGGTGAGTCAGACAAGGAGAGTGGAGACAAGAGCAGCATAGGAAGCAGCAGAGTCACAAGGAGTCAGGGGCTGACAGCTAAAGAGCTCGCCCTGACTAAGAAGATTCTTTACCGGACCCGGAGTCCGAGGCTGTGGGGACTAACTTCTACCCAGCAGCAGAATCCGTCAGGCAGGGGATTTCAGGTCCCCTGGCCCAGAAGCCCGAAGGCCCGGTCACATGCGTGGGACCAGCACCGCCATCGTGGAGCGGAAGCCATTAGAAGGCCCCGAGTCACCGGCCATACGGGTGAGCACCACACGGTACACTCAGGGACGTGGGCTACTTACATCAGCTTCTAGCAAGGTAGCCAGAAGAGTACAGTCAGCTTGGGAGGCCTACAACTACGCCTGGCCAGGGGAGATCCCATCTGCTCAAGGACTGACCAGGCCCCGTTCGCTAGCAAGTACTCCGGGAGGGTCTATCGTTGTTACCAGTAAAGACCCTGAACGCTACCATACCGTCTCTGAGTGGTTCCTGCTACCCCCATCATCCACGTCGGCTGCCCTGAGGCCATACCCCTCCCGTTGGGGGTTATACTATCACGCTGCACCATCCTTCCACCGGCCTCAGCGGTCTGCCCTGCAGCAGCAGCCCCCTGGCTGCATTCAACGGGTGGCGTAGTCATCAACCATTTTCTACCGCTAACAGACTGCCGTCCAGTTTGACTCCCTGGGCACGGACCGGGTCACCGCCACGAGACTACAACCCTAAACAGATCCGGCTCCGGGTAAGCTCCCGCGTGCGCAACGCAGCGCGACACAGGCCCAGGGGCGCGTCACCTGGGCATGCTCCTGATGAGGCTGAGTATTGTGTGTGGCCTCCACGTGCCTGTATGACCTCCCTACAACGCCTGGGCGTGCTCCTGATGAGGCTGAGTATTGTGTGTGGCCTCCACGTGCCTGTATGACCTCCCTACAACGCCTGGGCGTGCTCCTGATGAGGCTGAGTATTGTGTGTGGCCTCCACGTGCCTGTATGACCTCCCTACAACGCCTGGGCATGCTCCTGATGAGGCTGAGTATTGTGTGTGGCCTCCACGTGCCCGTATGACCTCCCTACAACGCCTGGGCATGCTCCTGATGAGGCTGAGTATTGTGTGTGGCCTCCACGTGCCCGTATGACCTCCCTACAACACCTGAGCATGCTCCTGATGAGGCTGAGTATTGTGTGTGGCCTCCACGTGCCTGTATGATCTCCCTACAACGCCTGGGCATGCTCCTGATGAGGCTGAGTATTGGGTGTGGCCTCCACGTGCCCGTATGACCTCCCTACAACGCCTGAGCATGCTCCTGATGAGGCTCAGTATTGTGTGTGGCCTCCACGTGCCTGTATGACCTCCCTACAACGCCTGGGCATGCTCCTGATGAGGCTGAGTATTGTGTGTGGCCTCCACGTGCCTGTATGACCTCCCTACAACGCCTGAGCATGCTCCTGATGAGGCTGAGTATTGTGTGCGGCCTCCACGTGCCTGTATGACCTCCCTACAACGCCTGGGCATGCTCCTGATGAGGCTGAGTATTGTGTGTGGCCTCCACGTGCCTGTATGACCTCCCTACAACGCCTGGGCATGCTCCTGATGAGGCTGAGTATTGTGTGTGTGGCCTCCACGTGCCTGTATGACCTCCCTACAACGCCTGGGCATGCCCCTGATGAGGCTGAGTATTGTGTGCGGCCTCCACGTGCCTGTATGACCTCCCTACAACGCCTGGGCATGCTCCTGATGAGGCTGAGTATTGTGTGTGTGGCCTCCACGTGCCTGTATGACCTCCCTACAACGCCTGGGCATGCTCCTGATGAGGCTGAGTATTGTGTGTGGCCTCCACGTGCCTGTATGACCTCCCTACAACGCCTGGGCATGCTCCTGATGAGGCTGAGTATTGTGTGTGTGGCCTCCACGTGCCTGTATGACCTCCCTACAACGCCTGGGCATGCTCCTGATGAGGCTGAGTATTGTGTGTGGCCTCCACGTGCCTGTATGACCTCCCTACAACGCCTGGGCATGCTCCTGATGAGGCTGAGTATTGTGTGAGGCCTCCACGTGCCTGTATGACCTCCCTACAACGCCTGGGCATGCTCCTGATGAGGCTGAGTATTGTGTGTGGCCTCCACGTGCCTGTATGACCTCCCTACACCGCCTGGGCATGCTCCTGATGAGGCTGAGTATTGTGTGCGGCCTCCACGTGCCTGTATGACCTCCCTACAACGCCTGGGCATGCTCCTGATGAGGCTAAGTATTGTGTGCGGCCTCCACGTGCCTGTATGACCTCCCTACAACGCCTGGGCATGCTCCTGATGAGGCTGAGTATTGTGTGTGGCCTCCACGTGCCTGTATGACCTCCCTACAACGCCTGGACATGCTCCTGATGAGGCTGAGTATTGTGTGTGGCCTCCACGTGCCTGTATGACCTCCCTACAACGCCTGGGCATGCTCCTGCTGAGGCTGAGTATTGTGTGTGGCCTCCACGTGCCTGTATGACCTCCCTACAACGCCTGGGCATGCTCCTGATGAGGCTGAGTATTGTGTGTGGCCTCCACGTGCCTGTATGACCCCCCTACAACGCCTGGGCATGATCCTGATGAGGCTGAGTATTGTGTGGGGCCACCACGTGCCTGTATGACCTCCCTACAATGCCTGGGCATGCTCCTGATGAGGCTGAGTATTGTGTGTGGCCTCCACGTGCCTGTATGACCTCCCTACAACGCCTGGGCATGATCATGATGAGGCTGAGTATTGTGTGGGGCCTCCACGTGCCTGTATGACCTCCCTACAACGCCTGGGCATGCTCCTGATGAGGCTGAGTATTGTGTGTGGCCTCCACGTGCCTGTATGACCCCCCTACAACGCCTGGGCATGCTCCTGATGAGGCTGAGTATTGTGTGTGGCCTCCACGTGCCTGTATGACCTCCCTACAATGCCTGGGCGTGCTCCTGATGAGGCTGAGTATTGTGTGTGGCCTCCACGTGCCTGTATGACCTCCCTACAACGCCTGGGCGTGCTCCTGATGAGGCTGAGTATTGTGTGTGGCCTCCACGTGCCTGTATGACCTCCCTACAACGCCTGGGCATGCTCCTGATGAGGCTGAGTATTGTGTGTGGCCTCCACGTGCCTGTATGACCTCCCTACAACGCCTGGGCATGCTCCTGATGAGGCTGAGTATTGTGTGTGGCCTCCACGTGTCTGTATGACCTCCCTACAACGCCTGGGCACGCTCCTGATGAGGCTGAGTATTGTGTGTGGCCTCCACGTGCCTGTATGACCTCCCTACAACGCCTGGGCATGCTCCTGATGAGGCTCAGTATTGTGTGTGGCCTCCACGTGCCTGTATGACCTCCCTACAACGCCTGGGCATGCTCCTAATGAGGCTGAGTATTGTGTGTGGCCTCCACGTGCCTGTATGACCTCCCTACAACGCCTGGGCATGCTCCTGATGAGGTTGAGTATTGTGTGTGGCCTCCACGTGCCTGTATGACCTCCCTACAACGCCTGGGCGTGCTCCTGATGAGGCTGAGTATTGTGTGTGGCCTCCATGTGCCTGTATGACCTCCCTACAACGCCTGGGCATGCTCCTGATGAGGCTGAGTATTGTGTGTGGCCTCCACGTGCCTGTATGACCTCCCTACAACGCCTGGGCATGCTCCTGATGAGGCTGAGTATTGTGTGTGGCCTCCACGTGTCTGTATGACCTCCCTACAACGCCTGGGCACGCTCCTGATGAGGCTGAGTATTGTGTGTGGCCTCCACGTGCCTGTATGACCTCCCTACAACGCCTGGGCATGCTCCTGATGAGGCTCAGTATTGTGTGTGGCCTCCACGTGCCTGTATGACCTCCCTACAACGCCTGGGCATGCTCCTAATGAGGCTGAGTATTGTGTGTGGCCTCCACGTGCCTGTATGACCTCCCTACAACGCCTGGGCATGCTCCTGATGAGGTTGAGTATTGTGTGTGGCCTCCACGTGCCTGTATGACCTCCCTACAACGCCTGGGCATGCTCCTGATGAGGCTGAGTATTGTGTGTGGCCTCCACGTGCCTGTATGACCCCCCTACAACGCCTGGGCATGATCCTGATGAGGCTGAGTATTGTGTGGGGTCTCCACGTGCCTGTATGACCTCCCTACAATGCCTGGGCATGCTCCTGATGAGGCTGAGTATTGTGTGTGGCCTCCACGTGCCTGTATGACCCCCCTACAACGCCTGGGCATGATCATGATGAGGCTGAGTATTGTGTGGGGTCTCCACGTGCCTGTATGACCTCCCTACAACGCCTGGGCATGCTCCTGATGAGGCTGAGTATTGTGTGTGGCCTCCACGTGCCTGTGTGACCCCCCTACAACGCCTGGGCATGATCCTGATGAGGCTGAGTATTGTGTGTGGCCTCCACGTGCCTGTATGACCCCCCTACAACGCCTGGGCATGCTCCTGATGAGGCTGAGTATTGTGTGTGGCCTCCACGTGCCTGTATGACCTCCCTACAACGCCTGGGCGTGCTCCTGATGAGGCTGAGTATTGTGTGTGGCCTCCACGTGCCTGTATGACCTCCCTACAACGCCTGGGCGTGCTCCTGATGAGGCTGAGTATTGTGTGTGGCCTCCACGTGCCTGTATGACCTCCCTACAACGCCTGGGCGTGCTCCTGATGAGGCTGAGTATTGTGTGTGGTCTCCACGTGCCTGTATGACCTCCCTACAATGCCTGGGCATGCTCCTGATGAGGCTGAGTATTGTGTGTGGCCTCCACGTGCCTGTATGACCTCCCTACAACGCCTGGGCATGCTCCTGATGAGGCTGAGTATTGTGTGTGGCCTCCACGTGTCTGTATGACCTCCCTACAACGCCTGGGCACGCTCCTGATGAGGCTGAGTATTGTGTGTGGCCTCCACGTGCCTGTATGACCTCCCTACAACGCCTGGGCATGCTCCTGATGAGGCTCAGTATTGTGTGTGGCCTCCACGTGCCTGTATGACCTCCCTACAACGCCTGGGCATGCTCCTGATGAGGCTGAGTATTGTGTGTGGCCTCCACGTGCCTGTATGACCTCCCTACAATGCCTGGGCATGCTCCTGATGAGGCTGAGTATTGTGTGTGGCCTCCACGTGCCTGTATGACCTCCCTACAACGCCTGGGCATGCTCCTGATGAGGTTGAGTATTGTGTGTGGCCTCCACGTGCCTGTATGACCTCCCTACAACGCCTGGGCATGCTCCTGATGAGGCTGAGTATTGTGTGTGGCCTCCACGTGCCTGTATGACCTCCCTACAACGCCTGGGCATGCTCCTGATGAGGCTGAGTATTGTGTGTGGCCTCCACGTGCCTGTATGACCTCCCTACAACGCCTGGGCATGCTCCTGATGAGGCTGAGTATTATGTGTGGCCTCCACGTGCCTGTATGACCTCCCTACAACGCCTGGGCATGCTCCTGATGAGGCTGAGTATTGTGTGTGGCCTCCACGTGCCTGTATGACCTCCCTACAACGCCTGGGCATGCTTCTGATGAGGCTGAGTATTGTGTGTGGCCTCCACGTGCCTGTATGACCTCCCTACAACGCCTGGGCATGCTCCTGATGAGGCTGAGTATTGTGTGCGGCCTCCACGTGCCTGTATGACCTCCCTACAACGCCTGGGCATGCTCCTGATGAGGCTGAGTATTGTGTGTGGCCTCCACGTGCCTGTATGACCTCCCTACAACGCCTGGGCATGCTCCTGATGAGGCTGAGTATTGTGTGTGGCCTCCACGTGCCTGTATGACCTCCCTACAACGCCTGGGCATGCTCCTGATGAGGCTGAGTATTGTGTGTGGCCTCCAAGTGCCTGTATGACCTCCCTACAACGCCTGGGCATGCTCCTGATGAGGCTGAGTATTGTGTGTGGCCTCCAAGTGCCTGTATGACCTCCCTACAACGTCTGGGCATGCTCCTGATGAGGCTGAGTATTGTGTGTGGCCTCCACGTGCCTGTATGACCTCCCTACAACGCCTGGGCATGCTCCTGATGAGGCTGAGTATTGTGTGTGGCCTCCAAGTGCCTGTATGACCTCCCTACAACGCCTGGGCATGCTCCTGATGAGGCTGAGTATTGTGTGTGGTCTCCACGTGCCTGTTGACCTCCCTACAACGCCTGGGCATGCTCCTGATAAGGCTGAGTATTGTGTGTGGCCTCCACGTGCCTGTATGACCTCCCTACAACGCCTGGGCATGCTCCTGATGAGGCTGAGTATTGTGTGTGGCCTCCAAGTGCCTGTATGACCTCCCTACAACGTCTGGGCATGCTCCTAATGAGGCTGAGTATTGTGTGTGGCCTCCACGTGCCTGTATGACCTCCCTACAACGCCTGGGCATGCTCCTGATGAGGCTGAGTATTGTGTGTGGCCTCCACGTGCCTGTATGACCCCCCTACAACGCCTGGGCATGCTCCTGATGAGGCTGAGTATTGTGTGTGGCCTTCACGTGCCTGTATGACCTCCCTACAACACCTGGGCATGCTCCTGATGAGGCTGAGTTTTGTGTGTGGCCTCCACGTGCCTGTATGACCTCCCTACAACGCCTGGGCATGCTCCTGATGAAGCTGAGTATTGTGTATGTGACGCGCCCCCTGGGCCATGTTGTTAGGGATACCCGGAGCCGGATAAGATGGGGGTTGTAGTCTCCGAGTGGCTGTGACCCGCTCCGTGCCCAGGGTGTCAAGCTCAGTGTGTGGCAGTCCTACAGATGTTATTAGAGTTCTTTGTGTCGACTACGCCACCCGTTGATTTGCGGTCAAAAGGCCGCCGCTGCAGCAGGGTCCGCTGAGGCTGTTGGTATGTGTGCAGCTTTGGTAGTATAACCCCCAACGGGAGGGGTATAGCCTCAGGGGGTCAGATGTAGAGGATGGTGGTTGTGAAGGTGCAGGATGAATCAGCAAGAAGACTCAGAGTCGGGCTGTGCAGTTCAGGGGTTTTTACTTACGGGTGTTCTTATGGTCACTCTGGCCTGAAGCGACCACCCGAGCCGTGCTGCGTCCACCAGGTCCTGGACTCGGCTAACCCCCAGGCAGTTCTGGAGCGTGGTCCTGAGCTCCTGTCTGACTTTCCCTCTCTTCTGGCCGTTCTCACCAGGGATCCACCTATGTCCGGCTCCCTCGGGTCTCTTGGTGGGTACACCTCCTCTGGGTTCCCTGACCCTATACTTGGTCTGCCTTCCTGGTGGATTTGGTGAGGGTCGTGGCAGATCCTGCCCACGACCTCCGGTCTCTGGCTAAGATGTGCTTTTCTCTCTGCCAGCTTGGGATCCGGTACCCTAGGTGCCAACTCTTCACCCTCTGATCTAATTTTGGGTTCTTGGAGTTCCTGCTTGTTTTCTCTGGGTCCTTCTGACTCCTCTCTCTCTCTTGGCCTTGGAGCTGGGCCCAGCCGGAACCACAACTCCCTGTCAGCCCTTCTGGCTGAGCTTCTCTGCTCTGCTCCTCTGACTAAACTCTGACAGACTGACTCTACAAAAGACTGACCCTGTCCTAAGGTGGTGCCCACCTTATATACTCCCTCTATGTGTGAGCTCAGGTGACCAGCACCCAATGAGCTCCTAGCTTTACCCAGGCTGCTCCCCCTATCTGCCCCTACACTACTGGGATGTTCCACCCCCCTCCCACTCCAGCCAGGAACAGACACTGTCGTACCTGCACATTTCTCTAGTGGGAGTACCATCGGTCTGTTCCCCGGAAATGGGATGTGTGTAGTGCATGCAGCTAACTGAGCTCAGTTCCACACTCCATCCTTACCCGGGAGTGGAATATCACACCTCTGGGTTGAGGTGCAATACCCCTGTAGCAGCCGAATCCTCAGGGTGCTACATTCCCCCCTGGTAAATCACAGCACGTCCTCGGGCTGTAAGATATAAAAACATCCAAAACATACAATTTTTTCATAAAACATAAACATATAAAACACTATATATATTATCAAACTTTTCATATAAAACTCTTCATTGGAAACATTCTTGTTCCTCCGGCCACGGTGCAACTTGTGACCGGGTAAGGTGCGACAGTCTCTCTTGGAAGAAAAACAGTTTCCTATAAAACCGGTAGGGGGCGCTTTAGGAAGCGCAACTATATACAAGGGAAATATGGCCGCTCTCAGTCCTCGGCCAGGTATTAGGGAGGATTGACCGCTCTCAGTCCTCGGTCAGTGGGAATAGGGACACACGGGTTTCAGTTCAATCTGCTGGTCCCAACGGGGACTATATTTTAACTAGAACAGTTCTTATACCCTGACGGGTAACTATGTACAGTCTCTCTCTACCGTACTTCAACGACGGCGTCCTCCTGCTCTTTCTTGTTGGTTGGTTTCAGTTTCAGACCCGTCCGGGTCCTCTTGCTCCTCCTCACACCGCAGCTCCTCCTCCGTCAGGCGATGCACATGGAGGGCGTAGGGTCCTTTGGCACACTTGTGCCGGGTGAAGGTGACCTCGTCCCCTACATACAGGTCACGACCTCTGTGTCCCTCCGGCAGATGGCTTTCTACGTCTCTGCGGGTTACAAAGACGTCGCCGGGGGTCTGATGGTCTCTAATAAAGCCCTATCCGTGCTGCATATTGAATTTTATCACAGTCCCGGTGGCACGGGGACCATGAGCTGCACGGGGTTTCCTCCTGGTCCGGCTCTTCTGCTCCGCGCTCCTTATCTGCATTTGCTGTTCCCGGACCCGCCTCTCTCTCAGCTCCCTCTCGAAGACCTCGAGCTGCTGCCGGCAGCACTCTGCACGCTCCGCTGCGGCCGCCCGAGTCTCCTGAGTGAACCCCATGAGGTCTTCTCCGGTGGGGTCCCACTCGAACTGGATCTCCTCCAGTGGGGGCGAGGTCCTCCTTGCGGGCTTCGGAACCGGAATCAGGGGTTCATCTAGGGGTCTTTCTTTCCGTAGTCGGGGATGGTGAAACTCCGGTGGCCATATGAAGGGCTGCCCATCCGGGCACGTATGCTGGGCAAATAGATTTTCACCCAGGTGCGGCACTCTAGATGTTGAGGGCGCGTTGATGGTAGCGGCGCCCGGGTTGACCAGGCCTTGCGACCAGGCTTGGGGCACCCTAAAGGCAAAGGGCACCGTAAGAACGGCGGCGCCCTGGGTTACTCGGCCCTGCGACCAGGCCGGTGGCTCCGCGGAGGTAGGGGGCGCTGTTGGTATTGCGGCGCCCGGAGGTACTAGGCCTTGCGACCAGGCCGATGGTATTTCCTGTTTGGCCACGCTCGAGGTCGAGGCGTGTGACGTCACAGGGGTCGCGGCCGCGGTTTCCGGTTGAGGCCTAGTCGGCGGCGGTGACGATGCAGCGACGGGCACGGCAGGGGGAATTTCGGGCTCTGCGACGGGGAGCTGGGGCAGGCACGCGGTTTCCCGGCTCGGGGTAGAGACGTCCCCTTTACCTGCCTCCGTCCGTTCAGCTCCCTTCTCGGCGCCGTCTCCTGCCTTCATTCCTCCTGCGCCATCCTCAGAGGCGGTCTGTCTCCTCGTCTCGGGCGGCGTGCTCCGCTGACGGGTGCCGGTCTGCTGGGCCATCTCTCGGCTCCACTCCGCCAACGTCTCCCGCTGCACCCGGGCCATCCTCCGTGCGAGGCCCTCCAACGCGGTCTGTGCACACTCCCGGTCTCGGGGGAGCTGTGCTAGGATCTCCAGCAGGCCTTCTGGAGTGGCGACCTGCAACAGGCTCCTGACCACTGGGTCGGTGCTGCCTGACTCTCCCTCCATCTCCGGGTAGGCTCTCTCTGGACTCTCTTCCAGACGTCTTGTCTCCGGGTGCGCTCTCTCCAGACTGCTCCAGGCGACACCCATCTTTGTTCTCTTGTTCTGTCTCCGCCCACATTGAGGGTGGTCCCGGGGCAACTTAGTGATTGTCAGTTCCAGGGGCAGTTCTCTCACGCTGATGGACACTTCCAGCATCACAGTCTCTGTTGGTGGGCGCGGTTTCCGCTTTTGGCGCCATTCTTCGACCTGGCCCACGATGGGAGGTGGCCTCTTGCCACCCTCTGGCACGCCCATAATGGCGTCCGCTCTTCCAAGGCGGGAAATCTTCGGAAATGGCGGGAATCGTCTCCCAGTGGCGGGAAACTCCATGGATGGCGGGAAAAAGCTGCAAATGGCGGACAACCGGCGGGAAACGACCTGTGATGGGGTCCGTTGGCGGGGACCCTCCGGAACCGACAGGAGACTTCTTTTTAAGGTAACGGTGAACTTTTCTTCAGGCACGCAGTACCCGGTTGTTGCGGGCACGTTATCCTGCCGACTACGCCAAAGTTGACGCGCCCCCTGGGCCATGTTGTTAGGGATACCCGGAGCCGGATCAGATGGGGGTTGTAGTCTCCGAGTGGCTGTGACCCGGTCCGTGCCCAGGGTGTCAAGCTCAGTGTGTGGCAGTCCTACAGATGTTATTAGAGTTCTTTGTGTCGACTACGCCACCCGTTGATTTGCGGTCAAAAGGCCGCCGCTGCAGCAGGGTCCGCTGAGGCTGTTGGTATGTGTGCAGCTTTGGTAGTATAACCCCCAACGGGAGGGGTATAGCCTCAGGGGGTCAGATGTAGAGGATGGTGGTTGTGAAGGTGCAGGATGAATCAGCAAGAAGACTCAGAGTCGGGCTGTGCAGTTCAGGGGTTTTTACTTACGGGTGTTCTTATGGTCACTCTGGCCTGAAGCGACCACCCGAGCCGTGCTGCGTCCACCAGGTCCTGGACTCGGCTAACCCCCAGGCAGTTCTGGAGCGTGGTCCTGAGCTCCTGTCTGACTTTCCCTCTCTTCTGGCCGTTCTCACCAGGGATCCACCTATGTCCGGCTCCCTCGGGTCTCTTGGTGGGTACACCTCCTCTGGGTTCCCTGACCCTATACTTGGTCTGCCTTCCTGGTGGATTTGGTGAGGGTCGTGGCAGATCCTGCCCACGACCTCCGGTCTCTGGCTAAGATGTGCTTTTCTCTCTGCCAGCTTGGGATCCGGTACCCTAGGTGCCAACTCTTCACCCTCTGATCTAATTTTGGGTTCTTGGAGTTCCTGCTTGTTTTCTCTGGGTCCTTCTGACTCCTCTCTCTCTCTTGGCCTTGGAGCTGGGCCCAGCCGGAACCACAACTCCCTGTCAGCCCTTCTGGCTGAGCTTCTCTGCTCTGCTCCTCTGACTAAACTCTGACAGACTGACTCTACAAAAGACTGACCCTGTCCTAAGATGGTGCCCACCTTATATTATCCCTCTATGTGTGAGCTCAGGTGACCAGCACCCAATGAGCTCCTAGCTTTACCCAGGCTGCTCCCCCTATCTGCCCCTACACTACTGGGATGTTCCACCCCCCTCCCACTCCAGCCAGGAACAGACACTGTCGTACCTGCACATTTCTCTAGTGGGAGTACCATCGGTCTGTTCCCCGGAAATGGGATGTGTGTAGTGCATGCAGCCTACTGAGCTCAGTTCCACACTCCATCCTTACCCGGGAGTGGAATACCACACCTCTGGGTTGAGGTGCAATACCCGTGTAGCAGCCGAATCCTCAGGGTGCTACATATGGCCTCCACGTGCCAGTGTGACCTCCCTACAACGCCTGGGCATGCTCCTGATGAGGCTGAGTATTGTGTGTGGCCTCCACGTGCCTGTATGACCCCCCTACAACGCCTGGGCATGCTCCTGATGAGGGTGAGTATTGTGTGTGGCCTCCACGTACCTGTATGACCTCCCTACAACGCCTGGGTATGCTCCTGATGAGGCTCAGTATTGTGTGTGGCCTCCACGTGCCTGTATGACCTCCCTACAACGCCTAGGCACGCTCCTGATGAGGCTGAGTATTGTGTGTGGCCTCCACGTGCCTGTATGACCCCCCTACAACGCCTGGGCATGCTCCTGATGAGGCTGAGTATTGTGTGTGGCCTCCACGTACCTGTATGACCTCCCTAGAACGCCTGGGCATGCTCCTGATGAGGCTCAGTATTGTGTGTGGCCTCAACGTGCCTGTATGACCTCCATGCAAGGCCTGGGCATGCTCCTGATGAGGCTGAGTATTGTGTGTGGCCTCCACGTGCCTGTATGACCTCCCTACAACGTCTGGGCATGCTCCTGATGAGGCTGAATATTGTGTGTGGCCTCCACGTGCCTGTATGACCTCCCTACAACGCCTGGGCATGCTCCTGATGAGGCTGAGTATTGTGTGTGGCCTCCACGTGCCTGTCTGACCCCCCTACAACGCCTGGGCATGCTCCTGATGAGGCTGAGTATTGTGTGTGGCCTCCACGTGCCTGTATGACCTCCCTACAACACCTGGGCACGCTCCTGATGAGGCTGAGTATTGTGTGTGGCCTCCACGTACCTGTATGACCTCCCTACAACGCCTGGGCATGCTCCTGATGAGGCTGAGTATTGTGTGTGGCCTCCACGTACCTGTATGACCTCCCTACAACGCCTGGGCATGCTCCTGATGAGGCTCAGTATTGTGTGTGGCCTCAACGTGCCTGTATGACCTCCCTACAACGCCTGGGCATGCTCCTGATGAGGCTCAGTATTGTGTGTGGCCTCAACGTGCCTGTATGACCTCCCTACAACGCCTGGGCACGCTCCTGATGAGGCTGAGTATTGTGTGTGGCCTCCACGTGCCTGTATGACCTCCCTACAATGCCTGGGCACGCTCCTGATGAGGCTGAGTATTGTGTGTGGCTTCCACGTGCCTGTATGACCTCCCTACAACGCCTGGGCATGCTCCCGATGAGGCTCAGTATTGTGTGTGGCCTCCACGTGCCTGTATGACCTCCCTACAACGCCTGGGCATGCTCCTGATGAGGCTGAGTATTGTGTGTGGCCTCCACGTGCCTGTATGACCTCCCTACAACGCTCGGCCGTGCTCCTGATGAGGCTGAGTATTGTGTGTGGTCTCCACGTGCCTGTTGACCTCCCTACAACGCCTGGGCATGCTCCTGATGAGGCTGAGTATTGTGTGTGGCCTCCACGTGCCTGTATGACCTCCCTACAACGCCTGGGCATGCTCCTGATGAGGCTGAGTATTGTGTGTGGCCTCCAAGTGCCTGTATGACCTCCCTACAACGTCTGGGCATGCTCCTGATGAGGCTGAGTATTGTGTGTGGCCTCCACGTGCCTGTATGACCTCCCTACAACGCCTGGGCATGCTCCTGATGAAGCTGAGTATTGTGTATGGCCTACACGTGCCAGTGTGACCTCCCTACAACGCCTGGGCATGCTCCTGATGAGGCTGAGTATTGTGTGTGGCCTCCACGTGCCTGTATGAACCCCCTACAACGCCTGGGCATGCTCCTGATGAGGCTGAGTATTGTGTGTGGCCTCCACGTACCTGTATGACCTCCCTACAACGCCTGGGCATGCTCCTGATGAGGCTCAGTATTGTGTGTGGCCTCCACGTGCCTGTATGACCTCCCTACAACGCCTAGGCACGCTCCTGATGAGGCTGAGTATTGTGTGTGGCCTCCACGTGCCTGTATGACCCCCCTACAACGCCTGGGCATGCTCCTGATGAGGCTGAGTATTGTGTGTGGCCTCCACGTACCTGTATGACCTCCCTACAACGCCTGGGCATGCTCCTGATGAGGCTCAGTATTGTGTGTGGCCTCAACGTGCCTGTATGACCTCCCTACAACGCCTGGGCATGCTCCTGATGAGGCTCAGTATTGTGTGTGGCCTCCACGTGCCTGTATGACCTCCCTACAAAGCCTGGACATGCTCCTGATGAGGCTGAGTATTGTGTGTGGCCTCCACGTGCCTGTATGACCTCCCTACAACGCCTGGGCATGCTCCTGATGAGGCTGAGTATTGTGTGTGACCTCCACGTGCCTGTATGACCTCCCTACAACGCCTGGGCATGCTCCTGATGAGGCTGAGTATTGTGTGTGGCCTCCACGTGCCTGTATGACCTCCCTACACCGCCTGGGCATGCTCCTGATGAGGCTGAGTATTGTGTGTGGCCTCCACGTGCCTGTATGACCTCCCTACAACGCCTGGGCATGCTCCTGATGAGGCTGAGTATTGTGTGTGGCCTCCACGTGCCTGTATGACCTCCCTACACCGCCTGGGCATGCTCCTGATGAGGCTGAGTATTGTGTGTGGCCTCCACGTGCCTGTATGACCTCCCTACAACGCCTGGGCATGCTCCTGATGAGGCTGAGTATTGTGTGTGGCCTCCACGTGCCTGTATCACCTCCCTACAACGCCTGGGCATGCTCCTGATGAGGCTGAGTATTGTGTGTGGCCTCCACATGCCTGTATGACCTCCCTACAACGCCTGGGCATGCTCCTGATGAGGCTGAGTATTGTGTGTGGCCTCCACGTGCCTGTATGACCTCCCTACAACGCCTGGGCATGCTCATGATGAGGCTGAGTATTGTGTGTGGCCTCCACGTGTCTGTATGACCTCCCTACAACGCCTGGGCATGCTTCTGATGAGGCTGAGTATTGTGTGTGGCCTCCACGTGCCTGTATGACCTCCCTACAACGCCTGGGCATGCTCCTGATGAGGCTGAGTATTGTGTGCGGCCTCCACGTGCCTGTATGACCTCCCTACAACGCCTGGGCATGCTCCTGATGAGGCTGAGTATTGTGTGTGGCCTCCACGTGCCTGTATGACCTCCCTACAACGCCTGGGCATGCTCCTGATGAGGCTGAGTATTGTGTGTGGCCTCCACGTGCCTGTATGACCTCCCTACAACGCCTGGGCATGCTCCTGATGAGGCTGAGTATTGTGTGTGGCCTCCACGTGCCTGTATGACCTCCCTACAACGCCTGGGCATGCTCCTGATGAGGCTGAGTATTGTGTGTGGCCTCCAAGTGCCTGTATGACCTCCCTACAACGTCTGGGCATGCTCCTGATGAGGCTGAGTATTGTGTGTGGTCTCCACGTGCCTGTTGACCTCCCTACAACGCCTGGGCATGCTCCTGATGAGGCTGAGTATTGTGTGTGGCCTCCAAGTGCCTGTATGACCTCCCTACAACGTCTGGCCATGCTCCTGATGAGGCTGAGTATTGTGTGTGGCCTCCACGTGCCTGTATGACCTCCCTACAACGCCTGGGCATGCTCCTGATGAGGCTGAGTATTGTGTGTGGCCTCCAAGTGCCTGTATGACCTCCCTACAACGTCTGGGCATGCTCCTGATGAGGCTGAGTATTGTGTGTGGCCTCCACGTGCCTGTATGACCTCCCTACAACGCCTGGGCATGCTCCTGATGAGGCTGAGTATTGTGTGTGGCCTCCACGTGCCTGTATGACCCCCCTACAACGCCTGGGCATGCTCCTGATGAGGCTGAGTATTGTGTGTGGCCTCCACGTGCCTGTATGACCTCCCTACAACACCTGGGCATGCTCCTGATGAGGCTGAGTTTTGTGTGTGGCCTCCACGTGCCTGTATGACCTCCCTACAACGCCTGGGCATGCTCCTGATGAAGCTGAGTATTGTGTATGGCCTCCACGTGCCAGTGTGACCTCCCTACAACGCCTGGGCATGCTCCTGATGAGGCTGAGTATTGTGTGTGGCCTCCACGTGCCTGTATGACCCCCCTACAACGCCTGGGCATGCTCCTGATGAGGCTGAGTATTGTGTGTGGCCTCCACGTACCTGTATGACCTCCCTACAATGCCTGGGTATGCTCCTGATGAGGCTCAGTATTGTGTGTGGCCTCCACGTGCCTGTATGACCTCCCTACAACGCCTAGGCACGCTCCTGATGAGGCTGAGTATTGTGTGTGGCCTCCACGTGCCTGTATGACCCCCCTACAACGCCTGGGCATGCTCCTGATGAGGCTGAGTATTGTGTGTGGCCTCCACGTACCTGTATGACCTCCCTACAACGCCTGGGCATGCTCCTGATGAGGCTCAGTATTGTGTGTGGCCTCAACGTGCCTGTATGACCTCCATGCAAGGCCTGGGCATGCTCCTGATGAGGCTGAGTATTGTGTGTGGCCTCCACGTGCCTGTATGACCTCCCTACAACGTCTGGGCATGCTCCTGATGAGGCTGAGTATTGTGTGTGGCCTCCACGTGCCTGTATGACCTCCCTACAACGCCTGGGCATGCTCCTGATGAGGCTGAGTATTGTGTGTGGCCTCCACGTGCCTGTATGACCTCACTACAACACCTGGGCACGCTCCTGATGAGGCTGAGTATTGTGTGTGGCCTCCACGTACCTGTATGACCTCCCTACAACGCCTGGGCATGCTCCTGATGAGGCTGAGTATTGTGTGTGGCCTCCACGTACCTGTCTGACCCCCCTACAACGCCTGGGCATGCTCCTGATGAGGCTGAGTATTGTGTGTGGCCTCCACGTGCCTGTATGACCTCACTACAACACCTGGGCACGCTCCTGATGAGGCTGAGTATTGTGTGTGGCCTCCACGTGCCTGTATGACCTCCCTACAATGCCTGGGCATGCTCCTGATGAGGCCGAGTATTGTGTGTGGCCTCCACGTGCCTGTGTGACCTCCCTACACCGCCTGGGCATGCTCCTGATGAGGCTGAGTATTGTGTGTGGCCTCCACGTGCCTGTGTGACCTCCCTACACCGCCTGGGCATGCTCCTGATGAGGCTGAGTATTGTGTGTGGCCTCCACGTGCCTGTATGACCTCCCTACAACGTCTGGGCATGCTCCTGATGAGGCTGAGTATTGTGTGTGGCCTCCACATGCCTGTATGACCTCCCTACAACGCCTGGGCATGCTCCTGATGAGGCTCAGTATTGTGTGTGGCCTCAACGTGCCTGTATGACCTCCCTACAACGCCTGGGCATGCTCCTGATGAGGCTGAGTATTGTGTGTGGCCTCCACGTGCCTGTATGACCTCCCTACAACGCCTGGGCACGCTCCTGATGAGGCTGAGTATTGTGTGTGGCCTCCACGTGCCTGTATGACCTCCCTACAACGCCTGGGCATGCTCCTGATGAGGCTCAGTATTGTGTGTGGCCTCCACGTGCCTGTATGACCTCCCTACAACGCCTGGGCATGCTCCTGATGAGGCTGAGTATTGTGTGTGGCCTCCACGTGCCTGTATGACCTCCCTACAATGCTCGGCCGTGCTCCTGATGAGGCTGAGTATTGTGTGTGGTCTCCACGTGCCTGTTGACCTCCCTACAACGCCTGGGCATGCTCCTGATGAGGCTGAGTATTGTGTGTGGCCTACACGTGCCTGTAAGACCTCCCTACAACGCCTGGGCATGCTCCTGATGAGGCTGAGTATTGTGTGTGGCCTCCAAGTGCCTGTATGACCTCCCTACAACGTCTGGGCATGCTCCTGATGAGGCTGAGTATTGTGTGTGGCCTGCACGTGCCTGTATGACCTCCCTACAACGCCTGGGCATGCTCCTGATGAAGCTGAGTATTGTGTATGGCCTCCACGTGCCAGTGTGACCTCCCTACAATGCCTGGGCATGCTCCTGATGAGGCTGAGTATTGTGTGTGGCCTCCACGTGCCTGTATGAACCCGCTACAACGCCTGGGCATGCTCCTGATGAGGCTGAGTATTGTGTGTGGCCTCCACGTACCTGTATGACCTCCCTACAACGCCTAGGCACGCTCCTGATGAGGCTGAGTATTGTGTGTGGCCTCCACGTACCTGTATGACCTCCCTACAACGCCTGGGCATGCTCCTGATGAGGCTCAGTATTGTGTGTGGCCTCCACGTGCCTGTATGACCTCCCTACAAAGCCTGGACATGCTCCTGATGAGGCTGAGTATTGTGTGTGGCCTCCACGTGCCTGTATGACCTCCCTACAACGCCTGGGCATGCTCCTGATGAGGCTGAGTATTGTGTGTGACCTCCACGTGCCTGTATGACCTCCCTACAACGCCTGGGCATGCTCCTGATGAGGCTGAGTATTGTGTGTGGCCTCCACGTGCCTGTATGACCTCCCTACACCGCCTGGGCATGCTCCTGATGAGGCTGAGTATTGTGTGTGGCCTCCACGTGCCTGTATGACCTCCCTACAACGCCTGGGCATGCTCCTGATGAGGCTGAGTATTGTGTGTGGCCTCCACGTGCCTGTATGACCTCCCTACACCGCCTGGGCATGCTCCTGATGAGGCTGAGTATTGTGTGTGGCCTCCACGTGCCTGTATGACCCGCCTACAACGCCTGGGCATGCTCCTGATGAGGCTGAGTATTGTGTGTGGCCTCCACGTGCCTGTATGACCTCCCTACAACGCCTGGGCGTGCTCCTGATGAGGCTGAGTATTGTGTGTGGCCTCCACGTGCCTGTATGACCTCCCTACAACGCCTGGGCATGCTCCTGATGAGGCTGAGTATTGTGTGTGGCCTCCACGTGCCTGTATGACCTCACTACAACACCTGGGCACGCTCCTGATGAGGCTGAGTATTGTGTGTGGCCTCCACGTACCTGTATGACCTCCCTACAACGCCTGGGCATGCTCCTGATGAGGCTGAGTATTGTGTGTGGCCTCCACGTACCTGTCTGACCCCCCTACAACGCCTGGGCATGCTCCTGATGAGGCTGAGTATTGTGTGTGGCCTCCACGTGCCTGTATGACCTCACTACAACACCTGGGCACGCTCCTGATGAGGCTGAGTATTGTGTGTGGCCTCCACGTGCCTGTATGACCTCCCTACAATGCCTGGGCATGCTCCTGATGAGGCCGAGTATTGTGTGTGGCCTCCACGTGCCTGTGTGACCTCCCTACACCGCCTGGGCATGCTCCTGATGAGGCTGAGTATTGTGTGTGGCCTCCACGTGCCTGTGTGACCTCCCTACACCGCCTGGGCATGCTCCTGATGAGGCTGAGTATTGTGTGTGGCCTCCACGTGCCTGTATGACCTCCCTACAACGCCTGGGCATGCTCCTGATGAGGCTCAGTATTGTGTGTGGCCTCAACGTGCCTGTATGACCTCCCTACAACGCCTGGGCATGCTCCTGATGAGGCTGAGTATTGTGTGTGGCCTCCACGTGCCTGTATGACCTCCCTACAACGCCTGGGCACGCTCCTGATGAGGCTGAGTATTGTGTGTGGCCTCCACGTGCCTGTATGACCTCCCTACAACGCCTGGGCATGCTCCTGATGAGGCTCAGTATTGTGTGTGGCCTCCACGTGCCTGTATGACCTCCCTACAACGCCTGGGCATGCTCCTGATGAGGCTGAGTATTGTGTGTGGCCTCCACGTGCCTGTATGACCTCCCTACAATGCTCGGCCGTGCTCCTGATGAGGCTGAGTATTGTGTGTGGTCTCCACGTGCCTGTTGACCTCCCTACAACGCCTGGGCATGCTCCTGATGAGGCTGAGTATTGTGTGTGGCCTACACGTGCCTGTAAGACCTCCCTACAACGCCTGGGCATGCTCCTGATGAGGCTGAGTATTGTGTGTGGCCTCCAAGTGCCTGTATGACCTCCCTACAACGTCTGGGCATGCTCCTGATGAGGCTGAGTATTGTGTGTGGCCTGCACGTGCCTGTATGACCTCCCTACAACGCCTGGGCATGCTCCTGATGAAGCTGAGTATTGTGTATGGCCTCCACGTGCCAGTGTGACCTCCATACAATGCCTGGGCATGCTCCTGATGAGGCTGAGTATTGTGTGTGGCCTCCACGTGCCTGTATGAACCCCCTACAACGCCTGGGCATGCTCCTGATGAGGCTGAGTATTGTGTGTGGCCTCCACGTACCTGTATGACCTCCCTACAACGCCTAGGCACGCTCCTGATGAGGCTGAGTATTGTGTGTGGCCTCCACGTGCCTGTATGACCCCCCTAGAACGCCTGGGCATGCTCCTGATGAGGCTGAGTATTGTGTGTGGCCTCCACGTACCTGTATGACCTCCCTACAACGCCTGGGCATGCTCCTGATGAGGCTCAGTATTGTGTGTGGCCTCCACGTGCCTGTATGACCTCCCTACAAAGCCTGGACATGCTCCTGATGAGGCTGAGTATTGTGTGTGACCTCCACGTGCCTGTATGACCTCCCTACAACGCCTGGGCATGCTCCTGATGAGGCTGAGTATTGTGTGTGGCCTCCACGTGCCTGTATGACCTCCCTACACCGCCTGGGCATGCTCCTGATGAGGCTGAGTATTGTGTGTGGCCTCCACGTGCCTGTATGACCTCCCTACAACGCCTGGGCATGCTCCTGATGAGGCTGAGTATTGTGTGTGGCCTCCACGTGCCTGTATGACCTCCCTACACCGCCTGGGCATGCTCCTGATGAGGCTGAGTATTGTGTGTGGCCTCCACGTGCCTGTATGACCTCCCTACAACGCCTGGGCATGCTCCTGATGAGGCTGAGTATTGTGTGTGGCCTCCACGTGCCTGTATGACCTCCCTACAACGCCTGGGCATGCTCCTGATGAGGCTGAGTATTGTGTGTGGCCTCCACATGCCTGTATGACCTCCCTACAACGCCTGGGCATGCTCCTGATGAGGCTGAGTATTGTGTGTGGCCTCCACGTGCCTGTATGACCTCCCTACAACGCCTGGGCATGCTCATGATGAGGCTGAGTATTGTGTGTGGCCTCCACGTGTCTGTATGACCTCCCTACAACGCCTGGGCATGCTTCTGATGAGGCTGAGTATTGTGTGTGGCCTCCACGTGCCTGTATGACCTCCCTACAACGCCTGGGCATGCTCCTGATGAGGCTGAGTATTGTGTGCGGCCTCCACGTGCCTGTATGACCTCCCTACAACGCCTGGGCATGCTCCTGATGAGGCTGAGTATTGTGTGTGGCCTCCACGTGCCTGTATGACCTCCCTACAATGCCTGGGCATGCTCCTGATGAGGCTGAGTATTGTGTGTGGCCTCCACGTGCCTGTATGACCTCCCTACAACGCCTGGGCATGCTCCTGATGAGGCTGAGTATTGTGTGTGGCCTCCACGTGCCTGTATGACCTCCCTACAACGCCTGGGCATGCTCCTGATGAGGCTGAGTATTGTGTGTGGCCTCCAAGTGCCTGTATGACCTCCCTACAACGTCTGGGCATGCTCCTGATGAGGCTGAGTATTGTGTGTGGTCTCCACGTGCCTGTTGACCTCCCTACAACGCCTGGGCATGCTCCTGATGAGGCTGAGTATTGTGTGTGGCCTCCACGTGCCTGTATGACCTCCCTACAACGCCTGGGCATGCTCCTGATGAGGCTGAGTATTGTGTGTGGCCTCCAAGTGCCTGTATGACCTCCCTACAACGTCTGGGCATGCTCCTGATGAGGCTGAGTATTGTGTGTGGCCTCCACGTGCCTGTATGACCTCCCTACAACGCCTGGGCATGCTCCTGATGAGGCTGAGTATTGTGTGTGGCCTCCACGTGCCTGTATGACCCCCCTACAACGCCTGGGCATGCTCCTGATGAGGCTGAGTATTGTGTGTGGCCTCCACGTGCCTGTATGACCTCCCTACAACACCTGGGCATGCTCCTGATGAGGCTGAGTTTTGTGTGTGGCCTCCACGTGCCTGTATGACCTCCCTACAACGCCTGGGCATGCTCCTGATGAAGCTGAGTATTGTGTATGGCCTCCACGTGCCAGTGTGACCTCCCTACAACGCCTGGGCATGCTCCTGATGAGGCTGAGTATTGTGTGTGGCCTCCACGTGCCTGTATGACCCCCCTACAACGCCTGGGCATGCTCCTGATGAGGCTGAGTATTGTGTGTGGCCTCCACGTACCTGTATGACCTCCCTACAATGCCTGGGTATGCTCCTGATGAGGCTCAGTATTGTGTGTGGCCTCCACGTGCCTGTATGACCTCCCTACAACGCCTAGGCACGCTCCTGATGAGGCTGAGTATTGTGTGTGGCCTCCACGTGCTTGTATGACCCCCCTACAACGCCTGGGCATGCTCCTGATGAGGCTGAGTATTGTGTGTGGCCTCCACGTACCTGTATGACCTCCCTACAACGCCTGGGCATGCTCCTGATGAGGCTCAGTATTGTGTGTGGACTCAACGTGCCTGTATGACCTCCATGCAAGGCCTGGGCATGCTCCTGATGAGGCTGAGTATTGTGTGTGGCCTCCGCATGCCTGTATGACCTCCCTACAAGGTCTGGGCATGCTCCTGATGAGGCTGAGTATTGTGTGTGGCCTCCACGTGCCTGTATGACCTCCCTACAACGCCTGGGCATGCTCCTGATGAGGCTGAGTATTGTGTGTGGCCTCCACGTGCCTGTATGACCTCACTACAACACCTGGGCACGCTCCTGATGAGGCTGAGTATTGTGTGTGGCCTCCAGGTACCTGTATGACCTCCCTACAACGCCTGGGCATGCTCCTGATGAGGCTGAGTATTGTGTGTGGCCTCCACATACCTGTCTGACCCCCCTACAACGCCTGGGCATGCTCCTGATGAGGCTGAGTATTGTGTGTGGCCTCCACGTGCCTGTATGACCTCACTACAACACCTGGGCACGCTCCTGATGAGGCTGAGTATTGTGTGTGGCCTCCACGTGCATGTATGACCTCCCTACAATGCCTGGGCATGCTCCTGATGAGGCCGAGTATTGTGTGTGGCCTCCACGTGCCTGTGTGACCTCCCTACACCGCCTGGGCATGCTCCTGATGAGGCTGAGTATTGTGTGTGGCCTCCACGTGCCTGTGTGACCTCCCTACACCGCCTGGGCATGCTCCTGATGAGGCTGAGTATTGTGTGTGGCCTCCACGTGCCTGTATGACCTCCCTACAACGTCTGGGCATGCTCCTGATGAGGCTGAGTATTGTGTGTGGCCTCCACGTGCCTGTATGACCTCCCTACAACGCCTGGGCATGCTCCTGATGAGGCTCAGTATTGTGTGTGGCCTCAACGTGCCTGTATGACCTCCCTACAACGCCTGGGCACGCTCCTGATGAGGCTGAGTATTGTGTGTGGCCTCCACGTGCCTGTATGACCTCCCTACAACGCCTGGGCACGCTCCTGATGAGGCTGAGTATTGTGTGTGGCCTCCACGTGCCTGTATGACCTCCCTACAACGCCTGGGCATGCTCCTGATGAGGCTCAGTATTGTGTGTGGCCTCCACGTGCCTGTATGACCTCCCTACAACGCCTGGGCATGCTCCTGATGAGGCTGAGTATTGTGTGTGGCCTCCACGTGCCTGTATGACCTCCCTACAATGCTCGGCCGTGCTCCTGATGAGGCTGAGTATTGTGTGTGGTCTCCACGTGCCTGTTGACCTCCCTACAACGCCTGGGCATGCTCCTGATGAGGCTGAGTATTGTGTGTGGCCTACACGTGCCTGTATGACCTCCCTACAACGCCTGGGCATGCTCCTGATGAGGCTGAGTATTGTGTGTGGCCTCCAAGTGCCTGTATGACCTCCCTACAACGTCTGGGCATGCTCCTGATGAGGCTGAGTATTGTGTGTGGCCTCCACGTGCCTGTATTGACGCGCCCCTGGGCCTGTGTCGCGCTGCGCTGCGCATGCGGGAGCTTACCCGGAGCCGGATCTGTGGAGGGTTGTAGTCTCGTGGCGGTGACCCGGTCCGTGCCCAGGGAGTCAAACTAGACGGCAGTCCATTAGTAGTAAATGGTTGATGACTACGCCACCCGTTGAGTGCAGCCAGGGGGCTGCTGCTGCAGGGCAGACCGCTGAGGCCGATGGTGGGATTGTGCAGCGTGATAGTATAACCCCCAACGGGAGGGGTATGGCCTCAGGGCAGCCGACGTGGATGATGGGGGTAGCAGGAACCACTCAGAGACGGTACGGTGTAGTTCAGGGTCTTTACTGGTAACAACAAAAGACCCTCCCGGAGTACTTGCTAGCGGATGGGGCCTGGTCAGTCCTTGAGCAGATGGGATCTCCCCTGGCCAGGCGTAGTTGTAGGCCTCCCAAACTGACTGTACTCTTCTGGCTACCTTGCTAGGAGCTGATGTAAGTAGCCCACGTCCCTGAGTGTACCGTGTGGTGCTCACCCGTATGGCCGGTGACTCGGGGCCTTCTAATGGCTTCCGCTCCACGATGGCGGTGCTGGTCCCACGCGTGTGACCGTGCCTTCGGGCTTCTGGGCCAGAGGACCTGAAATCCCCTGCCTGACGGATTCTGCTGCTGGGCAGGAATTAGTTCCCACAGCCTCGGACTCCGGGTCCGGTAAAAAGTCTTCTTAGTCAGGGCGAACTCTGCAGCTGCCAGCCCCTGACTCCTTGTAACTGCTGTTTCTTCCTATGCTGTCTCTACTTCTTCTCTTCTTCTACTCACTCACCCTGCCTCAGCCCCAGGTTTTTATAGGGGAAGTTCTTCCCCTCCCAAGACTGGGCAGGAGGTGTGGCATGCACAGGATCCCTGACTAAAGGACCTCCCACCTGCTCTCAGACATAACATTACGTTACTGTGGCAACCAGACCCCTGGGGTGTCACATTCCCCCCTAGTAAAATTTAGTACTCCGGGACTAAACACATTTAGAAAACATAACAAGGCAAAACATTAATAATACAATAAGAAAACACATAAAGATGGTTACGGCGTGTCCGCAACCGGGTGCAGTCTCTGAAGAAAGCAAGGTGTCCATTTCACCAACACAGGGAGACGTAACCAGGTAGGGGTCTGTTCTACCCCGAGTCCTTGACAGTCTTTAGTCCATCCTGGGTTACGCTCCAACTATATACAAGGATTCCCGGTAAATCCACCAAGGATTCCTAAAAACAACTAGAAATACAAAATTACACACAAGCAACTATAGACAGGTAAACATTATAAAATAGCTTAAACATTTAGATCCTCCAACGTGCGGGTAACTGGCCTCTAGTGGCCCTAGTGGACCTACGGAGCTGACTGTCTGGCCCTGAACTACAGGGTGTAGGAGCTGTCAAGGGTAAACTGGGCAGCTGTCTACCGGCTCTTTGTCTCACTAGGGGTACGGCAGGCTCACTATAAGCAGAGGGTTGATTCTCCTGTTCTACTTGTGTGGAGTCTTCTGCCTCCTGGACCGGCTGTTCTTCCAGCTCTACCCGTTGCTCCGTAGGTTCTTGGGATGATGGTTGGAGGAAGGTGAGTACGGGTACCACAACTGCACCATTGACTTGAGTCCAAGACCGAGGGAAGTCCCCGAGCACGGTACTAACCATATCTTCCCTTTCTCCCACGGGTCGATGGTCTTCTTGTTCCTCTTCAGGGTTCCTCAGTTGTTCGGGACACTTCTTCAGGTGGTCCCGGGATACAATGGCTGTGGTTTCCCCTCCGTCTTTACTGATGGTACAGACCTTCGGGTTCTCGTGGCTTGAGGGCAGTACGGTGTACGGGTCCTTCTCCCACTGGTCATCCAACTTGTGGAGCCGTCTTTTCCTCTTCAAGACCTGCTCTCCGGGTACCAGGGGAACAGCGGGAGCATACTGGTTGTAAGTCTTCTCTTGTCTTTCCCTAGCCTGACAGAGACTTCGCTCCACGCTCTCCTGTACTCTCCGGTACTGCTGCTGCCTCTCTGTGTCCCAGTCTGTTTCTGGTGAAGTGTCCTCAGGTGTCAGGACTCCCATTTCCAGGTCAACAGGTAACTTACCAGGTCTCGCCCTCATTAGGTAAGCCGGGGTACAGTTGGTGGAACCTACCGGGATGTGGTTGTATAGGTCCACCAGATCGGGCAACTTCTCAGGCCACAGACTGCGTTCTTCCAGGGGCAATGTTTTTAGAAGATCCATTACCACCTGGTTCATTTTTTCACAAAGTCCATTAGTTTGCGGATGGTAGGGTGTCGTCCTTATCTTCCGGCAGCCATACAGATTGCAGAATTCCTGGAAGACCTCCGCTTCAAAGGCAGGTCCCTGGTCCGTCAGCACTTGGTCCGGGTACCCGTGTGGACGGCAGAAGTGCTGCTGGAAGGCCCTAGCTGCTGTTTGAGCCGTTAAGTCCTTGACGGGGACGACAACCAAGAACCGGGAGTAATGATCCACGATGGTTAACGCGTAGACGTAGCCACTTCTGCTTGGGGTCAGTTTTACATGATCCAAGGCTACCAGTTCCAACGGTTGCCGGGTGACGATGGACTGCAGGGGAGTCTTCTGGCTGGCCCGGTCCTTCCTTCTCAGATTGCACGGGCCACAGTCTCTGCACCACTTCTCGATGGTTCCCCTCATGCCTACCCAGTGGAACCGCTCGCGCAGCAGGAACTCCAGCTTTTTCCACCCGAAGTGTCCAGCTCCGTCGTGGTATGCCTCCATCACCATGGCTGCGTCTCTTCGGGGCACCACTACTTGCCAGAGTAGTTCATGCGTCCGGGAGTTGACCATTCTGCGGCACAACTTCCCCTTGTAAAGGAATAGTCGACTCTTCTCCGCCCATAGTTGTTTGGCTTCCTCCGGAGCGTCTGGTTCAAGGCGAGCCTCCGGCCGAGTCAGCATCTCCTTCACCAGTCGGACGGCAGGGTCGCTGTCTTGCGTTTCCGCCCAGTTGTAGTGGGGTAAGGGGTTCAACGTAGCAGCCTGCTTACCCCTTACCCGGTGGGAATACTGGATAGTCCCATGACGGTGGAACGCAGGGAGTTCAACTTCTTCCAGTCCCTCCGGATCTTCTCCTTCGTCCGGCAGGTTGGGCATCCTGGACAGGGCATCCGCGTTAGTATTGGAGCGTCCTGCCCGGTATTTGATTGTGAACTCGTAGTTGGACAGACGGGCCATCCACCTCTGCTCCAGGGCACCGAGTCTTGCCGTGTCCAGGTGTGTCAACGGGTTGTTATCCGTGTATACGGTGAACCGGGAAGAAGCGAGGTAATGCCTAAAGCGCTCGGTGACTGCCCATACCACGGCCAGGAACTCTAGCTTAAATGAGCTGTAATTTTCGGGGTTCCTTTCGGTGGGTCGCAGTTTTCGGCTGGCATAGGAGATTACTCGTTCTCTCCCCTGCTGAATCTGGGACAGTACGGCTCCTAGCCCGATGTTACTGGCGTCGGTGTAGAGGATGAAGGGCTGGCTATAGTCCGGGTACGCCAAGATTTCATCCCCCGTGAGGGCCATCTTCAGCTGGCGGAAGGACTCTTCTTCTAGCTTTTCCCATTTGAAGGGCGGCTTCTGGTTCTTGGCCTTCCGGGACTGGCCTATCAGGAGGTCCTGCATAGGTGCTGCCTTTTTGGTGAAACCGGGAATAAACCTTCGGTAGTAGCCTACCAACCCTAGGAACTGCCGCACTTCTTTTACGCTGGAGGGGCTTGGCCATCCCTTAATTGCGGTGATCTTATCGGGGTCGGGAGCCACTCCGTCAGCGCTCACCACGTGTCCCAGGTATTGCACCTTTGGTTTCAGGAGGTGACACTTGGAGGGTTTCACCTTTAGGCCGTAACTCGCCAGAGCTTCGAACACCTCCGCCAGGTGTTTCAGGTGGTCCTCATAAGTTTTGGAGTATACGATGACATCGTCCAGGTACAACAGGACCGTCTCGAAGTTTCTGTGGCCCAGACAGCACTCCATTAATCGTTGGAAGGTTCCTGGGGCGTTGCAGAGTCCGAACGGCATGCAGGTGAACTCGCTAAGTCCCATCGGGGTGGTGAATGCGGTCTTCTCCCGGTCCGCCTCTGCTACAGGAACCTGCCAGTACCCGCTAGTGAGATCCAAGGTAGAGAAGAAGTTAGCAGATCTTAAAGCAGCCAATGACTCCTCTATCCTTGGTAAGGGGTACGCATCCTTGTGTGTGATACGGTTGATTTTCCGGTAATCTACACACATCCTCATGGTGTTGTCTTTCTTTTTGACTAAAACTAGTGGGGCTGCCCAGGGGCTACAGCTATCCCGGATTACCCCAGCCTCCTTCATGTCTCTAAGCATCCCCTTGGCGTGTTGGTAATGTGCAGGGGGTACGGGTCGATACCTCTCTTTTATGGGAGGATGATCTCCCGTGGGGATGCGGTGTTCTACCCCCTTGACTCGCCCGAAGTCTAACGGGTGTTTACTAAACACTCTCTCATACTCTTGAACCACCCGATAGACTCCTTGTTTCTGATGTGAGGGAGTGGAGTCAGTACCCAGATGTAGTTGCTGACACCAGTCCTCCATGTCTTTCTTAGAGCCGTTACCTTCCTCCGGGTGAGATGGAGGCAAGGGTTCCACAGATTGTATAGAATTTTGATTAGTGGTATATAATTTGGCTAGCGTGGCATACCGGGGCAGGTACACTTCCCTCTCCCCGATATTTATTATGCGAACGGGCACCCTCCCATGGCGTACATTGACCACCCCCCGTGCTGTCAAAATGGTGGGCCTACTGTCTGAGTAAACTGGTTCTACCATTGCCTGGTAATCTCTACCTCTCAGACCAATAGCTGCCCAGCACCAAATCATCATTTCACTTTTTGGGGGCATGGCAATAGGAAAAGGGTCACACATTCTTACGCTACCAATCTCACCGCCGGAGAGTTCCACTTGTTGCCGTTGCATCAGTGCCCGGATCTCTTTCTGGAGCACCCGCTGCTCGCCGGAGCTGGCGTTCTTGGCAACCTGCTGTAAAAGGAAAATCACCTCTGCAAGACAATTTTCAATTACGTTAGTTCCTAGAGTTATTTTTGGGTGACTCTCATGTTTATCAATATCTACAATGATCAGTCCCTGTGCGGCCAGTTCGACTCTACCGATTTTGAGGGTCACCTCTTTAAATCCGATCTGTGGCACGGGCTGGCCATTGCTGGCGATGATACTCAAGTCGTCGTCAGGGTAGCGGGTAATATCCGAGTCATTCCAGTACTGCTTGAAGAGCACGTACGGGATGGTGGTGACCTGTGACCCGGTATCCAGTAGGGCACTCATGGGAATGCCATCCAGTACCACAGGCAAGACTGGACGTCCTCCCACATATCTGTCGCGCCAGTTCGATGGGCCTGGTGATCTTTTTCCTGGGGGTTGGCCCTCTACCCCAGGTTGTGCCCGTTTAAAGAACAGTACCTTTCCATATGTCCGGGTTGATTGCAGCGGCGGCAGATGGGTCGTCCGTCCTCGCTGTATCGGTCACTGGGTCTTCCTCTGGCCGGTGGGGTCCTCCTTGGTCGACGCCACGGGATGTCCTCCGGTCCGGATGCCAGCTGGATCTTCCCTGGGGTGGAAACCTGTAAAGACTGCACAGTTCGGGTTAGCGCAGCAACGCTCTTAACTAGCTCTTGGACCTGATGGTGTAGGTCTGGAGCCGGGTCATTGTCCAAAGCCTGCGCATGAGCTCCCACAGGCCCTGTCGACAAGGGCGCCGCCTCCTGGTGGTAAGTGATAGCTGGGCGCCTGTGGGTCACAACGCCACCCGGTGCTGGTTCTCGGAGCACCCGGATAGCTCTATCCTTGAACTGTGCAAAGTCCAGATGGGGATCCTGTAAGGCCATTGCCCGCAACTGGGTTCGGTGGGCATTGCAATATAAACCCTCTATAAATTGTTCAGTCAACAGCCTGTCCTCGTTTCCCACCCCATCAGGGTCGGTCTGCTTTATGGCCCTCAGGGCCTCTTGTAGGTTTAGTGCATAGTCCCTTATACTCTCATGCGCTCGCTGCTTGCACCCGTAGAATCTAAGCTTGATCTCGGCTGAGGTGCGGGTATCGAAGGTGTCCCTCAGCCGGGTTAGTATCTCTGCGACAGTCCTCCTCCCAGGTGGCCAAGATTTTACTTCTCTTTTGGCTGCCCCGGTTAGTTGGGCCACCAGGATGCTCACTTTTTGCTCTTCTGTGAGGGGGTACACCTGGAAGAGGCTATCCAGCTTTTCTCTAAAGTCATGCAGGGTATGTGACTCCCCTGAGTACTGGGGTAGCCAAGCTGCTCCCGGGATATAGGGCATGGTGAAGGGCATAACTGCAGCAGCGGTAGCGCTGGCGGGGGTTGAGGCAGTGAAGCTCTCCTCCGTATCCGACATCTTCCTCCCCCCTAGTGGACCGTGGCCTACCTTGCGATGATCCTCTTCCATAGGCCGCGGCTCCGCAGTGGATCGTCAGGGTTGAGGACCTTCCGTCGCGCTCCTGTGACGTCGGCGTCTGCTGGGCTCCTTCCAGGACCTTACGCAACGTCCGGACGTGAGGCGGGGCTTCAGTTCTCGCGCGCTTTCGGAGTCCACGCCCCTCTTCTTCCCGCGCGGCGTCCTCAAGATGGCGTCCAATGGCGGGAAAACTCCACGGATGGCGGGAAGAAGGTCGAAGATGGCGCCGGATGGCGGGAAAACTTCGCGGATGGCGGGAAGAAGGTAGAAGATGGCGCCGGATGGCGGGAAACCTCCACGGATAGCGGGAATCTTCACCACTGGTAAGTTTGAACAGTCTTTGCTTTTCAGGCACGCAGTACCCGGTGGTTGCGGGCACGAAATCCTGCCGACTACGCCAAAGTTGACGCGCCCCTGGGCCTGTGTCGCGCTGCGCTGCGCATGCGGGAGCTTACCCGGAGCCGGATCTGTGGAGGGTTGTAGTCTCGTGGCGGTGACCCGGTCCGTGCCCAGGGAGTCAAACTAGACGGCAGTCCATTAGTAGTAAATGGTTGATGACTACGCCACCCGTTGAGTGCAGCCAGGGGGCTGCTGCTGCAGGGCAGACCGCTGAGGCCGATGGTGGGATTGTGCAGCGTGATAGTATAACCCCCAACGGGAGGGGTATGGCCTCAGGGCAGCCGACGTGGATGATGGGGGTAGCAGGAACCACTCAGAGACGGTACGGTGTAGTTCAGGGTCTTTACTGGTAACAACAAAAGACCCTCCCGGAGTACTTGCTAGCGGATGGGGCCTGGTCAGTCCTTGAGCAGATGGGATCTCCCCTGGCCAGGCGTAGTTGTAGGCCTCCCAAACTGACTGTACTCTTCTGGCTACCTTGCTAGGAGCTGATGTAAGTAGCCCACGTCCCTGAGTGTACCGTGTGGTGCTCACCCGTATGGCCGGTGACTCGGGGCCTTCTAATGGCTTCCGCTCCACGATGGCGGTGCTGGTCCCACGCGTGTGACCGTGCCTTCGGGCTTCTGGGCCAGAGGACCTGAAATCCCCTGCCTGACGGATTCTGCTGCTGGGCAGGAATTAGTTCCCACAGCCTCGGACTCCGGGTCCGGTAAAAAGTCTTCTTAGTCAGGGCGAACTCTGCAGCTGCCAGCCCCTGACTCCTTGTAACTGCTGTTTCTTCCTATGCTGTCTCTACTTCTTCTCTTCTTCTACTCACTCACCCTGCCTCAGCCCCAGGTTTTTATAGGGGAAGTTCTTCCCCTCCCAAGACTGGGCAGGAGGTGTGGCATGCACAGGATCCCTGACCAAAGGACCTCCCACCTGCTCTCAGACATAACATTACGTTACTGTGGCAACCAGACCCCTGGGGTGTCACAGTATGACCTCCCTACAACGCCTGGGCATGCTCCTGATGAAGCTGAGTATTGTGTATGGCCTCCACGTGCCAGTGTGACCTCCCTACAATGCCTGGGCATGCTCCTGATGAGGCTGAGTATTGTGTGTGGCCTCCACGTGCCTGTATGAACCCCCTACAACGCCTGGGCATGCTCCTGATGAGGCTGAGTATTGTGTGTGGCCTCCACGTGCCTGTATGAACCCCCTACAACGCCTGGGCATGCTCCTGATGAGGCTGAGTATTGTGTGTGGCCTCCACGTACCTGTATGACCTCCCTACAACGCCTGGGCATGCTCCTGATGAGGCTCAGTATTGTGTGTGGCCTCCAGGTGCCTGTATGACCTCCCTACAACGCCTAGGCACGCTCCTGATGAGGCTGAGTATTCTGTGTGGCCTCCACGTGCCTGTATGACCCCCCTACAACGCCTGGGCATGCTCCTGATGAGGCTGAGTATTGTGTGTGGCCTCCACGTACCTGTATGACCTCCCTACAACGCCTGGGCATGCTACTGATGAGGCTCAGTAATGTGTGTGGCCTCAACGTGCCTGTATGACCTCCATACAAGGCCTGGGCATGCTCCTGATGAGGCTGAGTATTGTGTGTGGCCTCCACGTGCCTGTATGAGCTCCCTACAACGTCTGGGCATGCTCCTGATGAGGCTGAGTATTGTGTGTGGCCTCCACGTGCCTGTATGACCTCCCTACAACGCCTGGGCATGCTCCCGATGAGGCTGAGTATTGTGTATGGCCTCCACGTGCCTGTATGACCTCCCTACAACGCCTGGGCATGCTCCTGATGAGGCTGAGTATTGTGTGTGGCCTCCACGTGCCTGTATGACTTCCCTACACCGCCTGGGCATGCTCCTGATGAGGCTGAGTATTGTGTGTGGCCTCCACGTGCCTGTATGACCTCCCTACAACGCCTGGGTATGTTCCTGATGAGGCTGAGTATTGTGTGTGGCTTCCACGTGCCTGTATGACCTCTCTACAACGCCTGGGCATGCTCCTGATGAGGGTGAGTATTGTGTGTGGCCTCCACGTGCCTGTATGACCTCCCTACAACGCCTGGGCATGCTCCTGATGAGGCTGAGTATTGTGTGCGGCCTCCACGTGCCTGTATGACCTCCCTACAACGCCTGGGCTTGCTCCTGATGAGGCCGAGTATTGTGTGTGGCCTCCACAGGCCTGTATGACCTCCCTACAATGCCTGGGCATGCTCCTGATGAGGCCGAGTATTGTGTGTGGCCTCCACGTGCCTGTATGACCTCCCTACAACGCCTGGGCATGCTCCTGATGAGGCTCAGTATTGTGTGTGGCCTCAACGTGCCTGTATGACCTCCCTACAACGCCTGGGCATGCTCCTGATGAGGCTGAGTATTGTGTGTGGCCTCCACGTGCCTGTATGACCTCCCTACAACGCCTGGGCACGCTCCTGATGAGGCTGAGTATTGTGTGTGGCCTCCACGTGCCTGTATGACCTCCCTACAACGCCTGGGCATGCTCCTGATGAGGCTCAGTATTGTGTGTGGCCTCCACGTGCCTGTATGACCTCCCTACAACGCCTGGGCATGCTCCTGATGAGGCTGAGTATTGTGTGTGGCCTCCACGTGCCTGTATGACCTCCCTACAATGCTCGGCCGTGCTCCTGATGAGGCTGAGTATTGTGTGTGGTCTCCACGTGCCTGTTGACCTCCCTACAACGCCTGGGCATGCTCCTGATGAGGCTGAGTATTGTGTGTGGCCTACACGTGCCTGTATGACCTCCCTACAACGCCTGGGCATGCTCCTGATGAGGCTGAGTATTGTGTGTGGCCTCCAAGTGCCTGTATGACCTCCCTACAACGTCTGGGCATGCTCCTGATGAGGCTGAGTATTGTGTGTGGCCTCCACGTGCCTGTATGACCTCCCTACAACGCCTGGGCATGCTCCTGATGAAGCTGAGTATTGTGTATGGCCTCGACGTGCCAGTGTGACCTCCCTACAATGCCTGGGCATGCTCCTGATGAGGCTGAGTATTGTGTATGGCCTCCACGTGCCAGTGTGACCTCCCTACAACGCCTGGGCATGCTCCTGATGAGGCTGAGTATTGTATGTGGCCTCCACGTGCCTGTATGAACCCCCTACAACGCCTGGGCATGCTCCTGATGAGGCTGAGTATTGTGTGTGGCCTCCACGTACCTGTATGACCTCCCTACAACGCCTGGGCATGCTCCTGATGAGGCTCAGTATTGTGTGTGGCCTCCACGTGCCTGTATGACCTCCCTACAACGCCTAGGGACGCTCCTGATGAGGCTGAGTATTGTGTGTGGCCTCCACGTGCCTGTATGACCCCCCTACAACGCCTGGGCATGCTCCTGATGAGGCTGAGTATTGTGTGTGGCCTCCACGTACCTGTATGACCTCCCTACAACGCCTGGGCATGCTACTGATGAGGCTCAGTATTGTGTGTGGCCTCAACGTGCCTGTATGACCTCCATACAAGGCCTGGGCATGCTCCTGATGAGGCTGAGTATTGTGTGTGGCCTCCACGTGCCTGTATGACCTCCCTACAACGCCTGGGCATGCTCCTGATGAGGCTCAGTATTGTGTGTGGCCTCCACGTGCCTGTATGACCTCCCTACAAAGCCTGGACATGCTCCTGATGAGGCTGAGTATTGTGTGTGGCCTCCACGTGCCTGTATGACCTCCCTACAACGCCTGGGCATGCTCCTGATGAGGCTGAGTATTGTGTGCAGCCTCCACGTGCCTGTATGACCTCCCTACAACGCCTGGGCATGCTCCTGATGAGGCTGAGTATTGTGTGTGACCTCCACGTGCCTGTATGACCTCCCTACAACGCCTGGGCATGCTCCTGATGAGGCTGAGTATTGTGTGTGGCCTCCACGTGCCTGTATGACCTCCCTACACCGCCTGGGCATGCTCCTGATGAGGCTGAGTATTGTGTGTGGCCTCCACGTGCCTGTATGACCTCCCTACAACGCCTGGGTATGCTCCTGATGAGGCTGAGTATTGTGTGTGGCCTCCACGTGCCTGTATGACTTCCCTACACCGCCTGGGCATGCTCCTGATGAGGCTGAGTATTGTGTGTGGCCTCTAAGTGCCTGTATGACCTCCCTACAACGCCTGGGCATGCTCCTGATGAGGCTGAGTATTGTGTGTGGTCTCCACGTGCCTGTATGACCTCCCTACAACGCCTGGGCATGCTCCTGATGAGGATGAGTATTATGTGTGGCCTCCACGTGCCTGTATGACCTCCCTACAACGCCTGGGCATGATCCTGATGAGGCTGAGTATTGTGTGTGGCTTCCACGTGCCTGTATGACCTCCCTACAACGCCTGGGCATGCTCCTGATGAGGCTGAGTATTGTGTGTGGCCTCCACGTGCCTGTATGACCTCCCTACAACGCCTGGGCATGATCCTGATGAGGCTGAGTATTGTGTGTGGCCTCCACGTGCCTGTATGAGCTCCCTACAACGCCTGGGCATGCTCCTGATGAGGCTGAGTATTGTGTGTGGCCTCCACGTGCCTGTATGACCTCCCTACAACGCCTGGGCATGCTCCCGATGAGGCTGAGTATTGTGTGTGGCCTCCACGTGCCTGTATGACCTCCCTACAACGCCTGGGCATGCTCCTGATGAGGCTGAGTATTGTGTGTGGCCTCCACGTGCCTGTATGACTTCCCTACACCGCCTGGGCATGCTCCTGATGAGGCTGAGTATTGTGTGTGGCCTCCACGTGCCTGTATGACCTCCCTACAACGCCTGGGTATGTTCCTGATGAGGCTGAGTATTGTGTGTGGCTTCCACGTGCCTGTATGACCTCTCTACAACGCCTGGGCATGCTCCTGATGAGGCTGAGTATTGTGTGTGGCCTCCACGTGCCTGTATGACCTCCCTACAACGCCTGGGCATGCTCCTGATGAGGCTGAGTATTGTGTGCGGCCTCCACGTGCCTGTATGACCTCCCTACAACGCCTGGGCTTGCTCCTGATGAGGCCGAGTATTGTGTGTGGCCTCCACAGGCCTGTATGACCTCCCTACAATGCCTGGGCATGCTCCTGATGAGGCCGAGTATTGTGTGTGGCCTCCACGTGCCTGTATGACCTCCCTACAACGCCTGGGCATGCTCCGGATGAGGCTGAATATTGTGTGTGGCCTCTACGTGCCTGTATGACCTCCCTACAACGCCTGGGCATGCTCCTGATGAGGCTGAGTATTGTGTGTGGCCTCCACGTGCCTGTATGACCTCCCTACAACGCCTGGACATGCTCCTGATGAGGCTGAGTATTGTGTGTGGCCTCCACCTGCCTGTATGATCTCCCTACAACGCCTGGGCATGCTCCTGATGAGTCTGAGTATTGTGTGTGGCCTCCAAGTGCCTGTATGACCTCCCTACAACGTCTGGGCATGCTCCTGATGAGGCTGAGCATTGTGTGTGGCCTCCACGTGCCGGTATGACCTCCCTACAACGCCTGGGCATGCTCCTGATGAGGTTGAGTATTGTGTGTGGCCTCCACGTGCCTGTATGACCTCCCTACAACGCCTGGGCACGCTCCTGATGAGGCTGAGTATTGTACGTGGCCTCCACGTGCCTGTATGACCTCCCTACAACGCCTGGGCATGCTCCTGATGAGGCTGAGTATTGTGTGTGGCCTCCACGTGCCTGTATGACCTCCCTACAACGCCTGGGTATGCTCCTGATGAGGCTGAGTATTGTGTGTGGCCTCCACGTGCCTGTATGACCTCCCTACAACGCCTGGGCACGCTCCTGATGAGGCTGAGTATTGTGCGTGGCCTCCACGTGCCTGTATGACCTCCCTACAACGCCTGGGCATGCTCCTGATGAGGCTGAGTATTGTGTGTGGCCTCCACGTGCCTGTATGACCTCCCTACAACACCTGGGCATGCTCCTGATGAGGCTGAGTATTGTGTGTGGCCTCCATGTGCCTGTATGACCTCCCTACAACGCCTGGGCATGCTCCTGATGAGGCTGAGTATTGTGTGTGGCCTCCACGTGCCTGTATGACCTCTCTACAACGCCTGGACATGCTCCTGATGAGGCTGAGTATTGTGTGTGGCCTCCACGTGCCTGTATGACCTCCCTACAACACCTGGGCATGCTCCTGATGAGGCTGAGTATTGTGTGTGGCCTCCATGTGCCTGTATGACCTCCCTACAACGCCTGGGCATGCTCCTGATGAGGCTGAGTATTGTGTGTGGCCTCCATGTGCCTGTATGACCTCTCTACAACGCCTGGGCATGCTCCTGATGAGGCTGAGTATTGTGTGTGGCCTCCAAGTGCCTGTATGACCAACCTACAACGCCTGGGCACGCTCCTGATGAGGCTGAGTATTGTGTGTGGCCTCCACGTGCCTGTATGACCTCCCTACAACGCCTGGGCACGCTCCTGATGAGGCTGAGTATTGTGTGTGGCCTCCACGTGCCTGTATGACCTCCCTACAATGCCTGGGCATGCTCCTGATGAGGCTGAGTATTGTGTGTGGCCTCCACGTGCCTGTATGACCTCCCTACAATGCCTGGGCATGCTCCTGATGAGGCTGAGTATTGTGAGTGGCCTCCACGTGCCTGTATGGCCTCCCTACAACGCCTGGGCATGCTCCTGATGAGGCTCAGTATTGTGTGTGGCCTCCACGTGCCTGTATGACCTCCATACAATGCCTGGGCATGCTCCTGATGAGGCTGAGTATTGTGTGTGGCCTCCACGTGGCGGTATGACCTCCCTACAATGCCTGGGCATGCTCCTGATGAGACTGAGTATTGTGTGTGGCCTCCACGTGCCGGTATGACCTCCCTACAACGCCTGGGCATGCTCCTGATGAGGCTGAGTATTGTGTGTGGCCTCCTCGTGCCTGTATGACCTCCCTACAACGCCTGGGCATGCTACTGATGAGGCTGAGTATTGTGTGCATCCTCCACGTGCCTGTATGACCTCCCTACAACACCTGGGCATGCTCCTGATGAGGCTGAGTATTGTGTGTGGCCTCCACGTGCCTGTATGACCTCCCTACAACGCCTGGGCATGCTCCTGATGAGGCTGAGTATTGTGTGTGGCCTCCACGTGCCTGTATGACCTCCCTACAACGCCTGGGCATGCTCCTGATGAGGCAGAGTATTGTGTGTGGCCTCCAAGTGCATGTATGACCTCCCTACAACGTCTGGGCATGCTCCTGATGAGGCTGAGTATTGTGTGTGGCCTCCACGTGCCTGTATGACCTACCTACAACGCCTGGGCATGCTCCTGATGAAGCTGAGTATTGTGTATGGCCTCCACGTGCCAGTGTGACCTCCCTACAATGCCTGGGCATGCTCCTGATGAGGCTGAGTATTGTGTGTGGCCTCCACGTGCCTGTATGAACCCCCTACGACGCCTGGGCATGCTCCTGATGAGGCTGAGTATTGTATGTGGCCTCCACGTACCTGTATGACCTCCCTACAATGCCTGGGCATGCTCCTGATGAGGCTCAGTATTGTGTGTGGCCTCCACGTGCCTGTATGACCTCCCTACAACGCCTAGGCACGCTCCTGATGAGGCTGAGTATTGTGTGTGGCCTCCACGTACCTGTATGACCTCCCTACAACGCCTGGGCATGCTCCTGATGAGGCTCAGTATTGTGTGTGGCCTCAACGTGCCTGTATGACCTCCATACAAGGCCTGGGCATGCTCCTGATGAGGCTGAGTATTGTGTGTGGCCTCCACGTGCCTGTATGACCTCCATACAACGCCTGGGCATGCTCCTGATGAGGCTGAGTATTGTGTGTGGCCTCCACGTGCCTGTATGACCTCCCTACAACGCCTGGGCATGCTCCTGATGAGGCTCAGTATTGTGTGTGGCCTCCACGTGCCTGTATGACCTCCCTACAAAGCCTGGACATGCTCCTGATGAGGCTGAGTATTGTGTGTGGCCTCCACGTGCCGGTATGACCTCCCTACAATGCCTGGGCATGCTCCTGATGAGATTGAGTATTGTGTGTGGCCTCCACGTGCCGGTATGACCTCCCTACAACGCCTGGTCATGCTCCTGATGAGGCTGAGTATTGTGTGTGGCCTCCACGTGCCTGTATGACCTCCCTACAATGCCTGGGCATGCTCCTGATGAGGCTGAGTATTGTGTGTGGCCTCCACGTGCCTGTATGACCTCCCTACAACGCCTGGGCATGCTCCTGATGAGGCTGAGTATTGTGTGTGGCCTCCACGTGCCTGTATGACCTCCCTACAACGCCTGGGCATGCTCCTGATGAAGCTGAGTATTGTGTATGGCCTCCACGTGCCAGTGTGACCTCCCTACAATGCCTGGGCATGCTCCTGATGAGGCTGAGTATTGTGTGTGGCCTCCACGTGCCTGTATGAACCCCCTACAACGCCTGGGCATGCTCCTGATGAGGCTGAGTATTGTGTGTGGCCTCCACGTACCTGTATGACCTCCCTACAACGCCTGGGCATGCTCCTGATGAGGCTCAGTATTGTGTGTGGCCTCCACGTGCCTGTATGACCTCCCTACAACGCCTAGGCACGCTCCTGATGAGGCTGAGTATTGTGTGTGGCCTCCACGTGCCTGTATGACCCCCCTACAACGCCTGGGCATGCTCCTGATGAGGCTCAGTATTGTGTGTGGCCTCCACGTGCCTGTATGACCTCCCTACAAAGCCTGGACATGCTCCTGATGAGGCTGAGTATTGTGTGTGGCCTCCACGTGCCTGTATGACCTCCCTACAACGCCTGGGCATGCTCCTGATGAGGCTGAGTATTGTGTGCAGCCTCCACGTGCCTGTATGACCTCCCTACAACGCCTGGGCATGCTCCTGATGAGGCTGAGTATTGTGTGTGACCTCCACGTGCCTGTATGACCTCCCTACAACGCCTGGGCATGCTCCTGATGAGGCTGAGTATTGTGTGTGGCCTCCACGTGCCTGTATGACCTCCCTACACCGCCTGGGCATGCTCCTGATGAGGCTGAGTATTGTGTGTGGCCTCAACGTGCCTGTATGTCCTCCCTACAACGCCTGGGTATGCTCCTGATGAGGATGAGCATTGTGTGTGGCCTCCACGTGCCTGTATGACTTCCCTACACCGCCTGGGCATGCTCCTGATGAGGCTGAGTATTGTGTGTGGCCTCTAAGTGCCTGTATGACCTCCCTACAACGTCTGGGCATGCTCCTGATGAGGCTGAGTATTGTGTGTGGTCTCCACGTGCCTGTATGACCTCCCTACAACGCCTGGGCATGCTCCTGATGAGGCTGAGTATTATGTGTGGCCTCCACGTGCCTGTATGACCTCCCTACAACGCCTGGGCATGATCCTGATGAGGCTGAGTATTGTGTGTGGCCTCCACGTGCCTGTATGACCTCCCTACAACGCCTGGGCATGCTCCTGATGAGGCTGAGTATTGTGTGTGGCCTCCACGTGCCTGTATGACCTCCCTACAACGCCTGGGCATGATCCTGACGAGGCTGAGTATTGTGTGTGGCCTCCACGTGCCTGTATGAGCTCCCTACAACGCCTGGGCATGCTCCTGATGAGGCTGAGTATTGTGTGTGGCCTCCACGTGCCTGTATCACCTCCCTACAACGCCTGGGCATGCTCCCGATGAGGCTGAGTATTGTGTGTGGCCTCCACGTGCCTGTATGACCTCCCTACAACGCCTGGGCATGCTCCTGATGAGGCTGAGTATTGTGTGTGGCCTCCACGTGCCTGTATGACTTCCCTACACCGCCTGGGCATGCTCCTGATGAGGCTGAGTATTGTGTGTGGCCTCCACGTGCCTGTATGACCTCCCTACAACGCCTGGGTATGTTCCTGATGAGGCTGAGTATTGTGTGTGGCTTCCACGTGCCTGTATGACCTCTCTACAACGCCTGGGCATGCTCCTGATGAGGCTGAGTATTGTGTGTGGCCTCCACGTGCCTGTATGACCTCCCTACAACGCCTGGGCTTGCTCCTGATGAGGCCGAGTATTGTGTGTGGCCTCCACAGGCCTGTATGACCTCCCTACAATGCCTGGGCATGCTCCTGATGAGGCCGAGTATTGTGTGTGGCCTCCACGTGCCTGTATGACCTCCCTACAACGCCTGGGCATGCTCCGGATGAGGCTGAATATTGTGTGTGGCCTCCACGTGCCTGTATGACCTCCCTACAACGCCTGGGCATGCTCCTGATGAGGCTGAGTATTGTGTGTGGCCTCCACGTGCCTGTATGACCTCCCTACAACGCCTGGGCATGCTCCTGATGAGGCTGAGTATTGTGTGTGGCCTCCACGTGCCTGTATGACCTCCCTACAACGCCTGGGCATGCTCCTGATGGGGCTGAGTATTGTGTGTAGCCTCCACGTGCCTGTATGACCTCCCTACAACGCCTGGGCATGCTCCTGATGAGGCTGAGTATTGTGTGCGGACTCCACGTGCCTGTATGAACTCCCTACAACGCCTGGGCATGCTCCTGATGAGGCTGAGTATTGTGTGTGACCTCCACGTGCCTGTATGACCTCCCTACAAAGCCTGGGCATGCTCCTGATGAGGCTGAGTATTGTGTGTGGCCTCCACGTGCCTGTATGACCTCCCTACAATGCCTGGGCATGCTCCTGATGAGGCTGAGTATTGTGTGTGACCTCCACGTGCCTGTATGACCTCCCTACAACGCCTGGGCATGCTCCTGATGAGGCTGAGTATTGTGTGCGGCCTCCAAGTGTCTGTATGACCTCCCTACAACGCCTGTGCTTGCTCCTGATGAGGCCGAGTATTGTGTGTGGCCTCCACGTGCCTGTATGACCTCCCTACAATGCCTGGGCATGCTCCTGATGAGGCCGAGTATTATGTGTGGCCTCCACATGCCTGTATGACCTCCCTACAATGCCTGGGCATGCTCCTGATGAGGCTGAGTATTGTGTGTGGCCTCCACGTGCCTGTATGACCTCCCTACAACGCCTGGGCATGCTCCGGATGAGGCTGAGTATTGTGTGTGGCCTCCACGTGCCTGTATGACCTCCCTACAACGCCTGGGCATGCTCCTGATGAGGCTGAGTATTGTGTGTGGCCTCCACGTGCCTGTACGACCTCCCTACAACGCCTGGGCATGCTCCTGATGAGGCTGAGTATTGTGTGTGGCCTCCACGTGCCTGTATGACCTCCCTACAACGCCTGGGCATGATCCTGATGAGGCTGAGTATTGTGTGTGGCCTCCATGTGCCTGTATGACCTCCCTACAACGCCTGGGCACGCTCCTGATGAGGCTGAGTATTGTGTGTGGCCTCCACGTGCCTGTATGACCTCCCTACAACGCCTGGGCATGCTCCTGATGAGGCTGAGTATTGTGTGTGGCCTCCACGTGCCTGTATGACCTCCCTACAACGCCTGGGCATGATCCTGATGAGGCTGAGTATTGTGTGTGGCCTCCACGTGCCTGTATGAGCTCCCTACAACGCCTGGGCATGCTCCTGATGAGGCTGAGTATTGTGTGTGGCCTCCACGTTCCTGTATGACCTCCCTACAACGCCTGGGCATGCTCCTGATGAGGCTGAGTATTGTGTGTGGCCTCCACGTGCCTGTATGACCTCCCTACAACGCCTGGGCATGCTCCTGATGAGGCTGAGTATTGTGTGTGGCCTCCACGTGCCTGTATGACCTCCCTACAACGCCTGAGCATGCTCCTGATGAGGCTGAGTATTGTGTGTGGCCTCCACGTGCCTGTATGACCTCCCTACAACGCCTGGGCATGCTCCTGATGAGGCTGAGTATTGTGTGTGGCCTCCACGTGCCTGTATGACCTCCCTAAAACGCCTGAGCATGCTCCTGATGAGGCTGAGTATTGTGTGCGGCCTCCACGTGCCTGTATGACCTCCCTACAACGCCTGGGCATGCTCCTGATGAGGCTGAGTATTGTGTGTGGCCTCCACATGCCTGTATGACCTCCCTACAACGCCTGGGCATGCTCCTGATGAGGCTGAGTATTGTGTGTGGCCTCCACGTGCCTGTATGACCTCCCTACAACGCCTGGGCATGCTCCTGATGAGGCTGAGTATTGTGTGTGGCCTCCACGTGCCTGTATGATCTCCCTACAACGCATGGGCATGCTCCTGATGAGTCTGAGTATTGTGTGTGGCCTCCAAGTGCCTGTATGACCTCCCTACAACGTCTGGGCATGCTCCTGATGAGGCTGAGCATTGTGTGTGGCCTCCACGTGCCTGTATGACCTCCCTACAACGCCTGGGCATGCTCCTGATGAGGCTGAGTATTGTGTGTGGCCTCCACGTGCCTGTATGACCTCCCTACAACGCCTGGGCATGCTCCTGATGAGGCTGAGTATTGTGTGTGGCCTCCACGTGCCTGTATGACCTCCCTACAACGCCTGAGCATGCTCCTGATGAGGCTGAGTATTGTGTGCGGCCTCCACGTGCCTGTATGACCTCCCTACAATGCCTGGGCATGCTCCTGATGAGGCTGAGTATTGTGTGTGGCCTCCACATGCCTGTATGACCTCCCTACAACGCCTGGGCATGCTCCTGCTGAGGCTGAGTATTGTGTGTGGCCTCCACGTGCCTGTATGACCTCCCTACAACGCCTGGGCATGCTCCTGATGAGGCTGAGTATTGTGTGTGGCCTCCACGTGCCTGTATGATCTCCCTACAACGCCTGGGCATGCTCCTGATGAGTCTGAGTATTGTGTGTGGCCTCCAAGTGCCTGTATGACCTCCCTACAACGTCTGGGCATGCTCCTGATGAGGCTGACCATTGTGTGTGGCCTCCACGTGCCGGTATGACCTCCCTACAACGCCTGGGCATGCTCCTGATGAGGTTGAGTATTGTGTGTGGCCTCCACGTGCCTGTATGACCTCCCTACAACGCCTGGGCACGCTCCTGATGAGGCTGAGTATTGTACGTGGCCTCCACGTGCCTGTATGACCTCCCTACAACGCCTGGGCATGCTCCTGATGAGGCTGAGTATTGTGTGTGGCCTCCACGTGCCTGTATGACCTCCCTACAACGCCTGGGTATGCTCCTGATGAGGCTGAGTATTGTGTGTGGCCTCCACGTGCCTGTATGACCTCCCTACAACGCCTGGGCACGCTCCTGATGAGGCTGAGTATTGTGCGTGGCCTCCACGTGCCTGTATGACCTCCCTACAACGCCTGGGCATGCTCCTGATGAGGCTCAGTATTGTGTGTGGCCTCCACGTGCCTGTATGACCTCTTTACAACGCCTGGGCATGCTCCTGATGAGGCTGAGTATTGTGTGCGGCCTCCACGTGCCTGTATGACCTCCCTACAACATCTGGGCATGCTCCTGATGAGGCTGAGTATTGTGTGTGGCCTCCATGTGCCTGTATGACCTCTCTACAACGCCTGGACATGCTCCTGATGAGGCTGAGTATTGTGTGTGGCCTCCACGTGCCTGTATGACCTCTCTACAACGCCTGGGCATGCTCCTGATGAGGCTGAGTATTGTGTGTGGCCTCCACGTGCCTGTATGACCTCCCTACAACGCCTGGGCACGCTCCTGATGAGGCTGAGTATTGTGTGTGGCCTCCACGTGCCTGTATGACCTCCCTACAACGCCTGGGCACGCTCCTGATGAGGCTGAGTATTGTGTGTGGCCTCCACGTGCCTGTATGACCTCCCTACAACGCCTGGGCATGCTCCTGATGAGGCTGAGTATTGTGTGTGGCCTCCACGTGCCTGTATGACCTCCCTACAACGCCTGGGCATGCTCCTGATGAGGCTGAGTATTGTGTGTGGCCTCCACGTGCCTGTATGACCTCCCTACAATGCCTGGGCATGCTCCTGATGAGGCTGAGTATTGTGTGTGGCCTCCACGTGCCTGTATGGCCTCCCTACAACGCCTGGGCATGCTCCTGATGAGGCTCAGTATTGTGTGTGGCCTCCACGTGCCTGTATGACCTCCCTACAATGCCTGGGCATGCTCCTGATGAGGCTGAGTATTGTGTGTGGCCTCCACGTGCCGGTATGACCTCCCTACAATGCCTGGGCATGCTCCTGATGAGACTGAGTATTGTGTGTGGCCTCCACGTGCCTGTATGACCTCCCTACAACGCCTGGGCATGCTGCTGATGAGGCCAAGTATTGTGTGTGGCTTCCACGTGCCTGTATGACCTCCCTACAACGCCTGGGCATGCTCCTGATGAGGCTGAGTATTGTGTGTGGCCTCCACGTGACTGTATGACCTCCCTACAGCGCCTGGGCATGCTCCTGATGAGGCTGAGTATTGTGTGTGGCCTCCACGTGCCTGTATGACCTCCCTACAACGCCTGGGCGTGCTCCTGATGAGGCTGAGTATTGTGTGTGGCCTCCACGTGCCGGTATGACCTCCCTACAACGCCTGGTCATGCTCCTGATGAGGCTGAGTATTGTGTGTGGCCTCCACGTGCCTGTATGGCCTCCCTACAACGCCTGGGCATGCTCCTGATGAGGCTCAGTATTGTGTATGGCCTCCACGTGCCGGTATGACCTCCCTACAACGCCTGGTCATGCTCCTGATGAGGCTGAGTATTGTGTGTGGCCTCCACGTGCCTGTATGACCTCCCTACAACGCCTGGGCATGCTGCTGATGAGGCCGAGTATTGTGTGTGGCTTCCACGTGCCTGTATGACCTCCCTACAACGCCTGGGCATGCTCCTGATGAGGCTCAGTATTGTGTGTGGCCTCCACGTGCCTGTATGACCTCCCTACAACGCCTGGGCATGCTGCTGATGAGGCCGAGTATTGTGTGTGGCTTCCACGTGCCTGTATGACCTCCCTACAACGCCTGGGCATGCTCCTGATGAGGTTGAGTATTGTGTGTGGCCTCCACGTGCCAGTATGACCTCCCTACAACGCCTGGGCATGCTCCTGATGAGGCTGAGTATTGTGTGTGGCCTCCACGTGCCTGTATGACCTCCCTACAACGCCTGGGCATGCTCCTGATGAGGCTGAGTATTGTGTGTGGCCTCCACGTGCCTGTATGACCTCCCTACAACGCCTGGGCATGCTCCTGATGAGGCTGAGTATTGTGTGTGGCCTCCACGTGCCTGTATGACCTCCCTACAACGCCAGGGCATGCTCCTGATGAGGCTGAGTATTGTGTGTGGCCTCCACGTGCCTGTATCACCTCCCTACAACGCCTGGGCATGCTCCTGAAGAGGCTGAGTATTGTGTGTGGCCTCCACGTGCCTGTATGACCTCCCTACAACGCCTGGGCGTGCTCCTGATGAGGCTGAGTATTGTGTGTGGCCTCCACGTGCCTGTATCACCTCCCTACAACGCCTGGGCATGCTCCTGATGAGGCTGAGTATTGTGTGTGGCCTCCACAAGGGGTCTGAGGATCTCATCTCGGTACCTAATGGCAGTCAGGCTACCTCTGGCGAGCACATGGAGGGCTGCGCGGCCCTCCAAAGAAATGCCACCCCACACCATTACTGACCCACTGCCAAACCGGTCATGCTGAAGGATGTCGCAGGCAGCAGATCGCTCTCCACGGCGTCTCCAGACTCTGTCACGTCTGTCACATGTGCTCAGTGTGAACCTGCTTTCATCTGTGAAGAGCACAGGGCGCCAGTGGCCACTTTGCCAATCCTGGTGTCCTGTGGCATGCTATTCCATCCGGTTTGCGTTTAGTTGGACCATCATTTATTTTTCAACAGGACAATGACCCCAAACACCTCCAGGCTGTGTAAGGGCTATTTGACCAAGAAGGAGAGTGATGGGGGGCTACGCCAGATGACCTGGCCTCCACAGTCACCAGACCTGAACCCAATCGAGATGGTTTGGGGTGAGCTGGACCGCAGAGTGAAGACAAAAGGGCCAACAAGTGCTAAGCATCTCTGGGAACTCCTTCAAGATTGTTGGAAGACCATTTCCGGTGACTACCTCTTGAAGCTCATCAAGAGAATGCCAAGAATATGCAAAGCAGTCATCAAAGCAAAAGGGGGCTACTGGGAAGAACCTAGAATATAAGACATATTTTCAGTAGTTTCACACTTTTTTGTTAAGTATATAATTCCACATGTGTTAATTCATAGTTTTGATGCCTTCAGTGTGAATGTACAATTTTCAGTCATGAAAATACAGAAAAATCCTTAAATGAGAAGGTGTGTCCAAACTTTTGGTCTGTACCGTATATATATATATATATATATATATATATATATATATATATATATATATATATATATATATAAAAAAAAAGAAAGTCTTTCAGTTCTTGTTTGAGGGATTTTCCTCTATTCTTCCTTGGAGAATTCCTCCAGTTCTGTGAGATTCCTGGGGCGTCTGGCATGCTTTGCTATTTTGAGGTCTAGCCTCAGATTTTCAATGATGTTCAGATGAGGGGACTGTGAGGGCCATTGTAAAACCTTCTGCTTGCGCTTTTGAGGTCTAATGTGGATTGTGACGTGTTGTTAGGATCATTATCCATTTGTAAAATCATCCTCTTCTCACCTTCAGCTTTTTTTTACAAATGGTGTTATGTTTGCATCAAGAATTTGTTGAAATTTCATTGAATCCATTCTTGATGCAAATATAACACCATCACAGTGAGAGTCAATATCCACAAATGGCGAAAACATGGAACAGTGGTGAACCTTCCCAGGAGGGGCCGGCCGACCAAAATTACCCCAAGAGCGCAGAGACAACTCATCCAAGAGGTCACAAAAGACCCCACAACAACATCCAAAGAACAGCAGGCCTCACTTTCCTCAGTTAAGGTCAGTGTTCATGACTCCACTATAATAATCTTTTTATTTATTATAGCGCCAACATACTGTATTCAGCAGCGCTTTGCAATTCAGACAATTTACAGACATTATCAGCACTGTCCCCATTGAGGCTCACAATCTACATTCCCTATCAGTATGTCCTTGGAGAGTGGGAGGAACCCGCAGGAAACCCACGCAAACACGAGGCGAACATACAAACTCCTTGCAGATGTTGTCCTTAGTGGGACAACAAGAAACAGACTGGGCAAAACTGGCATGCATGACAGAGATCCATGACGAAAACCACTGCCGAGCAAAAAGAACATAAAGGCTCGTCTCGGTTTTGCCAGAAAACATCTTGATGATCGTCAAGAGTTTTGGGAGAATACGCTGTGGACTGACGAGACAAAAGTTGAACTTTTTGGAAGGTGTATGTCCCATTACATCTGGCGTAGAAGTAACATGGCATTTCAGAAAAGGATCATCATACCAACAGTAAAATATGGTGGTGGTAGTGTGATGGTCTGGGGCTGTTTTTCTGCTTCAGGACCTGAAAGACTTGCTGTGGTAAATGGAACCATGAATTCTGCTGTCTACACAAAAGATCCTGAAGGAGAATGTCCGGCCATCTGTTCAGGACTTCAAGCCAAAGAGCACTTGGGTTATGCAGCAGGAGAATGATCCAAAACACACCAGCAAGTCCACCTCTGAATGGCTGAAGAAAAACAAAATTAAAGACTTTGGAGTGGCCTAGTCAAAGTCCTGACCTTAATCCGACTGAGATGCTGTGGCCGGACCTTACAAAGGCAGTTCATGCTCGGAAACTCTCCAATGTGGCTGAATTACAACAATTCTGCAAAGATGAGCGGCCAAAATTCCTCCAGAGCGTTGTAAAGATTCACTGCCAGTTATCACAAACGCTTGATTGCAGTTGTTGCTGGTAAGGGGCCAACCAGTTATGTTTAGGGGGCAATCACTTTTTCACACTGGGCCCTGTAGGTTTGGATTTCTTTTTCCCTTATTAATAAAGACCTTCATGTAAAAACTGCATTTTGTGGTTACTCGTGTTTTCTTTGTCTAATATTTACATTTGTTTTGTGATCTGAAACATTTAAGTGACAAACACGGAAAATAATAAGAAATCAGGAAGGGGGCAAACACTTTACACCAGTGTGTGTGTGTGTATATATACATTACACGCGTTGGAACAGGATGTGTATATACTGTACACCAGACCTGGGCAAACTGCAGTCCGCAGGTCATATCTAGCCCTCTGGCTGTTCCACAGGCAGCACCATATCCTCCCCCTACCTGCAGTCCGCAGGTCATATCTAGCCCTCTGGCTGTTCCACGGACAGCACCATGTCCTCCCCCTACCTGCAGTCCGCAGGTCATATCTAGCCCTCTGGCTGTTCCACGGACAGCACCATGTCCTCCCCCTACCTGCAGTCCGCAGGTCATATCTAGCCCTCTGGCTGTTCCACGGACAGCACCATGTCCTCCCCCCACCTGCCATCGCTCGCTGTCACAGCTATCCGCATCCTCAGGATGCAGACAGCGGTGAATACATTGGTGGATGACGGGGACGCCGGTTCCATCTTCCACCAATCAGTGTCTGAGACAGCAGATGTGATGACGTCATTTCATCCGGCTGCTGCGGAGACTCCATGCACAGGAGACAGGAGCAGAGCGCCGGGGGAACGGGAGAGGCGAGTATGTGGTGGTGTTTTTCATGTGTATGGGATATTTGTATGTATATAGGAGCCTATGTGGGGGGCTCGCGGTGTAAATAGTGAGGCTATGTGTGGGCTCATATTGTATATAGAGAGGCTCGCGGTGTAAATAGTGAGGCTATGTGTGGGCTCATATTGTATATAGAGAGGCTCACACTCTATATAGGAGGCTGTGTGCGGGCTCACACTCTATATAGGAGGCTGTGTGCGGGCTCACACTCTATATAGGAGGCTGTGTGCGGGCTCACACTCTATATAGGAGGCTGTGTGCGGGCTCACACTCTATATAGGAGGCTGTGTGCGGGCTCACACTCTATATAGGAGGCTGTGTGCGGGCTCACACTCTATATAGGAGGCTGTGTGCGGGCTCACACTCTATATAGGAGGCTGTGTGCGGGCTCACACTCTATATAGGAGGCTGTGTGCGGGCTCACACTCTATATAGGAGGCTGTGTGCGGGCTCACACTCTATATAGGAGGCTGTGTGCGGGCTCACACTCTATATAGGAGGCTGTGTGCGGGCTCACACTCTATATAGGAGGCTGTGTGCGGGCTCACACTCTATATAGGAGGCTGTGTGCGGGCTCACACTCTATATAGGAGGCTGTGTGCGGGCTCACACTCTATATAGGAGGCTGTGTGCGGGCTCACACTCTATATAGGAGGCTGTGTGCGGGCTCACACTCTATATAGGAGGCTGTGTGCGGGCTCACACTCTATATAGGAGGCTGTGTGCGGGCTCACACTCTATATAGGAGGCTGTGTGCGGGCTCACACTCTATATAGGAGGCTGTGTGCGGGCTCACACTCTATATAGGAGGCTGTGTGCGGGCTCACACTCTATATAGGAGGCTGTGTGCGGGCTCACACTCTATATAGGAGGCTGTGTGCGGGCTCACACTCTATATAGGAGGCTGTGTGCGGGCTCACACTGTATATAGGAGGCTGTGTGCGGGCTCACACTGTATATAGGAGGCTGTGTGCGGGCTCACACTGTATATAGGAGGCTGTGTGCGGGCTCACACTCTATATAGGAGGCTGTGTGCGGGCTTACACTGTATATAGGAGGCTGTGTGCGGGCTCACACTGTATATAGGAGGCTGTGTGCGGGCTCATATGATATATAGGGGGCTATGTGGGGGCTCATATAGGGGGATGTCAGCATAGTTAATTCTGCTCAATATTGTGATACAATCTAAATAATGTTAATATTGAGCAGAATTAATTTCAGCCTATTGGCTCGGGCCTCCACAACAGTCAGGGTCTCCTGTGGCCCCTCGTGAACATTAATTGCCCACTCTTGTTGTACGCTCAACTGTGAGTTCCCCAATAACCGGCCCAGTAGGGAAAAGAGCCGCAGCCTCATCCATCACTCGTCAGTCACTTGCGTAATTGTCCTGACGATTGGAGGCAGCGGAGTGTCGGTGGCAGCGGTGGGATCTGTGTTCTCTCCCCCGTTCCCTGACACTTGTGATCATGGACTCTTGAGTAACGATGGCTTCTCTTCTGCAGAGATGATATTTTTTGGTGAGTTTAACAAAGTCTCAATATAGAGAGGACATGCTAAAACCTGCACCTCTGTAGGATCTAGTCGGTAAATGGATTTGATGGTGCAGCTGACCTCATTGTCTTTCCTCAGTCGTCACCAAGGCTCCATCCATGATGGCATTCAGTGTGGTGATGCTCATGGAATTGTTGTTTACTTCTCCTCCCATTGCTCATCTGTCTCCAAACACTTTGACCTCAATCTTTTGCCACTGAAAATCAGAATTCTCCCCGTGCAAAAGAGAAATGGCTTCACTGTAATTATACGACTGCAAGAAGGAGGAGGTTACACTGGTTTCTACAGGATCCTCTGCTGCCCACACACAGATGAAGGCCACGTCCTGCAGACCACTAATGAGACCGTCTGCTTCCTCCGCTCACATCCGCGCTCAGATCTGATCCTCATGATTGGCAGATACTTCCAGTCACATCTTGATCCTCAGTCAGTCTCTGCCCCCACTGGGATCAAATCCTAGTAATCGTCCTCTTCCACCGCTCACATCACATCCACACTCAGGTCCGATGCTTCCGCCACTCAGGTCCACACTCGGACCAGATTCTCGCAGTCGGACGCTTTCCGGCTCGGAGCTCAGATCAGATGCGATTTTTGAGGTGGGACGCTTCCCAGGCTCGGGTCGGCGCGCGGATGTGATTCTCGGGGTCGGACGCTTCCCCGGCTCGGGTCTGCGCTCGGATGTGATTCTCGCGGTCGGACGCTTTCCGGCTCGGAGCTCAGATCAGATGTGATTCTTGCGGTCGGACGCTTTCCCGGCTCGGGTTGACGCTCGGATGTGATTCTCGCGGTCGGACGCTTCCCCGGCTCGGGACTGCGCTCGGATGCGATTCTCGGGGTCGGACGCTTCCCCGGCTCGGGACTGCGCTCGGATGCGATTCTCGGGGTCGGGCGCTTCCCCGGCTCGGGTCGGCGCTCGGAAGCGATTCTCGCGGTCGGACGCTTCCTCGGCTCGGAGCTTGAATGCGATTCTTGAGCTAGGACGCTACCCCGGCTCAGGTCAGGGCTCGGATGCAATTCTCGCGGTCCGACGCTTCCCCAGCTCGGGTCGGCGCTCGGATGCGATTCTCGCAGTCGGACGCTTCCCCGGCTCAGGTCGGCGCTCGGATGCGGTTCTCGCGGTCCGACGATTCCTCGGCTCAGGTCGGCGCTCGGATGCGATTCTCGCGGTCCGACGCTCGGATGCGATTCTCGCAGTCGGACGCTTCCCCGGCTCAGGTCGGCGCTCGGATGCGGTTCTCGCGGTCCGACGATTCCTCGGCTCAGGTCGGCGCTCGGATGCGATTCTCGCGGTCCGACGCTTCCTCGGCTCAGGTTGGCGCTCGGATGCGATTCTCGCGGTCCGACGCTTCCTTGGCTCAGGTCGGCGCTCGGATGCGATTCTCGCGGTCCGATGCTTCCTTGGCTCAGGTCGGCGCTCGGACGTTTCCTGCTGTCGGGTCCACGCTCGCATCAGATTCTTGTGGCTGGACGCTTTCTCCACTCAGGTCCGGTTCTCAATCGTTTTTTTTTCATTTATTCCTTATGATATCCTGTTAGCTTTGATACTGACCAGCAGATGAGTAATCTCGCTTTTCAGCATGCTGTAAAACTGAACATCACCCCCTCATCAGCGCGAGGGATAGATTTATTCGGTAAGATCGTGTTACATGCACATACAAAAAGATTGAAAACTGAACCTCCCCCATCTCTGCAGACCACATTGTGAGTAATGCTCTGCAGACGAGCGGCGGGGGAGGGGCCGGAATACAGAACGTTCACAGATCTACATCAATATACACAACTGTCCCACGATATGGCTCTTACACAGCAGAGCCTTCTGGTGCTGCAGAGACTACTGGACCTTCTTATATCGGCAGCACGCGGTTGTACTGACAACATGGCGGCTCGTCCCCTGAGCTCACACTCCAGGCAGCTCCGGTGTCTGCTGACCCCACACATCTGGCTAATGTCCAACGAGGCAGAAGGTGAAGATCTGACATCCCCCATACATGAGGCAAGTATGGCCGCCAGGAGACACATGGACACGTCCCTCCTGCACATCATCAGGCCTGGAGGAAAACCATGGTGAGGAGGCCTGCAGGGGGCAGAGGTGAGAGGGTCAGGAACGGAGGATTACCCAGACCCTAACCATGACTTCCACACAACCAGAGCTGCAGCAAGAGCTACACGCGAAGCTGCCAGAACACTGCTCCAATCACCGCCAGAGCTGCAGGAAGCAACCAGAAGATAGGACATGATGTAACAGCAGAATAGTGACTGCAGCTCTGGAGGATAAGACCTGATGGAGCAGAGCTGTGACTGCAGCTCTGGAGGTGACTGGAGGATAAGATGTAACAGCAGAATAGTGAGTGCAGCTCTGGAGGATAAGACCTGATGGAGCAGAGCTGTGACTTACCTAACACATAGGCAGCAACCAGTTTCTGGATGACGGAGACGTGGAGGTTTTCGTTGAGGAGGCTCCGGGGGTCCCCGTGCAGCGGCAGCATGAGCACCAGCAGCGCGATCAGCCCCACCAGGACGTAGAGACTGAAGAGTCCAGGAGACAGAGGGCGGGAAACACCTGGCACAAGAGACACCGGGTACAGGATAGGTAGAGATAAGCGGCGCTGGTGCCCCCTCACAGCTGCGCTCCTACCTTGCCGCATGGAGAAGAGGTGGGAGGGCGGCTGCCACGCTGCGGGGTCTCGCGCTCCTCGCTCTCTGGACTGCGGTTTAGTTGGGTGCAATGTGGCAGGAATGTCCTTACTCCCGACAACACCTCGTCCACCGCCCTCCTCCCACACCTCCACCCGGAACCGGTCCGGGGTGCCATAGTGCCGGGCGCGGATATCCCGATGCCGCGTGACTCTACGGGAGAATGAAGGGAAGGTGAGAGCAGAACGGCCAGAGATCCGCGCCAGCCGCACGTGTAATCCTGGGGCCATCCTGCACAAATATCCCTGAGTGCTCCTCTGGGCAGATGAGCCTTACCGCTCAGCCAGCTCCTCCTCCGGGTCTCACCGCTCAGCCAGCTCCTCCTCCGGGCCTCACCGCTCACTCGGCCCCTCCTCCGGGCCTCACCGCTCACTCGGCCCCTCCTCCGGGCCTCACCGCTCACTCGGCCCCTCCTCCGGGCCTCACCGCTCACTCGGCCCCTCCTCCGGGCCTCACCGCTCACTCGGCCCCTCCTCCGGGCCTCACCGCTCACTCGGCCCCTCCTCCGGGCCTCACCGCTCACTCGGCCCCTCCTCCGGGCCTCACCGCTCACTCGGCCCCTCCTCCGGGCCTCACCGCTCACTCGGCCCCTCCTCCGGGCCTCACCGCTCACTCGGCCCCTCCTCCGGGCCTCACCGCTCACTCGGCCCCTCCTCCGGGCCTCACCGCTCACTCGGCCCCTCCTCCGGGCCTCACCGCTCACTCGGCCCCTCCTCCGGGCCTCACCGCTCACTCGGCCCCTCCTCCGGGCCTCACCGCTCACTCGGCCCCTCCTCCGGGCCTCACCGCTCACTCGGCCCCTCCTCCGGGCCTCACCGCTCACTCGGCCCCTCCTCCGGGCCTCACCGCTCACTCGGCCCCTCCTCCGGGCCTCACCGCTCACTCGGCCCCTCCTCCGGGCCTCACCGCTCACTCGGCCCCTCCTCCGGGCCTCACCGCTCACTCGGCCCCTCCTCCGGGCCTCACCGCTCACTCGGCCCCTCCTCCGGGCCTCACCGCTCACTCGGCCCCTCCTCCGGGCCTCACCGCTCACTCGGCCCCTCCTCCGGGCCTCACCGCTCACTCGGCCCCTCCTCCGGGCCTCACCGCTCACTCGGCCCCTCCTCCGGGCCTCACCGCTCACTCGGCCCCTCCTCCGGGCCTCACCGCTCACTCGGCCCCTCCTCCGGGCCTCACCGCTCACTCGGCCCCTCCTCCGGGCCTCACCGCTCACTCGGCCCCTCCTCCGGGCCTCACCGCTCACTCGGCCCCTCCTCCGGGCCTCACCGCTCACTCGGCCCCTCCTCCGGGCCTCACCGCTCACTCGGCCCCTCCTCCGGGCCTCACCGCTCACTCGGCCCCTCCTCCGGGCCTCACCGCTCACTCGGCCCCTCCTCCGGGCCTCACCGCTCACTCGGCCCCTCCTCCGGGCCTCACCGCTCACTCGGCCCCTCCTCCGGGCCTCACCGCTCACTCGGCCCCTCCTCCGGGCCTCACCGCTCACTCGGCCCCTCCTCCGGGCCTCACCGCTCACTCGGCCCCTCCTCCGGGCCTCACCGCTCACTCGGCCCCTCCTCCGGGCCTCACCGCTCACTCGGCCCCTCCTCCGGGCCTCAACGCTCACTCGGCCCCTCCTCCGGGCCTCACCGCTCACTCGGCCCCTCCTCCATGCCTAACCACTCACTCGGCTGGCGCCCCCTCACATACTCACATGTCTATGCAGGAGTTCGGCCTGACGATCCCCTCGGCATCGATCACGGTATAACGCAGCGGAGCTGTGGACAGGACTGCAGAGAAGAAGAGATGGCGGTCACAGGACGGCTGCGCTCCGGCTCTGCGCAGTGCGTCTGCGGAGCGCCCCCTACCTTTGTATCGCAGCCCCCGGGGGAAGGGGTTGTACAGGGTGAGCACCTGCTTGTGGCTGCTCTGCTCGTCAGCGTAGAAGTCCAGAGCCGGAGGAAACACAAAGACGGGCAGAGCAGACAGCGAGGGGGGAACAGGCGCCGTCCTCCGCTCTGCTCCTGGCGCCCCCCGCTGCATGGCAGTGGTGACATCACATCCCGGAGGACACGAGACGAAGCGACACCCAGGGGCCTGCGGGAGACAGAAGGGTGAGCCGAACACACGGGACCCCGTGGCGGAGACATCACCGGTGACGTCATCAGGGAAGAGACTGAACCGCCAGGAGAGAGAGCGCCACGCCGCCAGGACGGTTAGGACAGCGCCACGCCGCCAGGAGAGAGAGCGCCACGCCGCCAGGAGAGAGAGCGCCACGCCGCCAGGAGAGAGAGCGCCACGCCGCCAGGAGAGAGAGCGCCACGCCGCCAGGAGAGAGAGCGCCACGCCGCCAGGAGAGTGTGACATCATTAGGACAGTGCCACGCCGCCAGGAGAGTGTGACATCATTAGGACAGTGCCACGCCGCCAGGACCGTCAGGACAGCGCCACGCCGACAGGAGAGAGAGCGCCACGCCGACAGGAGAGAGAGCCACACGCCGACAGGAGACAGAGCGCCACGCCGACAGGAGAGTGTGACATCATTAGGAGAGTGCCTCGCCGTCAGGAGAGCACCACGCCGCCAAGACCGTCAGGAGAGCGCCACACCCCCAGGAGAGCGCGACATCATCAGGAGCGTGACATCAGAATGCTATGCCATCAGGACAGTCAGGAGAGCACCACTCCGCCAGGACCGTCAGGAGAGCACCACGCCGCCAGAAGAGAGCCACGCCGCCAGGACAGCACCACGCCGCCAGGAGAGAGAGAGAGCCACGCCGCCAGGACCGCGCCACGCCGCCAGGACCGTCAGGAAAGCGCCACGCCGCCAGGACAGCGCCACGCCGCCAGGACCGTCAGGAAAACGCCACGCCGCCAGGACAGCGCCACGCCGCCAGGACCGTCAGGAAAGCGCCACGCCGCCAGGACAGCGCCACGCCGCCAGGACCGTCAGGAAAGCGCCACGCCGCCAGGACCGTCAGGAAAGCGCCACGCCGCCAGGACAGCGCCATGCCGCCAGGACCGTCAGGAGAGTGTGACATCATCAGTAGACACAGGAACACGTCACTGGCCGCTCGCACTATGATGTCACTGGCCACACACGTGAAATCACACACGAGAGAGGTTATACTATATGAGGAGACACGGATGACGTCACAGTGACGTCAGATGTCTAGTGCCATCTCCTATATAACTGTACAGACCGGCGGGGCTGTATACTCCTGTATACTCCCGGGACTGCAGCGTTACCTGCAGCTTCCGCCATCTCTCCGGTACTTCCCGGTGTTCTGCTCGATCGTTCTGATTGGTCAGAACTGACGTCACTCACTTGTTTACCGGGAATCATTCCACAGCACAGAGGCGGTGTCCTGTTCCCAGTACTATCATTGGCCAAGAGATAACCAATCAACATTGGCCGCTGCCGTTGCTTAGCAACAGGAAGAACCACCCTCTGCTATGACTTAACGCTGAAAACTTATTGCGCTGTCGCCATTTTCTCAGAGACCAAAATCCATTCAATAAAGGACAAATCATACACAAAATGGCCGCTGTCATGGAGACAAACTCGTCACGGATATTCTCTGTACCTGTTTTCTGTTCCGCTCATAGAAATACGAAGACAAGTCACACAACAGCCGGCAGAGGGCGACAAAGGACAAACAGAGAAGACTCAGCGGTGAAACTCCGTAAAGGAAGTGTCCCACTGGTTGCCATGGTAGCGGCCATAGCTTCTATCCATCTACACAGCCTTAGAGACTTATAAATAGCGGAAACGTTGTACCTGCGACATCCCCACATATTATACAGTATATATATTATATAGTGCCGACATACAGTGCAGTGTCCGGATATATCACCACACCATACCTCCCAACTTTTGAAGAAGAGAAAGAATTTTGGCCACGCCCCTGGACACACCCCAATCCACGCCCATTTACCATTTCTTTCTTCTCTGGTAGGAGGAGTTGTCAGAGGGGCGCTGGTAATGAGGGGCATTCAGCAGATGGCCCTCATCCCCCAATCCTGGTATGCATGGCCCCCTCATCCCAAACCTGGTATGCATGGCACCCCTCATCCCCCAATCCTGGTATGCATGGTACCCCTCATCCCCCAATCCTGGTATGCATGGTACCCCTCATCCCCCAATCCTGGTATGCATGGTACCCCCTCATCCCCCAATCCTGGTATGCATGGCACCCCTCATCCCCCAATCCTGGTATGCATGGTACCCCTCATCCCCCAATCCTGGTATGCATGGTACCCCTCATCCCCCAATCCTGGTATGCATGGTACCCCCTCATCCCCCAATCCTGGTATGCATGGCACCCCTCATCCCCCAATCCTGGTATGCATGGTACCCCTCATCCCCAATCCTGGTATGCATGGTCCCCTCATTCACCAATCCTGGTATGCATGGCCCCCTCATCCCAATCCTGGTATGCATGGCCCCCTGATCCCCCAATTCTGGTATGCATGGTACCCCCTCATCCCCCAATCCTGGTATGCATGGTACCCCCTCATCCCCCAATCCTGGTATGCATGGAACCCCTCATCCCCCAATCCTGGTATGCATGGCACTCCTCATCCCCAATCCTGGTATACATGGCACCCCTCATCCCCCAATCCTGGTATGCATGGTACCCCTCTTCCCCCAATCCTGGTATGCATGGTACCCCTCATCCCCAATCCTGGTATGCATGGTCCCCTCATTCACCAATCCTGGTATGCATGGCCCCCTCATCCCAATCCTGGTATGCATGGCCCCCTGATCCCCCAATCCTGGTATGCATGGTACCCCCTCATCCCCCAATCCTGGTATGCATGGCCCCCTCATCCCCCAATCCTGGTATGCATGGTACCCCCTCATCCCCCAATCCTGGTATGCATGGCACCCCTCATCCCCCAATCCTGGTATGCATGGCACCCCTCATCCCCAATCCTGGTATGCATGGCACCCCTCATCCCCAAATCCTGGTATGCATGGTACCCCTCATCCCCCAATCCTGGTATGCATGGTACCCCTCATCCCCAATCCTGGTATGCATGGTCCCCTCATTCACCAATCCTGGTATGCATGGTACCCCTCATCCCCCAATCCTGGTATGCATGGCCCCCTCATCACCCAATCCTGGTATGCATGGTACCCCCTCATCCCCCAATCCTGGCATGCATGGCACCCCTCATCCCCCAATCCTGGTATGCATGGCACCCCTCATCCCAATCCTGGTATGCATGGCACCCCTTATCCCCCAATCCTGGTATGCATGGTACCCCTCAACCCCCAATCCTGGTATGCATGGTACCCCTCATCCCCAATCCTAGTATGCATGACCCCCTCATCCCAATCCTGGTATGCATGGCCCCCTCATCCCTATCCTGGTATGCATGGCACCCCTCATCCCCAATCCTGGTATGCATGGCCCCCTCATCCCTATCCTGGTATGCATGGCCCCTCATCCCTATCCAGGTATGCATGGCCCCCTCATCCCTATCCTGGTATGCATGGCATCCCTCATCCCCAATTCTGGTATGCATGGCCCCCTCATCCCAATCCTGGTATGCATGGCCCCCTCTTCCCCCAATCCTGGTATGCATGGTACCCGTCATCCCCCAATCCTGGTATGCATGGTACCCCCTCATCCCCCAATCCTGGTATGCATGGCACCCCTCATCCCCCAATCCTGGTATGCATGGCACCCCTCATCCCCCAATCTTAGTATGCATGGCACCCCTCATCCCCAATCCTGGTATGCATGGCACCCCTCATCCCCCAATCCTGGTATGCATGGTACCCCTCATCCCCAATCCTGGTATGCATGGCTCCCTCATCCCAATCCTGGTACGCATGGCCCCCTCATCCCCCAATCCTGGTATGCCTGGTACCCCCTCATCCCCCAATCCTGGTATGCCTGGTACCCCCTCATCCCCCAATCCTGGTATGCATGGCCCCCTCATCCCAATCCTGGTATGCATTGCACCCCTCATCCCCCAATCCTGGTATGCATGGTACCCTCTCATCCCCCAATCCTGGTATGCATGGCACCCCTCATCCACCAATCCTGGTATGCATGGCACCCCTCATCCCCAATCCTGGTATGCATGGCACCCCTCATCCCCCAATCCTGGTATGCATGGTACCCCTCATCCTCCAATCCTGGTATGCATGGCACCCCTCATCCCCAATCCTGGTATGCATGGTCCCCTCATCCCCAATCCTGGTATGCATGGTCCCCTCATTCACCAATCCTGGTATGCATGGCCCCCTCATCCCAATCCTGGTATGCATGGCCCCCTGATCCCCCAATTCTGGTATACATGGTATCCCCTCATCCCCCAATCCTGGTATGCATGGTACCCCCTCATCCCCCAATCCTGGTATGCATGGCCCCCTCATCCCAATCCTGGTATTCATGGCACCCCTCATCCCCCAATCCTGGCATGCATGGTACCCCCTCATCCCCCAATCCTGGTATGCATGGCACCCCTCATCCCCCAATCCTGGCATGCATGGCACCCCTCATCCCCAATCCTGGTATGCATGGCACCCCTCATCCCCCAATCCTGGTATGCATGGTACCCCTCTTCCCCCAATCCTGGTATGCATGGTACCCCTCATCCCCAATCCTGGTATGCATGGTCCCCTCATTCACCAATCCTGGTATGCATGGCCCCCTCATCCCAATCCTGGTATGCATGGCCCCCTGATCCCCCAATCCTGGTATGCATGGTACCCCCTCATCCCCCAATCCTGGTATGCATGGCCCCCTCATCCCCCAATCCTGGTATGCATGGTACCCCCTCATCCCCCAATCCTGGTATGCATGGTACCCCCTCATCCCCCAATCCTGGTATGCATGGCACCCCTCATCCCCAATCCTGTTATGCATGGCACCCCTCATCCCCCAATCCTGGTATGCATGGTACCCCTCATCCCCCAATCCTGGTATGCATGGTACCCCTCATCCCCAATCCTGGTATGCATGGTCCCCTCATTCACCAATCCAGGTATGCATGGTACCCCTCATCCCCCAATCCTGGTATGCATGGCCCCCTCATCACCCAATCCTGGTATGCATGGTACCCCCTCATCCCCCAATCCTGGCATGCATGGCACCCCTCATCCCCCAATCCTGGTATGCATGGCACCCCTCATCCCAATCCTGGTATGCATGGCACCCCTCATCCCCCAATCCTGGTATGCATGGTACCCCTCAACCCCCAATCCTGGTATGCATGGTACCCCTCATCCCCAATCCTAGTATGCATGGCCCCCTCATCCCAATCCTGGTATGCATGGCCCCCTCATCCCTATCCTGGTATGCATGGCACCCCTCATCCCCAATCCTGGTATGCATGGCCCCCTCATCCCTATCCTGGTATGCATGGCACCCCTCATCCCAATCCTGGTATGCATGGCCCCCTCATCCCTATCCTGGTGTGCATGATCCCCTCAGACCTAATCCTGGTATGCATGGCCCCCTCACCCCAGTCGTGGTATGCATGGCCCCCTCATCCCTATCCGGGTATGCATGGCCCCCTCATCACTATCCTGGTATGCATGGCACCCCTCATCCACAATACTGGTATGCATGGCACCCTTCATCCCCCTATCCTGGTATGCATGGCCCCCTAATCCCCCAATCCTTGTATGCATAGCCCCATCATCCCTGTCCTGATATACGTGGCCCCCTCATTACCTGTACACTATACACTATATACAATGCTCCTGTGTATAATGTCACTGGTGAGCCCTGTATTACCTGTACACTATACACTATATACAGAGCTCCTGGGTATGTCACTGGTGATCACTGTATTACCTGTACACTATATACAGAGCTCCTGTGTATAATGTCACTGGTGATCACTGTATTACCTGTACACTATACACTATATACAGAGCTCCTGTGTATAATGTCACTGGTGATCACTGCATTATCTGTACACTATATACAGAGCTCCTGTGTATAATGTCACTGGTGATCACTGTATTACCTGTACACTATACACTATATACAGAGCTCCTGTGTATAATGTCACTGGTGTTCACTGTATTATCTGTACATTATATACAGAGCTCATGTGTATAATGTCACTGGTGATCACTGTACTACCTGTACACTGACACTATATACAGAGCTCCTGTGTATAATATCACTCGTGATCACTGTATTACCTGTACACTGACAATATATACAGAGCTCCTGTCTATAATGTCACTGGTGATCACTGTATTACCTGTACACAATACAGTATATACAGAGCTCCTGTCTATAATGTCACTGGTGATCACTGTATTACCTGTACACAATACAGTATATACAGAGCTCCTGTCTATAATGTCACTGGTGATCACTGTATTACCTCTACACTATACACTATATACAGAACTCCTGTGTATAATGTCACTGGTGATCACTGTATTACCTGTACACTGACACTATATACAGAGCTCCTGTGTATAATGTCACGGGTAATCACTGTATTACCTGTACACTATACACTATATACAGAGCTCCTGTGTATAATGTCACTGGTGATCACAGTATTATCTGTACACTATACACTATATACAGAGCTCCTGTGTATAATGTCACTGGTGATCCCTGTATTACCTGTACACTATATACAGAGCTCCTGTGTATAATGTCACTGGTGATCCCTGTATTACCTGTACACTGACACTATATACAGAGCTCCTGTGTATAATGTCACTGGTGATCACCGTATTACCTGTATACTGACACTATATACAGAGCTCCTTTGTATAATGTCATTGGTGATCACTGTATTACCTGTACACTGACACTATATACAGAGCTCCTGTGTATAATGTCACTGGTGATCCCTGTATTACCTGTACACTGACACTATATACAAAGCTCCTGTGTATAATGTCACTGGTGAGCCCTGTATTACCTGTACACTATACACTATATACAGAGCTCCTGGGTATGTCACTGGTGATCACTGTATTACCTGTACACTATATACAGAGCTCCTGTGTATAATGTCACTGGTGATCACTGTATTACCTGTACACTATACACTATATACAGAGCTCCTGTGTATAATGTCACTGGTGATTACTGTATTATCTGTACACTATATACAGAGCTCCTGTGTATAATGTCACTGGTGATCACTGTATTACCTGTACACTATACACTATATACAGAGCTCCTGTGTATAATGTCACTGGTGTTCACTGTATTATCTGTACATTATATACAGAGCTCATGTGTATAATGTCACTGGTGATCACTGTACTACCTGTACACTGACACTATATACAGAGCTCCTGTGTATAATATCACTGGTGATCACTGTATTACCTGTACACTGACAATATATACAGAGGTCCTGTCTATAATGTCACTGGTGATCACTGCATTACCTGTACACAATACAGTATATACAGAGCTCCTGTCTATAATGTCACTGGTGATCACTGTATTACCTGTACACTATACACTATATACAGAGCTCCTGTGTATAATGTCACTGGTGATCACTGTATTATCTGTACACTGACACTATATACAGAGCTCCTGTGTATAATGTCACTGGTAATCACTGTATTACCTGTACACTATACACTATATACAGAGCTCCTGTGTATAATGTCACTGGTGATCACAGTATTACCTGTACACTATACACTATATACAGAGCTCCTGTGTATAATGTCACTGGTGATCCCTGTATTACCTGTACACTATATACAGAGCTCCTGTGTATAATGTCACTGGTGATCCCTGTATTACCTGTACACTGACACTATATACAGAGCTCCTGTGTATAATGTCACTGGTGATCACTGTATTACCTGTATACTGACACTATATACAGAGCTCCTTAGGGGGGGCCTAAATGGGGGGGTACTGTAGCGCCGGCTTCCCTGCCCTCTGCTAGGCAGGGACGCTGTTCCCCTCACCTCTCTGCTCCGTGCCCGGCGTCCTCCTCCCGCTCTGCTGGCAGCGCGCGCTCCTTCCCGGCCACTGTGCTTAGGGCGCGCGCGCGCGCTCTCCCTCCCTCTTAAAGGGGCCGCGCGCGCCGTCCTAAGGAGTCCCCGGCCAATGGCCGGAGGACTTCACCATATATAAGGCACCTCCTCCAAAATGGAGGTGCCCGAGCAATGTTGTTGCACTGTTCACTACTCTGCTTCAGCCCTCAGGTCCCGTTGCCAGTTACCTGCCAGATACCTGCCAGATTCCTGCCAGCTTGCTGTCTTATTCCTGCCTGATATTCTGCTACCTGCCTGCTAGCCTGAGGTCCGACGGTCTGCCTTACTACTCCTGTCAGTCTGTCTAAGGACCAGCTTGCCCGCTCACCTGGGAGCGCACATCAACTACCTGCCTGCTTGCCTGAGGTCCGACGGTCTGCCTTCCAACTCTTGTCAGTCTGTCTATGGACCAGCTTGCCCGCTCACCTGGGAGCGCACATCTGCTACCTGCCTGCTAGCCTACCTGGAGGCTCTGCCGTCACGTGCTGTGACCACCTGCCTGTCCAGTGACTCCTGCCCGCTCACCTGGGAGCGCTCATCTGCTGCCTGTCTGCTAGCCTACCTGGAGGCTCTGCCGTCACGTGCTGTGACCACCCGCCTGTCCAGAGACTTCTGCCCGCTCACCTGGGAGCGCTCATCTGCCGCCTGTCTGTTGGTCTTCCTGGAGGCTCCGCCGTCACATGCTGTGACCACCCGTTTATCCAGAGACTCTCGCCTGCTCACCTGGGAGCTCACGTCTACCATCAGCCGCCACAGGTCGTACCAACCCTTTACCCAGAGACTGCCCCGGTCACTTGCCGTGACCATCTGCCCGTTCACCCAGAGACTGCCCCGGTCACTTGCCGTGACCATCTGCCCGTTCACCCAGAGACTGCCCCGGTCACTTGCCGTGACCATCTGCCCGTTCATCCAGAGACTGCCCCGGTCACTTGCCGTGACCTCCTGCCCGTTCTTCTAGAGACTGTCCCGGTCACCTGCTGTGACTGCCTGCCTGGTCGCCACCCGCTCCCTTACAAGGACCGCCCCCTTGTATAGTAGCTCAGAGGTTCCGCCTCCCAGACCCGTTACAGTTTGCTCGGGCCATGGAACCCGGTGGCACCCAAGCTCCCTCGCTCTCGGACCTGTGTCATGAACTGTCCCGTCAGAGGTCCCAACAGGAGTCCATCCTGGGTCACCTGCGGAATGTCAATTCTCGCCTGGACACTCTGACTGCTCCGCCAGCAACCTCCGCCAGTGCCATGACTCGCAATCCGGCAGCTCCGCTGTCCACTAATACCATGGTATCCTACCCCGGACCCCGGCTTTCTGCACCTCCTCGCTTCGGAGGCGACTCCGCCCAGGCTCGGGGCTTCATAAATCAGTGCACCCTGCACTTTGAACTCCTGTCCCACCAGTTTAACTCCGACCGGGCCAAAATTGCCTTCATCATGTCCCATCTCACCGGGGAGGCCCTGGCCTGGCTAAATCCTCTATGGGAGAGAGGAGACCCCCTGGTGTCCGACTTGCCTGCCTTTCTCATGGCTTTCCGGAAAGTCTTCGACGAACCCGGACGGAAGACCTCATCCGCATCATCACTGCTACGCCTCCGTCAGGGAGGTCTCACCGTGGGCCAATATGCCATACGGTTCCGTACCCTTGCCTCGGAGCTGGCCTGGGATAACGACGCTCTGGTATCCGTCTTCTGGGAGGGTCTGTCCGGCCGTATTAAAGATGAACTTGCCGGTCGGGACATTCCTACTACTCTCGATGACCTAATAACTCTTGCCACCCGGATTGACCTACGGTTCCAGGAGCGTGCCAAAGAGGTCACCCGTGAGAGGAGGTTTCCACGTCTAGCTCCTACTTTTCAGAAATCCGTCTCTCCCCAGGTACACTCTCCTGAGCCTATGCAGGTCGACCAGACCAAGATGGTCAAAACCCGTCAGGACTTACGCCGTGCCGAGGGGAGCTGCTTCTACTGTGGCAGTAAGGAGCACCGGATCCGTGCCTGCCCGGGGAGGTCGGGAAACGCCTGTGTCTAGGTTCGCTCAGAGAGGTCGACCTAGACAAGAATAAATCCTCTCCATCTCTGCTGCTGTCAGTCTCAATTGTCTGCGGGGAGAACCGTTATTTCGAACTAGCCCAACTTGACTCTGGAGCAGCCGGGAATCTTATTTCACAGTCCCTGGTAGAGAAATACCGCATCCCCACCAAACCTCTGGCTGTACCCTTGTCTGTTGCTGCCGTGGATGGGGGTCTCTTACCACGCCCCATCCAACTCATCACCGAATCCATTACTCTGCAGGTGGGAATGCTGCATTCTGAGAGTATCTCCTTTCATGTTCTGCCTGGACTCTCTCACGCCCTCTTGCTAGGTCTACCTTGGCTCCAGAGACATGCACCCGTGCTTGACTGGCAGACCGGAGAAGTCCTTCGCTGGGGACAGGACTGCCATAAGACCTGTCTGGTTCCCGTCCATCCCGTCCGTCCTTCTCCTACCCCAGCTAATCTACCTGGACTTCCGATTCCTTATTGGTCTTATGCTGATGTCTTTAATAAAAAGGAGGCAGAGACACTACCCCCTCATAGACCATACGACTGCCCTATCGACCTGTTACCTGGTACTACTCCTCCCCGTGGGCGTATTTATCCATTATCCGCTGCTGAGACCCGGTCGATGTCCGAATATATTGAGGAGAATCTGGCCAGGGGATTCATCCGGAAATCTACCTCCCCGGCGGGAGCAGGCTTCTTTTTCGTCAAAAAGAAGGACAGCTCTCTCCGTCCCTGTATAGACTATAGAGGCCTTAACCAGATCACGGTGAAGAATAAGTACCCCCTTCCGCTCATTCCGGAGTTATTTGATCGTCTGAGGGGGGCTAGAATCTTCACCAAACTGGACCTCCGTGGGGCGTACAACCTGGTTCGTATCCGTCAGGGAGATGAATGGAAGACGGCATTCAACACCCGGGACGGCCACTATGAATATCTGGTAATGCCCTTTGGTCTCTGTAACGCTCCTGCCGTATTTCAAGAGTTGGTCAATGACATCTTCCGGGACCTTCTCTACTCCTGCGTAGTGGTGTACCTGGACGACATCTTGGTCTTCTCTCCGGATCTCCAGACTCACCGGAGGGACGTTCGTCAGGTCCTGCTCAGGCTCAGGCAGAATCACCTCTTCGCTAAATACGAGAAGTGCCTCTTTGAGCAGACCTCGCTTCCGTTTTTGGGCTACATTATTTCTCAGACCGGCCTACGAATGGATCCAGAGAAACTGTCTGCCATCGAGAAATGGCCTCGACCGGAGGCGGTTCCTGGGCTTCGCCAACTACTACCGCCTCTTCATACCGCACTTCTCTTCCCGGACTGCCCCAATTTCCGCGCTCACCCGTAAGGGTACTAATCCCAAAGAGTGGCCGCCCGAAGCAGAGGAGGCCTTTCTTTCCTTAAAACAGGCCTTCTCTTCCGCCCCGGTGCTGCATCACCCGGACGGCAACAAGCAGTTCTTCCTGGAAGTTGACGCCTCCTCCTCTGGAGCCGGAGCGGTACTTACTCAAAAATCATCTTCCGGGAGGATGGTAACTTGCGGCTTCTTCTCTAAACTCTTCTCCTCCTCAGAGCGCAATTATTCCATAGGAGACCGAGAGTTATTGGCCATCAAACTGGCATTGGAGGAGTGGCGTTACCTGCTCGAGGGGGCTCTTCACCCGGTAATAATTTACACTGACCACAAGAACTTGGCTTACCTCCAGCATGCCCAGAGACTTAACCCGCGCCAAGCCCGGTGGTCCTTGCTTTTTCTCGCTTTGATTTTGTTCTTCATTTTCGCCCGGCTGACAAAAACGTCAAGGCGGACGCCTTGTCTCGATCCTTTCTGGTGTCTGATCTCGAGGAAGATCCGAAACACATCATCGATCCCGCCAGAGTAATGCAGGTGGCTCCCGTGAGTCTAAATCGTCTCCCTCCCGGAAAGACGTTCGTATCAGTACCTGATCGGGAGAAGATCCTTCACTGGGGTCACTCGTCTAAACTGGCTGGCCACGCCGGTCAGAAAAAGACCCTCCAGCTTATTACCCGGCACTACTGGTGGCCTACCCTGCACAAGGACGTAATAGACTTTGTTTCTGCCTGTGTGTCCTGCGCCCGCAACAAGGTTCCGAGACATCTGCCAGCCGGTCGCCTCCTTCCGCTTTCTGTACCTGCTGCCCCCTGGCAGCATATAGCAATGGACTTTATAACTGACCTCCCAGTCTCTGCCGGTTGTACGGTCATTTGGGTGGTCGCTGACCGCTTCTCCAAGATGGCTCATTTCGTTCCCCTGCCAGGCCTCCCGTCTGCACCCGAGCTAGCGAAAGACTTTATTCGTCACATCTTTCGTCTTCATGGCCTGCCCCTCCACATCGTGTCGGATCGTGGGGTACAGTTCACCTCACGCTTCTGGAGAGCCACTTGTAAACTGCTAGACGTCACCCTGGACTTCTCTTCCGCTTACCACCCACAGTCCAATGGTCAAGTGGAGCGGATCAATCAGAACCTGACCAGTTACCTCCGGCACTTCGTTAATGCCCATCATTCAGACTGGGTGGATCTCCTACCATGGGCCGAGTTCTCTTATAACAATCACGAGAGCGAATCCTCCTCCAAATCCCCGTTTTTTGTAGTCTTCGGTCAGCATCCTCGGATTCCTTTTCCTGTCTCCACCTCTGTGGACAACCCGGCTGCGGAATCTCTCGTTAGCAAATTTTCCTCCATTTGGGAGAGTACCCGATCCGCACTCCTTCAGTCGTCCGAACGGATGAAAAGACACGCTGACAAAAAACGCCTGGATCCTCCACAATTTCGTCCTGGAGATAAAGTCTGTCTCTCATCTAAATATGTCCGACTCAAGATACCTTCTTACAAGTTAGGGCCTCGGTTCATCGGTCCTCTGGAGGTCATCAGTCAGATCAACCCGGTGGCCTATAAATTGAAACTCCCGGCCAACTTACGGATCCCTAACTCCTTCCATGTATCTCTCCTCAAACCTGTGGTACTTAACTCTTTTTCCAAGTCTACAGGTACGCCTCCTGCTCCGGTTTCTGCTGAGGACGAGTTTGAGGTAGAGAACATTCTTGCCACCAAAAGGGTAAGAGGAAAGACCTTTTTTCTAGTAGATTGGAAGGGGTTTGGTCCTGAGGAGAGAACGTGGGAGCCCCAGGAGAACATCCATGCCCCGCTCATCCTTGCTAAATTTCTGTCTGGCCTAAAAAAGGGGGGGCCTAAAGGGGGGGGTACTGTAGCGCCGGCGTCCCTGCCCTCTGCTAGGCAGGGACGCTGTTCCCCTCACCTCTCTGCTCCGTGCCCGGCGTCCTCCGCCCGCTCTGCTGGCAGCGCGCGCTCCTTCCCGGCCACTGTGCTTAGGGTGCGCGCGCGCGCGCTCTCCCTCCCTCTTAAAGGGGCCGCACGCGCCGTCCTAAGGAGTCCCCGGCCAATGGCCGGAGGACTTCACCATATATAAGGCACCTCCTCCAAAATGGAGGTGCCCGAGCAATGTTGTTGCACTGTTCACTACTCTGCTTCAGCCCTCAGGTCCCGTTGCCAGTTACCTGCCAGATACCTGCCAGATTCCTGCCAGCTTGCTGTCTTATTCCTGCCTGATATTCTGCTACCTGCCTGCTTGCCTGAGGTCCGACGGTCTGCCTTCCAACTCTTGTCAGTCTGTCTATGGACCAGCTTGCCCGCTCACCTGGGAGCGCACATCTGCTACCTGCCTGCTAGCCTACCTGGAGGCTCTGCCGTCACGTGCTGTGACCACCTGCCTGTCCAGTGACTCCTGCCCGCTCACCTGGGAGCGCTCATCTGCTGCCTGTCTGCTAGCCTACCTGGAGGCTCTGCCGTCACGTGCTGTGACCACCCGCCTGTCCAGAGACTTCTGCCCGCTCACCTGGGAGCGCTCATCTGCCGCCTGTCTGTTGGTCTTCCTGGAGGATCCGCCGTCACATGCTGTGACCACCCGTTTATCCAGAGACTCTCGCCTGCTCACCTGGGAGCTCACGTCTACCATCAGCCGCCACAGGTCGTACCAACCCTTTACCCAGAGACTGCCCCGGTCACTTGCCGTGACCATCTGCCCGTTCACCCAGAGACTGCCCCGGTCACTTGCCGTGACCATCTGCCCGTTCACCCAGAGACTGCCCCGGTCACTTGCCGTGACCATCTGCCCGTTCACCCAGAGACTGCCCCGGTCACTTGCCGTGACCATCTGCCCGTTCATCCAGAGACTGCCCCGGTCACTTGCCGTGACCTCCTGCCCGTTCTTCTAGAGACTGTCCCGGTCACCTGCTGTGACTGCCTGCCTGGTCGCCACCCGCTCCCTTACAAGGACCGCCCCCTTGTATAGTAGCTCAGAGGTTCCGCCTCCCAGACCCGTTACAGCTCCTTTGTATAATGTCACTGGTGATCCCTGTATTACCTGTACACTGACACTATATACAGAGCTCCTGTGTATAATATCAATGATGATCACTTATTACCTGTACACTGACACTATATACAGAGCTCCTGTGTATAATGTCACTGGTGATCACTGTATTACCTGTACACTGACACTATATACAGAGCTCCTGTGTATAATGTCACTGGTGATCCCTGTATTACCTGTACACTATACACTATATACAGAGCTCCTGTGTATAATGTCACTGGTGATCACTGTATTACCTGTACACTATATACATAGCTCCCGTGTATAATGTCACTGGTGATCACTGTATTACCTATACATTGACACTATATACAGAGCTCCTGTGTATAATGTCACTGGTGGTCACTGTATTACCTGTAAATTATACACTATATACAGAGCTCCTGTGTAAAATGTCACTGGTGATCACTGTATTACCTGTACACTATATACAGAGCTCTTGGTATAATGTCACTGGTGATCACTGTATTACCTGTACACTATACACTATATACAGAGCTCCTGTGTATAATGTCACTGGTGTTCACTGTATTATCTGTACATTATATACTGAGCTCATGTGTATAATGTCACTGGTGATCACTGTACTACCTGTACACTGACACTGTTATGTTCTGCTACCAAAGCTAAGGAAAGAGAGGAGATCTGTCCCTACTATAAGACTCAGCTGAATCCCTACGATGTAACAGGGAACCTGATCCTGCGATCAGACCTGCTAAAGTCCTAATCTAGTCTGTACGGAGACCTATAGATGTGAGGAGGGAATCCCTACAAGTACTAAGGACTGGGAGGAATATGGGACACCTCCTAACAGAAATAGTAGCAGACAGACGAACAAACAAAATAGATAGAACATAGAGGTCCGTAGACCAAGCAAACTAACAGAGTTAGATACAGAGCACAGGCTAGCTAGAAAGTAGATATACAATGAAGTCCAGCAAAGCCAGAAGGGCGGAGCAGGATTAAATAGGCCAACAAGGTCATGTGACCAGCAAAGGAAAAAAAAACTAACAGCAAGGTTCTAACAGTACCCCCCCTTCTAAGAGGATCCTCCGGATCCCCTAGGACCAGGCTTATCAGGAAATCTCCTGTGAAACGCTCTGATAAGTCTGGACGCGGAAACATCATCTGACCTCACCCAAGAGTTATCCTCGGGTCCGAAACCTTTCCAGGCCACAAGATACTGCAAACTACCTCTATACCGTCTAGAGTCAAGGATGCGAGAAATTTCATATTCCCCGTCCTCCACCACCGGAGGAACAGAGGCAGAGGCGTCACCATCCGACACAACAGCTTTTTTTAACAGAGAGACATGAAAGACCGGATTAATTCTCCAGGAGGTAGGAACCTCCAACCTAACAGCAGATTGGTTGACAACCTGAAGCACCTTAAAGGGCCCTACAAACTTGGGACCCAATTTCTTAGAAGGAATCCTCAACCGCAGATTCCTAGAGGACAACCAAACCATGTCACCAACAGCGAACAAAACCTCCTGTCGTTTCCTATCAAAGTAGTCTTTAGATTTTCTGTTGGCCTCCTGAAGATTACCACGCACATCCGTCCAAACTCTTTCCAAATCACCGGAAAAATTCTCCTCCTCAGGCACGGTAGATCCCAACTTGGAGAACGACCCAAACGACGGATGTCTCCCAGAACAACAAAAAAAAGGCGAACAACCAGCAGAAGAAGATGTATGATTGTTCAGAGCAAATTCGGCAAGTGGCAGAAACTCAGACCACCCCTCTTGATTGTCTGCCACAAAACAACGCAAGAACTGCTCAACATCCTGGTTTTTCCTTTCTGTCTGGCCATTAGATTCAGGATGATATCCGGACGAAAACGACAAATGAATTCCCAACCTGTCACAAAAGGCACGCCAAAAACGAGCCACGAACTGAGGACCCCTATCAGAAACAATGTCAGTAGGAACGCCATGAAGTCTGACAATTTCCTTGACAAAGGCCTTAGCGAGAGTTTTAGCGCAGGGCAGTTTGACGAAGGGAACCAAGTGACACATCTTGCTAAAACGGTCCACGACCACCCAGATGACAGTAAAACCCTCAGAGGAGGGAAGGTCAGTTATAAAGTCCATAGCCAAATGTGTCCAAGGAGCACTGGGGACCTCCAAAGGACAAAGCAACCCCGCAGCAGGAGTATGTGAGGACTTAGATCTAGCACATATAGTACATTGGCGCACCCACTTAATGACTTCCTTCTGCCATCCAGGCCACCAAAAACTGCGACCCACCAGTCTCTTGGTCTCAGAGATTCCGGGATGACCTGCCAACCGAGATTCGTGACACTCAACAAACAAATCTCTCCTAAAGGTCCCAGGCACAAACAACCTCCCATGAGGAGTGTTAGATGGGGCATTCTCCTGTGCTTTAAGAATCTCATCTTCCAAAACGGAGTCTAAAGCAGCTATCACAACACCTTCTTGTAAAATGTTTTCCTCTTTCTCAGCACCGACTATGGGAGAAAAACTGCGAGACAAGGCATCCGCCTTAACATTCTTAGTACCAGGGATGTAAGTAACGGAGAAATTAAACCGCGAGAAAAACAGTGCCCACCTAGCCTGACGGGCATTCAGGCGCTTGGCAGCATCAAGATATATCAGATTTTTATGATCCGTAAGAACCTGAACGGGAAATTCCGCACCTTCCAAGAAGTGGCGCCAGTGTTCAAATGCGAGTTTAATAGCCAATAATTCCCGATTACCAATATCGTAATTCAGTTCAGTCTCCGAAAATTTTTTTGAAAAAAAGGCACAGGGATGTAATCCATCCCCGTTATCCTGAGACAATACTGCGCCAACCCCCACAGAGGAAGCATCAACCTCAACCAAAAACGGCCTAGTAACATCAGGCTGCATAAGGATGGGAGCAGAGGTGAACCTCTCCTTGAGATACACAAAAGCTTCAATAGCCTCAGAAGACCACTGAACCGCATCAGCACCTTTCCTGGTGAGATCAGTCAGAGGTTTGACAATACTAGAAAAAATTTTTATGAATTTTCTGTAGTAATTGGCGAAACCCAAAAACCTCTGTATCGATTTCAAACCAATAGGCCTAGGCCATTCCTGCACAGCCTGAACCTTAACCGGATCCATCTCAAAACCTTTGCTGGAGATAATGTAGCCCAAAAAACTAATTCTCTGTACAGCGAACTCACATTTCTCCAGCTTAGCAAAAAGCGAATTGTCCATTAATAACTGTAATACCTCACGCACGCTCCGCCAATGAGACTCCAGATCTGGCGAATAAATCAAAATGTCATCCAAATACACAACCACATTTTTACCGATCAAAGGTCTAAGGATGTCATTAATCAGATTCTGAAAAAATGCAGGAGCATTAGTAAGACCAAAAGGCATAACCAGATTCTCAAAATGACCCACAGGAGTGTTAAAAGCAGTCTTCCATTCATCACCCTCCTTCATACGCAACAGATTGTATGCCCCCTTAAGGTCAATTTTAGAGAACCACTTGGCCCCCAATAACTGGTTAAACAGATCAGGAATCAATGGCAGTGGGTAAGGATTGCGTACCGTAATTTTGTTAATCTCACGAAAATCCAGACAAGGACGTAAACCGCCGTCCTTTTTTTTTTACAAAAAAAAATCCAACCGCCACAGGAGACTTAGAGGGCCTAATGTGACCGGCGGCCAAACTTGTCTGTATGTATTCCTCCAAAGCCTTCCTCTCAGGAATGGTAAGGTTAAATAAACGACTTTTAGGAAGAGTCGCTCCAGGGACAAATTCAATAGAACAATCATAGTCTCTATGGGGAGGCAAAACCTGCGATTCCTTCTCAGAAAAAACTCTCCAAAAATCCTGAATAGGAACAGGCAATTCTCCCCTATCCAAAGCTGCAATACGCCCGTTACAACACTTGTCATAACATTTATGGCTCCAGGATTTAATTTCACTGGTAGACCAATCCAGTACAGGATTGTGAAATTTTAACCAGGGCAAACCCAATATTACTGGAGAAGGCAAGTTATTCAACACTACCAAATCCAATTTCTCATGGTGAACACCATTAATAGTGAGAGGAAATTCACTGACCTTGAGAGTAATATTCTTCAAAGGGGAACCATCCACAGAAACCACAGCAATGGGGGATGATAAAGGTTCAGGTTTTAAATTGAGTTTTTCCACGAATCCCCCATCAATTACATTCAGTGTAGACCCGCAATCAACAAACACCCGAAATTCCATTAATTTTTCCTGAGCAATCGTGGAAGCAGCTAAAAATATACCCTTGGAATTTAAACAGGCAATACGGGCGTGACTGACCATTTTTTTTTCTTTCTTCATACGAAGCTCACAGCCTTTAATCAAATGACCAGATTTTCCGCAATAGAAACACAAGCCTTCTGAAAAACGACGGTCTTTTTCTTGAGAGCGAGGTGCCACCGATCCAATCTCCATCGGTTCACCACTGTTAGTACACACATTATCATAACCAGAAACTGACATAGCAGAGGATTTGCTCTCATTAACCCTAGCACGCAGTCTTCTATCCACCCGTATAGCTAATTGCATAGCCTGTTGCAAATCTTCAGGTGTAGGATAAGCAATTAGCAGGTCTTTAACCCTTTCACTGAGCCCAGCAAGAAATAGACTTTTCAGAGCAGAATCGTTCCACCCTGTTTGAGTGGACCAACGACGAAAATGAGTACAATATTTTTCGACATTACCTGATCCTTGTTTTAAACGTCTCAACTCAGTCTCAGCTGATGCCACACGGTCAGGATCATCATATAATAGTCCTAAAGCAGAAAAAAAACTATCCACTGATCTGAAGCATGTATCACTAGGTTGCAAAGAAAAGGCCCACTCCTGAGGCTCTTTGCGCAAAAGTGACATTATGAACCCTACGCGCTGGGATTCATCCCCAGAGGACTTGGGTCTGAAACGAAAATACAATAAGCAAGCATTTTTAAATGAAAAAAATTCTCGATGTTCACCAAAAAATAAATCCGGCAAACATACCTTAGGCTCCAAGAAATATGCTCCAGGACAGTTACTCACGTGCTGACGGAGCTCGGCCACTTCCAGAGAGAGTCCCTGCAGGTGTTTAGCCAAATCCTGAACCGACACCATGATGGAACAAAAAAAAAAAAAAATCTTTCCTTAGAGAATTTGCAGGCTGGACTTACTGTTATGTTCTGCTACCAAAGCTAAGGAAAGAGAGGAGATCTGTCCCTACTATAAGACTCAGCTGAATCCCTACGATGTAACAGGGAACCTGATCCTGCGATCAGACCTGCTAAAGTCCTAATCTAGTCTGTACGGAGACCTATAGATGTGAGGAGGGAATCCCTACAAGTACTAAGGACTGGGAGGAATATGGGACACCTCCTAACAGAAATAGTAGCAGACAGACGAACAAACAAAATAGATAGAACATAGAGGTCCGTAGACCAAGCAAACTAACAGAGTTAGATACAGAGCACAGGCTAGCTAGAAAGTAGATATACAATGAAGTCCAGCAAAGCCAGAAGGGCGGAGCAGGATTAAATAGGCCAACAAGGTCATGTGACCAGCAAAGGAAAAAAAAACTAACAGCAAGGTTCTAACAGACACTATATAAAGAGATAGTGTGTATAATGTCACTGGTGATCACTGTATTACCTGTACACTATACACTATATACAGAGCTCCTGTGTATAATATCACTGGTAATCACTGTATTACCTGTACACTGACACTATATACAGAGCTCCTGTGTATAATGTCATTGGTGATCACTGTATTACCTTTACACTGACACTATATACAGAGCTCCTGTGTATAATGTCACTGGTGATCACTGTATTACCTGTACACTGACACTATATACAGAGCTCCTGTGTATAATGTCACTGGTGATCAGTGTATTACCTGTACACTGACAATATATACAGAGCTCCTGTGTATAATGTCACTGGTGATCCCTGTGTTACCTGTACACTGACACTATATACAGAGCTTCTGTGTATAATGTCACTGGTGGTCACTGTATTACCTGTACACTGACACTATATACAGAGCTCCTGTGTATTATGTCACTGATGATCACTGTATTACCTGTACACTGACACTATATACAGAGCTCCTGTGTATAAGTGTATAATGTCACTGGTGATCACTGTATTACCTGTACACTGACACTATATACAGAGCTCCTGTGTATAATATCACTGGTGATCACTGTATTACCAGTGCACTATATACTATATACAGAGCTCCTGTGTATAATGTCACTGGTGATCACTGTATTACCTGTACACTATATACTATGTACAGAGCTCCTGTGTATAATGTCACTGGTGATCACTGTATTACCTGTACACTAAACACTATATACAGAGCTCCTGTGTATAATGTCACTGGTGATCACTGTGTTACCTGTACACTATACACTATATACAGAGCTCCTGTGTATAATATCACTGGTAATCACTGTATTACCTGTACACTGACACTATATACAGAGCTCCTGTGTATAATGTCATTGGTGATCACTGTATTACCTTTACACTGACACTATATACAGAGCTCCTGTGTATAATGTCACTGGTGATCACTGTCTGACCTGTACACTATATACTATATACAGAGCTCCTGTGTATAATGTCACTGGTGATCACTGTATTACCTGTACACTGACACTATATACAGAGCTCCTGTGTATAATGTCACTGGTGATCCCAGTATTACCTGTACACTATTTACAGAGCTCACGTGTATAATGTCACTGGTGATCACTGTATTACCTGTACACTATATACAGAGCTCATGTGTATAAAGTCACTGGTGATCACTGTATTACCTGTACTCTATACACTATATACAGAGCTCCTGTGTATAATGTCACTGGTAGTCACTGTATTACATGTACACTATATACAGAGCTCATGTGTATAATGTCACTGGTGATCGCTGTATTACCTGTATACTATATACAGAGCTCCTGTGTATAATGTCACTGGTGATCACTGTATTACCTGTACACTATATACAGAGTTCCTGTGTATAATGTCACTGGTGATCACTGTATTACCTGTACACTGACACTATATACAGAGCTCCTGTGTATAATGTCACTGGTGATCCCTGTATTACCTGTACACTATACACGATATACAGAGCTCCTGTGTATAATGTCACTGGTGATCCCTGTATTACCTGTACACTATACACTATATACAGAGCTCATGTGTATAATGTCACTGGTGATCACTGTATTACCTGTATACTGACACTATATACAGAGCTCCTGTGTATAATGTCACTGGTGATCCCTGTATTACCTGTACACTGACACTATATACAGAGCTCCTGTGTATAATGTCATTGGTGATCACTGTATTACCTGTACACTGACTCTATATACAGAGCTCCTGTGTATAATGTCACTGGTGATCACTGTATTACCTGTACACTATACACTATATACAGAGCTCCAGTGTATAATGTCACTGGTGATCACTGTATTACCTGTAAACTATATACAGAGCTCCTGTGCATAATGTCACTGGTGATCCCCGAATTACGTGTACACTATATACTATAAACAGAGCTCGTGTGTATAATGTCACTGGTGATCCCTGTATTACCTGTACACTATACACTATATACAGAGCTCCTGTGTATAATATCACTGGCGATCCCTGTATTACCTGTACACTATACACTATATACTGAGCTCCTGTGTATAATGTCACTGGTGATCACTGTATTATCTGTACACTATATACAGAGCTCCTGTGCATAATGTCGCTGGTGATCCCTGTATTACCTGTACATTATATACAGAGCTCATGTGTATAATGTCACTGGTGATCACTTTATTACCTGTACATTATACACTATATACAGAGCTCCTGTGTATAATGTCACTGGTGATCACTGTATTACCTGTACACTATACACTATATACAGAGCTCCTATGTATAATGTCACTGGTGATCCCTGTATTTCCTGTACACTATACACTATATACAGAATTCCTGTGTATAATGTCACTGGTGATCCGTGTATTACCTGTATACTATATACAGAGATCCTGTGTATAATGTCAGTGGTGATCCGTGTATTACCTGTATACTATATACAGAGATCCTGTGTATAATGTCACTGGTGGTCACTTTAATATCTGTACACTGACACTATATACAGAGCTCCTGTGTATAATGTCACTGGTGGTGTATTACCTGTACACTGACACTATATACAGAGCTCCTGTGTATAATGTCACTGGTGATCACTGTATTACCTGTACACTATATACAGAGCTCCTGTGTATAATGTCACTGGTGATCACTGTATTACCTGTACACTGACACTATATACAGAGCTCCTGTGTATAATGTCACTGGTGATCACTGTATTACCTGTACGCTGACACTATATACAGAGCTCCTGTGTATAATGTCACTGGTGATCCCTGTGTTACCTGTACACTGACACTATATACAGAGCTTCTGTATATAATGTCACTGGTGGTCACTGTATTACCTGTACACTGACACTATATAAAGAGCTCCTGTGTATTATGTCACTGATGATCACTGTATTACCTGTAAACTGACACTATATACAGAGCTCCTGTGTATAAGTGTATAATGTCACTGGTGATCACTGTATTACCTGTACACTGACACTATATACAGAGCTCCTGTGTATAATATCACTGGTGATCACTGTATTACCAGTGCACTATACACTATATACAGAGCTCATGTGTATAATGTCACTGGTGATCACTGTATTACCTGTACACTATACACTATGTACAGAGCTCCTGTGTATAATGTCACTGGTGATCACTGTATTACCTGTACACTATACACTATATACAGAGCTCCTGTGTATAATGTCACTGGTGATCACTGTGTTACCTGTACACTATACACTATATACAGAGCTCCTGTGTATAATATCACTGGTAATCACTGTATTACCTGTACACTGACACTATATACAGAGCTCCTGTGTATAATGTCATTGGTGATCACTGTATTACCTTTACACTGACACTATATACAGAGCTCCTGTGTATAATGTCACTGGTGATCACTGTCTTACCTGTACACTATATGCTATATACAGAGCTCCTGTGTATAATGTCACTGGTGATCACTGTATTACCTGTACACTGACACTATATACAGAGCTCCTGTGTATAATGTCACTGGTGATCCCAGTATTACCTGTACACTATTTACAGAGCTCACGTGTATAATGTCACTGGTGATCACTGTATTACCTGTACACTGTATACAGAGCTCATGTGTATAAAGTCACTGGTGATCACTGTATTACCTGTACTCTATACACTATATACAGAGCTTCTGTATATAATGTCACTGGTGGTCACTGTATTACCTGTACACTGACACTATATACAGAGCTCCTGTGTATTATGTCACTGATGATCACTGTATTACCTGTAAACTGACACTATATACAGAGCTCCTGTGTATAAGTGTATAATGTCACTGGTGATCACTGTATTACCTGTACACTGACACTATATACAGAGCTCCTGTGTATAATATCACTGGTGATCACTGTATTACCAGTGCACTATACACTATATACAGAGCTCATGTGTATAATGTCACTGGTGATCACTGTATTACCTGTACACTATACACTATGTACAGAGCTCCTGTGTATAATGTCACTGGTGATCACTGTATTACCTGTACACTATACACTATATACAGAGCTCCTGTGTATAATGTCACTGGTGATCACTGTGTTACCTGTACACTATACACTATATACAGAGCTCCTGTGTATAATATCACTGGTAATCACTGTATTACCTGTACACTGACACTATATACAGAGCTCCTGTGTATAATGTCATTGGTGATCACTGTATTACCTTTACACTGACACTATATACAGAGCTCCTGTGTATAATGTCACTGGTGATCACTGTCTTACCTGTACACTATATGCTATATACAGAGCTCCTGTGTATAATGTCACTGGTGATCACTGTATTACCTGTACACTGACACTATATACAGAGCTCCTGTGTATAATGTCACTGGTGATCCCAGTATTACCTGTACACTATTTACAGAGCTCACGTGTATAATGTCACTGGTGATCACTGTATTACCTGTACACTGTATACAGAGCTCATGTGTATAAAGTCACTGGTGATCACTGTATTACCTGTACTCTATACACTATATACAGAGCTCCTGTGTATAATGTCACTGGTAGTCACTGTATTACATGTACACTATAAACAGTGCTCATGTGTATAATGTCACTGGTGATCGCTGTATTACCTGTATACTATATACAGAGCTCCTGTGTATAATGTCACTGGTGATCACTGTATTACCTGTACACTATATACAGAGTTCCTGTGTATAATGTCACTGGTGATCACTGTATTACCTGTACACTGACACTATATACAGAGCTCCTGTGTATAATGTCACTGGTGATCCCTGTATTACCTGTACACTATACACTATATACAGAGCTCCTGTGTATAATGTCACTGGTGATCCCTGTATTACCTGTACACTAAACACTATATACAGAGCTCATGTGTATAATGTCACTGGTGATCACTGTATTACCTGTATACTGACACTATATACAGAGCTCCTGTGTATAATGTCACTGGTGATCCCTGTATTACCTGTACACTGACACTATATACAGAGCTCCTGTGTATAATGTCACTGGTGATCACTGTATTACCTGTACACTGACTCTATATACAGAGCTCCTGTGTATAATGTCACTGGTGATCACTGTATTACCTGTACACTATACACTATATACAGAGCTCCAGTGTATAATGTCACTGGTGATCACTGTATTACCTGTAAACTATATACAGAGCTCCTGTGCATAATGTCACTGGTGATCCCCGCATTACGTGTACACTATATACTATAAACAGAGCTCGTGTGTATAATGTCACTGGTGATCCCTGTATTACCTGTACACTATACACTATATACAGAGCTCCTGTGTATAATATCACTGGTGATCCCTGTATTACCTGTACACTATACACTATATACTGAGCTCCTGTGTATAATGTCACTGGTGATCACTGTATTATCTGTACACTATATACAGAGCTCCTGTGCATAATGTCGCTGGTGATCCCTGTATTACCTGTACATTATATACAGAGCTAATGTGTATAATGTCACTGGTGATCACTTTATTACCTGTACATTATACAATATATACAGAGCTCCTGTGTATAATGTCACTGGTGATCACTGTATTACCTGTACACTATACACTATATACAGAGCTCCTATGTATAATGTCACTGGTGATCCCTGTATTTCCTGTACACTATACACTATATACAGAGTTCCTGTGTATAATGTCACTGGTGATCCGTGTATTACCTGTATACTATATACAGAGATCCTGTGTATAATGTCACTGGTGGTCACTTTAATATCTGTACACTGACACTATATACAGAGCTCCTGTGTATAATGTCACTGGTGATCAGTGTATTACCTGTACACTGACACTATATACAGAGCTCCTGTGTATAATGTCACTGGTGATCACTGTATTACCTGTACACTATATACAGAGCTCCTGTGTATAATGTCACTGGTGATCACTGTATTACCTGTACACTGACACTATATACAGAGCTCCTGTGTATAATGTCACTGGTGATCACTGTATTACCTGTACACTGACACTATATACAGAGCTCCTGTGTATAATGTCACTGGTGATCCCTGTGTTACCTGTACACTGACACTATATACAGAGCTTCTGTGTATAATGTCACTGGTGGTCACTGTATTACCTGTACACTGACACTATATACAGAGCTCCTGTGTATAATGTCACTGATGATCACTGTATTACCTGTACACTGACACTATATACAGAGCTCCTGTGTATAATATCACTGGTGATCACTGTATTACCAGTGCACTATACACTATATACAGAGCTTCTGTGTATAATGTCACTGGTGATCACTGTATTACCTGTACACTATACACTATGTACCGAGCTCCTGTGTATAATGTCACTGGTGATCACTGTATTACCTGTACACTATACACTATATACAGAGCTCCTGTGTATAATGTCACTGGTGATCACTGTGTTACCTGTACACTATACACTATATACAGAGCTCCTGTGTATAATATCACTGGTAATCACTGTATTACCTGTACTCTGACACTATATACAGAGCTCCTGTGTATAATGTCATTGGTGATCACTGTATTACCTTTACACTGACACTATATACAGAGCTCCTGTGTATAATGTCACTGGTGATCACTGTCTTACCTGTACACTATATACTATATACAGAGCTCGTGTGTATAATGTCACTGGTGATCACTGTATTACCTGTACACTGAAACCATATACAGAGCTCCTGTGTATAATGTCACTGGTGATCACTGTATTACCTGTACACTATACACTATATACAGAGCTCCTGTGTATAATATCACTGGTAATCACTGTATTACCTGTACACTCACACTATATACAGAGCTCCTGTGTATTATGTCACTGATGATCACTGTATTACCTGTACACTGACACTATATACAGAGCTCCTGTGTATAACGTCACTGGTGATCACTGTATTACCAGTACACTATACACTATATACAGAGCTCCTGTGTATAATGTCACTGGTGATCACTGTATTACCTGTACACTATACACTATGTACAGATCTCCTGTGTATAATGTCACTGGTGATCACCGTATTACCTGTACACTATACACTATATACAGAGCTCCTGTGTATAATATCACTGGTAATCACTGTATTACCTGTACACTGACACTATATACAGAGCTCCTGTGTATAATGTCACTGGTGATCACTGTCTTACCTGTACACTATATACTATATACAGAGCTCCTGTGTATAATGTCACTGGTGATCACAGTATTACCTGTACACTGACACTATATACAGAGCTCATGTGTATAATGTCACCGGTGATCCCAGTATTACCTGTACACTATTTACAGAGCTCACGTATATAATGTCACTGGTGATCACTGTATTACCTGTACACTATATACAGAGCTCATGTGTATAAAGTCACTGGTGATCACTGTATTACCTGTACTCTATACACTATATACAGAGCTCCTGTGTATAATGTCACTGGTAGTCACTGTATTACATGTACACTATATACAGAGCTCATGTGTATAATGTCACTGGTGATCCCTGTATTACCTGTATACTATATACAGAGCTCCTGTGTATAATGTCACTGGTGATCACTGTATTACCTGTACACTATATACAGAGTTCCTGTGTATAATGTCACTGGTGATCACTGTATTACCTGTACACTGACACTATATACAGAGCTCCTGTGTATAATGTCACTGGTGATCCCTGTATTACCTGTACACTATACACTATATACAGAGCTCCTGTGTATAATGTCACTGGTGATCCCTGTATTACCTGTACACTATACACTATATACAGAGCTCATGTGTATAATGTCACTGGTGATCATTTTATTACCTGTACACTGACACTATATACAGAGCTCCTGTGTATAATGTCACTGATGATCCCTGTGTTACCTGTACACTATACACTATATACAGAGCTCCTGTGTATAATGTCACTGGTGATCCGTGTATTACCTGTACACTATACACTATATACAGAGCTCCTGTGTATAATATCACTGGTGATCACTGTAGTACCTGTACACTATATAAAGAGCTCCTGTGTATAATGTCATTTCTGATCACTGTATTACCTGTACACTATATACAGAGCTCCTGTGTATAATGTCACTGGTGGTCACTGTATTACCTGTACGCTGACACTATATTCAGAGCTCCTGTGTATATTGTCAATGGTGATCACTGTATTACCTGTACACTATACACTATATAGAGAGCTCCTGTGTATAATGTCACTGGTGATCCCTTTATTACCTGTACACTGACACTATATACAGAGCTCCTGTGTATAATGTCACTGGTGATCCCTGTATTACCTGTACACTATACACTATATACAGAGCTCCTGTGTATAATGTCATTGGTGATCACTGTATTACCTATACACTATATACAGAGCTCCTGTGTATAATGTCACTGGTGGTCACTGTATTACCTGTAAGCTGACACTATATACAGAGCTCCTGTGTATAATGTCACTGGTGATCACTGTATTACCTGTACACTATACACTGTATACAGAGCTCCTGTGTATAATGTCACTGGTGATCACTGTATTACCTGAACACTGACACTATATACAGAGCTCCTGTGTATAATGACACTGGTGATCAGTGTATTACCTGTACAGTATACACTATATACAGAGCTCCTGTGTATAATTTCACTGGTGGTCACTGTATTACATGTACACTATACACTATATACAGAGCTCCTGTGTATAACGTCACTGGTGATCACTGTATTACCTGCACACTGACACTATATACAGAGATCCTGTGTATAATGTCACTGGTGATCCCTGTATTACCTGTACACTACACACTATATACAGAGCTTCTGTGTATAATGTCACTGGTGATCCCTGTATTACCTGTACACTATACACTATATGCAGAGCTCCTGTGTATAATGTCACTGGTGATCCCTGTATTACCTGTATACTGACACTATATACAGAGCTCCTGTGTATAATGTCATTGGTGATCACTGTATTACCTGTACACTATACACTATATACAGAGCTCCTGTGTATAATGTCACTGGTGATCCCTGTATTACCTGTATATTGACACTATGTACAGAGCTCCTGTGTATAATGTCACTGGTGATCACTGTATAATCTGTACACTATACACTATATACAGAACTCCTGTGCATAATGTCACTGGTGATCACTGTATTTCCTGCACACTGACACTATATACAGAGCTCCTGTGTATAATGTCACTGGTCATCCCTGTATTACCTGTACAGTATACACTATATACAGAGCTCCTGTGTATAATGTCACTGGTGATCGCTGTATTACCTGAACAGTGACACTGTATACAGAGGTCCTGTGTATAATGTCACTGGTGATCCCTGTATTACCTGTACAATACACACTATATACAGAGCTCCTGTGTATAATGTCACTGGTGATCACTGTATTACCTGTACACTGACCCTATATACAGAGATCCTGTGTATAATGTCACTGGTGATCCCTGTATTACCTGTACACTGCACACTATATACAGAGCTCCTGTGTATAATGTCACTGGTGAACACTGTATTACCTGTACACTATACACTATATACAGAGCTCCTGTGTATAATGTCACTGGTGATCACTGTATTACCTGTATACTGACGCTATATACAAAGCTCCTGTGTATAATGTCACTGGTGATCACTGTATTACCTGTACACTGACACTATATACAGAGCTCCTGTGTATAATGTCACTGGTGATCAGTGTATTACCTGTACACTGACACTATATACAGAGCTCCTGTGTATAATGTCACTGGTGATCAGTGTATTACCTGTACACTGACACTATATACAGAGCTCCTGTGTATAATGTCACTGGTGATCCCTGTGTTACCTGTACACTGACACTATATACAGAGCTTCTGTGTATAATGTCACTGGTGGTCACTGTATTACCTGTACACTGACACTATATACAGAGCTCCTGTGTATTATGTCACTGATGATCACTGTATTACCTGTACACTGACACTATATACAGAGCTCCTGTGTATAACGTCACTGGTGATCACTGTATTACCAGTACACTATACACTATATACAGAGCTCCTGTGTATAATGTCACTGGTGATCACTGTATTACCTGTACACTATACTCTATGTACAGATCTCCTGTGTATAATGTCACTGGTGATCACTGTATTACCTGTACACTATACACTATATACAGAGCTCCTGTGTATATTATCACTGGTAATCACTGTATTACCTGTACACTGACACTATATACAGAGCTCCTGTGTATAATGTCATTGGTGATCACTGTATCACCTGTACACTGACACTATATACAGAGCTCCTGTGTATAATGTCACTGGTGATCACTGTCTTACCTGTACACTATATACTATATACAGAGCTCCTGTGTATAATGTCACTGGTGATCACAGTATTACCTGTACACTGACACTATATACAGAGCTCCTGTGTATAATGTCACTGGTGATCCCAGTATTACCTGTACACTATTTACAGAGCTCACGTGTATAATGTCACTGGTGATCACTGTATTACCTGTACACTATATACAGAGCTCATGTGTATAAAGTCACTGGTGATCACTGTATTACCTGTACTCTATACACTATATACAGAGCTCCTGTGTATAATGTCACTGGTAGTCACTGTATTACATGTACACTATATACAGAGCTCATGTGTATAATGTCACTGGTGATCGCTGTATTACCTGTACACTATACACTATATACAGAGCTCCTGTGTATAATGTCACTGGTGATCCCTGTATTACCTGTACACTATACACTATATACAGAGCTCCTGTGTATAATGTCACTGGTGATCCCTGTATTACCTGTACACTATACACTATATACAGAGCTCATGTGTATAATGTCACTGGTGATCATTTTATTACCTGTACACTGACACTATATACAGAGCTCCTGTGTATAATGTTACTGATGATCCCTGTATTACCTGTACAATATACACTATATACAGAGCTCCTGTGTATAATGTCACTGGTGATCACTGTAGTACCTGTACACTATATACAGAGCTCCTGTGTATAATGTCATTTCTGATCACTGTATTACCTGTACACTATATACAGAGCTCCTGTGTATAATGTCACTGGTGGTCACTGTATTACCTGTACGCTGACACTATATACAGAGCTCCTGTGTATAATGTCAATGGTGATCACTGTATTACCTGTACACTATACACTATATACAGAGCTCCTGTGTATAATGTCACTGGTGATCCCTTTATTACCTGTACACTGACACTATATACAGAGCTCCTGTGTATAATGTCACTGGTGATCCCTGTATTACCTGTACACTATACACTATATACAGAGCTCCTGTGTATAATGTCATTGGTGATCACTGTATTACCTATACACTATATACAGAGCTCCTGTGTATAATGTCACTGGTGGTCACTGTATTACCTGTAAGCTGACACTATATACAGAGCTCCTGTGTATAATGTCACTGGTGATCACTGTATTACCTGTACACTATACACTATATACAGAGCTCCTGTGTATAATGTCACTGGTGATCACTGTATTACCTGTACACTATACACTGTATACAGAGCTCCTGTGTATAATGTCACTGGTGATCACTGTATTACCTGAACACTGACACTATATACAGAGCTCCTGTGTATAATAACACTGGTGATCAGTGTATTACCTGTACAGTATACACTATATACAGAGCTCCTGTGTATAATTTCACTGGTGGTCACTGTATTACATGTACACTATACACTATATACAGAGCTCCTGTGTATAATGTCACTGGTGATCACTGTATTACCTGTACACTAACACTATATACAGAGCTCCTGTGTATAATGTCACTGGTGATCCCTGTATTACCTGTATACTGACACTTTATACAGAGCTCCTGTGTATAATGTCATTGGTGATCACTGTATTACCTGTACACTGACACTATATACAGAGCTCTTGTGTATAATGTCACTGGTGATCACTGTCTTACCTGTACACTATATACTATATACAGAGCTCCTGTGTATAATGTCACTGGTGATCACAGTATTACCTGTACACTGACACTATATACAGAGCTCCTGTGTATAATGTCACTGGTGATCCCAGTATTATCTGTACACTATTTACAGAGCTCACGTGTATAATGTCACTGGTGATCACTGTATTACCTGTACACTATATACAGAGCTCATGTGTATAAAGTCACTGGTGATCACTGTATTACCTGTACTCTATACACTATATACAGAGCTCCTGTGTATAATGTCACTGGTAGTCACTGTATTACATGTACACTATATACAGAGCTCATGTGTATAATGTCACTGGTGATCCCTGTATTACCTGTATACTATATACAGAGCTCCTGTGTATAATGTCACTGGTGATCACTGTATTACCTGTACACTATATACAGAGTTCCTGTGTATAATGTCACTGGTGATCACTGTATTACCTGTACACTGACACTATATACAGAGCTCCTGTGTATAATGTCACTGGTGATCCCTGTATTACCTGTACACTATACACTATATACAGAGCTCCTGTGTATAATGTCACTGGTGATCCCTGTATTACCTGTACACTATACACTATATACAGAGCTCATGTGTATAATGTCACTGGTGATCATTTTATTACCTGTACACTGACACTATATACAGAGCTCCTGTGTATAATGTCACTGATGATCGCTGTGTTACCTGTACACTATACACTATATACAGAGCTCCTGTGTATAATGTCACTGGTGATCCGTGTATTACCTGTACACTATACACTATATACAGAGCTCCTGTGTATAATGTCACTGGTGATCACTGTAGTACCTGTACACTATATAAAGAGCTCCTGTGTATAATGTCATTTCTGATCACTGTATTACCTGTACACTATATACAGAGCTCCTGTGTATAATGTCACTGGTGGTCACTGTATTACCTGTACGCTGACACTATATTCAGAGCTCCTGTGTATATTGTCAATGGTGATCACTGTATTACCTGTACACTATACACTATATAGAGAGCTCCTGTGTATAATGTCACTGGTGATCCCTTTATTACCTGTACACTGACACTATATACAGAGCTCCTGTGTATAATGTCACTGGTGATCCCTGTATTACCTGTACACTATACACTATATACAGAGCTCCTGTGTATAATGTCATTGGTGATCACTGTATTACCTATACACTATATACAGAGCTCCTGTGTATAATGTCACTGGTGGTCACTGTATTACCTGTAAGCTGACACTATATACAGAGCTCCTGTGTATAATGTCACTGGTGATCACTGTATTACCTGTACACTATACACTGTATACAGAGCTCCTGTGTATAATGTCACTGGTGATCACTGTATTACCTGAACACTGACACTATATACAGAGCTCCTGTGTATAATGACACTGGTGATCAGTGTATTACCTGTACAGTATACACTATATACAGAGCTCCTGTGTATAATTTCACTGGTGGTCACTGTATTACATGTACACTATACACTATATACAGAGCTCCTGTGTATAACGTCACTGGTGATCACTGTATTACCTGCACACTGACACTATATACAGAGATCCTGTGTATAATGTCACTGGTGATCCCTGTATTACCTGTACACTACACACTATATACAGAGCTTCTGTGTATAATGTCACTGGTGATCCCTGTATTACCTGTACACTATACACTATATGCAGAGCTCCTGTGTATAATGTCACTGGTGATCCCTGTATTACCTGTATACTGACACTATATACAGAGCTCCTGTGTATAATGTCATTGGTGATCACTGTATTACCTGTACACTATACACTATATACAGAGCTCCTGTGTATAATGTCACTGGTGATCCCTGTATTACCTGTATATTGACACTATGTACAGAGCTCCTGTGTATAATGTCACTGGTGATCACTGTATAATCTGTACACTATACACTATATACAGAACTCCTGTGCATAATGTCACTGGTGATCACTGTATTTCCTGCACACTGACACTATATACAGAGCTCCTGTGTATAATGTCACTGGTCATCCCTGTATTACCTGTACAGTATACACTATATACAGAGCTCCTGTGTATAATGTCACTGGTGATCGCTGTATTACCTGAACAGTGACACTGTATACAGAGGTCCTGTGTATAATGTCACTGGTGATCCCTGTATTACCTGTACAATACACACTATATACAGAGCTCCTGTGTATAATGTCACTGGTGATCACTGTATTACCTGTACACTGACCCTATATACAGAGATCCTGTGTATAATGTCACTGGTGATCCCTGTATTACCTGTACACTGCACACTATATACAGAGCTCCTGTGTATAATGTCACTGGTGAACACTGTATTACCTGTACACTATACACTATATACAGAGCTCCTGTGTATAATGTCACTGGTGATCACTGTATTACCTGTATACTGACGCTATATACAAAGCTCCTGTGTATAATGTCACTGGTGATCACTGTATTACCTGTACACTGACACTATATACAGAGCTCCTGTGTATAATGTCACTGGTGATCAGTGTATTACCTGTACACTGACACTATATACAGAGCTCCTGTGTATAATGTCACTGGTGATCAGTGTATTACCTGTACACTGACACTATATACAGAGCTCCTGTGTATAATGTCACTGGTGATCCCTGTGTTACCTGTACACTGACACTATATACAGAGCTTCTGTGTATAATGTCACTGGTGGTCACTGTATTACCTGTACACTGACACTATATACAGAGCTCCTGTGTATTATGTCACTGATGATCACTGTATTACCTGTACACTGACACTATATACAGAGCTCCTGTGTATAACGTCACTGGTGATCACTGTATTACCAGTACACTATACACTATATACAGAGCTCCTGTGTATAATGTCACTGGTGATCACTGTATTACCTGTACACTATACTCTATGTACAGATCTCCTGTGTATAATGTCACTGGTGATCACTGTATTACCTGTACACTATACACTATATACAGAGCTCCTGTGTATATTATCACTGGTAATCACTGTATTACCTGTACACTGACACTATATACAGAGCTCCTGTGTATAATGTCATTGGTGATCACTGTATCACCTGTACACTGACACTATATACAGAGCTCCTGTGTATAATGTCACTGGTGATCACTGTCTTACCTGTACACTATATACTATATACAGAGCTCCTGTGTATAATGTCACTGGTGATCACAGTATTACCTGTACACTGACACTATATACAGAGCTCCTGTGTATAATGTCACTGGTGATCCCAGTATTACCTGTACACTATTTACAGAGCTCACGTGTATAATGTCACTGGTGATCACTGTATTACCTGTACACTATATACAGAGCTCATGTGTATAAAGTCACTGGTGATCACTGTATTACCTGTACTCTATACACTATATACAGAGCTCCTGTGTATAATGTCACTGGTAGTCACTGTATTACATGTACACTATATACAGAGCTCATGTGTATAATGTCACTGGTGATCGCTGTATTACCTGTACACTATACACTATATACAGAGCTCCTGTGTATAATGTCACTGGTGATCCCTGTATTACCTGTACACTACACACTATATACAGAGCTCCTGTGTATAATGTCACTGGTGATCCCTGTATTACCTGTACACTATACACTATATACAGAGCTCATGTGTATAATGTCACTGGTGATCATTTTATTACCTGTACACTGACACTATATACAGAGCTCCTGTGTATAATGTTACTGATGATCCCTGTATTACCTGTACAATATACACTATATACAGAGCTCCTGTGTATAATGTCACTGGTGATCACTGTAGTACCTGTACACTATATACAGAGCTCCTGTGTATAATGTCATTTCTGATCACTGTATTACCTGTACACTATATACAGAGCTCCTGTGTATAATGTCACTGGTGGTCACTGTATTACCTGTACGCTGACACTATATACAGAGCTCCTGTGTATAATGTCAATGGTGATCACTGTATTACCTGTACACTATACACTATATACAGAGCTCCTGTGTATAATGTCACTGGTGATCCCTTTATTACCTGTACACTGACACTATATACAGAGCTCCTGTGTATAATGTCACTGGTGATCCCTGTATTACCTGTACACTATACACTATATACAGAGCTCCTGTGTATAATGTCATTGGTGATCACTGTATTACCTATACACTATATACAGAGCTCCTGTGTATAATGTCACTGGTGGTCACTGTATTACCTGTAAGCTGACACTATATACAGAGCTCCTGTGTATAATGTCACTGGTGATCACTGTATTACCTGTACACTATACACTATATACAGAGCTCCTGTGTATAATGTCACTGGTGATCACTGTATTACCTGTACACTATACACTGTATACAGAGCTCCTGTGTATAATGTCACTGGTGATCACTGTATTACCTGAACACTGACACTATATACAGAGCTCCTGTGTATAATAACACTGGTGATCAGTGTATTACCTGTACAGTATACACTATATACAGAGCTCCTGTGTATAATTTCACTGGTGGTCACTGTATTACATGTACACTATACACTATATACAGAGCTCCTGTGTATAATGTCACTGGTGATCACTGTATTACCTGTACACTAACACTATATACAGAGCTCCTGTGTATAATGTCACTGGTGATCCCTGTATTACCTGTATACTGACACTTTATACAGAGCTCCTGTGTATAATGTCATTGGTGATCACTGTATTACCTGTACACTGACACTATATACAGAGCTCTTGTGTATAATGTCACTGGTGATCACTGTCTTACCTGTACACTATATACTATATACAGAGCTCCTGTGTATAATGTCACTGGTGATCACAGTATTACCTGTACACTGACACTATATACAGAGCTCCTGTGTATAATGTCACTGGTGATCCCAGTATTATCTGTACACTATTTACAGAGCTCACGTGTATAATGTCACTGGTGATCACTGTATTACCTGTACACTATATACAGAGCTCATGTGTATAAAGTCACTGGTGATCACTGTATTACCTGTACTCTATACACTATATACAGAGCTCCTGTGTATAATGTCACTGGTAGTCACTGTATTACATGTACACTATATACAGAGCTCATGTGTATAATGTCACTGGTGATCCCTGTATTACCTGTATACTATATACAGAGCTCCTGTGTATAATGTCACTGGTGATCACTGTATTACCTGTACACTATATACAGAGTTCCTGTGTATAATGTCACTGGTGATCACTGTATTACCTGTACACTGACACTATATACAGAGCTCCTGTGTATAATGTCACTGGTGATCCCTGTATTACCTGTACACTATACACTATATACAGAGCTCCTGTGTATAATGTCACTGGTGATCCCTGTATTACCTGTACACTATACACTATATACAGAGCTCATGTGTATAATGTCACTGGTGATCATTTTATTACCTGTACACTGACACTATATACAGAGCTCCTGTGTATAATGTCACTGATGATCGCTGTGTTACCTGTACACTATACACTATATACAGAGCTCCTGTGTATAATGTCACTGGTGATCCGTGTATTACCTGTACACTATACACTATATACAGAGCTCCTGTGTATAATGTCACTGGTGATCACTGTAGTACCTGTACACTATATAAAGAGCTCCTGTGTATAATGTCATTTCTGATCACTGTATTACCTGTACACTATATACAGAGCTCCTGTGTATAATGTCACTGGTGGTCACTGTATTACCTGTACGCTGACACTATATTCAGAGCTCCTTTGTATATTGTCAATGGTGATCACTGTATTACCTGTACACTATACACTATATAGAGAGCTCCTGTGTATAATGTCACTGGTGATCCCTTTATTACCTGTACACTGACACTATATACAGAGCTCCTGTGTATAATGTCACTGGTGATCCCTGTATTACCTGTACACTATACACTATATACAGAGCTCCTGTGTATAATGTCATTGGTGATCACTGTATTACCTATACACTATATACAGAGCTCCTGTGTATAATGTCACTGGTGATCACTGTATTACCTGTACACTATACACTGTATACAGAGCTCCTGTGTATAATGTCACTGGTGATCCCTGTATTACCTGTATACTGACACTATATACAGAGCTCCTGTGTATAATGTCACTGGTGATCACTGTATTACCTGTACACTATACACTGTATACAGAGCTCCTGTGTATAATGTCACTGGTGATCACTGTATTACCTGAACACTGACACTATATACAGAGCTCCTGTGTATAATAACACTGGTGATCAGTGTATTACCTGTACAGTATACACTATATACAGAGCTCCTGTGTATAATTTCACTGGTGGTCACTGTATTACATGTACACTATACACTATATACAGAGCTCCTGTGTATAATGTCACTGGTGATCACTTTATTACCTGTACACTAACACTATATACAGAGCTCCTGTGTATAATGTCACTGGTGATCCCTGTATTACCTGTACACTACACACTATATACAGAGCTTCTGTGTATAATGTCACTGGTGATCTCTGTATTACCTGTACACTATACACTATATGCAGAGCTCCTGTGTATAATGCCACTGGTGATCCCTGTATTACCTGTATACTGACACTATATACAGAGCTCCTGTGTATAATGTCACTGGTGATCACTGTATTACCTGTACACTATACACTATATACAGAGCTCCTGTGTATAATGTCACTGGTGATCCCTGTATTACCTGTATACTGACACTATGCACAGAGCTCCTGTGTATAATGTCACTGGTGATCACTGTATAATCTGTACACTATACACTATATACATAACTCCTGTGCATAATGTCACTGGTGATCACTGTATTACCTGTACACTGACACTATATACAGAGCTCCTGTGTATAATGTCACTGGTCATCCCTGTATTACCTGTACAGTATACACTATATACAGAGCTCCTGTGTATAATGTCACTGGTGATCACTGTATTACATGTATACTATACACTATATACAGAGCTCCTGTGTATAATGTCACTGGTGATCACTGTATTACCTGAACACTGACACTGTATACAGAGGTCCTGTGTATAATGTCACTGGTGATCCCTGTATTACCTGTACAATACACACTATATACAGAGCTCCTGTGTATAATGTCACTGGTGATCACTGTATTACCTGTACACTGACCCTATATACAGAGGTCCTGTGTATAATGTCACTGGTGAACCCTGTATTACCTATACACTGCACACTATATACAGATCTCCTGTGTATAATGTCACTGGTGATCACTGTATTACCTGTACACTATACACTATATACAGAGCTCCTGTGTATAATGTCACTGGTGATCCCTGTATTACCTGTATACTGACACTATATACAGAGCTTCTGTGCATAATGTCACTGGTGATCACTGTATTACCTGTACACTATACACTATATACAGAGTTCCTGTGTATAATGTCACTGGTGATCCCTGTATTACCTGTATACTGACACTATGTACAGAGCTCCTGTGTATAATGTCACTGCTGATCACTGTATAATCTGTACACTATACACTATATACAGAGCTCCTGTGTATAATGTCACTGGTGATCACTGTATTACCTGTACACTGACACTATATACCGAGCTCCTGTGTATAATGTCACTGGTGATCCCTGTATTACCTGTACAGTATACACTATATACAGAGCTCCTGTGTATAATGTCACTGGTGGTCACTGTATTACATGTACACTATATACAGAGCTCCTGTGTATAATGTCACTGGTTATCCCTGTATTACCTGTACACTACACACTATATACAGAGCTCCTGTGTATAATGTCACTGGTGATCCCTGTATTACCTGTACAGTATACACTATACACAGAGCTCCTGTGTATAATGTTACTGGTGGTCACTGTATTACATGTACACTATACACTATATACAGAGCTCCTGTGTATAATGTCACTGGTGATCACTGTATTACCTGTACACTGACACTATATACAGAGCTCCTGTGTATAATGTCACTGGTGATCCCTGTATTACCTGTACACTGACACTATATACAGAGCTCCTGTGTATAATGTCACTGGTGATCACTGAATTACCTGTACAGTGACACTATATACAGAGCTCCTGTGTATAATGTCACTGGTGATCCCTGTATAACTTGTACACTGACACTATATACAGAGCTTCTGTGTATAATGTCACTGGTGATCACTGTATTACCTGTACACTGACACTATATACAGAGCTCCTGTGTATAATGTCACTGGTGATCCCTTTATTACCTGTACACTGACACTATATACAGAGCTCCTGTGTATAATGTCACTGGTGATCCCTGTATTACCTGTACAATAACACTATATACAGAGCTCCTGTGTATAATGTCACTGGTGATCACTGTATTACCTGTGCACTATATATAGAGCTCCTGTGTATAATGTCATTGGTGATCACTGTATTACCTGTACACTGACACTATATACAAAGCTCCTGTGTATAATGTCACTGGTGATCCCTGTATTACCTGTACAGTATACACTATATACAGAGCTCCTGTGTATAATGTCACTGGTGGTCACTGTATTACATGTACACTATATACAGAGCTCCTGTGTATAATGTCACTGGTTATCCCTGTGTTACCTGTACACTACACACTATATACAGAGCTCCTGTGTATAATGTCACTGGTGATCCCTGTATTACCTGTACAGTATACACTATACACAGAGCTCCTGTGTATAATGTTACTGTTGGTCACTGTATTACATGTACACTATACACTCTATACAGAGCTCCTGTGTATAATGTCACTGGTGATCACTGTATTACCTGTACACTGACACTATATACAGAGCTCCTGTGTATAATGTCACTGGTGATCCCTGTATTACCTGTACACTGACACTATATACAGAGCTCCTGTGTATAATGTTACTGGTGATCACTGAATTACCTGTGCACTATATATAGAGCTCCTGTGTATAATGTCATTGGTGATCACTGTATTACCTGTGCACTATATATAGAGCTCCTGTGTATAATGTCATTGGTGATCACTGTATTACCTGTACACTGACACTATATACAAAGCTCCTGTGTATAATGTCACTGATGATCCCTGTATTACCTGTATACTATACACTATATACAGAGCTCCTGTGTATAATGTCACTGGTGATCACTGTATTACCTGTACACTATATACAGAGCTCCTGTGTATAATATCACTGATGATCGCTGTATTACCTGTATACTATACACTATATACAGAGCTCCTGTGTATAATGTCCCTGATGATCACTGTATTACCTGTGCACTATACACTATATACAGAGCTCCTGTGTATAATGTCACTGGTGATCCCTGTATTACCTGTACACTATATATAGAGCTCCTGTGCATAATATCACTGGTGATCACTGTGTTACCTGTATACTATACACTATATACAGAGCTCCTATGTATAATGTCACTGGTGATCACTGTATGACCTGTACGCTGACACTATATACAGAGCTCCTGTGTATAATGTCACTGGTGATCACTGTATTATCTGTACACTATATACAGAGCTCCTGTGTATAATGTCACTGATGATCGCTGTATTACCTGTATACTATACACTATATACAGAGCTCCTGTGTATAATGTCACTGGTGATCACTGTATTACCTGTACACTATATACAGAGCTCCTGTGTATAATGTCACTGATGATCCCTGTATTACCTGTATACTATACACTATATACAGAGCTCCTGTGTATAATGTCACTGGTGATCACTGTATTACCTGTACACTATATACAGAGCTCCTGTTTATAATGTCACTGATGATCGCTGTATTACCTGTATACTATACACTATATAAAGAGCTCCTGTGCATAATGTCACTGGTGATCACTGTATTACCTGTACACTATACACTATATACAGAGCTCCTGTGTATAATGTCACTGGTGATCCCTGTATTACCTGTACACTATATACAGAGCTCCTGTGTATAATGTCACTGGTGATCCCTGTATTACCTGTTTACTATACACTATATACAGAGCTCCTGTGTGTAATGTCACTGGTGATCACTGTATTACCTGTACGCTGACTCTATATACAGAGCTCCTGTGTATAATGTCACTGGTGATCACTGTATTACCTGTACACTATACACTATATACAGAGCTCCTGTGTATAATGTCACTGGTGATCACTGTATTATCTGTACACTATATACAGAGCTCCTGTGTATAATATCACTTGTGATCACTGTATTACCTGTACACTGACACTATATACAGAGCTCCTGTGTATAATATCACTCGTGATCACTGTATTACCTGTACACTATACACTATATACAGAGTTCCTGTGTATAATGTCACTGGTGATCACTGTATTACCTGTACGCTATACACTATATACAGAGTTTCTGTGTATAATGTCACTGGTGATCACTGTATTACCGGTACACTGACACTATATACAGAGCTCCTGTGTAAATTGTCACTGGTGATCACTGTATTACCTGTACACTGACACTATATACAGAGCTCCTGTGTATAATGTCTCTGGTGATCACTGTATTACCTGTACACTGACAATATATACAGAGCTCCTGTGTATAATGTCACTGGTGATCACTGTATTACCTGTACAGTATACACTATATACAGAGCTCCTGTGTATAATGTCACTGGTGATCACTGTATTACCTGTACACTATATACAGAGCTCCTGTGTATAATGTCATTGGTGATCACTTTATTACCTGTACACTATATACAGCGCTCCTGTGTATAATGTCACTGGTGGTCACTGTATTACCTGTACGCTGACACTATATACAGAGCTCCTGTGTATAATATCACTGGTGATCACTGTATTACCTGTACACTATACACTATATACAGAGCTCCTGTGTATAATGTCACTGGTGATCCCTTTATTACCTGTACACTGACACTATAGAATCATAGAATTTGAGAGTTGGAAGGGACCTCCTGGGTCATCTGGTCCAACCCCCTGCTCAAAGCAGGATTCACTAGATCATCTCAGACAGATGTCTGTCCAGCCTCTGTTTGAAGACGTCCATTGAAGGGGAACTCACCACCTCTCGTGGCAGCCTGTTCCACTCATTAATCACCCTAACTGTCAAAAAGTTTTTTCTAATATCTAATCTGTGTCTCCTCCCATTTAGTTTCATCCCATTGCTTCTAGTCTTTCCTTGTGCAAATGAGAATGAAGATGATCCTTCTACAATGTGACAGCCCTTGACATATTTGTAGACAGCTATTAAGTCTCCTCTCAGTCTTCTTTTTTGCAAGCTAAACATTCCCAAATCCTGCAACCGTTCCTCATAGGACATGGTTTGCAGACCAGTCACCATTCTGGTCGCTCTTCTCTGAACTTGCTCCAGTTTGTCTATGTCTTTTTTAAAATGTGGTGCCCAAAACTGTACACAGTATTCCAGATGAGGTCTGACCAAAGAGGAGTAAAGACCGATATTGACTTCACGTGATCTAGACTGTATGCTTCTGTTAATACATCCCAGAATTGTATTTGCCTTTTTTGCTGCTGCATCACACTGTTGACTCATGTTCAGTCTATGATCTATTAGTATACCGAAGTCTTTTTCACATGTACTGTTGCTTAGCTCTATTCCTCCCATTCTGTATATGCTTTTTTCATTTTTATTGCCCAGATGTAGTACTTTGCATTTTTCCCTGTTAAAAACCATTCTGTTGGTTGCTGCCCACTGCTCCAGTTTATTTAGGTCTTTTTGAATCCTCTCTCTCTCTTCTCTAGTATTAGCTATCCCTCCTATCTTTGTGTCATCAGCAAATTTAATCAGTTTACCCTCAATTCCTTCATCTAAATCATTGATAAAGATGTTGAACAATACAGGTCCCAGGACGGAGCCCTGTGGTACCCCACTTGAGACATTCATCCAGCTGGATGTGAAGCCATTTACAACCACCCTTTGAGTCCGATCACTAAGCCAGTTATGAATCCACCTAACAGTTGCCTGGTCCATTGCATACTTGGTCATTTTTTCAATAAGGATGGTGTGAGATACTTTGTCAAATGCTTTGCTGAAGTCAAGATATACTATATCTACAGCATTTCCCTGATCCACCCAGTCAGTGATTCTGTCATAGAAGGAAATTAAGTTAGTCTGACATGACTTGTTAGTTACAAACCCATGCTGACTCTGGTTAATCACTTCATTCTTATCCAGGTACTTACATACATGTTGTTTAATAATTTGTTCAAAGATCTTTCCTGGTATAGAAGTCAGACTCACCGGCCTATAGTTCCCTGGGTCCACCTTCTTCCCCTTTTTGAAGATAGGAACAACATTTGCTCTTCTCCAGTCTTCTGGGACTTCTCCTGTTCTCCAAGAATTTTCAAAGATTATGGAGAGTGGTTCTAAAATTTCTTCTACGATCTCCTTCAGTACTCTGGGGTGTAATTCATCTGGACCTGGAGACTTGAACTCATTTATGTTAGCTAAATATTCCCTCACAATCTTTCTGTTTACAGATAACTTGGATTCCTCTATTCCTTTAAAAGGACAGTGAAGATCAGTTGATGTTACATTTTCTTTCTGAGAGAAAACAGATGCAAAATAGGAATTAAAAAGTTCGGCCTTCTCAACATCCTCTCTTACCATTTCTCCATTTTCATCCTGTAAAAATCCTATAGCATCTTTGACTTTTCTTTTACTTTTGACATACCCCCAAAATCCTTTTTTATTGCTTTTGACATCTCCTGCAAGCCTTAATTCATTGTCAGCTTTAGCTAACCTGATACGTGCCCTGCAGGATCTGCAGACTGCATTATAATCTTCTTTAGATATGCCTCCCTCTTTCCATTTAATAAACATTTCTTTCTTTCTTTTTAGCATGTGTTTAAGTTCTGTGTTCATCCATCCTGGTTTTCTTAAATGCTTCCCATTCTTCCTACTTTTCGGGATTGTTAACGATTGTGCTTTGAGAATCTCATTTTTAAAAATTTCCCATCCTTCCTGGACATTTTTGTCCTTAAGGACATCCAGCCATTGGATCCCTCCTATTCTCTTTCTGAGTCTCTTAAAATCTGCCTTTCTAAAATCTAACCTTGAAGTTTGAGTCTTCACATGTCTTCCTCCTCTAGTTATCCAAAATTCTATAATAGCATGATCGCTGCCTCCTAGGGTCCCAGCCACCTTTACCTCCTCAACCATTTCCTCCCTGTTTATAAGGATTAGATCCAAAGTAGCAGATCCCCTTGTTTTCTCCCCTACCTTTTGGAAGATAAAGTTGTCAGCAAGAGAGGATAAGAATTTGCTTGACCTGTTAGTTTTACTTGAGAGAGATTCCCAACAAATGTCTGGATAGTTGAAATCTCCCATGACCACTACGTCATATTTTTTGGAGAACTTGGTCATTTGATACATAAAGAGTTCATCCATATCTTCAGCTTGCCCAGGTGGCCTGTAGTAAATGCCTACAATGGTGTCCTTTCTGTTGTTCTCTCCTTGTATTCTTACCCAAACAGTTTCCACAGAACTCCCAGTCTCTGAAGCTTCAATCTCTGTGCAGATATACGCTTTTCTAACATACAATGCAACACCTCCTCCTCGTTTATCAAGTCTGTTTCTTGCAAATAAGTTGTATCCTTTTAGCCTTTTATTCCAATCATGTGTATCGTCCCACCAAGTTTCAGTGATTCCAATGACATCATATTCCTTTTCCTGCATTAGTAGTTCCAATTCTCCTTGTTTGTTGCCCATGCTTTGTGCATTTGTATAAAAACATTTTAGTTTGTGATTGGTTTCTCTTCCTCCCATATTTTTATTATTTAGATTTTTTTGTCTTTGTTCTTCTTTTCCACTTCCAGTAGCAGAGATCTCAATAGTATTTGTCAGCTATATACAGAGCTCCTGTGTGTAATGTCACTGGTGATCCCGGTATTATCTGTACACTATACACTATATACAGAGCTCCTGTGTATAAAGTCACTGGTGATCACTGTATTACCTGTACACTATATACAGAGCTCCTGTGTATAATGTCATTGGTGATCACTGTATTGCCTGTACACTATATACAGAGCTCCTGTGTATAATGTTACTGGTGGTCACTGTATTACCTGTACGCTGACACTATATACAGAGCTCCTGTGTATAATGTCACTGGTGATCACTGTATTACCTGTACACTATACACTATATACAGAGCTCCTGTGTATAATATCACTGGTGATCACTGTATTACCTGTACACTATATACAGAGCTCCTGAGTATAATTTCACTGGTGGTCACTGTATTACATGTACTCTATACACTATATACATAGCTCCTGTGTATAATGTCACTGGTGATCCCTGTATTACCTGTACACTACACACTATATACAGAGCTCCTGTGTATAATGTCACTGGTGATCCCTGTATTACCTGTACACTATACACTATATACAGAGCTCCTGTGTATAATGTCACTGGTGATCCCTGTTTTACCTGTATACTCACACTATATACAGAGCTCCTGTGTATAATGTCACTGGTGATAACTGTATTACCTGTACACTATACACTATATACAGAGCTCCTGTGTATAATGTCACTGGTGATCCCTGTATTACCTGTATACTGACACTATATACAGAGCTCCTGTGTATAATGTCACTGGTGATCACTGTATTACCTGTACACTGACATTATATACAAAGCTCCTGTGTATAATGTCACTGGTGATCCCTGTATTACCTGTACAGTATACACTATATACAGAGCTCCTGTGTATAATGTCACTGGTGGTCACTGTATTACATGTACACTATACACTATATACAGAGCTCCTGTGTATAATGTCACTGGTGATCACTGTATTACCTGTACACTGACACTATATACAGAGCTCCTGTGTATAATGTCACTGGTGATCCCTGTATTACCTGTACACTACACACTATATACAGAGCTCCTGTGTATAATGTCACTGGTGATCACTGTATTACCTGTACAATGACACTATATACAGAGCTCCTGTGTATAATGTCACTGGTGATCACTGTATTACCTGTACACTACACACTATATACAGAGCTCCTGTGTATAATGTCACTGGTGATCCCTGTATTACCTGTACACTGACACTATATACAGAGCTCCTGTGTATAATGTCACTGGTGATCACTGTATTACATGTACACTGACACTATATACAGGGCTCCTGTGTATAATGTCACTGGTGATCACTGTATTACCTGTACACTATACACTATATACAGAGCTCCTGTGTATAATGTCACTGGTGATCACTGTATTACCTGTACGCTATACACTATATACAGAGTTTCTGTGTATAATGTCACTGGTGATCACTGTATTACCGGTACACTGACACTATATACAGAGCTCCTGTGTAAATTGTCACTGGTGATCACTGTATTACCTGTACACTGACACTATATACAGAGCTCCTGTGTATAATGTCTCTGGTGATCACTGTATTACCTGTACACTGACAATATATACAGAGCTCCTGTGTATAATGTCACTGGTGATCACTGTATTACCTGTACAGTATACACTATATACAGAGCTCCTGTGTATAATGTCACTGGTGATCCCTGTATTACCTGTACACTGACACTATATACAGAGCTCCTGTGTATAATGTCACTGGTGATCACTGTATTACCTGTACACTACACACTATATACAGAGCTCCTGTGTATAATGTCACTGGTGATCCCTGTATTACCTGTACACTGACACTATATACAGAGCTCCTGTGTATAATGTCACTGGTGATCACTGTATTACCTGTACACTATATACTATATACAGAGCTCCTGTGTATAATGTCACTGGTGATCACTGTATTACCTGTACACTGACACTATATACAGAGCTCCTGTGTATAATATCACTGGTGATCACTGTATTACCTGTACACTGACTCTATATACAGAGCTCCTGTGTATAATGTCACTGGTGATCACTGAATTACCTGTACACTGACACTATATACAGAGCTCCTGTGTATAATGTCACTGGTGATCACTGTATTACCTGTACAGTATACACTATATACAGAACTCCTGTGTATGTCACTGGTGATCCCTGTACTAGCTGTACACTATATACAGAGCTTCCGTGTATAATGTCGCTGGTGATCCCTGTATTAGCTGTACACTATATACAGAGCTCCTGTGTATAATGTCACTGGTGGTCACTGTATTACCTGTACACTATACACTATATACAGAGCTCTTGTATATAATGTCACTGGTGATGACTGTATTACCTGTACACTGACACTATATACAGAGCTCCTGTGTATAATGTCACTGGTGATCACTGTATTACCTGTACACTATACACTATATACAGAGCTCCTGTGTATAATGTCACTGGTGATCACTGTATTACCTGTACACTATACACTATATACAGAGCTCCTGTGTATAATGTCACTGGTGATCACTGTATTACCTGTACACTATATATAGAGCTCCTGTGTATAATATCACTGGTGATCCCTGTATTACCTGTATACTATACACTATATACAGAGCTCCTGTGTATAATGTCACTGGTGATCACTGTATTACCTGTACGCTGACACTATATACAGAGCTCCTGTGTATAATGTCACTGGTGATCACTGTATTACCTTTACACTATACACTATATACAGAGCTCCTGGGTATGATGTCACTGGTGATCACTGTATTATCTGTACACTATATACAGAGCTCCTGTGTATAATATCACTGGTGATCACTGTATTACCTGTACACTATACACTATATACAGAGCTCCTGTGTATAATGTCACTGGTGATCACTGTATTACCTGTACACTGACACTATATACAGAGCTCCTGTGTATAATATCACTGGTGATCACTGTATTACCTGTACACTATACACTATATACAGAGCTCCTGTGTATAATGTCACTGGTGATCACTGTATTACCTGTTCACTATATACTATATACAGAGCTCCTGTGTATAATGTCACTGGTGATCACTGTATTACCTGTACACTGACTCTATATACAGAGCTCCTGTGTTTAATGTCACTGGTGATCACTGTATTACCTGTACACTGACACTATATACAGAGCTCCTGTGTATAATGTCACTGGTGATCACTGTATTACCTGTACAGTATACACTATATACAGAACTCCTGTGTATGTCACTGGTGATCCCTGTACTACCTGTACACTATACACTATATACAGAGCTTCCGTGTATAATGTCGCTGGTGATCCCTGTATTACCTGTACACTATATACAGAGCTCCTGTGTATAATGTCACTGGTGGTCACTCTATTACCTGTACACTATACACTATATACAGAGCACTTGTATATAATGTCACTGGTGATCACTGTATTACCTGTACACTGACACTATATACAGAGCTCCTGTGTATAATGTCACTGGTGATCCCTGTATTACCTGTACACTATATACAGAGCTCCTGTGCATAATGTCACTGGTGGTCACTGTATTACCTGTACACTATACACTATATACAGAGCTCCTGTGTATAATGTCACTGGTGGTCACTGTATTACATGTACACTATACACTATATACAGAGCTCCTGTGTATAATGTCACTGGTGATCACTGTATCACCTGTACACTGACACTATATACAGAGCTCCTGTGTATAATGTCACTGGTGATCACTGTATTACCTGTACACTGACAGTATATACAGAGCTCCTGTGTATAATGTCACTGGTGATCACTGTATTACCTGTACACTGACTCTATATTCAGAGCTCCTGTGTATAATGTCACTGGTGATCACTGTATTACCTGTACACTGACTCTATATACAGAGCTCCTGTGTATAATGTCACTGGTGATCACTGTATTACCTGTACACTGACACTATATACAGAGCTCCTGTGTATAATGTCACTGGTGATCACTGTATTACCTGTACACTATACACTATATACAGAGGTCCTGTATATAATGTCACTGGTGATTACTGTATTACCTGTACACTGACACTATATACAGAGCTCCTGTGTATAATGTCACTGGTGATCCTTGTATTACCTGTACACTATACACTATTTACAGAGCTCCTGTGTACAATTTCACTGGTGATACCTGTATTACCTGTACAGTATACACTATATACAGAGCTCCTGTGTATAATGTCACTGGTGATCCCTGTATTACCTGTACAGTATACACTATATACAGAGCTCCTGTGTATAATGTCACTGGTGATCACTGTATTACCTGTATGTACACTGACACCATATACAGAGCTCCTGTGTATAATGTCACCGGTGATCACTGTATTACCTGTACACTATATACAGAGCTCCTGTGTATAATGTCACTGCTGATCACTGTATTACCTGTACACTGACACTATATACAGAGCTCCTGTGTATGTCACTGGTGCTCACTGTATTATTTGTACAGTATACACTATATACAGAGCTCCTGTGTATGTCACTGTGATCCCTGTACTACCTGTACACTGTACACTATATACAGAGCTCCTGTGTATAATGTCACTGGTGATCCCTGTATTACCTGTACACTATATACAGAGCTCCTGTGCATAATGTCACTGGTGGTCACTGTATTACCTGTACACTATACACTATATACAGAGCTCCTGTGTATAATGTCACTGGTGGTCACTGTATTACCTGTACACTATACACTATATACAGAGCTCCTGTGTATAATGTCACTGGTGATCACTGTATCACCTGTACACTGACACTATATACAGATCTCCTGTGTATAATGTCACTGGTGATCACTGTATTACCTGTACACTGACACTATATACAGAGCTCCTGTGTATAATGTCACTGGTGATCACTGTATTACCTGTACACTGACTCTATATACAGAGCTCCTGTGTATAATGTCACTGGTGATCACTGTATTACCTGTACACTGACTCTATATACAGAGCTCCTGTGTATAATGTCACTGGTGATCACTGTATTACCTGTACACTGACACTATATACAGAGCTCCTGTGTATAATGTCAATGGTGATCACTGTATTACCTGTACACTATACACTATATACAGAGGTCCTGTATATAATGTCACTGGTGATTACTGTATTACCTGTACACTGACACTATATACAGAGCTCCTGTGTATAATGTCACTGGTGATCCTTGTATTACCTGTACACTATTTACAGAGCTCCTGTGTACAATGTCACTGGTGATACCTGTATTACCTGTACAGTATACACTATATACAGAGCTCCTGTGTATAATGTCACTGGGGATCCCTGTATTACCTGTACAGTATACACTATATACAGAGCTCCTGTGTATAATGTCACTGGTGATCACTGTATTACCTGTATGTACACTGACACCATATACAGAGCTCCTGTGTATAATGTGACTGGTGATCACTGTATTACCTGTACACTATATACAGAGCTCCTGTGTATAATGTCACTGCTGATCACTGTATTACCTGTACACTGACACTATATACAGAGCTCCTGTGTATAATATCACTGGTGATCACTGTATTACCTGTATACTGACACTATATACAGAGCTCCTGTGTATAATATCACTGGTGATCACTGTATTACCTGTACACTATATACAGAGCTCCTGTGTATAATGTCACTGCTGATCACTGTATTACCTGTACACTGACACTATATACAGAGCTCCTGTGTATAATATCACTGGTGATCACTGTATTACCTGTATACTGACACTATATACAGAGCTCCTGTGTATAATATCACTGGTGATCACTGTATTACCTGTACACTATATACAGAGCTCCTGTGTATAATGTCACTGGTGATCACTGTATTACCTGTATACTATACACTATATACAGAGCTCCTGTGTATAATGTCACTGGTGATATCCCTGTATTACCTGTACACTGTACACTATATACAGAGTTCCTGTGTATAATGTCACTGATGATAACTGTATTACCTGTACACTATACACTATATACAGAGCTCCTGTGTATAATGGCACTGGTGACAAATTTAGTGTTAGTACTGTGGTTTTTTCTTAAATGGGCAGTCCTGTCTTCTGGGGAAAGTCTGCAGAGACTCTGTGACTGCGCACGCTGTAAGTAATCACCGCTATTGATGGTCAGCGCCAGGGATTTGCTCACTTGCCTGATTTATCTCTGTATAAGTGAATTTAGAGAAGCCGAGCACTTCTAGTCAGCACGTGACTGCAAGTGGGCATATCGCCTGCTCTCAGGGGCAGTACAGCTGAATGCTGACAGTGGGTGCACTGCAAGCTGTCTGGCGGGTTGATGCCTGCAGGGGGCGCACATACGGCGGTGACGTGCAGACACATCGGCTATGGTGATACCATTGCTCCCTATTGTCCTCTGTTATCAGTCCGTCTGGCTGGTTGATGCCTGCAGGGGGCGCACATACGGCGGTGACGCTCGGAGACATTGGAGCAGTTCGGTTTGTGGTCCTTTTATTACAGTTGAGGATGAGAACAGAAAAGACATCTGATGCAATATGGAGGGTGAGGCGGAAGCAGGCTGTCGCCATAGCAACATGGCAGCGGGATCCTGGCAGCGGGATCCTGGCAGCGGGATCCAGGCAGCTGGATCCCGGCGCTGGCACAGACGGCATGGCGGCCTCTAGCAGGGCTTCTTGGCGATGTTGGTGAGGATCTGGTGCTGCTGAGCGCGGTAAATGATGACAAAACTGTCGCCGACGATCCGACCGCGGCCGAAGTCGTCCACCTTCCCCATGAAGAGATAACTGGCACCTGCGGGGACAGAGACTCGCTCAGCGCCACATACCGGGCATTCCTGCAGAGCATCACTACCGACTGATCAGGAGAGGTCTGTAGAGTATTGCACCCCTGACCCCTTTACATGTCTGCAGCATATTGCTCCGCTCCTCTACCTCCTGAAACACAGCAATTATATTCTGCAGAGTATTCCGCCCCTGACCACTGTACATGTCTGCAGCACATCGCACCACTCCTCCACCTTCTGATAAACAGCGAATCTGAAGAGTATTCTGCCCCTGTATATGTCTGCAGCACATCGCACCCCTTTACCTTCTAATACACAGCGAATCTGCAGAGAATTGCACCCCAGTAGATGTCCGCAGCACATCACACCGCTCCTCCACTTCCTGATACACAAAGATATATTCTGCAGATTATTCCACCCCTGACCTCTGTACATGTCTGCAGCACATCGCACCACTACACCCCCTGATACACAGCGATATATTCCGCAGGTTATTCCACCTCTGACCCATGTATACATGTTTGCAGCACATCGCATCGGCCGGTACACACCTTTCTTCAGGATGGGGCACTTGGGGCACTCGTTGATGATTTGGACGCTCATTATCTTCCCGGCCTCCTGGACGTTCAGCTCTCCCTCCTTGTAGGTCTGGATAATGTTGATGCTGGCGAGCAGCGTGCCCTCCTCCTCGCCCTTAACGAGGGTCTTCACACTGCCAGTCAGCACTGCAGGACACCGAGGGAGAAGTCAGTGAGGGTCTTTTTATAATAATGCCCCCGGCCCTGACACCGACTGCCCCAATAATGCCCCGGACCCCGGCTCTGACACCGACTTCACCAATAATGCCCCGGACCCCGGCCCTGACAACGACTGCACCAATAACGCCCTGACACCGACTGCATCAATAATGCCCCGGACCCTGGACCTGACACCGACTGCACCAATAATGCCCTGGACCCGACAACGACTGAACTAATAATGCCCCTGGACCCGACAACGACTGAACTAATAATGCCCCTGGACCCCGGCCCTGACACTGACTGCACAAATAATGCCCCAGACCCCGGCCCTGACACCAACCGCACCAAACCAATAATGCCCCGGACCCCGGCTCTGACACCGACTGCACCAATAATGCCCTGGACCCCGGCCCTGACACCGACTGCACCAATAATGCCCCGGACCCTGGACCTGACACCGACTGCACCAATAATGCCCCAGACCCGACAACGACTGAACTAATAATGCCCCTGGACCCCGGCCCTGACACTGACTGCACAAATAATGCCCCAGACCCCGGCCCTGACACCAACTGCACCAAACCAATAATGCCCCGGACCCCGGCTCTGGCAGCGACTGCACCAATAATGCCCTGGACCCCGGCCCTGACACCGACTGCACCAATAATGCCCCGGACCCCGGCTCTGGCAGCGACTGCACCAATAATGCCCCGGACCCCGGCCCTGACAACGACTGCACCAATAATGCCCCGGACCCCGGACCTGACCACGACTGCACCAATAATGCCCTGGACCCCGGCCCTGACACCGACTGCACCAATAATGCCCCGGACCCCGGCCCTGACACCGACTGCATCAATAATACCCCCGGACCCCGTCTCTGACACTGACTGCACCACTAATGCCCCAGACGCCGGCCCTGACACCGACTACACCACTAATGTCCCCGACACCGGCCCTGACACCGACTGCACCAATAATGCCCTGGACTCCAGCCCTGACACTGACTGCACCAATAGTGCCCCTGGACCCCGGCCTTGACACCGACTGCATCAATAATGCCCCGGACCCCGGCCCTGACACCGACTGCATCAATAATGCCCCCGGACCCCAGCCCTGACACCGACTGCATCAATAATGCCCCCGGACCCCGGCCTTGACACCGACTGCACCAATTATGCCCCTGACCCCGGCTCTGACAACAACTGCACCACTAATACCCCGGACCCCGGCCATGACACCAACTGCACCAATCATACCTCTGGGCCCTGGACCTAACACTGACTGCACCAATAATGCCCCCGGACCCCAGCTCTGACACTGACTACACCAATAATGCCCCAGACCTGACACCGACTGCACCAATAATGCCCCGGACCCCGGCTCTGACAAGGCTCTTACCAAACTGGCTGGCACAGAAATGGCTTCCTAATGTCCCGGTCTTGCGACATTTCTCAGGGCACTTGGCAACTGATCCTAGAACGAGCAGAATAAAGACTGATGAGCCCCTAGAGGATCCATAGATCCCCCCGATACATGGGCCCCTCCTCACCTGCAGCTGCGGGCGCTGCCGATCCTCTGACTTTTGGCTTAGCGGTACTGGCTGGTTTGGTGGGTTTGGCCTTTGCATTGGGCTTTGCCGTGGCTTTCTCTATGGGCTTAGCGGTGGGTTTTTGGCTGGACTTAGCTGTGGGTTTTGGGATGGTCTTAGGTATAGTCTTTGTGGTGGGTTTTGCGGTAGGTTTCTGGGTGGGTTTTGGGGTGGGCTTGGGTTTCGGGGGCGCCTTTGTCCCGGATAGGCGGACAACACTCTTGGTGGTGGGCTTGGATTCGGTGGTTTTCTTCTGCACTTCAGAAACGTCCTTCATCCTGTAGACGGCCTCAAAGCCGTCAGCCGTGACACTGAGGTCCGAAACGAACTGGACCAGCATCTCGTTCCCATCAGAGTAGATCGTCCTGAAGGAAAGAACCGGTGACGGGGCGTCATGGGGGTCCGAGCACGGCCAAAATATGTCACCTAATGTCTGCTGCCTCATCCCCCTGAGACCACCATAGCGGACCCTCCTGACCTGCGGTTCTGCTGTGTGAGCCCACATAACTGTGGCAGTGCACAGACCGCCGTATACTCACGCGGGGGGGATGTCTCCGCAGAATTTCCCAATCTGCAGGTTGTTATCTGTCGCTCCACCATTGAACACGGCCAAGTAATCATATCGGCAGTAACTGTCCTCCTCGATGTCGAATTTCCCAAAGGACAGCTCAACTACCTGAGAGACGGAGCGAGGGGTCAGCGTACATCATACAGACCCCCGGACCTCCCCAACTGGTGTCAGTGTGCATCATACAGACCCCCAGATCATCCCAACTGGTGTCAGTGTACGTCATACAGACCCCCGGACCACCCCAACTGGTGTCAGTGTATGTCATACAGACCCCTGGACCACCCCCAACTGGTCAATGTACGTCATACAGAGCCCCAAACCACCCCCAACTGGTCAATATACGTCATACAGAGCCCCAGACCACCCCCAACTGGTCAATGTACGTCATACAGAGCCCCAGACCACCCCCAACTGGTCAATGTACGTCATACAGACCCACAGACCACCCCCAACTGGTCAATGTACGTCATACAGACCCACAGACCACCCCCAACTGGTCAATGTACGTCATACACAGCCCCAGACCACCCCTAACTGGTCAATGTACATCATACAGACCCACAGACCACTCCCAACTGGTCAATGTACATCATACAGACCCACAGACCACTCCCAACTGGTCAATGTACGTCATACAGACTCCCAGACCACCCCAACTGGTGTCAGTGTACCTCATACAGACCATCCTCAACTGGTGTCAGTGTACGTCATACAGACCCCCACACCACCCCCAACTGATCAGTGTACGTCATACAGACCCCCCCCAACTGGTGTCAGTGTACGTCATACAGACCCCCGGACCCTCAACTGGTGTCAGTGTACGTTATACAGACCCACAGACCTCCCCCAACTGGTGTCAGTGTACATCATACAGACCCCCAGACCACCCCAACTGGTGTCAGTGTACGTCACATAGACCCCCAGACAACCCCCAACTGGTCAGTGTACGTCATAGAGACCCCCAAACCACCCCCAACTGGTCAATGTACGTCACACAGACCCCCTGACAATCCCCAACTGGTCAGTATACATCATACAGACCCCCAAACCACCCCAACTGGTCAATGTACATCATACAGAGCCCCAGACCACCCCCAACTGGTCAATATACGTCATACAGATCCCCAGGCCACCCAAACTGGTCAATGTACGTCATACAGACTCCCAGACCACCCCAACTGGTGTCAGCATATGTCATACAGACCCCCCCGGACCACCCCAACTGGTGTCAATGTACAGTACGTCATACAGACCCCCAGACCACCCCCAACTGGTGTCAGTGTACATCATACGGACCCCCCCAACTGGTGTCAGTGTACGTCATACAGACCCCCGGACCATCCCCAACTGGTGTCAGTGTATGTTATACAGACCCCCCAGACCTCCGCCACCATATGACCTGCCATCTCCCACCATTTGGTTTGGCCAATGGGCCCTTCTCACCTGGTCCTTTGGGGCCACGATATGCCAGGAGCAGCTTACACCACTGGGGTAATTATTTTCGGGCCAGTTCGGGCTGGTTATACTTCCCTGGGGTTTCTCAAACTTCCCCCCACAGAGGAGATTGTCTGTAATGCAGGAGTAATGGGGTCAAAATGTTTAGTCTGTGCCCCCCGGGGTCACCGTATATGAGGGCTCAGGGGTCACCGTATACGAGCGCTCAGGGGTCACCGTATATGAGCGCTCAGGGGTCACCATATATGAGCGCTCAGGGGTCACCGTACAGGAGCGCTCAGGGGTCACCATACAGGAGCGCTAAGGGGTCACGGTACAAGAGCACTCAGGGGTCACGGTACAAGAGCGCTCAGGGGTCACCGTACAGGAGCTCTCAAGGGTCACCGTACAGGGGCGCTCAGGGGTCACCATACAGGAGCGCTCAGGGGTCACCGTACAGGAGTGCTCAGGGGTCACCGTACAGGAGCGCTCAGGGGTCACTGTATAGGAACGCTAAGGGGTCACCGTACAGGGGCGCTCAGGGTCAGCATACAGGGGCGCTCAGGGGTCGCCGTAGAGGGGCGCTCAGGGGTCACCATAGAGGGGCGCTCAGGGGTCACCGTACAGGAGCGCTAAGGAGTCACCGTGCAGGAGCGCTCAGGGGTCACCGTACAGGGTGCTCAGGGGTCACCGTGCAGGAGCGCTCAGGGGTCACCATGCAGGAGCGCTCAGGGTTCGCCGTACAGGGGTGCTCAGGGGTCGCCGGGCAGGGGTGCTCAGGGGTCCTGTGCAGGGGCGCTCAGGGGTCGCCTGTCACGGGTGTGTCAGAAGTGACAGACAGTCGTCCTTCAGTTGGTTGCAGGAGATCTCTATGTTTGGCATTGCAGACATCTTCTTAGAGGCTGTCTCTAGGACCCAGCGGCTATCTCCCCCTAACTAATTAACTCCCTGGCCTGGGTGTATAAATACCTCATGTGTTCTAGAGGGAGATGCTGGCGATATTCATTACTATCTGTGAAGGCTTTAGCAAGAGCAGTACTTTCGCCTCTCTGGAGCTAGAGGACATGTGCGCATTTGTCTGGAGTCGTCTAAAGCGAAGTTATTTCCCCTTGTTGTCCTTCCTTGTTGTCTATAGTGTTTAGTGGAGATCGACTAGTGCTCATCTTCTCCCTTCCCTAGCCTGAGTCAAATTCCAGGGAAAGAAAGGGCGAGGCATGCGTGCGGCGATTGATGAAGAGCCAATATTGGGACATTGAGGGAGACAGGGTGACGCTAGATCAACCTAGGAGGTCTCCACTTCTCTCTTTCCCTAAAGTCTGGGCTCCCTTTCCCTCTTCCCTTTGTGTTGCACTAAGTCTTTCATACCTTGCGTGACATCGCCGTACAGGGGTGCTCAGGGTTCACCGCTCAGGGGCACTCAGGGGTCACCATACAGCGGCGCTCAGGGGTCGCCGTGCAGTGGCGCTCAGGGGTTGCCGTACAGGGACGCTCAGGGGTCGCCGTACAGGGAAGCTCAGAGGTCGCTGTGCAGGGTTGCTCCGAGGTCGCCGTGCAGGGGCGCTCATGGGTCGAAGTGCAGGGGCGCTCAGGGGTCGCCGTACAGGGACACTCATGGATCGCCGTGCAGGGGCGCTCAGGGGTCGCCGTGCAGGGGCGCTCAGGGGTCGCCGTGCAAGGGCGCTCAGGGGTCGCCATACAGGAGCGCTCAGGGGTTACCGTACAGGAGCGCTAAGGGGTCACCGTATAGGAACGCTAAGGGGTCACCGTACAGGGGCGCTCAGGATCAGCATACAGGGGCGCTCAGGGGTCGCCGTACAGGAGCGCTAAGGAGTCACCGAGCAGGAGCGCTCAGGGGTCACCGTACAGGAGCGCTCAGGGGTCACCGTACAGGGTGCTCAGGGGTCACCGTGCAGGAGCGCTCAGGGGTCACCGTGCAGGAGCGCTCAGGGGTCACCGTGCAGGAGCGCTCAGGGGTCACCGTGCAGGAGCGCTCAGGGTTTGCCGTACATGGGCGCTCAGGGGTCACTGTGCAGGGGCGCTCAGGGGTCACCGTGCAGGGGCGCTCAGGGGTCAGCGTGCAGGGGCGCTCAGGGGTCGCCTGTCACAGGTGAGTCAGAAGTGACAGACAGTCGTCCTTCAGTTGGTTGCAGGAGAACTCTATGTTTGGCATTGCAGACATCTTTTTAGAGGCTGTCTCTAGGACCCAGCGGCTATCTCCCCCTAACTAATTAACTCCCTGGCCTGGGTGTATAAATACCTCATGTGTTCTAGAAGGAGATGCTGGCGATATTCATTACTATCTGTGAAGGCTTTAGCAAGAGCAGTACTTTCGCCTCTCTGGAGCTAGAGGACATGTGCGCATTTGTCTGGAGCCGTCTAAAGCGAAGTTATTTCCCCTTGTTTGTCCTCCCTTGTTGTCTATAGTGTTTAGTGGAGATCGACTAGTGCTCATCTTCTCCCTTCCCTAGCCTGAGTCAAATTCCAGGGAAAGAAAGGGCGAGGCATGCGTGCGGCGATTGATGAAGAGCCAATATTGGGACATTGAGGGAGACAGGGTGACGCTAGATCAACCTAGGAGGTCTCCACTTCTCTCTTTCCCTAAAGTCTGGGCTCCCTTTCCCTCTTCCCTTTGTGTTGCACTAAGTCTTTCATACCTTGCGTGACATCGCCCTACAGGGGTGCTCAGGGTTCACCGCTCAGGGGCACTCAGGGGTCACCATACAGCGGCGCTCAGGGGTCGCCGTGCAGTGGCGCTCAGGGGTTGCCGTACAGGGACGCTCAGGGGTCGCCGTACAGGGAAGCTCAGAGGTCGCTGTGCAGGGTTGCTCCGGGGTCGCCGTGCAGGGGCGCTCATGGGTCGAAGTGCAGGGGCGCTCAGGGGTCGCCGTACAGGGACGCTCATGGATCGCCGTGCAGGGGCGCTCAGGGGTCGCCGTGCAGGGGCGCTCAGGGGTCGCCGTGCAAGGGCGCTCAGGGGTCGCCGTACAGGAGCGCTCAGGGGTCACCGTATAGGAACGCTAAGGGGTCACCGTACAGGGGCGCTCAGGATCAGCATACAGGGGCGCTCAGGGGTCGCCGTACAGGAGCGCTAAGGAGTCACCGAGCAGGAGCGCTCAGGGGTCACCGTGCAGGAGCGCTCAGGGGTCACCGTACAGGGTGCTCAGGGGTCACCGTGCAGGAGCGCTCAGGGGTCACCGTGCAGGAGCGCTCAGGGGTCACCGTGCAGGAGCGCTCAGGGTTTGCCATACATGGGCGCTCAGGGGTCACTGTGCAGGGGCGCTCAGGGGTCACCGTGCAGGGGCGCTCAGGGGTCAGCGTGCAGGGGCGCTCAGGGGTCGCCTGTCACAGGTGAGTCAGAAGTGACAGACAGTCGTCCTTCAGTTGGTTGCAGGAGAACTCTATGTTTGGCATTGCAGACATCTTTTTAGAGGCTGTCTCTAGGACCCAGCGGCTATCTCCCCCTAACTAATTAACTCCCTGGCCTGGGTGTATAAATACCTCATGTGTTCTAGAGGGAGATGCTGGCGATATTCATTACTATCTGTGAAGGCTTTAGCAAGAGCAGTACTTTCGCCTCTCTGGAGCTAGAGGACATGTGCGCATTTGTCTGGAGACGTCTAAAGCGAAGTTATTTCCCCTTGTTTGTCCTCCCTTGTTGTCTATAGTGTTTAGTGGAGATCGACTAGTGCTCATCTTCTACCTTCCCTAGCCTGAGTCAAATTCCAGGGAAAGAAAGGGCGAGGCATGCGTGCGGCGATTGATGAAGAGCCAATATTGGGACGTTGAGGGAGACAGGGTGACGCTAGATCAACCTAGGAGGTCTCCACTTCTCTCTTTCCCTAAAGTCTGGGCTCCCTTTCCCTCTTCCCTTTGTGTTGCACTAAGTCTTTCACACCTTGCGTGACATCGCCGTACAGGGGTGCTCAGGGGTCACCGTACAGAGGCGCTCAAGGGTCGCCGTGCAGTGGCGCTCAGGGATCGCCATACAGGGACGCTCAGGGGTCGCCGTACAGGGACGCTCAGGGGTCGCCGTGCAGGGTTGCTCCAGGGTCGCCATGCAGGAGCGCTCATGGGTCGCCATGCAGGGGTGCTCAGGGGTTGCCGTACAGGGACGCTCATGGATCGCCGTACAGGAGCACTCAGGGGTCGCCGTGCAGGGGCGCTCAGGGGTTGCCGTACAGGGACGCTCATGGATCGCCATACAGGGGCGCTCAGGGGTCACTGTGCAGGGGCGCTCAGGGGTCGCCGTGCAGGGGCGCTCAGGGGTCGCCGTGCAGGGGCGCTCAGGGGTCGCCGTGTTGGGACGCTCATGGGTCGCCGTACAGGGACAGTCATGGGTCGCCGTACAGGGACAGTCATGGGTCGCCGTACAGGGACAGTCATGGGTCGCCGTACAGGGGCGCTCAGGGGTCGCCGTGCAGGGGCGCTCAGGGGTCGCCGTGCAGGGACGCTCAGGGGTTGCCGTACAGGGACTCTCATGGATCGCCGTACAGGGGCGCTCAGGGGTCACTGTGCAGGGGCGCTCAGGGGTCGCCGTGCGGGGGCGCTCATGGGTCACCGTGCTGGGACGCTCATGGGTCGCCGTACAGGGACAGTCATGGGTCGCCGTACAGGGACAGTCATGGGTCGCTGTACAGGGACAGTCATGGGTCGCCGTACAGGAGCACTCAGGGGTCGCCGTGCAGGGGCGCTCAGGGGTCGCCGTGCAGGGGCGCTCAGGGGTTGCCGTGCAGGAGTGCTCAGGGGTCACCGTACAGGGGCGCTCTCTCACCTGACAGCTGTGGGGCCCCGGCACTGTACCAGACCAGGAACCCGCGTCCTCCGGTTCCTTCATCTGACACCATCTCCAGCATCATCTGGGAGCCGGTTGACATCAGAGCTCCGGGCCGGAACGTCCCACAGACCCGAGCCAGACGCTGGGAGCCGGTGTCATGGCCGTTGTAGATATTGAGGTAGTCATAGCGACAGGTGGGGTCTGACTCCATGTCCAGAACACGGAAAGACAGGATGACAACATGACCCTCCGGGACCTGCACAGAGACACACGTCACCTCATGTCTGCCAGAGACCGCTCACCCGCAGTCTCCTCCGCTCACCCGCCATCTCCTCCTCTCACCCGCAATCTCCTCCGCTCACCCGCCATCTCCTCCTCTCACCCGCAATCTCCTCCGCTCACCCGCCATCTCCTCCTCTCACCCGCAGTCTCTCTCCTCCCACCCGCAGTCTCCTCCGCTCACCCGCCATCTCCTCCTCTCACCCGCAGTCTCCTCCTCTCACCCGCAGTCTCTCTCCTCTCACCCGCAGTCTCCTCCTCTCACCCGCAGTCTCCTCCGCTCACTCTCCATCTCCTCCTCTCACCCGCAGTCTCCTCCTCTCACCCGCAGTCTCTCTCCTCTCACCCGCAGTCTCTCTCCTCTCACCCGCAGTCTCTCTCCTCACCCGCCATCTCCTCCTCTCACCCGCAGTCTCCTCCGCTCACCTGCAGTCTCCTCCGCTCACCCGCCATCTCCTCCTCTCACCCGCAGTCTCCTCCGCTCACCTGCAGTCTCCTCCGCTCACCCGCCATCTCCTCCTCTCACCCGCAGTCTCTCTCCTCTCACTCGCAGTCTCCTCCGCTCACCTGCAGTCTCCTCCGCTCACCCGCCATCTCCTCCTCTCACCCGCAGTTTCCTCCTCTCACCCGGAATCTCTCTCCTCTCACCCGCAGTCTCTCTCCTCTCACCCGCAGTCTCTTCCGCTCACCCGCCATCTGCTCCTCTCACCCGCAGTCTTCTCTCCTCCGCTCACCCGCCATCTCCTCCTCTCACCCGCAGTCTCCTCCTCTCACCCGCAGTCTCCTCCTCTCACCCGCAGTCTCTCTCCTCTCACCCGCAGTCTCCTCCTCTCACCCGCAGTCTCCTCCTCTCACCCGCAGTCTCCTCCTCTCACCCGCAGTCTCCTCCTCTCACCCGCAGACTCTATCCTCTCACCCGCAGTCTCCTCCTCTCACCCGCAGTCTCCTCCTCTCACCCGCAGTCTCCTCCTCTCACCCGCAGTCTCTCTCCTCTCACCCGCAGTCTCCTCCTCTCACCCGCAGTCTCCTCCTCTCACCCGCAGTCTCCTCCTCTCACCCGCAGTCTCCTCCTCTCACCCGCAGTCTCTCTCCTCTCACCCGCAGTCTCTCTCCTCTCACCCGCAGTCTCCTCCTCTCACCCGCAGTCTCCTCCTCTCACCCGCCATCTCCTCCTCTCACCCGCAGTCTCTCTCCTCTCACCCGCAGTCTCTCTCCTCTCACCCGCAGTCTCCTCCTCTCACCCGCAGTCTCCTCCTCTCACCCGCAGTCTCCTCCTCTCACCCGCAGTCTCTCTCCTCTCACCCGCAGTCTCCTCCTCTCACCCGCAGTCTCTCTCCTCTCACCCGCAGTCTCTCTCCTCTCACCCGCAGTCTCTCTCCTCTCACCCGCAGTCTCCTCCTCTCACCCGCAGTCTCCTCCTCTCACCCGCCATCTCCTCCTCTCACCCGCAGTCTCTCTCCTCTCACCCGCAGTCTCTCTCCTCTCACCCGCAGTCTCCTCCTCTCACCCGCAGTCTCCTCCTCTCACCCGCAGTCTCCTCCTCTCACCCGCAGTCTCTCTCCTCTCACCCGCAGTCTCCTCCTCTCACCCGCAGTCTCTCTCCTCTCACCCGCAGTCTCCTCCTCTCACCCGCAGTCTCTCTCCTCTCACTCGCAGTCTCTCTCCTCTCACCCGCAGTCTCCTCCTCTCACCCGCAGTCTCTCTCCTCCATTGCACACGTCTCTTGCACTCTCTTACCGTAATCTTCCATACACATTTCTTGTTATGGGGGTAATAGCTTGGAAACCCCTCGCTGGTGATGTATCCGGATTCCCCGCTGATGTCTCCTCCTCTCACCCGCAGTCTCCTCCTCTCACCCGCAGTCTCTCTCCTCTCACCCGCAGCCTCTCTCCTCTCACCCGCAGTCTCTCTCCTCTCACCCGCAGTCTCCTCCTCTCACCCGCAGTCTCTCTCCTCTCACCCACAGTCTCTCTCCTCTCACCCGCAGTCTCTCTCCTCTCACCCGCAGTCTCTCTCCTCTCACCCGCAGTCTCTCTCCTCTCACCCGCAGTCTCTCTCCTATCACCCGCAGTCTCTCTCCTATCACCCGCAGTCTCCTCCTCTCACCCGCAGTCTCTCTCCTCTCACCCGCAGTCTCTCTCCTCTCACCCGCAGTCTCCTCCTCTCACCCGCAGTCTCTCTCCTCCATTGCACACGTCTCTTGCACTCTCTTACCGTAATCTTCCATACACATTTCTTGTTATGGGGGTAATAGCTTGGAAACCCCTCGCTGGCGATGTATCCGGATTCCCCGCTGATGTCTCCTCCGCTCACCCGCAGTCTCCTCCTCTCACCCGCAGTCTCCTCCTCTCACCCGCAGTCTCCTCCTCTCACCCGCAGTCTCTCTCCTCTCACCCGCAGCCTCTCTCCTCTCACCCGCAGTCTCTCTCCTCTCACCCGCAGTCTCCTCCTCTCACCCGCAGTCTCCTCCGCTCACCCGCAGTCTCTCTCCTCTCACTCGCAGTCTCTCTCCTCTCACCCGCAGTCTCCTCCTCTCACCCGCAGTCTCTCTCCTCTCACCCGCAGTCTCTCTCCTCTCACCCGCAGTCTCTCTCCTCTCACTCGCAGTCTCTCTCCTCTCACCCGCAGTCTCCTCCTCTCACCCGCAGTCTCCTCCTCTCACCCGCAGTCTCTCTCCTCTCACCCGCAGTCTCCTCCTCTCACCCACAGTCTCCTCCTCTCACCCGCAGTCTCTCTCCTCTCACTCGCAGTCTCTCTCCTCTCACCCGCAGTCTCCTCCTCTCACCCACAGTCTCTCTCCTCTCACCCGCAGTCTCTCTCCTCTCACCCGCAGTCTCTCTCCTCTCACCCGCAGTCTCCTCCTCTCACCCGCAGTCTCTCTCCTCTCACCCGCAGTCTCTCTCCTCTCACCCACAGTCTCCTCCTCTCACCCGCAGTCTCTCTCCTCTATTGCACACGTCTCTTGCACTCTCTTACCGTAATCTTCCATACACATTTCTTGTTATGGGGGTAATAGCTTGGAAACCCCTCGCTGGCGATGTATCCGGATTCCCCGCTGATGTCTCATCCTCTCACCCACAGTCTCTCTCCTCACCCGCAGTCTCTCTCCTCTCACCCGCAGTCTCTCTCCTCTCACCCGCAGTCTCTCTCCTCTCACCCGCAGTCTCCTCCTCTCACCCGCAGTCTCTCTCCTCTCACCCGCAGTCTCCTCCGCTCATCCGCAGTCTCTCTCCTCTCACCCGCAGTCTCTCTCCTCTCACCCGCAGTCTCTCTCCTCTCACCCGCAGTCTCTCTCCTCTCACCCGCAGTCTCCTCCTCTCACACGCAGTCTCTCTCCTCTCACCCGCAGTCTCTCTCCTCTCACCCGCAGTCTCTCTCCTCTCACCCGCAGTCTCTCTCCTCTCACTCGCAGTCTCTCTCCTCTCACCCGCAGTCTCTCTCCTCTCACCCGCAGTCTCTCTCCTCTCACCCGCAGTCTCTCTCCTCTCACCCGCAGTCTCCTCCTCTCACCCGCAGTCTCTCTCCTCTCACCCGCAGTCTCCTCCGCTCACCCGCAGTCTCTCTCCTCTCACCCGCAGTCTCTCTCCTCTCACCCGCAGTCTCTCTCCTCTCACGCGCAGTCTCCTCCTCTCACCCGCAGTCTCTCTCCTCTCACCCGCAGTCTCTCTCCTCTCACCCGCAGTCTCTCTCCTCTCACCCGCAGTCTCTCTCCTCTCACTCGCAGTCTCTCTCCTCTCACCCGCAGTCTCCTCCTCTCACCCGCAGTCTCCTCCTCTCACCCGCAGTCTGTCTCCTCTCACCCGCAGTCTCTCTCCTCTCACCCGCAGTCTCCTCCTCTCACCCGCAGTCTCCTCCTCTCACCCGCAATCTCCTCCTCTCACCCGCAGTCTCTCTCCTCTCACCCGCAGTCTCTCTCCTCTCACTCGCAGTCTCTCTCCTCTCACCCGCAGTCTCCTCCTCTCACCCGCAGTCTCTCTCCTCCATTGCACACGTCTCTTGCACTCTCTTACCGTAATCTTCCATACACATTTCTTGTTATGGGGGTAATAGCTTGGAAACCCCTCGCTGGCGATGTATCCGGATTCCCCGCTGATGTCTCCTCCGCACAGAAACTCCGGCCTGTGGAGGAAGAGCGGGGACACGATGTGGGAGTGTGAACAGTCCCCTGCTCGTGTATGGAGGACACTGGTCACTGACGTCTCTTATTCTCTACACTTTATCATTTATCTTTTTTGAGTCTTTTTTTTTATTTTTCCTCGACTAAAGTGACTTTAGTAAATCACAAATGATGAATCAGGTACTATGTGTCTAAAGTAAGTGCACCCCCTCCTGATATTGAGTTTCAGTCACACAACCCGGCACACAGGCGCATCTCATCCAGCATCAGGCATTATTATACATCGCTATTGGGTCTTATGGTTTATAACCATTATGTTTCATGATGGATTATTCTGAATCATCACTATGGATTATTCTGGATTATCACTATGGATTTTCCCCTATGGATTATTCTGGATTTTTCCCTATGGATTATTCTGGATTATCACTATGGATTACTCTGGATTTTTCCCTATGGATTACTCAGGATTGTCACTATGGATTATTCTGGATTCCCCCCCTGTGGATTATTCTGGATTTTCCCCTGTGGATTATTCTGGATTCCATCTAATGGATTATTCGGGATTGTCACTATGGATTATTCAGGATTATCACTATGTATTATTGTGGATTATCACTATGGATTATTTTGGATCACCATATTATATAGATTTGATTAACATTTTTATTATGGTTTGTTATCACTATCACATTATTAAGGACTAATCTGGATTATTACCTATTCCTCTGGGTTATTTCTATTATGATGGATTCTTACTCCAGATTATTGTGGATTATTGCAGATTATTAAGTAACATTATGGATTTTTGCCGCTGTTTTTACGTTTCCCTCTTTCTGGGGACGGTTCTGGAAATCAAAGCTCTGGAAGTTCCTGAAAAGTCTGTACAGTAGTGGAATGTGTTGTGTCCGCGCCAAAGAGTGAGGCGTCAGCTGACCTGGACCCCCGCCACCGACTCCGGGGGGCTTACAGCCACAGTCTGCTCTTCTCATTAACCCTCTCCGTGTTATCCACCAATGTCAAAGAATCCTGTGTCCGGGGGAGAAGACGTCATGTATACGATACCGGCACCTTATATACAGCCCCCGGTATACAGGCTCCGGCGTATACAGCCCCCTGTATACAGGCTCCGGCGTATACAGCCCCCTGTATACAGGCCCCGGCGTATACAGCCCCCTGTATACAGGCTGCGGCGTATACAGCCCCCTGTATACAGGCTCTGGAGTATACAGCCCCCTGTATACAGGCTCTGGAGTATACAGCCCCCTGTATACAGGCTCCGGCATATGCAGCCCCCGGTATACAGGCTCCGGCGTATACAGCCCCCTGTATACAGACCCCGGCGTATACAGCCCCCGGTATACAGGCTCCGGCGTATACAGCCCCCGGTATACAGGCTCCGGCGTATACAGCCCCCGGTATACAGGCTCCGGCGTATACAGCCCCCTGTATACAGGCTCCTGCATATACAGCCCCCTGTATACAGGCTCCTGCGTATACAGCCCCCTGTATACAGGCTCCGGCGTATACAGCCCCCTGTATACAGGCTCCTGCGTATACAGACCCCTGTATACAGGCTCCTGCGTATACAGCCCCCTGTATACAGGCTTCTGCGTATACAGCCCCCTGTATACAGGCTCCGGCGTAGACAGCCCCCTGTATACAGGCTCCGGCGTATACAGCCCCCTGTATACAGGCTCCGGCGTACACAGCCCCCTGTATACAGGCTCGGCGTACACAGTCCCCTGTATACAGGCTCCGGCGTATACAGCCCCCTGTATACAGGCTCCGGCGTATACAGCCCCCTGTATACAGGCTCCGGCGTACACAGCCCCCTGTATACAGGCTCTGGCGTATACAGCCCCCTGTATACAGGCTCCGGCGTATACAGCCCCCTGTATACAGGCTCCGGCGTATACAGCCCCCTGTATACAGGCTCCGGCGTATACAGCCCCCTGTATACAGGCTCCGGCGTATACAGCCCCCTGTATACAGGCTCCGCGTGGCCTCCCTGTCTCCGGGGCCTCAGGGTCGGGTTTTCCTGCACACAGGCCTCTTTATGTGGACACACTCCTCTCATTGATGCCTGACCCCACAACCTCGCCTGCGGCTGCTGCGGCGCTTCACACACCTTTAATTGGGATTTACGTTTAGATCTGGAATTACTGGACGTCTCCGGTCAGAGCTGCCAAGTGGTGGGGGAGGGGGCGGCGCGGGCCGGGAATATTCAGTGTGACCAGAGGTATAATGTGGATCAGGGCGGCCACGGAGGAGTCTCCGGGGATGGATCCGGCAGGGAAGATGGCAGCCGTCGCCAATAGCAACCAGTCAGATCATCTCTTCCTAAATATTTCCACTACAGCCAATCAGAGCTCCTGTGATTGGTCAGTGTGGGGATCACCGGTGAACACCGGGTCCAAAGTGTGAACCAATATTTACTGACTGTGGCGCCCCGAGCCCTGTCCACTGCCCAGTTACACCTCCTGTCCGCATATTTCACCTGCTTTCCTCGTATGTGACAGCCTGATCTCGTACGTCACCTCCTGACCTTTTACATCACCTCCTGTCCACTGCCCAGTTACACCTCCTGTCCTCGTACGTCACCTCCTGACCTCGTACTTCACCTCCTGACCTCGTACTTCACCTCCTGTCCTTGTACTTCACCTCCTGTCCTCGTACTTCACCTCCTGACCTCGTATGTCACTCCTGTCCTCGTACTTCACCTCCTGACCTCGTACGTCACCTCCTGTCCTCGTATGTCACCTCCTGTCCTCGTACTTCACCTCCTGACCTCGTATGTCACCTCCTGTCCTCGTACTTCACCTCCTGACCTCGTACGTCACCTCCTGTCCTCGTACGTCACCGCCTGATCTCGTACGTCACCTCCTGACCTCGTACGTCACCTCCTGACCTCGTACTTCAGCTCCTGACCTCGTACGTCACCTCCTGTCCACTGACCAGTTACACCTCCTGTACTCGTACTTCACCTCCTGACCTCCTACTTCACTTCCTGCCTCGTACTTCACCTCCTGACCTCGTACTTCACCTCCTGACCTCGTACTTCACCTCCTGTCCACCGACCAGTTACACCTCCTGACCTCGTACTTCACCTCCTGTCCTCGTACTTCACCTCCTGTCCTCGTACTTCACCTCCTGACCTCGTACTTCACCTCCTGTCCACTGACCAGTTACACCTCCTGTCCTCGTACTTCACCTCCTGTCCTCGTACTTCACCTCCTGTCCTCGTACTTCACCTCCTGACTTCGTACTTCACCTCCTGTCCTCGTACTTCACCTCCTGACCTCGTACTTCACCTCCTGACCTCGTACTTCACCTCCTGTCCTCGTACGTCACCTCCTGTCCTCGTACTTCACCTCCTGTCCTCGTACGTCACCTCCTGTCCTCGTACTTCACCTCCTGACCTCGTACTTCACCTCCTGACCTCGTACATCGCCTCCTGTCCTCGTACTTCACCTCCTGACCTCGTACTTCACCTCCTGTCCTCGTACGTCACCTCCTGTCCTCGCACTTCACCTCCTGTCCTCGTACGTCACCTCCTGTCCTCGTACTTCACCTCCTGTCCTCGTACTTCACCTCCTGACCTCGTACTTCACCTCCTGACCTCGTACTTCACCTCCTGTCCTCGTACTTCACCTCCTGACCTCGTACTTCACCTCCTGACCTCGTACTTCACCTCCTGACCTCGTACATCACCTCCTGTCCTCGTACTTCACCTCCGATCCCCTCTATTTAACGTTCTGTCCGCCCCTCCAGTCACCATCTCTTCTCTATTAAACCTTCCAATCTTCTATTTTCCTATTTTGCTTATTCAGTGTTTCGTTTTACACTTTTATTGACAAATCCTGATGTTTCTGTGACGCCTCAATATTCCCTGCGCTGCCCCTTATTCTCCAGACTTTTGCCCTTTACGCGGATAGCTGGATCTCAGCTTCTGGGCAGATCCTGACTGATGGCCGCCTGTTATTGTCTCATCATTCTCTGCACCACCTGTCTCCATACTACACCTTCTGTCCCTTATTACACCTCCAGTCTCCATACTACACCTTCTGTCCCTTATTACACCTCCAGTCTCCATACTACACCTTCTGTCCCTTATTACACCTCCAGTCTCCATACTACACCTTCTGTCCCCTATTACACCTCCAGTCTCCATACTACACCTTCTGTCCCCTATTACACCTCCAGTCTCCATACTACACCTTCTGTCCCCTATTACACCTCCAGTCTCCATACTACACCTTCTGTCCCCTATTACACCTCCAGTCTCCATACTACACCTTCTGTCCCCTATTACACCTCCAGTCTCCATACTACACCTTCTGTCCCCTATTACACCTCCAGTCTCCATACTACACCCTCTGTCCCCTATTACAGCTCCAATCTCCATACTACACCTTCTGTCCCCTATTACACCTCCAGTCTACATACTACACCCTCTGTCCCCTATTACACCTCCAGTCTCCATACTACACCTTCTGTCCCTTATTACACCTCCAGTCTCCATACTACACCTTCTGTCCCTTATTACACCTCCAGTCTCCATACTACACCTTCTGTCCCTTATTACACCTCCAGTCTCCATACTACACCTTCTGTCCCCTATTACACCTCCAGTCTCCATACTACACCTTCTGTCCCTTATTACACCTCCAGTCTCCATACTACACCTTCTGTCCCCTATTACACCTCCAGTTTCCATACTACACCCTCTGTCCCCTATTACACCTCCAGTCTCCATACTACACCTTCTGTTCCCTATTACACCTCCAGTCTCCATACTACACCTTCTGTCCCCTATTACACCTCCAGTCTCCATACTACACCTTCTGTCCCCTATTACACCTCCAGTCTCCATACTACACCTTCTGTCCCTTATTACACCTCCAGTCTCCTTACTACACCTTCTGTTCCCTATTACACCTCCTGTCTCCATACTACACCTTCTGTCCCCTATTACACCTCCTGTCTCCATACTACACCTTCTGTCCCTTATTACACCTCCAGTCTCCATACTACACCTTCTGTCCCTTATTACACCTCCAGTCTCCATACTACACCTTCTGTCCCTTATTACACCTCCAGTCTCCATACTACACCTTCTGTCCCTTATTACACCTCCAGTCTCCATACTACACCTTCTGTCCCCTATTACACCTCCAGTCTCCATACTACACCTTCTGTCCCCTATTACACCTCCAGTCTCCATACTACACCTTCTGTCCCCTATTACACCTCCAGTCTCCATACTACACCCTCTGTCCCCTATTACAGCTCCAGTCTCCATACTACACCTTCTGTCCCCTATTACACCTCCAGTCTACATACTACACCCTCTGTCCCCTATTACACCTCCAGTCTCCATACTACACCTTCTGTCCCTTATTACACCTCCAGTCTCCATACTACACCTTCTGTCCCTTATTACACCTCCAGTCTCCATACTACACCTTCTGTCCCCTATTACACCTCCAGTTTCCATACTACACCCTCTGTCCCCTATTACACCTCCAGTCTCCATACTACACCTTCTGTTCCCTATTACACCTCCAGTCTCCATACTACACCTTCTGTCCCCTATTACACCTCCAGTCTCCATACTACACCTTCTGTCCCCTATTACACCTCCAGTCTCCATACTACACTTTCTGTCCCTTATTACACCTCCAGTCTCCTTACTACACCTTCTGTTCCCTATTACACCTCCTGTCTCCATACTACACCTTCTGTCCCCTATTACACCTCCTGTCTCCATACTACACCTTCTGTCCCTTACTACACCTCCAGTCTCCATACTACACCTTCTGTCCCCTATTACACCACCTGTCTCCATAGTACACCTTCTGTCCCTTATTACACCACCTGTCTCCATAGTACACCTTCTGTCCCCTATTACACCACCTGTCTCCATAGCACACCTTCTGTCCCTTATTACACCTCCAGTCTCCATACTACACCTTCTGTCCCCTATTACACCTCCAGTCTCCATACTACACATTCTGTCCCTTATTACACCTCCTGTCTCCATACTACACCTTCTGTCCCCTATTACACCTCCAGTCTCCATACTACACCTTCTGTCCCCTATTACACCTCCAGTCTCCATACTACACCTTCTGTCCCTTATTACACCTCCAGTATCCATACTACACCTTCTGTCCCCTATTACACCTCCTGTCTCCATACTACACCTTCAGTCCCTTATTACACCACCTGTCTCCATAGTACAACTTCTGTCCCCTATTACACCTCCTGTCTCCATAGTACACCTTCTGTCCCCTATTACACCTCCAGTCTCCATACTACACCTTCTGTCCCCTATTACACCTCCAGTCTCCATACTACACCCTCTGTCCCCTATTACACCTCCAGTCTCCATACTACACCTTCTGTCCCCTATTACACCTCCAGTCTCCATACTACATCTTCTGTCCCCTATTACACCACCCGTGTCCATAGTACACCTTCTGTCCCCTATTACACCACCTGTCTCCATACTACACGTTCTGTCCCCTATTACACCACCTGTCTCCATACTACACCTTCTGTCCCCTATTACACCTCCTGTCTCCATACTACACCTTCTGTCCCCTATTACACCACCTGTCTACATACTACTCCTTCTGTCCCCTATTACACCTCCAGTCTCCATACTACACCTTCTGTCCCCTATTACACCTCCAGTCTCCATACTACAACTTCTGTCCCCTATTACACCTACTGTCTCCATACTACACCCTCTGTCCCCAATTACACCTCCAGTCTCAATACTACACCTTCTGTCCCCTATTACACCTCCAGTCTCCATACTACACCTTCTGTCCCCTATTACACCTCCTGTCTCCATAGTACACCTTCTGTCCCCTATTACACCTCCAGTCTCCATACTACACCTTCTGTCCCCTATTACACCTCCAGTCTCCATACTACACCTTCTGTCCCTTATTACACCTCCAGTCTCCTTACTACACCTTCTGTTCCCTATTACACCTCCTGTCTCCATACTACACCTTCTGTCCCCTATTACACCTCCTGTCTCCATACTACACCTTCTGTCCCTTATTACACCTCCAGTCTCCATACTACACCTTCTGTCCCTTATTACACCTCCAGTCTCCATACTACACCTTCTGTCCCTTATTACACCTCCAGTCTCCATACTACACCTTCTGTCCCTTATTACACCTCCAGTCTCCATACTACACCTTCTGTCCCCTATTACACCTCCAGTCTCCATACTACACCTTCTGTCCCCTATTACACCTCCAGTCTCCATACTACACCTTCTGTCCCCTATTACACCTCCAGTCTCCATACTACACCTTCTGTCCCTTATTACACCTCCAGTCTCCATACTACACCTTCTGTCCCCTATTACACCTCCAGTCTCCATACTACACCTTCTGTCCCCTATTACACCTCCAGTCTCCATACTACACCTTCTGTCCCCTATTACACCTCCAGTCTCCATACTACACCTTCTGTCCCTTATTACACCTCCAGTCTCCATACTACACCCTCTGTCCCCTATTACAGCTCCAGTCTCCATACTACACCTTCTGTCCCCTATTACACCTCCAGTCTACATACTACACCCTCTGTCCCCTATTACACCTCCAGTCTCCATACTACACCTTCTGTCCCTTATTACACCTCCAGTCTCCATACTACACCTTCTGTCCCTTATTACACCTCCAGTCTCCATACTACACCTTCTGTCCCTTATTACACCTCCAGTCTCCATACTACACCCTCTGTCCCCTATTACACCTCCAGTCTCCATACTACACCTTCTGTTCCCTATTACACCTCCAGTCTCCATACTACACCTTCTGTCCCCTATTACACCTCCAGTCTCCATACTACACCTTCTGTCCCCTATTACACCTCCAGTCTCCATACTACACCTTCTGTCCCTTATTACACCTCCAGTCTCCTTACTACACCTTCTGTTCCCTATTACACCTCCTGTCTCCATACTACACCTTCTGTCCCCTATTACACCTCCTGTCTCCATACTACACCTTCTGTCCCTTACTACACCTCCAGTCTCCATACTACACCTTCTGTCCCCTATTACACCACCTGTCTCCATAGTACACCTTCTGTCCCTTATTACACCACCTGTCTCCATAGTACACCTTCTGTCCCCTATTACACCACCTGTCTCCATAGCACACCTTCTGTCCCTTATTACACCTCCAGTCTCCATACTACACCTTCTGTCCCCTATTACACCTCCAGTCTCCATACTACACATTCTGTCCCTTATTACACCTCCTGTCTCCATACTACACCTTCTGTCCCCTATTACACCTCCAGTCTCCATACTACACCTTCTGTCCCCTATTACACCTCCAGTCTCCATACTACACCTTCTGTCCCTTATTACACCTCCAGTATCCATACTACACCTTCTGTCCCCTATTACACCTCCTGTCTCCATACTACACCTTCAGTCCCTTATTACACCACCTGTCTCCATAGTACACCTTCTGTCCCCTATTACACCACCTGTCTCTATACTGCACCTTCTGTCCCCTATTACACCTCCAGTCTCCATACTACACCCTCTGTCCCCTATTACACCTCCAGTCTCCATACTACACCCTCTGTCCCCCATTACACCTCCAGTCTCCATACTCCACCTTCTGTCCCCTATTACACCTCCAGTCTCCATACTACACCTTCTGTCCCCTATTACACCTCCTGTCTCCATACTACACCTTCTGTCCCCTATTACACCTCCAGTCTCCATACTACACCTTCTGTCCCCTATTACACCTCCAGTCTCCATACTACACCTTCTGTCCCCTATTACACCACCTGCCTCCATACTCCACCTTCTGTCCCCTATTACACCTCCAGTCTCCATACTACACCTTCTGTCCCCTATTACACCTCCTGTCTCCATACTACACCTTCTGTCCCCTATTACACCTCCTGTCTCCATACTACACCTTCTGTCCCCTATTACACCTCCAGTCTCCATACTACACCTTCTGTCCCCTATTACACCTCCAGTCTCCATACTACACCTTCTGTCCCCTATTACACCACCTGCCTCCATACTCCACCTTCTGTCCCCTATTACACCTCCAGAGCTCTGCTACTGGAAGTGGAAAAGAAGAACAAAGACAAAAAAATCTAAATAATAAAAATATGGGAGGAAGAGAAACCAATCACAAACTAAAATGTTTTTATACAAATGCACAAAGCATGGGCAACAAACAAGGAGAATTGGAACTACTAATGCAGGAAAAGGAATATGATGTCATTGGAATCACTGAAACTTGGTGGGACGATACACATGATTGGAATAAAAGGCTAAAAGGATACAACTTATTTGCAAGAAACAGACTTGATAAACGAGGAGGAGGTGTCGCATTGTATGTTAGAAAAGCGAATATCTGCACAGAGATTGAAGCTTCAGAGACTGGGAGTTCTGTGGGAACTGTTTGGGTAAAAATACAAGGAGAGAACAACGGAAAGGACACCATTGTAGGCATTTACTACAGGCCACCTGGGCAAGCTGAAGATATGGATGAACTCTTTATGTATCAAATGACCAAGTTCTCCAAAAAATATGACGTAGTGGTCATGGGAGATTTCAACTATCCAGACATTTGTTGGGAATCTCTCTCAAGTAAAACTAACAGGTCAAGCAAATTCTTATCCTCTCTTGCTGACAACTTTATCTTCCAAAAGGTAGGGGAGAAAACAAGGGGATCTGCTACTTTGGATCTAATCCTTATAAACAGGGAGGAAATGGTTGAGGAGGTAAAGGTGGCTGGGACCCTAGGAGGCAGCGATCATGCTATTATAGAATTTTGGATAACTAGAGGAGGAAGACATGTGAAGACTCAAACATCAAGGTTAGATTTTAGAAAGGCAGATTTTAAGAGACTCAGAAAGAGAATAGGAGGGATCCAATGGCTGGATGTCCTTAAGGACAAAAATGTCCAGGAAGGATGGGAAATTTTTAAAAATGAGATTCTCAAAGCACAATCGTTAACAATCCCAAAAAGTAGGAAGAATGGGAAGCATTTAAGGAAACCAGGATGGATGAACACAGAACTTAAACACATGCTAAAAAGAAAGAAAGAAATGTTTATTAAATGGAAAGAGGGAGGCATATCTAAAGAAGATTATAATGCAGTCTGCAGATCCTGCAGGGCACGTATCAGGTTAGCTAAAGCTGACAATGAATTAAGGCTTGCAAGAGATGTCAAAAGCAATAAAAAAGGATTTTGGGGGTATGTCAAAAGTAAAAGAAAAGTCAAAGATGCTATAGGATTTTTACAGGATGAAAATGGAGAAATGGTAAGAGAGGATGTTGAGAAGGCCGAACTTTTTAATTCCTATTTTGCATCTGTTTTCTCTCAGAAAGAAAATGTAACATCAACTGATCTTCACTGTCCTTTTAAAGGAATAGAGGAATCCAAGTTATCAGTAAACAGAAAGATTGTGAGGGAATATTTAGCTAACATAAATGAGTTCAAGTCTCCAGGTCCAGATGAATTACACCCCAGAGTACTGAAGGAGATTGTAGAAGAAATTTTAGAACCACTCTCCATAATCTTTGAAAATTCTTGGAGAACAGGAGAAGTCCCAGAAGACTGGAGAAGAGCAAATGTTGTTCCTATCTTCAAAAAGGGGAAGAAGGTGGACCCAGGGAACTATAGGCCGGTGAGTCTGACTTCTATACCAGGAAAGATCTTTGAACAAATTATTAAACAACATGTATGTAAGTACATGGATAAGAATGAAGTGATTAACCAGAGTCAGCATGGGTTTGTAACTAACAAGTCATGTCAGACTAACTTAATTTCCTTCTATGACAGAATCACTGACTGGGTGGATCAGGGAAATGCTGTAGATATAGTATATCTTGACTTCAGCAAAGCATTTGACAAAGTATCTCACATCATCCTTATTGAAAAAATGACCAAGTATGCAATGGACCAGGCAACTGTTAGGTGGATTCATAACTGGCTTAGTGATCGGACTCAAAGGGTGGTTGTAAATGGCTTCACATCCAGCTGGATGAATGTCTCAAGTGGGGTACCAATGTCTCAAGTGGGGTACCACAGGGCTCTGTCCTGGGACCTGTATTGTTCAACATCTTTATCAATGATTTAGATGAAGGAATTGAGGGTAAACTGTTTAAATTTGCTGATGACACAAAGCTAGGAGGGATAGCTAATACTAGAGAAGAGAGAGAGAGGATTCAAAAAGACCTAAATAAACTGGAGCAGTGGGCAGCAACCAACAGAATGGTTTTTAACAGGGAAAAATGCAAAGTACTACATCTGGGCAATAAAAATGAAAAAAGCATATACAGAATGGGAGGAATAGAGCTAAGCAACAGTACATGTGAAAAAGACTTAGGTATACTAATAGATCATAGACTGAACATGAGTCAACAGTGTGATGCAGCAGCAAAAAAGACAAATACAATTCTGGGATGTATTAACAGAAGCATACAGTCTAGATCACGTGAAGTCATTATCGGTCTTTACTCCTCTTTGGTCAGACCTCATCTGGAATACTGTGTACAGTTTTGGGCACCACATTTTAAAAAAGACATAGACAAACTGGAGCAAGTTCAGAGAAGAGCGACCAGAATGGTGACTGGTCTGCAAACCATGTCCTATGAGGAACGGTTGCAGGATTTGGGAATGTTTAGCTTGCAAAAAAGAAGACTGAGAGGAGACTTAATAGCTGTCTACAAATATGTCAAGGGCTGTCACATTGTAGAAGGATCATCTTTATTCTCATTTGCACAAGGAAAGACTAGAAGCAATGGGATGAAACTAAATGGGAGGAAACACAGATTAGATATTAGAAAAAACTTTTTGACAGTTAGGGTGATTAATGAGTGGAACAGGCTGCCACGAGAGGTGGTGAGTTCCCCTTCAATGGACGTCTTCAAACAGAGGCTGGACAGACATCTGTCTGAGATGATCTAGTGAATCCTGCTTTGAGCAGGGGGTTGGACCAGATGACCCAGGAGGTCCCTTCCAACTCTACCATTCTATGATTCTATGATAGTACACCTCTGTCCCTTATTACACCTCCAGTCTCCATACTACACCCTCTGTCCCCTATTACACCTCCAGTCTCCATACTACACCTTCTGTCCCTTATTACACTTCCAGTCTCCATACTACACCTTCTGTCCCCTATTACACCTCCAGTCTCCATACTACACCTTCTGTCCCTTATTACACCTCCTGTCTCCATACTACACCTTCTGTCCCCTATTACACCTCTTTTCTCCATACTATACCTTCTGTCCCCTATTACACCTCCTGTCTCCATAGTACACCTTCTGTCCCCTATTACACCACCTGTCTCCATAGTACACCTTCTGTCCCTTATTACACCACCTGTCTCCATACTACACCTTCTGTCCCTCATTACACCACCTGTCTCCATAGTACACCTTCTGTCCCCTATTACACCTCCTGTCTCCATACTACACCTTCTGTCCCTTATTACACCATCTGTCTCCATAGTACACCTTCTGTCCCCTATTACACCTCCAGTCTCCATACTACACCTTCTGTCCCTTATTACACCACCTGTCTCCATAGTACACCTTCTGTCCCTTATTACACCACCTGTCTCCATACTACACCTTCTGTCCCTTATTACACCACCTGTCTCCATAGTACACCTTCTGTCCCTTATTACACCTCCAGTCTCCATAGTACACCTTCTGTCCCTTATTACACCTCCAGTCTCCATACTACACCTTCTGTCCCTTATTACACCTCCAGTCTCCATACTACACCTTCTGTCCCTTATTACACCACCTGTCTCCATAGTACACCTTCTGTCCCTTATTACACCTCCAGTCTACATAGTACACTTTCTGTCCCTTATTACACCTCCAGTCTCCATACTACACCTTCTGTACCTTATTACACCTCCAGTCTCCATACTACACCTTCTGTCCCTTATTACACCACCTGTCTCCATAGTACACCTTCTGTCCCTTATTACACCTCCAGTCTCCATACTACACCTTCTGTCCCTTATTACACCTCCAGTCTTCATACTACACCTTCTGTCCCTTATTACACCTCCAGTCTCCATACTATACCTTCTGTCCCTTATTACACCACCTGTCTCCATAGTACACCTTCTGTCCCCCATTACACCTCCAGTCTCCATACTACACCCTCTGTCCCCTATTACACCTCCAGTCTCCATACTACACCTTCTGTCCCTTATTACACCTCCAGTCTCCATACTACACCTTCTGTCCCCTATTACACCTCCTGTCTCCATAGTACACCTTCTGTCCCCTATTACACCTCCAGTCTCCATAGTACACCTTCTGTCCCCTATTACACCTCCAGTCTCCATACTACACCTTCTGTCCCTTATAACACCTCCTGTCTCCATACTACACCCTCTGTCCCCTATTACACCTCCAGTCTCCATACTACACCTTCTGTCCCCTATTACACCACCTGTCTCCATACTACACCTTCTGTCCCCTATTACACCTCCAGTCTCCATACTACACCTTCTGTCCCCTATTACACCACCTGTCTCCATACTACACCTTCTGTCCCCTATTACACCTCCAGTCTCCATACTACTCCTTCTGTCCCCTATTACACCTCCAGTCTCCATACTACAACTTCTGTCCCCTATTACACCTACTGTCTCCATACTACACCCTCTGTCCCCAATTACACCTCCAGTCTCCATACTACACCTTCTGTCCCCTATTACACCTCCAGTCTCCATACTACACCTTCTGTCCCCTATTACACCTCCTGTCTCCATAGTACACCTTCTGTCCCCTATTACACCTCCAGTCTCCATACTACACCTTCTGTCCCCTATTACACCTCCAGTCTCCATACTACACCTACTGTCTCCTATTACACCTCCAGTCTCCATACTACACCTACTGTCTCCTATTACACCTCCTGTCTCCATAGTACATCTTCTGTCCCCTATTACACCACCCGTCTCCATAGTACACCTTCTGTCCCCTATTACACCTCCAGTCTCCATACTACACCTACTGTCTCCTATTACACCTCCAGTCTCCATACTACACCTTCTGTCCCCTATTACACCTCCAGTCTCCATACTACACCTTCTGTCCCCTATTACACCACCTGTCTCCATACTACACCTTCTGTCCCCTATTACACCTCCAGTCTCCATACTACACCTTCTGTCCCCTATTACACCACCTGTCTACATACTACTCCTTCTGTCCCCTATTACACCTCCAGTCTCCATACTACAACTTCTGTCCCCTATTACACCTCCTGTCTCCATACTACACCCTCTGTCCCCAATTACACCTCCAGTCTCCATACTACACCTACTGTCTCCTATTACACCTCCAGTCTCCATACTACACCTTCTGTCCCCTATTACACCTCCAGTCTCCATACTACACCTTCTGTCCCCTATTACACCACCTGTCTCCATACTACACCTTCTGTCCCCTATTACACCTCCAGTCTCCATACTACACCTTCTGTCCCCTATTACACCACCTGTCTACATACTACTCCTTCTGTCCCCTATTACACCTCCAGTCTCCATACTACAACTTCTGTCCCCTATTACACCTACTGTCTCCATACTACACCCTCTGTCCCCAATTACACCTCCAGTCTCCATACTACACCTTCTGTCCCCTATTACACCTCCAGTCTCCATACTACACCTTCTGTCCCCTATTACACCTCCTGTCTCCATAGTACACCTTCTGTTCCCTATTACACCTCCAGTCTCCATACTACACCTTCTGTCCCCTATTACACCTCCAGTCTCCATACTACACCCTCTGTCCCCTATTACACCTCCAGTCTCCATACTACACCTTCTGTCCCCTATTACACCTCCAGTCTCCATACTACATCTTCTGTCCCCTATTACACCACCCGTCTCCATAGTACAACTTCTGTCCCCTATTACACCTCCAGTCTCCATACTACACCCTCTGTCCCCCATTACACCTCCAGTCTCCATACTCCACCTTCTGTCCCCTATTACACCTCCAGTCTCCATACTACACCTTCTGTCCCCTATTACACCACCTGCCTCCATACTACACCTTCTGTCCCCTATTACACCTCCAGTCTCCATACTACACCTTCTGTCCCCTATTACACCTCCAGTCTCCATAGAACACCTTCTGTCCCCTATTACACCTCCAGTCTCCATACTACACCTTCTGTCCCCTATTACACCACCTGTCTCCATACTACACCTTCTGTCCCCTATTACACCTCCAGTCTCCATACTACACCTTCTGTCCCCTATTACACCTCCAGTCTCCATAGTACACCTCTGTCCCTTATTACACCTCCAGTCTCCATACTACACCCTCTGTCCCCTATTACACCTCCAGTCTCCATACTACACCTTCTGTCCCTTATTACACTTCCAGTCTCCATACTACACCTTCTGTCCCCTATTACACCTCCAGTCTCCATACTACACCTTCTGTCCCTTATTACACCTCCTGTCTCCATACTACACCTTCTGTCCCCTATTACACCACCTGTCAACATAGTACACCTTCTGTCCCCTATTACACCACCTGGCTCCATAGTACACCTTCTGTCCCCTATTACACCTCCAGTGTCCATACTACACCTTCTGTCCCCTATTACACCACCTGTCTCCATACTACACCTTCTGTCCCCTATTACACCACCTGTCTCCATAGTACACCTTCTGTCCCTTACTACACCTCCAGTCTCCATACTACACCTTCTGTCCCCTATTACAACTTCAGTCTCCATACTACACCCTCTGTCCCCTATTACACCTCCAGTCTCCATACTACACCTTGTGTCCCCTATTACACCTCCAGTCTCCATACTACACCTTCTGTCCCCTATTACACCACCTGTCTCCATAGTACACCTTCTGTCCCTTATTACACCTCCAGTCTCCATACTACACCTTCTGTCCCTTATTACACCTCCAGTCTCCATACTACACCTTCTGTCCCCTATTACACCACCTGTCTCCATACTACACCTTCTGTCCCCTATTACATCTCCAGTCTCCATACTACACCTTCTGTCTCCTATTACACCACCTGTCTCCATAGTACACCTTCTGTCCCCTATTACACCACCTGTCTCCATAGTACACCTTCTGTCCCCTATTACACCTCCAGTCTCCATACTACACCTTCTGTCCCCTATTACACCTCCAGTCTCCATACTACACCTTCTGTCCCTTATTACACCTCCAGTATCCATACTACACCCTCTGTCCCTTATTAAACCTCCATTCTCCATACTACACCTTCTGTCACCTATTACACCTCCAGTCTCCATACTACACCTTCTGTCCCCTATTACACCTCCAGTCTCCATACTACACCTTCTGTCCCCTATTACACCTCCAGTCTCCATACTACACCTTCTGTCCCCTATTACACCTCCTGTCTCCATAGTACACCTTCTGTCCCTCATTACACCTCCAATTTCCATACTACACCTTCTGTCCCTCATTACACCTCCAGTCTCCATACTACACCTTCTGTCCCTTATTACACCTCCAGTTTCCATACTACACCTTCTGTCCCTTATTAAACCTCCATTCTCCATAGTACACCTTCTGTCCCCTATTACACCTCCAGTCTCCATACTACACCTTCTGTCCCTTATTACACCTCCAGTCTCCATACTACACCTTCTGCCCCTTATTACACCTCCAGTCTCCATACTACACCTTCTGTCCCCTATTACACCTCCAGTCTCCATAGTACACCTTCTGTCCCCTATTACACCTCCAGTCTAAATACTACACCTTCCGTCCCTTATTACAGCTCCAGTCTCCATACTACACCTTCTGTCCCCCATTACACCTCCAGTCTCCATACTACACCTTCTGTCCCCTATTACACCTCCAGTCTCCATACTACACCTTCTGTCCCCTATTACACCTCCTGTCTCCATAGTACACCTTCTGTCCCCTATTACACCTCCATTCTCCATAATACACCTTCTGTCCCCTATTACACCTCCAGTCTCCATACTACACCTTCTGTCCCTTATTACACCTCCAGTCTCCATACTACACCTTCTGTCCCTTATTACACCTCCAGTCTCCATACTACACCTTCTGTCCCCCATTACACCTCCAGTCTCCATACTACACCTTCTGTCCCCTATTACACCTCCAGTCTCCATACTACACCTTCTGTCCCCTATTACACCTCCAGTCTCCATAGTACACCTTCTGTCCCCTATTACACCTCCAGTCTCCATACTACACCTTCTGTCCCCTATTACACCTCCAGTCTCCATACTACACCTTCTGTCCCTTATTACACCTCCAGTCTCCATACTACACCTTCTGTCCCTTATTACACCTCCAGTTTCCATACTACACCTTCTGTCCCCTATTACACCTCCAGTCTCCATACTACACCTTCTGTCCCTTATTACACCTCCAGTTTCCATACTACACCCTCTGTCCCCTATTACACCTCCTGTCTCCATACTACACCCTCTGTCCCCTATTACACCTCCAGTCTCCATACTACACCTTCTGTCCCTTATTACACCTCCAGTTTCCATACTACACCCTCTGTCCCCTATTACACCTCCTGTCTCCATACTACACCCTCTGTCCCCTATTACACCTCCAGTCTCCATACTACACCTTCTGTCCCTTATTACACCTCCAGTCTCCATACTACACCTTCTGTCCCTTATTACACCTCCAGTTTCCATACTACACCTTCTGTCCCCTATTACACCTCCAGTCTCCATACTACACCTTCTGTCCCCTATTACACCTCCAGTCTCCATAGTACACCTTCTGTCCCTTATTACACCTCCAGTCTCCATACTACACCTTCTGTCCCCTATTACACCTCCTGTCTCCATAGTACACCTTCTGTCCCCTATTACACCTCCAGTCTCCATACTACACCTTCTGTCCCCTATTACACCTCCAGTCTCCATACTACACCTTCTGTCCCCTATTACACCTCCTGTCTCCATAGTACACCTTCTGTCCCCCATTACACCTCCAGTTTCCATACTACACCTTCTGTCCCTCATTACACCTCCAGTTTCCATACTACACCCTCTGTCCCCCATTACACCTCCAGTTTCCATACTACACCCTCTGTCCCCTATTACACCTCCAGTCTCCATAGTACACCTTCTGTCCCTTATTACACCTCCAGTCTCCATACTACACCTTCTGTCCCCTATTACACCTCCTGTCTCTATAGTACACCTTCTGTCCCCTATTACACCTCCTGTCTCCATAGTACACCTTCTGTCCCCTATTACACCTCCAGTCTCCATACTACACATTCTGTCCCTTATTACACCTCCTGTCTCCATACTACACCTTCTGTCCCCCATTACACCTCCTGTCTCCATACTACACCTTCTGTCCCCTATTACACCTCCTGTCTCTATAGTACACCTTCTGTCCCCTATTACACCTCCTGTCTCCATAGTACACCTTCTGTCCCCTATTACACCTCCAGTCTCCATACTACACATTCTTTCCCTTATTACACCTCCTGTCTCCATACTACACCTTCTGTCCCCTATTACACCACCTGTCTCCATACTACACCTTCTGTCCCCTATTACACCTCCTGTCTCCATAGTACACCTTCTGTCCCCCATTACACCTCCAGTTTCCATACTACACCTTCTGTCCCCTATTACACCTCCAGTTTCCATACTACACCTTCTGTCCCCTATTACACCTCCTGTCTCCATAGTACACCCTCTGTCCCTTATTACACCACCTGTCTCCATAGTACACCTTCTGTCCCCCATTACACCTCCAGTCTCCATACTACACCTTCTGTCCCCTATTACATCTCCAGTCTCCATACTACACCTTCTGTCCCTTATTACACCTCCAGTCTCCATACTACACCTTCTGTCCCTTATTACACCTCCAGTCTCCATACTACACCTTCTGTCCCCTATTACACCTACAGTCTCCATAGTACACCTTCTGTCCCCTATTACACCTCCAGTCTCCATACTACAACTTCTGTCCCCTATTACACCTCCAGTCTCCATACTACACCTTCTGTCCCATATTACACCTCCAGTCTCCATACTACACCTTCTGTCCCCTATTACACCTCCTGTCTCCATAGTACACCTTCTGTCCCCCATTACACCTCCAGTTTCCATACTACACCTTCTGTCCCCCATTACACCTCCAGTTTCCATACTACACCTCCTGTTCCCTATTACACCTCCTGTCTCCATAGTACACCTTCTGTCCCCCATTACACCTCCAGTCTCCATACTACACCTTCTGTCCCTTATTACACCACCTGTCTCCATAGTACACCTTCTGTCCCTTATTACACCTCCAGTCTCCATACTACACCTTCTGTCCTCCATTACACCTCCAGTCTCCATACTACACCTACTGTCTCCTATTACACCTCCTGTCTCCATAGTACACCTTCTGTCCCCTATTACACCTCCAATCTCCATACTACACCTTCTGTCCCCTATAACACCTCCAATCTCCATGCTACACCTTCTGTCCCCTATTACACCTCCAGTCTCCATAGTACACCTTCTGTCCCCTATTACACCTCCTGTCTCCATATTACACCTTCTGTCCCTTATTACACCTCCAGTCTCCATACTACACCTTCTGTCCCCTATTACACCTCCTGTCTCCATAGTACACCTTCTGTCCCCTATTACACCTCCAGTCTCCATATTACACCCTCTGTCCCCCATTACACCTCCTGTCTCCATACTACACCCTCTGTCCCCTATTACACCTCCAGTCTCCATACTACAACTTCTGTCCCCTATTACACCACCTGTCTCCATACTACTCCTTCTGTGCCCTATTACACCACCTGTCTCCATACTACACCTTCTGTCCCCTATTACACCTCCAGTCTCCATACTACACCTTCTGTCCCCTATTACACCTCCAGTCTCCATACTACACCTTCTGTCCCCTATTACATCTCCAGTCTCCATACTACACCTTCTGTCCCCTATTACACCTCCAGCCTCCATACTACACCTACTGTCCCCTATTACACCTCCTGTCTCCATACTACACCTTCTGTCCCCTATTACATCTCCTGTCTCCATACTACACCTTCTGTCCCCTATTACATCTCCAGTCTCCATACTACACCTTCTGTCCCCTATTACACCTCCAGCCTCCATACTACACCTACTGTCCCCTATTACACCTCCTGTCTCCATACTACACCTTCTGTCCCCTATTACACCTCCTGTCTCCATACTACACCTTCTGTCCCCTATTACATCTCCTGTCTCCATACTACACCTTCTGTCCCCTATTACACCTCCTGTCTCCATACTACACCCTCTGTCCCCAATTACACCTCCAGTCTCCATACTACACCTTCTGTCCCCTATTACACCTCCAGTCTCCATACTACACCTTTTGTCCCCTATTACATCTCCTGTCTCCATAGTACACCTTCTGTCCCCTATTACACCTCCAGTCTCCATACTACACCTTCTGTACCTTATTACACCTCCAGTCTTCATACTACACCCTCTGTCCCCCATTACACCTCCTGTCTCCATACTACACCCTCTGTCCCCTATTAGACCTCCAGTCTCCATACTACACCTTCTGTCCCCTATTACACCACCTGTCTCCATAGTACACCTTCTGTCCCCTACTACACCTCCTGTCTCCATACTACACCTTCTGTCCCCTATTACACCTCCAGTCTCCATACTACATCTTCTGTCCCCTATTACACCACCTGTCTCCATAGTACACCTTCTGTCCCCTATTACACCACCTGTCTCCATACTACACCTTCTGTCCCCTATTACACCTCCAGTCTCCATACTACACCCTCTGTCCCCCATTACACCTCCTGTCTCCATACTACACCTTCTGTCCCCTATTACACCACCTGTCTCCATACTACACCTTCTGTCCCCTATTACACCTCCAGTCTCCATAGTACACCTTCTGTCCCCCATTACACCTCCTGTCTCCATACTACACCTTCTGTCCCCTATTACACCACCTGTCTCCATACTACACCTTCTGTCCCCTATTACACCCCCTGTCTCCATAGTACACCTTCTGTCCCCCATTACACCTCCTGTCTCCATACTACACCTTCTGTCCCCTATTACACCACCTGTCTCCATACTACACCTTCTGTCCCCTATTACACCTCCAGTCTCCATAGTACACCTTCCGTCCCTTATTACACCTCCAGTCTCCATACTACACCTTCTGTCCCCTATTACACCTCCTGTCTCCATACTACACCTTCTGTCCCCTATTACACCTTCCGTCTCCATACTATACCTTCTGTCCCCTATTACACCTCCTGTCTCCATAGTACACCTTCTGTCCCCTATTACACCTCCAGTCTCCATACTACACCTTCTGTCCCCTATTACACCTCCTGTCTCCATACTACACCTTCTGTCCCCCATTACACCTCCAGTCTCCATACTCCACCTTCTGTCCCCTAGTACACCTCCAGTCTCCATACTACATCTTCTGTCCCCTATTACACCACCTGTCTCCATAGTACACCTTCTGTCCCCTATTACACCACCTGTCTCCATACTACACCTTCTGTCCCCTATTACACCTCCAGTCTCCATACTACACCTTCTGTCCCCTATTACACCTCCAGTCTCCATACTACACCTTCTGTCCCCTATTACACCTCCTGTCTCCATACTACACCTTCTGTCCCCTATTACACCTCCAGTCTGCATACTACATCTTCTGTCCCCTATTACACCACCTGTCTCCATAGTACACGTTCTGTCCCCTATTACACCACCTGTCTCCATACTACACCTTCTGTCCCCTATTACACCTCCAGTCTCCATACTACACCTTCTGTCCCCTATTACACCTCCAGTCTCCATACTACACCCTCTGTCCCCCATTACACCTCCTGTCTCCATACTACACCCTCTGTCCGCTATTACACCTCCAGTCTCCATACTACACCTTCTGTCCCCTATTACACCTCCAGACTCCATACTACACCTTCTGTCACCTATTACACCTCCAGTCTCCATACTACACCTTCTGTCCCTTATTACACCTCCAGTCTCCATACTACACCCTCTGTCCCCTATTACACCTCCAGTCTCCATACTACACCTTCTGTCCCCTATTACACCTCCAGTCTCCATAGTACACCTGCTGTCCCTTATTACACCTCCAGTCTCCATACTACACCTTCTGTCCCCTATTACACCTCCTGTCTCCATAGTACACCTTCTGTCCCCTATTACACCTCCAGTCTCCATACTACACCTTCTGTCCCCTATTACACCTCCTGTCTCCATACTACACCTTCTGTCCCCTATTACACCTCCAGTCTCCATATTACACCTTCAGTCCCCTATTACACCTCCTGTCTCCATAGTACACCTTCTGTCCCCTATTACACCTCCAGTCTCCATACTACACCCTCTGTCCCCTATTACACCTCCAGTCTCCATACTACACCCTCTGTCCCTTATTACACCACCTGTCTCCATAGTACACCTTCTGTCCCCCATTACACCTCCAGTCTCCATACTACACCTTCTGTCCCCTATTACATCTCCAGTCTCCATACTACACCTTCTGTCCCTTATTACACCTCCAGTCTCCATACTACACCTTCTGTCCCTTATTACACCTCCAGTCTCCATACTACACCTTCTGTCCCCTATTACACCTACAGTCTCCATAGTACACCTTCTGTCCCCTATTACACCACCTGTCTCCATAGTACACCTGCTGTCCCTTATTACACCTCCAGTCTCCATACTACACCTTCTGTCCCCTATTACACCTCCTGTCTCCATAGTACACCTTCTGTCCCCTATTACACCTCCAGTCTCCATACTACACCTTCTGTCCCCTATTACACCTCCTGTCTCCATACTACACCTTCTGTCCCCTATTACACCTCCAGTCTCCATAGTACACCTGCTGTCCCTTATTACACCTCCAGTCTCCATACTACACCTTCTGTCCCCTATTACACCTCCTGTCTCCATAGTACACCTTCTGTCCAGTATTACACCTCCAGTCTCCATACTACACCTTCTGTCCCCTATTACACCTCCTGTCTCCATACTACACCTTCTGTCCCCTATTACACCTCCAGTCTCCATATTACACCTTCAGTCCCCTATTACACCTCCTGTCTCCATAGTACACCTTCTGTCCCCTATTACACCTCCAGTCTCCATACTAAACCTTCTGTCCCCTATTACACCTCCAGTCTCCATACTACACCCTCTGTCCCTTATTACACCTCCTGTCTCCATAGTACACCTGCTGTCCCTTATTACACCTCCAGTCTCCATACTACACCCTCTGTCCCCTATTACACCACCTGTCTCCATAGTACACCTTCTGTCCCTTATTACACCTCCAGTCTCAATACTACACCTTCTGTCCCTTATTACACCTCCAGTCTCCATAGTACACCTTCTGTCCCCTATTACACCTCCAGTCTCCATACTACACCTTCTGTCCCCTATTACACCTCCTGTCTCCATAGTACACCTGCTGTCCCTTATTACACCTCCAGTCTCCATACTACACCCTCTGTCCCCTATTACACCACCTGTTTCCATAGTACACCTTCTGTCCCTTATTACACCTCCAGTCTCCATACTACACCTTCTGTCCCTTATTACACCTCCAGTCTCCATAGTACACCTTCTGTCCCCTATTACACCTCCAGTCTCCATACTACACCTTCTGTCCCCTATTACACCTCCTGTCTCCATAGTACACCTTCTGTCCCCTATTACACCTCCAGTCTCCATACTACAACTTCTGTCCCCTATTACACCACCTGTCTCCATAGTACACCTTCTGTCCCTTATTACACCTCCAGTCTCCATACTACACCTTCTGTCCCCTATTACACCTCCAGTCTCCATACTACACCCTCTGTCCACTATTACACCACCTGTCTCCATACTACACCTTGTGTCCCCTATTACACCTCCAGTCTCCATACTACACCTTCTGTCCCCTATTACACCACCTGTCTCCATACTACACCCTCTGTCCCCTATTACACCTTCTGTCTCCATACTACACCTTCTGTCCCCTATTACACCCCCTGTCTCCATAGTACACCTTCTGTCCCCTATTACACCACCTGTCTCCATAGTACACCTTCTGTCCCCTATTACACCTCCTGTCTCCATACTACACCTTCTGTCCCCTATTACACCTCCTGTCTCCATACTACACCTTCTGTCCCTTATTACACCTCCTGTCTCCATACTACACCTTCTGTCCCCTATTACACCACCTGTCTCCATACTACACCTTCTGTCCCCTATTACACCACCTGTCTCCATAGTACACCTTCTGTCCCCTATTACACCACCTGTCTCCATAGTACACCTTCTGTCCCCTATTACACCTCCTGTCTCCATACTACACCTTCTGTCCCCTATTACACCTCCTGTCTCCATACTACACCTTCTGTCCCCTATTACACCTCCTGTCTCCATACTACACCTTCTGTCCCCCATTACACCTCCAGTCTCCATAGTACACCTTCTGTCCCCTATTACACCACCTGTCTCCATACTACATCTTCAGTCCCCTATTACATCTCCAGTCTATATACTACACCTTCTGTCCCCTATTACACCACCTGTCTCCATAGTACACCTTCTGTCCCCTATTACACCTCCAGTCTCCATACTACACCTTCTGTCCCCTATTACACCACCTGTCTCCATACTACACCTTCTGTCCCCAATTACACCTCCTGTCTCCATACTACACCTTCTGTCCCCTATTACACCTCCAGTCTCCATACTACACCCTCTGTCCCCTATTACACCTCCTGTCTCCATAGTACACCTTCTGTCCCCTATTACACCTCCAGTCTCCATACTACACCTTCTGTCCCCTATTACACCTACAGTCTCCATACTACAGCCTCTGTCCCCTATTACACCTCCATTCTCCATACTCCACCTTCTGTCCCCTATTACACCTCCAATCTCCATACTACACTCTCTGTCCCCTATTACACCTCCAGTCTCCATACTACACCTTCTGTCCCCTATTACAGCTCCAGTCTCCATACTACACCTTCTGTCCCCTATTACACCTCCAGTCTCCATACTACACCTTCTGTCCCTTATTAAACCTCCTGTCTCCATACTACACCTTCTGTCCCCTATTACACCACCTGTCTCCATAGTACACCTTCTGTCCCTTATTACACCTCCAGTCTCCATACTACACCTTCTGTCCCTTATTACACCTCCAGTCTCCATACTACACCTTCTATCCCCTATTACACCTCCAGTCTCCATACTAAACCTTCTGTTCCCTATTACACCTCCAGTCTCCATACTACACCCTCTGTCCCTTATTACACCTCCTGTCTCCATAGTACACCTGCTGTCCCTTATTACACCTCCAGTCTCCATACTACACCCTCTGTCCCCTATTACACCACCTGTCTCCATAGTACACCTTCTGTCCCTTATTACACCTCCAGTCTCCATACTACACCTTCTGTCCCTTATTACACCTCCAGTCTCCATAGTACACCTTCTGTCCCCTATTACACCTCCAGTCTCCATACTACACCTTCTGTCCCCTATTACACCTCCTGTCTCCATAGTACACCTTCTGTCCCTTATTACACCTCCAGTCTCCATAGTACACCTTCTGTCTCCTATTACACCACCTGTCTCCATAGTACACCTTCTGTCCCCTATTACACCACCTGTCTCCATAGTACACCTTCTGTCCCCTATTACACCTCCAGTCTCCATACTACAACTTCTGTCCCCTATTACACCACCTGTCTCCATAGTACACCTTCTGTCCCTTATTACACCTCCAGTCTCCATACTACACCTTCTGTCCCCTATTACACCTCCAGTCTCCATACTACACCCTCTGTCCACTATTACACCACCTGTCTCCATACTACACCTTGTGTCCCCTATTACACCTCCAGTCTCCATACTACACCTTCTGTCCCCTATTACACCACCTGTCTCCATACTACACCCTCTGTCCCCTATTACACCTTCTGTCTCCATACTACACCTTCTGTCCCCTATTACACCACCTGTCTCCATACTACACCTTCTGTCCCCTATTACACCACCTGTCTCCATAGTACACCTTCTGTCCCCTATTACACCACCTGTCTCCATAGTACACCTTCTGTCCCCTATTACACCTCCTGTCTCCATACTACACCTTCTGTCCCCTATTACACCTCCTGTCTCCATACTACACCTTCTGTCCCCTATTACACCTCCTGTCTCCATACTACACCTTCTGTCCCCCATTACACCTCCAGTCTCCATAGTACACCTTCTGTCCCCTATTACACCACCTGTCTCCATACTACATCTTCAGTCCCCTATTACATCTCCAGTCTCCATACTACACCTTCTGTCCCCTATTACACCACCTGTCTCCATAGTACACCTTCTGTCCCCTATTACACCACCTGTCTCCATAGTACACCTTCTGTCCCCAATTACACCTCCTGTCTCCATACTACACCTTCTGTCCCTTATTAAACCTCCTGTCTCCATACTACACCTTCTGTCCCCTATTACACCTACTGTCTCCATAGTACACCTTCTGTCCCCTATTACACCTCCAGTCTCCATAGAACACCTTCTGTCCCCCATTACACCTCCAGTCTCCATAGTACACCTTCTGTCCCCTATTACACCTCCAGTCTCCATACTACAGCCTCTGTCCCCTATTACACCTCCATTCTCCATACTCCACCTTCTGTCCCCTATTACACCTCCAATCTCCATACTACACCCTCTGTCCCCTATTACACCTCCAGTCTCCATACTACACCTTCTGTCCCCTATTACAGCTCCAGTCTCCATACTACACCTTCTGTCCCCTATTACACCTCCAGTCTCCATACTACACCTTCTGTCCCTTATTACACCTCCAGTCTCCATACTACACCTTCTATCCCCTATTACACCTCCAGTCTCCATACTACACCTTCTGTCCCTTATTACACCTCCAGTCTCCATACTACACCTTCTGTCCCTTATTACACCTCCAGTCTCCATACTCCACCTTCTGTCCCTTATTACACCTCCAGTCTCCATACTACACCTTCTGTCCCCTATTACACCTCCTGTCTCCATACTACACCCTCTGTCCCCTATTACACCATCTGTCTCCATAGTACACCTTCTGTCCCCTATTACACCTCCCGTTTCCATACTACACCTTCTGTCCCCTATTACACCTCCAGTCTCCATACTACACCTTCTGTCCCCTATTACACCTCCTGTCTCCATAGTACACCTTCTGTCCCCTATTACACCTCCAGTCTCCATACTACACCTTCTGTCCCCTATTACACCGCCTGTCTCCATAGTACACCTTCTGTCCCTTATTACACCTCCAGTCTCCATAGTATACCTTCTGTCCCCTATTACACCTCCAGGCTCCATACTACACCTTCTGTCCCCTATTACACCTCCTGTCTCCATACTACACCTTCTGTCCCCTATTACACCTCCTGTCTCCATAGTACACCTTCTGTCCCCTATTACACCTCCTGTCTCCATAGTACACCTTCTGTCCCCCATTACACCTCCAGTTTCCATACTACACCTTCTGTCCCCTATTACACCTCCTGTCTCCATAGTACACCCTCTGTCCCTTATTACACCACCTGTCTCCATAGTACACCTTCTGTCCCCCATTACACCTCCAGTCTCCATACTACACCTTCTGTCCCTTATTACACCACCTGTCTCCATAGTACACCTTCTGTCCCTTATTACACCACCTGTCTCCATAGTACAACTTCTGTCCCCCATTACACCTCCAGTTTCCATACTACACCTTCTGTCCCCCATTACACCTCCAGTTTCCATACTACACCTTCTGTCACCTATTACACCTCCAGTCTCCATACTACACCTTCTGTCCCCTATTACACCTCCAGTCTCCATACTACACCTTCTGTCCCCTATTACACCTCCAGTCTCCATACTACACCTTCTGTCCCCTATTACACCTCCAGTCTCCATACTACACCCTCTGTCCCCCATTACACCTCCAGTCTCCATACTATACATTCTGTCCCCTATTACATCTCCAGTCTCCATACTACACCCTCTGTCCCCCATTACACCTCCTGTCTCCATACTACACCTTCTGTCCCCTATTACACGTCCTGTCTCCATAGTACACCTTCTGTCCCCTATTACACCTCCAGTCTCCATACTACACCTTCTGTCCCCTATTACACCTCCAGTCTCCATACTACACCTTCTGTCCCCTATTACACCTCCAGTCTCCATACTACACCTTCTGTCCCCTATTACATCTCCTGTCTCCATACTATACATTCTGTCCCCTATTACATCTCCAGTCTCCATACTACACCCTCTGTCCCCCATTACACCTCCTGTCTCCATACTACACCTTCTGTCCCCTATTACACGTCCTGTCTCCATAGTACACCTTCTGTCCCCTATTACACCTCCAGTCTCCATACTACACCTTCTGTCCCCTATTACACCTCCTGTCTCCATAGTACACCTTCTGTCCCCTATTACACCTCCAGTTTCCATACTACACCTTCTGTCCCCCATTACACCTCCAGTTTCCATACTACACCTTCTGTCCCCCATTACACCTCCAGTCTCCATACTACACCTTCTGTCCCCCATTACACCTCCTGTCTCCATACTACACCTTCTGTCCCTTATTACACCTCCAGTCTCCATACTACACCTTCTGTCCCCTATTACACCTCCAGGCTCCATACTACACCTTCTGTCCCCTATTACACCTCCAGTTTCCATACTACACCCTCTGTCCCTTATTACACCTCCAGTCTCCATACTACACCTTCTGTCCCCTATTACACCTCCTGTCTCCATACTACACCTTCTGTCCCCCATTACACCTCCTGTCTCCATACTACACCTTCTGTCCCCTATTACACCTCCTGTCTCCATACTACACCTTCTGTCCCCTATTACACCTCCAGTTTCCATACTACACCTTCTGTCCCTTATTACACCTCCAGTCTCCATACTACACCTTCTGTCCCCTATTACACCTCCAGGCTCCATACTACACCCTCTGTCCCCTATTACACCTCCTGTCTCCATAGTACACCTTCTTTCCCCTATTACACCTCCTGTCTCCATAGTACACCTTCTTTCCCCTATTACACCTCCTGTCTCCATACTACACCTTCTGTCCCCCATTACACCTCCAGTTTCCATACTACACCCTCTGTCCCTTATTACACCTACAGTCTCCATACTACACCTTCTGTCCCCTATTACACCTCCTGTCTCCATAGTACACCTTCTGTCCCCTATTACACCTCCTGTCTCCATACTACACCTTCTGTCCCCCATTACACCTCCAGTCTCCATACTACACCTTCTGTCCCTTATTACACCTCCAGTCTCCATACTACACCCTCTGTCCCTTATTACACCTCCAGTCTCCATACTACACCCTCTGTCCCCTATTACACCTCCTGTCTCCATAGTACACCTTCTGTCCCCTATTACACCTCCTGTCGCCCTACTACAACCCTTCTTCACTCTGCCAATATTGTCCCATCCCCTTTTTCTATTCATCCTCCCTTCACTCTTCAACATTTCCTGTTCCTATATTAACTCTCTGTCCCGCTCTTACCCTTCACCATCCCTCCACTACAGCACTTTTCCTTTTACTGTATGTCTCCCCACATCTCCGGCTCTGCTACATCCCCGTACTTACCTTTTTGGTCAGCAGGATCCCTGCTCTTCTTACCTGGTGTAGTTGGTGCTCTGTGCCCAGCAGAGGCCGAGGCAGAGGGTGAAGCAGAGCAGCAGAGCCCAGCTCATGGTGCACAGAGGACAGGAGGAATGAGGCTGCAGACGGGAGGTAGCGAGAGAGATGACTACCAGGACCCTGGGGGGCGGGGGTGATCGAAAACAGATGTGCGCGGTGCTCCCCCTCAAATTACACTCACACCGCACTCACTACACGCACACTCTGTATACACACATACTCCGTATACACGCATACTATATCTACACACCTCTCAACACTTTGCCCACAGTATATTCACACTATATGCGCTCACCATACTCACCGCGGGGCACTCACTACACTAATGTCATAAGCTCTACCCGGCTAAAGTCATGCCAGCACTACTCAGGAGAGATCATCACACACAGACTTATACAGCCACCACTAGGAGGAGCTCACTACATACAGGTCTATATAGCCACCACTAGGGGGAGCTCACTACAAGCAGATTTATACAGTCACCACTAGAGGAAGCTCACTACATACAGGTTTATACAGCCACCACTAGGAGGAGCTCACTTCATACAGGTCTATACAGCCACCACTAGGGGGAGCTCACTACATACAGATTTATACAGCCACCAATAGGGAGAGCTCACTACATACAGATTTATACAGCCACCACTAGGGGGAGCTCACAACATACAGGTTTATATAGCCACCACTAGGGGGAGCTCACCACATACAGATTTAAACAGCCATCACTAGAGAGAGCTCACTACATGCAGGTTTATACAGCCACCACTAGGGGGAGCTCACTACATACAGATTTATACAGCCACCAATAGGGGGAGCTCACTACATACAGATTTATACAGCCACCACTAGGGGGAGCTCACAACATACAGGTTTATATAGCCACCACTAGGGGGAGCTCACTACATACAGATTTAAACAGCCATCACTAGAGAGAGCTCACTACATGCAGGTTTATACAGCCACCACTAGGGGGAGCTCACTACATACAGGTTTATACAGCCACCACTAGGGGGAGCTCACTACATACAGGTTTATACAGCCACCACTAGGGGGAGCTCACTACATACAGATTTATACAGCCACCAATAGGGGGAGCTCACTACATACAGATTTATACAGCCACCACTAGGGGGAGCTCACAACATACAGGTTTATATAGCCACCACTAGGGGGAGCTCACTACATACAGATTTAAACAGCCATCACTAGAGAGAGCTCACTACATGCAGGTTTATACAGCCACCACTAGGGGGAGCTCACTACATACAGGTTTATACAGCCACCACTAGGGGGAGCTCACTACATACAGGTTTATACAGCCACCACTATGGGGATCTCACTACATACAGCTTTATACAGCCACCACAAGGGGGAGCTCACTACATACAGGTTTATACATACACCACTAGGGGGAGCTAACTACATACAGCTTTATACAGCCACCACTAGAGGGAGCTCACTACATACAGGTTTATACAGCCACCACTAGGGGGAGCTCACTACATACAGGTTTATAAAGCCACCACTAGGGGGAGCTCACTACATACAGGTTTATACAGCCACCAATAGGGGTAGCTCACTACATACAGGTTTATAAAGCCACCACTAGGGGGAGCTCACTACATACAGGTTTATACAGCCACCACTAGGGGGAGCTCACTACATACAGGTTTATAAAGCCACCACTAGGGGGAGCTCACTACATACAGGTTTATACAGCCACCACTAGGTGGAGCTCACTACATGCAGATTTATACAGCCACCACTAGGGGGAGCTCACTACATAAAGGTTTATAAAGCCACCACTAGGGGGAGCACACTACATACAGGTTTATACAGCCACCACTAGGTGGAGCTCACTACATACAGGTTTATACAGCCACCACTAGGGGGAGCTTACTACATACAGGTTTATAAAGTCACCACTAGGAGGAGCTCACTACATACAGGTTTATACAGCCATCACAAGGTGGAGCTCACCACATACAGGTTTATAGAGCCACCACTAGGTGGAGCTCAATACATACAGGTCTAAACAGCCACCACTAGGTGGAGCTCACTACATACAGGTTTATACAGCCACCACTAGGTGGAGCTCACTACATACAGGTTTATACAGCCACCACTAGGGGGAGCGCACTACATACAGGTCTATACAGCCACCACTAGGGGGAGCGCACTACATACAGATTTATACAGCCACCACTAGGTGGAGCTCAATACATACAGGTTTATACAGCCACCACTAGGTGGAGCTCAATACATACAGGTCTATACAGGCACCACTAGGTGGAGCTCACTACATACAGGTTTATACAGACACCACTAGGGAGAGCTCACTACATACAGGTTTATACAGACACCACTAGGGGGAGCTCACTACATACAGATTTATACAGCCACCACTAGGGGGAGCTCACTACATAAAAGTTTATAAAGCCATCACTAGGGTGAGCTCACTACATACAGGTTTATAAAGCCACTACTATGGGGACCTCACTACATACAGGTTTATACAGCCACCACTAGGGGGAGCTCACTACATACAGGTTTATACAGCCACCACTAGAGGGAGTTCACTACATACAGATTTATACGGCCACCACTAGGGGGAGCTCATTACATACAGGTTGATACAGACACCACTAGGGAGAGCTCACTACATACAGGTTTATACAGACACCACTAGGGGGAGCTCACTACATACAGATTTATACAGCCACCACTAGGGGGAGCTCACTACATAAAAGTTTATAAAGCCATCACTAGGGTGAGCTCACTACATACAGGTTTATAAAGCCACTACTATGGGGACCTCACTACATACAGGTTTATACAGCCACCACTAGGGGGAGCTCACTACATACAGGTTTATACAGCCACCACTAGGGGGAGCTCACTACATACAGGTTTATACAGCCACCACTAGGGGGAGCTCACTACAAACAGGTTTATACAGGCACCACTACGGGGAGCTCTCTACATACAGGTTTATACAGCCACCACTAGGGGGAGCTCACTACATACAGGTTTATACATACACCACTAGGGGGAGCTAACTACATACAGGTTTATACAGCCACCACTAGGGGGAGCTCACTACATACAGGTTTATAAAGCCACCACTAGGGGGAGCTCACTACATACAGGTTTAGGCAGCCACCACTAGGGGGAGCTCACTACATACAGGTTTATAAAGCCACCACTAGAGGGAGCTCACTACATACAGGTTTATACAGCCACCACTAGGTAGAGTTCACTACATACAGGTTTATAAAGCCACCACTAGGGGGAGCTCAGTACATACAGGTTTATACAGCCACCTCTAGGGGGAGCTTACTACATACTGGTTTATAAAGCCACCACTAGCGGGAGCTCACTACATACAGGTTTATACAGCCACCACTAGGGGGAGCTCACTACATACAGATTTATACAGCCATCACTAGGGGGAGCTCACTACATACAGGTTTATACAGCCACCACTAGGTGGAGTTCAATACATACAGGTGTATACAGCCACCACTCGGTGGAGCTCACTACATACAGGTTTATACAGCCACCACTAGGTGGAGCTCAATACATACAGGTCTATTCAGCCACCACTAGGTGGAGCTCACTACATACAGGTTTATACAGCCACCACTAGGGGGAGGTCACTACATACAGGTTTATACAGCCACCACTAGGTGGAGCTCAATACATACAGGTTTATACAGCCACCACTAGGGGGAGCTCCCTACATACAGGTTTATACAGCCACCACTAGGGGGAGCTCACAACATACAGGTTTATAAAGCCACCACTAGGGGGAGCTCACTACATACAGGTTTATGCAGCCACCACTAGGGGGAGCTCCCTACATACAGGTTTATAAAGCCACCACTAGAGGGAGCTCACTACATACAGGTTTATACAGCCACCACTAGGTAGAGTTCACTACATACAAGTTTATACAGCCACCACTAGGGGGAGCTCACTACATACAGGTTTATACAGCCACCCCTAGGGGGAGCTTACTACATACAGGTTTATAAAGCCACCACTAGTGGGAGTTCACTACATACAGGTTTATACAGCCACCACTAGGGGGAGCTCACTACATACAGATTTATACAGCCATCACTAGGGGGAGCTCACTACATAGAGGTTTATACAGCCACCACTAGGTGGAGCTCAATACATACAGGTGTATACAGCCACCACTAGGTGGAGCTCACTACATACAGGTTTATAGAGCCACCACTAGGTGGAGCTCAATACATACAGGTCTATTCAGCCACCACTAGGTGGAGCTCACTACATACAGGTTCATACAGCCACCACTAGGGGGAGCTCACTACATACAGGTTTATACAGCCACCACTAGGTGGAGCTCAATACAGACAGGTTTACACACCCACCACTAGGGGAGCTCACTACATACAGGTTTATACAGCCACCAATAGGAAGAGCTCACTACATACAGGTTTATACAGCCACCAATAGGAGGAGCTCACTACATACAGGTCTATACAGCCACCACTAGGTGGAGCTCAATACATACAGGTTTATACAGACACCACTAGGGGGAGCTCACTACATACAGATTTATACAGCCACCACTAGTGGGAGCGCACTACATACAGATTTATACAGTCACCACTAGGGGGAGCTCAGTACATACAGATTTATACAGCCACCACTAGGGGGAGCTCACTACATACAGGTTTATACAGCCACCACTAGGGGGAGCTCACTACATACAGGTTTATACAGCCACCACTAGGGGGAGCTCACTACATACAGATTTATACAGTCACCACTAGAGAGGGCTCACTATATACAGATTTATACAGCCACCACTAGGGGGAGCTCACTACATACAGATTTATACAGCCACCACTAGGGAGAGCTCACTACATACAGATTTATACAGCCACCACTAGTGGGAGCGCACTACATACAGATTTATACAGCCACCACTAGGGGGAGCTCACTACATACAGATTTATACAGCCACCACTAGAGAGAGCTCACTACATACAGGTTTATACAGCCACCACTAGGGGGAGCTCACTACATACAGGTTTATACAGCCACCACTAGGTGGAGCTCACTACATACAGGTTTATACAGCCACCACGAGGGGGAGCTCACTACATACAGGTTTATACAGCCAACACTAGAAGAGCTCACTTCGTACAGGTCTATACAGCCACCACTAGGGGGAGCTCACTACATACAGGTCTATACAGCCACCACCAGGGGGAGCTCACTACATACAGGTTTATACAGCCAACACTAGAAGGAGCTCACTTCGTACAGGTCTATACAGCCACCACTAGGGGGAGCTCACTACATACAGGTCTATACAGCCACCACCAGGGGGAGCTCACTACATACAGGTTTATACAGCCACCACCAGGGGGAGCTCACTACATACAGGTTTATAAAGCCACAACTAGGGGAAGCTCACTACATACAGGTTTATACAGCCACCACTAGGTGGAGCTCACTACATACAGATTTATACAGCCACCACTAGGGGGAGCTCACTACATACACGTTTATACAGCCACCACTAGGGGGAGCTCACTACATACAGATTTATACATCCACCACTAGGGGGAGCTCACTACATACAGGTTTAAACAGCCATCACTAGGTGGAGCTCACTACATACAGATTTATACAGCCATCACTAGAGAGAGCTCACTACATACAGATTTATACAGCCACCACTAGGGGGAGCTCACTACATACAGATTTATACATCCACCACTAGGGGGAGCTCACTACATACAGATTTATACAGCCATCACTAGGTGGAGCTCACTACATACAGATTTATACAGCCATCACTAGGGGGAGCTCACTACATACAGGTTTATACAGCCACCACTAGGTGGAGCTCACTACATACAGGTTTATACAGCCACCACTATGGGGAGCTCACTACATACAGGTTTATACAGCCACCACTAGGTGGAGCTCACTACATACAGGTTTTTACAGCCACCACTAGGGGGAGCTCACTACATACAGGTTTATACAGCCACCACTAGGGAGATCACTACATACAGATTTATACATCCACCACTAGGGGGAGCTCACTACATACAGGTTTATACAGCCACCACTAGGGGGAACTCACTACATACAGGTTTATACAGCCACCACTGGGGGGAGCTCACTACATACAGGTTTATACAGCCACCACTAGGGGGAGCTCACTACATGCAGATTTATACCACTAAAGGGAGCTCACTACATTAAGGTTTATACAGCCACCACTAGGAGGACCTCACTACATACAGGTCTATACAGCCACCACTAGAGGGAGCTCACTACATACAGGTTTATACAGCCACCACTAGGTGGACTCACTACATACAGGTTTATACAGGCACCACTAGGGGGAGCTCACTACATACAGGTTTATACATACACCACTAGGGGGAGCTCACTACATACAGATTTATACATCCACCACTAGGTGGAGCTCACTTCATACAGGTCTATACAGCCACCACTAGGGGGAGCTCACTACATACAGGTCTATACAGCCACCACTAGGGGGAGCTCACTACATACAGGTTTATACAGCCACCACTAGGGGGAGCTCACTACATACAGGTTTATACAGCCACCACTAGGGGGAGCTCACTACATACAGGTTTATACAGCCACCACTAGGAGGAGCTCACTACATACAGGTCTATACAGCCACAACTAGAGGGAGCTCACTACATACAGGTTTATACAGCCATCACTAGGGGGAGCTCACTACATACAGATTTATACAGCCACCACTAGGGGGAGCTCACTACATACAGGTTTATACAGCCACCACTAGGGGGAGCTCACTACATACAGGTTTATACAGCCACCACTAGGGGGAGCTCACTACATACAGGTTTATACAGCCACCACTAGGAGGAGCTCACTACATACAGGTTTATACAGCCACCACTAGGAGGAGCTCACTACATACAGGTTTATACAGCCACCACTAGGTGGAGCTCACTACATACAGGTTTATACAGCCACCACTAGGGGGAGCTCACTACATACAGGTTTATACATACACCACTAGGGGGAGCTAACTACATACAGGTTTATACAGCCACCACTAGGGGGAGCTCACTACATACAGGTTTATAAAGCCATCACTAGGTGGAGCTCACTACATACAGATTTATACATCCACCACTAGGGGGAGCTCACTACATACAGGTTTATACAGCCACCACTAGGGGGAGCTCACTACATACAGGTTTATACAGCCACCACTAGGGGGAGCTCACTACATACAGGTTTATACATACACCACTAGGGGGAGCTAACTACATACAGGTTTATACAGCCACCACTAGGGGGAGCTCACTACATACAGGTTTATAAAGCCACCACTAGGGGGAGCTCACTACATACAGGTTTATAGAGCCACCAATAGGGGGAGCTCACCACATACAGGTTTATAAAGCCACCACTAGGGGGAGCTCACTACATACAGGTTTATACAGCCACCACTAGAGGGAGCTCACTACATACAGGTTTATAAAGCCACTACTAGGGGGAGCTCACTACATACAGGTTTATACAGCCACCACTAGGTGGAGCTCACTACATACAGATTTATACAGCCACCACTAGGGGGAGCTCACTACATACAGGTTTATAAAGCCACCACTAGGGGCAGCACATTACATACAGGTTTATACAGCCACCACTAGGGGGAGCTCACTACATACAGGTTTATAAAGCCACCACTAGGGGGAGCTCACTACATACAGGTTTATACAGCCACCACTAGGTGGAGCTCACTACATACAGGTTTATACAGCCACCACTAAGTAGAGCTCACTACATACAGGTTTATACAGCCACCACTAGGGGGAGCTCACTACATACAGGTTTATACAGCCACCACTAGGAGGAGCTCACTACATACAGGTCTATACAGCCACAACTAGAGGGAGCTCACTACATACAGGTTTATACAGCCATCACTAGGGGGAGCTCACTACATACAGATTTATACAGCCACCACTAGGGGGAGCTCACTACATACAGGTTTATACAGCCACCACTAGGGGGAGCTCACTACATACAGGTTTATACAGCCACCACTAGGGGGAGCTCACTACATACAGGTTTATACAGCCACCACTAGGAGGAGCTCACTACATACAGGTTTATACAGCCACCACTAGGAGGAGCTCACTACATACAGGTTTATACAGCCACCACTAGGTGGAGCTCACTACATACAGGTTTATACAGCCACCACTAGGGGGAGCTCACTACATACAGGTTTATACATACACCACTAGGGGGAGCTAACTACATACAGGTTTATACAGCCACCACTAGGGGGAGCTCACTACATACAGGTTTATAAAGCCATCACTAGGTGGAGCTCACTACATACAGATTTATACATCCACCACTAGGGGGAGCTCACTACATACAGGTTTATACAGCCACCACTAGGGGGAGCTCACTACATACAGGTTTATACAGCCACCACTAGGGGGAGCTCACTACATACAGGTTTATACATACACCACTAGGGGGAGCTAACTACATACAGGTTTATACAGCCACCACTAGGGGGAGCTCACTACATACAGGTTTATAAAGCCACCACTAGGGGGAGCTCACTACATACAGGTTTATAGAGCCACCAATAGGGGGAGCTCACCACATACAGGTTTATAAAGCCACCACTAGGGGGAGCTCACTACATACAGGTTTATACAGCCACCACTAGAGGGAACTCACTACATACAGGTTTATAAAGCCACTACTAGGGGGAGCTCACTACATACAGGTTTATACAGCCACCACTAGGTGGAGCTCACTACATACAGATTTATACAGCCACCACTAGGGGGAGCTCACTACATACAGGTTTATAAAGCCACCACTAGGGGGAGCACATTACATACAGGTTTATACAGCCACCACTAGGGGGAGCTCACTACATACAGGTTTATAAAGCCACCACTAGGGGGAGCTCACTACATACAGGTTTATACAGCCACCACTAGGTGGAGCTCACTACATACAGGTTTATACAGCCACCACTAAGTAGAGCTCACTACATACAGGTTTATACAGCCACCACTAGGGGGAGCTCACTACATACAGGTTTATACAGCCATCACAAGGTGGAGCTCACCACATACAGATTTATACAGCCATCACTAGGGGGAGCTCACTACATACAGGTTTATACAGCCATCACAAGGTGGAGCTCACCACATACAGATTTATACAGCCATCACTAGGGGGATGTAACATACCTGGCGGCGTCCTTGCATAGTGGTCCATCTCCCACTGTGCAGGAGCGCGCACTTGATCTCCTGTCCAGAATGTCTCTCTGGCTTCCCTCCATGCTGTCTTGTTTGTGTCTGTGTCTGTTTCTGCTGCTTAAGGGCGGCGCCCGATCACTTCCTGCCTTTTGTACCTGCTGTGGGCCACACCCCTTGTGCGTCCTCAGCCTATCGCTGTCTGTCTCTTGGTATATAGCTCAGCAGCTCCCTTCTATCCCGGCCTGAGCATATGTGTTTCTTTCAGTGTGTGCTTGCACTCTGAAGGTGCCAGGTCCCGTCTTTGTTTCCCTGTCCGCCTTTCCTGGAGGCTTGTTTCCAGGCCTGTCTGAACTAAGTCCTGTATGTTTCCTGCCTTGCGGTGTCAGCTCCCGTGTCTGAACTGTGTCCTGTATGTCTCCTGCTTTACGGTATTAGTTCCCGTGTCTGAACTAAGTCCTGTATGTCTCCTGCCTGGCGGTGTCAGCTCCCGTGTCTGAACTGTGTCCTGTATGTCTCCTGCTTTACGGTATTAGTTCCCGTGTCTGAACTAAGTCCTGTATGTCTCCTGCCTGGCGGTGTCAGCTCCCGTGTCTGAACTGTGTCCTGTATGTCTCCTGCTTTACGGTATTAGTTCCCGTGTCTGAACTAAGTCCTGTATGTCTCCTGCCTTGCGGTGTCAGCTCCCGTGTCTGAACTGTGTCCTGTATGTCTCCTGCTTTACGGTATTAGTTCCCGTGTCTGAACTAAGTCCTGTATGTCTCCTGCTTTGCGGTATTAGTTCCCGTGTCTGAACTAAGTCCTTTCTGTGTATCTTGTCTGTCCTGTCTGAACACGCTCCTTGCCTGTTCGTCCTGCCCCTCTGGGGGCAGTATTCCCAGACCCGCTCCTGTATCCCGCTGCAGTGTCGGTCTCCTCCGTACACTCAGTTCCAGTCTGAACTCTCTCCTATCCTTTACCTGTTTTGCCTCTATGCCCGTTCCCTTCCTTTTCCTGCAGAGTCTGAACTCGTACCTATCTCCTGCCTGTTGTCTCTGTACTCCCGTTTGTGAGTTTGTGGTCCACTCGCTACTTCACTGCAAGTACCCTGTGGGTGTCTGGCTCTGCCTTTCCCTTCCTGTCTGTTCAGTGTGAACAGAGCCCTGTCCTCCCTGCTCAGTCTTCTGCACTCTAGTTGTGCTTGCCTGTACCCCTCTGCCTGTATTGTTCCTGAATCCCGGTGTGTACTGGGTCCTATCCCGCCTGTGTTCCTACTTGCTAGTGCCTCCCCGTCTGCACTCTATCTGTGCTTACCTTTACCCCCCGGCCTGCATACCCGCCGGCCTGCATACCCGCCTGCCTGCATACCCGCCTGCCTGCATACCCGCCTGCCTGCATACCAGTCTGTTCCTGTATTTCTCTGTGTGGGTCAACAGCCGTGTCCGGGGTCTGTCCTGGAGTAGCACCTGGTCCCTCTGCTCGGTTCCTCCTTGGTGCACTGGCGTCGTATGCCGTCGTGCGACCCTGGTCGGATCGGGTGAATACTTAGTCACGCCCCTCCAGGCATACACTCTCCGGCACGGTCCAGTGGAATCACTACCAGTCACATGCACACGCCGCTCTAGCCCGGGCGTGTGCATAACAGCATGCTCAGGCCATGGTTCCCGTTGAGCCCCACGGCCTTCGCTCTCTGAGAAGTTTCCAGCGAAGACTTGCATTAAAATAAATAAATAAATTTTTTTTCCCTTAGCTGAGTTCCAGGCGAATTACGCACCGTCCAGATGGATCTATCAGCTCTCGTTCCTGCGGATCCGCCACGTTACTATGGGGATCCAAGACAGTGTCGTGCATTTGTGGAGCAATGCATGCTACACTTTAAGGCCTACCCTCTTTATTTTCCTTCCGATTGGGCTAAAGTGGCCTTTATTATGTCTTACCTGGCGGGGGATGCCTTGGAATGGATCAACCCCCTATATGAGACACAGGATCCGATCCTCCGGGACCTAATGGCCTTCCTGGTGGCCTTTCTAATGGTCTTCGATGATCCTAACCCGGAGGCTCCTGCTGAAGCTTCACTTCCCAATATCCCGGAGCAGCCCCAATGGGTAATGTGTGTGGGTAGCGTAATAGTTCTCCAGCCCAATGAGACTACTGCCCACCCAGAATCCTCACAGGGTGACTACGCTTTCCGGAATACTTCTTCCAACCTCAAGAGGCAGTCCAGACGTGCTAGACTTAGAGGCAAGCAGTCACGCCTGGGTCTGTCCTCCCTGAGACCTCCTGAACCCTTCGGGGTGCTACCTGGTAACGAAAGGACAGAGACTCTCCTATACTCTGTACCTGATACCTCGCTCGCTTCGTCCAGTGAGTCCAACCTGGTGTACTCCGAAGCAGAGGTTACTCCCGAGTCTCTACACCCCTCCGACCAGGCAGAGGACCTCCAGTTGTGTTTAGAACCCTTCGGGGTGCCACCTGGTGGTGAATGGACAGAGACTTTCCTATACTCGGTACCCGATACCTCGCCTGCTTCCTCCAGTGAGTCCGACCTAGTGTTCTCCGAAGCAGAAGTTACTCCCGAGTCTCTACACCCCTCCGACCAGGCGGAGGACCTCCAGTTGTGTTTAGAACCCTTCGGGGTGCCACCTGGTGGTGAATGGACAGAGACTTTCCTATTTCCTGTACCTGATACCTCGCCTGCTTCCTCCAGTGAGTCCGACCTAGTGTTCTCCGAAGCAGAAGTTACTCCCGAGTCTCTACACCCCTCCGACCAGGCGGAGGACCTCCAGTTGTGTTTAGAACCCTTCGGGGTGCCACCTGGTGGTGAATGGACAGAGACTTTCCTATTTCCTGTACCTGATACCTCGCCTGCTTCCTCCAGTGAGTCCGACCTAGTGTACTCTGAAGCAGATGTTTTCTCTGAGCCTCAGTACTCTTCTGACCCGGCGGAGGACCTCCAGTTGTTTCCTGAATCCTCCGGGGTACCACCAGATAACAAAGAGACAGTGACTTTTCCTCATTATGTACCTGATAACCCGTCTATTTCTTCCTGTGAGCTTGACAAGATGTACCTCGAAGCAGAGATTACCCTCAAGTCTCTGTCCCCCTCCAACCCAGTGAACGACTGGTCCTCGAATTCCCTGCGGAAGATTCTGGCAGGCCTGAAGAAGAGGGGGCGTAAGGGGGGAGGTACTGTAACATACCTGGCGGCGTCCTTGCATAGTGGTCCATCTCCCACTGTGCAGGAGCGCGCACTTGATCTCCTGTCCAGAATGTCTCTCTGGCTTCCCTCCATGCTGTCTTGTTTGTGTCTGTGTCTGTTTCTGCTGCTTAAGGGCGGCGCCCGATCACTTCCTGCCTTTTGTACCTGCTGTGGGCCACACCCCTTGTGCGTCCTCAGCCTATCGCTGTCTGTCTCTTGGTATATAGCTCAGCAGCTCCCTTCTATCCCGGCCTGAGCATATGTGTTTCTTTCAGTGTGTGCTTGCACTCTGAAGGTGCCAGGTCCCGTCTTTGTTTCCCTGTCCGCCTTTCCTGGAGGCTTGTTTCCAGGCCTGTCTGAACTAAGTCCTGTATGTTTCCTGCCTTGCGGTGTCAGCTCCCGTGTCTGAACTGTGTCCTGTATGTCTCCTGCTTTACGGTATTAGTTCCCGTGTCTGAACTAAGTCCTGTATGTCTCCTGCCTGGCGGTGTCAGCTCCCGTGTCTGAACTGTGTCCTGTATGTCTCCTGCTTTACGGTATTAGTTCCCGTGTCTGAACTAAGTCCTGTATGTCTCCTGCCTGGCGGTGTCAGCTCCCGTGTCTGAACTGTGTCCTGTATGTCTCCTGCTTTACGGTATTAGTTCCCGTGTCTGAACTAAGTCCTGTATGTCTCCTGCCTTGCGGTGTCAGCTCCCGTGTCTGAACTGTGTCCTGTATGTCTCCTGCTTTACGGTATTAGTTCCCGTGTCTGAACTAAGTCCTGTATGTCTCCTGCTTTGCGGTATTAGTTCCCGTGTCTGAACTAAGTCCTTTCTGTGTATCTTGTCTGTCCTGTCTGAACACGCTCCTTGCCTGTTCGTCCTGCCCCTCTGGGGGCAGTATTCCCAGACCCGCTCCTGTATCCCGCTGCAGTGTCGGTCTCCTCCGTACACTCAGTTCCAGTCTGAACTCTCTCCTATCCTTTACCTGTTTTGCCTCTATGCCCGTTCCCTTCCTTTTCCTGCAGAGTCTGAACTCGTACCTATCTCCTGCCTGTTGTCTCTGTACTCCCGTTTGTGAGTTTGTGGTCCACTCGCTACTTCACTGCAAGTACCCTGTGGGTGTCTGGCTCTGCCTTTCCCTTCCTGTCTGTTCAGTGTGAACAGAGCCCTGTCCTCCCTGCTCAGTCTTCTGCACTCTAGTTGTGCTTGCCTGTACCCCTCTGCCTGTATTGTTCCTGAATCCCGGTGTGTACTGGGTCCTATCCCGCCTGTGTTCCTACTTGCTAGTGCCTCCCCGTCTGCACTCTATCTGTGCTTACCTTTACCCCCCGGCCTGCATACCCGCCGGCCTGCATACCCGCCTGCCTGCATACCCGCCTGCCTGCATACCCGCCTGCCTGCATACCAGTCTGTTCCTGTATTTCTCTGTGTGGGTCAACAGCCGTGTCCGGGGTCTGTCCTGGAGTAGCACCTGGTCCCTCTGCTCGGTTCCTCCTTGGTGCACTGGCGTCGTATGCCGTCGTGCGACCCTGGTCGGATCGGGTGAATACTTAGTCACGCCCCTCCAGGCATACACTCTCCGGCACGGTCCAGTGGAATCACTACCAGTCACATGCACACGCCGCTCTAGCCCGGGCGTGTGCATAACAGGGGAGCTCACTACATACAGGTTTATACAGCCATCACAAGGTGGAGCTCACCACATACAGATTTATACAGCCATCACTAGGGGGAGCTCACTACATACAGGTTTATACAGCCATCACAAGGTGGAGCTCACTACATACAGGTTTATACAGCCACCACTAGGTGGAGCTCAATACATACAGGTCTATACAGCCACCACTAGGTGAAGCTCACTACATAGAGGTTTATACAGCCACCACTAGGTGGAGCTCAATACATACAGGTCTATACAGCCACCACTAGGTGGAGCTCACTACATACAGGTTTATACAGCCACCACTAGAGGGAGCGCACTACATACAGGTCTATACAGCCACCACTAGGTGGAGCTCAATACATGCAGGTTTATACAGCCACCACTAGGTGGAGCTCAATACATACAGGTCTATACAGGCACCACTAGGTGGAGCTCACTACATACAGGTTTATACAGACACCACTAGGGGGAGCTCACTACATACAGGTTTATAAAGCCACCACTAGGGGGAGCTCACTACATACAGGTTTATACAGCCACCACTAGGTGGAGCTCAATACATACAGGTCTATACAGGCACCACTAGGTGGAGCTCACTACATACAGGTTTATACAGACACCAGTAGGGGGAGCTCACTACATACAAGTTTATACTGCCACCACTAGTGGGAGCGCACTACATACAGATTTATACAGCCACCACTAGGGGGAGCTCACTACATACAGATTTATGCAGCCATCACTAGGTGGATCTCACTACATACAGGTTTATACAGCCACCACTAGTGGGAGCGCACTACATACAGATTTATACAGCCACCACTAGGGGGAGCTCAATACATACAGGTTTATACAGCCACCACTAGGTGGAGCTCACTACATACAGGTTTATACATACACCACTAGGTGGAGCTCACTACATACAGATTTATAAAAGCACCACTAGGGGGAGCTCACTACATACAGGTTTATAAAAGCACCACTAGGAGGAGCTCACTACATACAAGTTTATACAGCCACCACTAGGGGGAGCTCACTACATGCAGATTTATACATCCACCACTAGGGGGAGCTCACTACATACAGGTTGATACAGCCACCACTAGGGGGAGCTCACTACATGCAGATTTATACAGCCACCACTAGGAGGAGCTCACTACATACAGGTTTATACAGCCACCACTAGGTGGAGCTCATTACATACAGGTTTATACAGCCATCACTAGGGGGAAGCTCACTACATACAGATTTATACAGTCACCACTAGGGGGAGCTCACTACATATAGGTTTATAAAGCCACCACTAGGTGGAGCTCAATACATACAGGTGTATACAGCCACCACTAGGTGGAGCTCACTACATACAGGTTTATACAGCCACCACTAGGGGGAGCTCACTACATACAGATTTATACATCCACCACTAGGGGGAGCTCACTACATACAGATTTATACAGCCACTACTAGGGGGAGCTCACTACATAAAGGTTTATACAGCCACCACTAGTGGGAGCTCACTACATACAGGTTTATACATACATCACTAGGTGGAGCTCACTACATACAGATTTATACAGCCACCACTAGGGGGAGCTCACTACATACAGATTTATACAGCCACCACTAGGGGGAGCTCACTACATACAGGTTTATACAGCCACCACTAGGGGGAGCTCCCTACATACAGGTTTATACAGTCACCACTAGGGGGAGCTCACTACATGCAGATTTATACAGCCACCACTAGAGGGAGCTCACTACATACAGGTTTATACAGCCACCACTAGAGAGAGCTCACTACATACAGGTATATACAGCCACCACTAGGTGGAGCTCACTACATACAGGTTTATACAGCCACCACTAGGGGGAGCTCACTACATACAGGCTTATACAGCCACCACTAGGGGGAGCTCCCTACATACAGTTTTATACAGTCACCACTAGGGGGAGCTCACTACATGCAGATTTATACAGCCACCACTAGAGGGAGCTCACTACATACAGATTTATACAGCCACCACTAGAGAGAGCTCACTATATACAGGTATATACAGCCACCACTAGGTGGAGCTCACTACATACAGGTTTATACAGCCACCACTAATGGGAGCTCACTACATACAGGTTTATACATACACCACTAGGTGGAGCTCACTACATACAGATTTATACAGCCACCACTAGAGGGAGCTCACTACATACAGATTTATACAGCCACCACTAGAGAGAGCTCACTACATACAGGTTTATACAGCCACCACTAGGGGGAGCTTACTACATACAGATTTATACAGCCACCACTAGGGGGAGCTCACTACATACAGGTTTATAAAGCCACCGCTAGGGGGAGCTCACTACATAGAGGTTTATACAGTCACCACTAGGTGGAGCTCACTACATACAGGTTTATACAGCCACCACTAGTGGGAGCTCACTAAATACAGGTTTATACATACACCACTAGGTGGAGCTCACTACATACAGATTTATACAGCCACCACTAGGGGGAGCTCACTACATACAGATTTATACAGCCACCACTAGAGAGAGCTCACTACATATAGATTTATACAGCCACCACTAGAGGGAGCTCACTACATACAGGTTTATACAGCCACCACTAGGGGGAGCTCACTACATACAGGTTTATACAGCCACCACTAGAAGGAGATCACTTCATACAGGTCTATACAGCCACCACTAGGGGGAGCTCACTACATACAGGTTTATAAAGCCACCACTAGGGGAAGCTCACTACATACAGGTTTATACAGCCACCACTAGGGGGAGCTCACTACATACATGTCTATACAGCCACCACTAGGGGGAGCTCACTACATACAGGTTTATAAAGCCACCACTAGGGGAAGCTCACTACATACAGGTCTATACAGCCACCACTAGGTGGAGCTCACTACATACAGGTCTATACAGCCACCACTAGGGGGAGCTCACTACATACAGGTTTATAAAGCCACCACTAGGGGAAGCTCACTACATACAGGTTTATACAGCCACCACTAGGTGGAGCTCACTACATACAGATTTATACAGCCACCACTAGGGGGAGCTCACTACATACAGGTTTATACAGCCACCACTAGGGGAAGCTCACTACATACAGATTTATACAGCCACCACTAGGGGGAGCTCACTACATACAGATTTATACAGCCACCACTAGGGGGAGCTCACTACATACACGTTTATACAGCCACCACTAGGGGGAGCTTACTACATACAGATTTACACATCCACCACTAGGGGGAGCTCACTACATACAGGTTTAAACAGCCATCACTAGGGGGAGCTCACTACATACAGATTTATACAGCCAGCACTAGGGGGAGCTCACTACATACAGATTTATACAGCCACCACTAGGGGGAGCTCACTACATACAGATTTATACAGCCATCACTAGGTGGAGCTCACTACATACAGATTTATACAGCCATCACTAGGGGGAGCTCACTACATACAGGTTTATACAGCCACCACTAGGTGGAGCTCACTACATACAGGTTTTTACAGCCACCACTAGGGGGAGCTCACTACATACAGGTTTATACAGCCACCACTAGGGAGATCACTACAAACAGATTTATACATCCACCACTAGGGGGAGCCCACTACATACAGGTTTATACAGCCACCACTAGGGGGAACTCACTACATACAGGTTTATACAGCCACCACTGGGGGGAGCTCACTACATACAGGTTTATACAGCCACCACTAGGGGAAGCTCACTACATGCAGATTTATACAGTCACCACTAGAGGAAGCTCACTACATACAGATATATACAGTCACCACTAGGGGGAGCTCACTACATTAAGGTTTATAAAGCCACCACTAGGAGGAGCTCACTACATACAGGTCTATACAGCCACCACTAGAGGGAGCTCACTACATACAGGTTTATACAGCCACCACTAGGTGGAGCTCACTACATACAGGTTTATACAGCCACCACTAGGGGGAGCTCACTACATACAGGTTTATACATACACCACTAGGGGGAGCTCACTACATACAGGTTTATACATACACCACTAGGGGGAGCTCACTACATACAGATTTATACAGCCACCACTAGGAGGAGCTCACTACATACAGGTTTACACAGCCACCACTAGGTGGAGCTCACTACATACAGGTTTATACAGCCACCACTAGGGGGAGCTCACTACTTACAGGTTTATACAGCCACCACTAGGGGGAGCTCACTACATACAGGTTTATACAGCCACCACTAGGAGGAGCTCACTTCATACAGGTATATACAGCCACCACTAGGGGGAGCTCACTACATACAGGTCTATACAGCCACCACTAGGGGGAGCTCACTACTTACAGGTTTATACAGCCACCACTAGGGGGAGCTCACTACATACAGGTTTATACAGCCACCACTAGGAGGAGCTCACTACATACAGGTCTATACAGCCACAACTAGAGGGAGCTCACTACATACAGGTTTATACAGCCATCACTAGGGGGAGCTCACTACATACAGATTTATACAGCCACCACTAGGGGGAGCTCACTACATACAGGTTTATACAGCCACCACTAGGGGGAGCTCACTACATACAGGTTTAAACAGCCACCACTAGGGGGAGCTCACTACATACAGGTTTATACAGCCACCACTAGGAGGAGCTCACTACATACAGGTTTATACAGCCACCACTAGGAGGAGCTCACTACATACAGGTTTATACAGCCACCACTAGGTGGAGCTCACTACATACAGGTTTATACAGCCACCACTAGGGGGAGCTCACTACATACAGATTTATAAAGCCATCACTAGGTGGAGCTCACTACATACAGATTTATACATCCACCACTAGGGGGAGCTCACTACATACAGGTTTATACAGCCACCACTAGGGGGAACTCACTACATACAGGTTTATACAGCCACCACTAGGGGGAGCTCACTACATACAGGTTTATACATACACCACTAGGGGGAGCTAACTACAAACAGGTTTATACAGCCACCACTAGGGGGAGCTCACTACATACAGGTTTATAAAGCCACCACTAGGGGGAGCTCACTATATACAGGTTTATAGAGCCACCAATAGGGGGAGCTCACCACATACAGGTTTATAAAGCCACCACTAGGGGGAGCTCACTACATACAGGTTTATACAGCCACCACTAGAGGGAGCTCACTACATACAGGATTATAAAGCCACCACTAGGGGGAGCTCACTACATACAGGTTTATACAGCCACCACTAGGTGGAGCTCACTACATACAGATTTATACAGCCACCACTAGGGGGAGCTCACTACATACAGGTTTATAAAGCCACCACTAGGGGGAGCACATTACATACAGGTTTATACAGCCACCACTAGGGGGAGATCACTACATACAGGTTTATAAAGCCACCACTAGGGGGAGCTCACTACATACAGGTTTATACAGCCACCACTAGGTGGAGCTCACTACATACAGGTTTATACAGCCACCACTAAGTAGAGCTCACTACATACAGGTTTATACAGCCACCACTAGGGGAAGCTTACTACATACAGGTTTATAAAGTCACCACTAGGGGGAGCTCACTAAATACAGGTTTATACAGCCATCACAAGGTGGAGCTCACCACATACAGATTTATACAGCCATCACAAGGTGGAGCTCACTACATACAGGTTTATACAGCCACCACTAGGTGGAGCTCAATACATACAGGTCTATACAGCCACCACTAGGTGAAGCTCACTACATACAGGTTTATACAGCCACCACTAGGTGGAGCTCAATACATACAGGTCTATACAGCCACCACTAGGTGGAGCTCACTACATGCAGGTTTATACAGCCACCACTAGAGGGAGCGCACTACATACAGGTCTATACAGCCACCACTAGGTGGAGCTCAATACATGCAGGTTTATACAGCCACCACTAGGTGGAGCTCAATACATACAGGTCTATACAGGCACCACTAGGTGGAGCTCAATACATACAGGTTTATACAGACACCACTAGGGGGAGTTCACTACATACAGGTTTATAAAGCCACCACTAGGGGGAGCTCACTACATACAGGTTTATACAGCCACCACTAGGTGGAGCTCAATACATACAGGTCTATACAGGCACCACTAGGTGGAGCTTACTACATAGAGGTTTATACAGACACCACTAGGGGGAGCTCACTACATACAAGTTTATACTGCCACCACTAGTGGGAGCGCACTACATACAGATTTATACAGCCACCACTAGGGGGAGCTCACTACATACAGATTTATGCAGCCATCACTAGGTGGAGCTCACTACATACAGGTTTATACAGCCACCACTAGTGGGAGCGCACTACATACAGATTTATACAGCCACCACTAGGGGGAGCTCAATACATACAGGTTTATACAGCCACCACTAGGTGGAGCTCACTACATACAGGTTTATACACACACCACTAGGTGGAGCTCACTACATACAGATTTATAAAAGCACCACTAGGGGGAGCTCACTACATACAGGTTTATAAAAGCACCACTAGGGGGAGCTCACTACATTCAAGTTTATACAGCCACCACTAGGGGGAGCTCACTACATACAGGTTTATACAGCCACCACTAGGGGGAGCTCATTACATACAGATTTATACAGCCACCACTAGGGGGAGCTTAATACATACAAGTTTATAAAGCCATTACTAGGTGGAGCTCACTACATACAGGTTTATACAGGCACCACTAGGGGGAGCTCACTACATACAAGTTTATACAGCCACCACTAGGGGGAGCTCACTACATACAAGTTTATAAAGTCATCACTAGGTGGAGCTCACTACATACAGATTTATACAGACACCACTAGGGGGAGCTCACTAGATACAGGTTTATAAAAGCACCACTAGGGGGAGCTCACTACATACAAGTTTTTACAGCCACCACTAGGGGGAGCTCACTACATACAGATTTATACAGCCACCACTAGGGGGAGCTCACTACATACAGATTTATACAGCCACCACTAGGAGGAGCTCACTACATACAAGTTTATAAAGCCATTACTAGGTGGAGCTCACTACATACAGGTTTATACAGACACCACTAGGGGGAGCTCACTACATACAAGTTTATAAAGCCATCACTAGGTGGAGCTCACTACATACAGATTTATAAAAGCACCACTAGGGGGAGCTCACTACATACAGTTTTATAAAAGCACCACTAGTGGGAGCTCACTACATAAAAGTTTATACAGCCACCACTAGGGGGAGCTCACTACATACAGGTTTATACAGCCACCACTAGGGGGAGCTCACTACATACAGATTTATACAGACACCACTAGGGGGAGCTCACTACATACAAGTTTATAAAGCCATCACTAGGTGGAGCTCACTACATACAGATTTATAAAAGCACCACTAGGGGGAGCTCACTACATACAGTTTTATAAAAGCACCACTAGTGGGAGCTCACTACATAAAAGTTTATACAGCCACCACTAGGGGGAGCTCACTACATACAGGTTTATACAGCCACCACTAGGGGGAGCTCACTACATACAGATTTATACAGTCACCACTAGAGGGAGCTCACTACATACAGATTTATACAGCCACCACTAGGGGGAGCACACTACATACAGGTTTATACAGCCATTACTAGGTGGAGCTCACTACATACAGGTTTATACAGACACCACTAGGTGGCGCTCACTACATACAGGTTTATAAAGCTACCACTAGGGGAGCTCACTACATACAGGTTTATACAGCCACCACTAGGGGGAGCTCACTACATACAGGTTTATACAGCCACCACTAGGGGGAGCTCACTACATACAGGTTTATACATACACCACTAGCGGGAGCTAACTATATACAGGTTGATACAGCCACCACTAGGGGGAGCTCACTACATACAGGTTTATAAAGCCACCACTAGGGGGAGCTCACTACATACAGGTTTATGCAGCCACCACTAGGGGGAGCTCCCTACATACAGGTTTATACATACACCACTAGTGGGAGCTCACTACATACAGGTTTATACAGCCACCACTAGGGGGAGCTCACTACATACAGGTCTATACAGCCACCACTAGGGGGAGCTTACTATATACAGGTTTATAAAGCCACCACTAGTGGGAGCTCACTACATACAGGTTTATACAGCCACCACTAGGTAGAGCTCACTACATACAGGTTTATACAGCCACCACTAGGGGGAGCTCACGACATACAGGTTTATACAGCCACCCCTAGGGGGAGCTTACTATATACAGGTTTATAAAGCCACCACTAGTGGGAGCTCACTACATACAGGTTTATACAGCCACCACTAGGGGGAGCTCACTACATACAGGTCTATACAGTCACCACTAGGGGGAGCTCCCTACATACAGGTTTATACAGCCACCACTAGAGGGAGCTCACTACATACAGATTTATACAGCCATCACAAGGGTGAGCTCACTACATACAGATTTATACAGCCATCACTAGGGGGAGCTCACTACATACAGGTTTATACAGCCACCACTAGGGGGAGCTCACTACATACAGGTTTATACATACACCACTCGGTGGAGCTCACTACATACAGATTTATACAACCACCACTAGGAGGAGCTCACTACATACAGGTTTATACAGCCACCACTAGGTGGAGCTCACTACATACAGGTTTATACAGCCACCACTAGGGGGAGCTCACTACATACAGATTTATACATCCACCACTAGGGGGAGCTCACTACATACAGGTTTATACAGCCACCACTAGGGGGAGCTCACTACATGCAGATTTAGACAGCCACCACTAGGAGGAGCTCACTACATACAGGTTTATACAGCCACCACTAGGTGGAGCTCACTACATACAGGTTTATACAGCCATCACTAGGGGGAGCTCACTACATACAGATTTATACAGTCACCACTAGGGGGAGCTCACTACACATAGGTTTATAAAACCACCACTAGGTGGAGCTCAATACATACAGGTGTATACAGCCACCACTAGGTGGAGTTCACTACACACAGGTTTATACAGCCACCACTAGGGGGAGCTCACTACATACAGATTTATACATCCATCACTAGGGGGAGCTCACTACATACAGATTTATACAGCCACTACTAGGGGGAGCTCACTACATAAAGGTTTATACAGCCACCACTAGTGGGAGCTCACTACATACAGGTTTATACATGCACCACTAGGTGGAGCTCACTACATACAGATTTATACAGCCACCACTAGGGGGAGCTCACTACATACAGGTTTATACAGCCACCACTAGGGGGAGCTCCCTACATACAGGTTTATACAGTCACCACTAGGGGCAGCTCACTACATGCAGATTTATACAGCCACCACTAGAGGGAGCTCACTACATACAGGTTTATACAGCCACCACTAGAGAGAGCTCACTACATACAGGTATATACAGCCACCACTAGGTGGAGCTCACTACATACAGATTTATACAGCCACCACTAGGGGGAGCTCACTACATACAGGTTTATACAGCCACCACTAGGGGGAGCTCCCTACATACAGGTTTATACAGTCACCACTAGGGGGAGCTCACTACATGCAGATTTATACAGCCACCACTAGAGGGAGCTCACTACATACAGATTTATACAGCCACCACTAGAGAGAGCTCACTACATACAGGTATATACAGCCACCACTAGGTGGAGCTCACTACATACAGGTTTATACAGCCACCACTAGTGGGAGCTCACTACATACAGGTTTATACATACACCACTAGGTGGAGCTCACTACATACAGATTTATACAGCCACCACTAGGGGGAGCTCACTACATACAGATTTATACAGCCACCACTAGAGAGAGCTCACTACGTACAGGTTTATACAGCCACCACTAGGGGGAGCTTACTACATACAGATTTATACAGCCACCACTAGGGGGAGCTCACTATATACAGGTTTATAAAGCCACCGCTAGGGGGAGCTCACTACATACAGGTTTATACAGCCACCACTAGGTGGAGCTCACTACATACAGGTTTATACAGCCACCACTAGTGGGAGCTCACTAAATACAGGTTTATACATACACCACTAGGTGGAGCTCACTACATACAGATTTATACAGCCACCACTAGGGGGAGCTCACTACATACAGATTTATATAGCCACCACTAGAGAGAGCTCACTACATATAGATTTATACAGCCACCACTAGAGGGAGCTCACTACATACAGATTTATACAGCCACCACTAGAGGGAGCTCACTACATACAGATTTATACAGCCACCACTAGAGGGAGCTCACTACATACAGGTTTATACATACACCACTAGGTGGAGCTCACTACATACAGATTTATACAGCCACCACTAGGGGGAGCTCACTACATACAGATTTATACAGCCACCACTAGAGGGAGCTCACTACATACAGGTTTATACAGTCACCACTAGGGGGAGCTCACTACATACAGATTTATACAGCCACCACTAGGGGGAGCTCACTACATACAAGTTTATAAAGCCATCACTAGGTGGAGCTCACTACATACAGGTTTATACAGCCACCACTAGGGGGAGCTCACTACATACAAGTTTATAAAGCCATCACTAGGGGGAGCTCACTACTTACAGATTTATACAGTCACCACTAGAGGGAGCTCACTACATACAGATTTATACAGTCACCACTAGAGGGAGCTCACTACATACAGATTTATACAGTCACTACTAGGGGGAGCTCACTACATACAAGTTTATACAGCCACCACTAGGGGGAGCTCACTACATACAGATTTATACATCCACCACTATGGGGAGCTCACTACATACAGGTTTATAAAGGCACCACTAGGGGGAGCTCACTACATACAGGTTTATACAGCCACCACTAGGGGGAGCTCACTACATACAGGTTTAAACAGCCACCACTAGGGGCAGCTCACTACATACAGGTTTATACAGCCACCACTAGGGGTAGCTCACTACATTCAGGTTTATACAGCCATCACTAGGGGGAGCTCACTACATACAGATTTATACAGCCACCACTAGGGGGAGCTCACTACATACAGATTTATACATCCACCACTAGGGGGAGCTCACTACATTCAGGTTTATACAGCCATCACTAGGGGGAGCTCACTACATACAGATTTATACAGCCACCACTAGGGGGAGCTCACTACATACAGATTTATACATCCACCACTAGGGGGAGCTCACTACATACAGATTTATACAGCCATCACTAGATGGAGCTCACTACATACAGATTTATACAGCCACCACTAGGGGGATCTCACTACATACAGGTTTATACAGCCACCACTAGGGGGAGCTCACTACATACAGGTTTATATAGCCACCACTAGGGGGAGCTCACTACATACAGGTTTATACAGCCACCACTAGGAGGAGCTCACTACATACAGATTTATACAGCCACCACTAGGAGGAGCTCACTACATACAGGTTTATACAGCCACCACTAGGGGGAGCTCACTACATACAGGTTTATACAGCCACCACTAGGGGGAGCTCACTACATACAGGTTTATACAGCCACCACTAGGGGGAGCTCACTACATACAGGTTTATACAGCCACCACTAGGGGGAGCTCACTACATACAGGTTTATACATACACCACTAGGGGGAGCTCACTACATACAGGTTTATACAGCCACCACTAGAGGAAGCTCACTACATACAGGTTTATACAGCCACCACTAGGGGGAGCTCACTACATACAGGTTTATAAAGCCACCACTAGGGGGAGCTCACTACATACAGGTTTATACAGCCACCAATAGGGGGAGCTCACTACATACAGGTTTATAAAGCCACCACTAGGGGGAGCTCACTACATACAGGTTTGTACAGCCACCACTAGGGGGAGCTCACTACATACAGGTTTATAAAGCCACCACTAGGGGGAGCTCACTACATACAGGTTTATACAGCCACCACTAGGTGGAGCTCACTACATACAGATTTATACAGCCACCACTAGGGGGAGCTCACTACATACAGGTTTATAAAGCCACCACTAGGGGGAGCACACTACATACAGGTTTATACAGCCACCACTAGGGGGAGCTCACTACATACAGGTTTATAAAGCCACCACTAGGGGGAGCTCACTACATACAGGTTTATACAGCCACCACTAGGTGGAGCTCACTACATACAGGTTTATACAGCCACCACTAGGGGGAGCTCACTACATACAGGTTTATAAAGTCACCACTAGGGGGAGCTCACTACATACAGGTTTATACAGCCATCACAAGGTGGAGCTCACTACATACAGATTTATACAGCCATCACTAGGGGAAGCTCACCACATACAGGTTTATACAGCCATCACAAGGTGGAGCTCACTACATACAGGTTTATACAGCCACCACTAGGTGGAGCTCAATACAAACAGGTCTAAACAGCCACCACTAGGTGGAGCTCACTACATACAGGTTTATACAGCCACCACTAGGTGGAGCTCAATACATACAGGTCTATACAGCCACCACTAGGTGGAGCTCACTACATACAGGTTTATACAGCCACCACTAGGGGGAGCACACTACATACAGGTCTATACAGCCACCACTAGGTGGAGCTCAATACATAAAGGTATATACAGCCACCACTAGGTGGAGCTCAATACATACAGGTCTATACAAGCACCACTAGGTGGAGCTCACTAGATACAGGTTTATACAGTCACCACTAGGGGGAGCTCACTACATACAGATTTATACAGCCACAACTAGGGGGAGCTCACTACATAAAAGTTTATAAAGCCATCAGTAGGGTGAGCTCACTACATACAGGTTTATAAAGCCACCACTAGGGGGAGCTCACTACATACAGGTTTATACAGCCACCACTAGGGGGAGCTCAATACATACAGATTTATACAGCCACCACTAGAGGGAGTTCACTACATACAGATTTATACGGCCACCACTAGGGTGAGCTCACTACATACAGGTTGATACAGCCACCACTAGGGGGAGCTCACTACATACAGATTTATACATCCACCACTATGGGGAGCTCACTACATACAGGTTTATACAGCCACCACTAGGGGGAGCTCACTACATACAGGTTTATACAGCCACCACTAGGGGGAGCTCACTACATACAGGTTTATACAGCCACCACTACGGGGAGCTCACTACATACAGGTTTATACAGCCACCACTAGGGGGAGCTCACTACATATAGGTTTATACATACAACACTAGGGGGAGCTAACTACATACAGGTTTATACAGCCACCACTAGGGGGAGCTCACTACATACAGGTTTATAAAGCCACCACTAGGGGGAGCTCACTACATACAGGTTTATGCAGCCACCACTGGGGGAGCTCCGTACATACAGGTTTATAAAGCCACCACTAGAGGGAGCTCACTACATACAGGTTTATACAGCCACCACTAGGTAGAGTTCACTACATACAGGTTTATACAGCCACCACTAGGGGGTGCTCACTTCATACAGGTTTATACAGCCACCCCTAGGGGGAGCTTACTACATACAGGTTTATAAAGCCACCACTAGTGGGAGCTCACTACATACAGGTTTATACAGCCACCACTAGGGGGAGCTCACTACATACAGGTTTATACAGCCACCACTAGGTGGAGCTCACTACATACAGGTGTATACAGCCACCACTAGGTGGAGCTCACTACATACAGGTTTATACAGCCACCACTAGGTGGAGCTCAATACATACAGGTCTATTCAGCCACCACTAGGTGGAGCTCACTGCATACAGGTTTATACAGCCACCACTAGGGGGAGCTCACTACATACAGGTTTATACAGCCACCACTAGGTGGAGCTCAATACATACAGGTTTATACAGCCACCACTAGGTGGAGCTCAATACATACAGGTTTACACACCCACCACTAGGGGAGCTCACTACATACAGGTTTATACAGACACCAATAGGAAGAGCTCACTACATACAGGTGTATACAGCCACCACTAAGTGAAGCTCACTACATACAGGTTTATACAGCCACCACTAGGGGGAGCTCACTACATACAGGTTTATACAGCCACCACTAGGTGGAGCTCAATACATACAGGTGTATACAGCCACCACTAGGTGGAGCTCACTACATACAGGTTTATACAGCCACCACTAGGTGGAGCTCAATACATACAGGTCTATTCAGCCACCACTAGGTGGAGCTCACTACATACAGGTTTATACTGCCACCACTAGGGGGAGCTCACTACATACAGTTTTATACAGCCACCACTAGGTAGAGCTCAATACATTCAGGTTTATACAGCCACCACTAGGTGGAGCTCAATACATACAGGTTTACACACCCACCACTAGGGGAGCTCACTACATACAGGTTTATACAGCCACCAATAGGAGGAGCTCACTACATACAGGTTTATACAGCCACCACTAGGTGGAGCTCACTACATACAGGTTTATACAGACACCACTAGGGGTAGCTCACTACATAGAGGTTTATAAAGCCACCACTAAGGGGAGCTCACTACATAGAGGTTTATACAGCCACCACTAGGGGGAGCTCACTACATACAGATTTATACAGCCACCACTAGTGGGAGCGCACTACAAACAGATTTATACAGCCACCACTAGGTGGAGCTCACTACATACAGGTTTATACAGTCACCACTAGGTGGAGCTTACTACATACAGATTTATACAGTCACCACTAGGGGGAGCTCACTACATACAGATTTATACAGCCACTACTAGGGGAAGCTCACTACATACAGATTTATACATCCACCACTAGGGGGAGCTCACTACATACAGATTTATACAGCCACCACTAGAGGGAGCTCACTACATACAGATTTATACAGCCACCACTAGAGGGAGCTCACTACATACAGATTTATACAGCCATCACTAGGTGGAGCTCACTACATACAGATTTATACAGCCACCACTAGAGAGGGCTCACTATATAGATTTATACAGCCACCACTAGGGGGAGCTCACTACATACAGATTTATACAGCCACCACTAGGGGGAGCTCACTACATACAGATTTATACAGCCACCACTAGTGGGAGCGCACTACATACAGATTTATACAGCCAACACTAGGGGGAGCTCACTACATACAGATTTATACAGCCACCACTAGAGAGAGCTCACTACATACAGGTTTATACAGCCACCACTAGAGGGTGCTCAATACATACAGGTTTATACATACACCACTAGGTGGAGCTCACTACATACAGGTTTATACAGCCACCACTAGAGGGAGCTCGCTACATACAGACTTATACAGCCACCACTAGGGGGAGCTCACTACATACAGGTTTATACAGCCACCACTAGTGGGAGCTCACTACATACAGGTTTATACATACACCACTAGTGGGAGCTCACTACATACAGGTTTATACATACACCACTAGGGGGAGCTCACTACATACAGGTTTATACAGCCACCACTAGGGGGAGCTCACTACATACAGATTTATACAGCCACCACTAGGAGGAGCTCACTACATACAGGTTTATACAGCCACCACTAGGTGGAGCTCACTACATACAGGTTCATACAGCCACCACTAGGGGGAGCTCACTACATACAGGTTTATACAGCCACCACTAGGGGGAGCTCACTACATACAGGTTTATACAGCCACCACTAGGAGGAGCTCACTTCATACAGGTCTATACAGCAACCACTAGGGGGAGCTCACTACATACAGGTCTATACAGCCACCACTAGGGGGAGCTCACTACATACAGGTTTATAAAGCCACCACTAGGGGGAGCTCACTACATACAGGTTTATACAGCCACCACTAGGTGGAGCTCACTACATACAGATTTATACAGCCACCACTAGGGGGAGCTCACTACATACAGGTTTATACAGCCACCACTAGGGGAAGCTCACTACATACAGATTTATACAGCCACCACTAGGGGGAGCTCACTACATACAGATTTATACAGCCTCACTAGGGGGAGCTCACTACATACAGGTTTATACAGCCACCACTACGGGGAGCTCACTACATACAGATTTATACAGCCTCACTAGAGGGAGCTCACTACATACAGGTTTATACAGCCACCACTAGGGAGATCACTACATACAGATTTATACATCCACCACTAGGGGGAGCTCACTACATACAGGTTTATACAGCCACCACTAGGGGGAGCTCACTACATGCAGATTTTTACCACTAAAAGGAGCTCACTACATTAAGGTTTATACAGCCACCACTAGGAGGAGCTCACTACATACAGGTCTATACAGCCACCACTAGAGGAAGCTCACTACATACAGGTTTATACAGCCACCACTAGGTGGAGCTCACTACATACAGGTTTATACAGCCACCACTAGGGGGAGCTCACTACATACAGGTTTATACATACACCACTAGGGGGAGCTCACTACATACAGGTTTACACATACACCACTAGGGGGAGCTCACTACATACAGATTTATACAGCCACCACTAGGAGGAGCTCACTACATACAGGTTTATACAGCCACCACTAGGTGGAGCTCACTACATACAGGTTTATACAGCCACCACTAGGGGGAGCTCACTACATACAGGTTTATACAGCCACCACTAGGGGGAGCTCACTACATACAGGTTTATACAGCCACCACTAGGAGGAGCTCACTTCATACAGGTCTATACAGCCACCACTAGGGGGAGCTCACTACATACAGGTCTATACAGCCAACACTAGGGGGAGCTCACTACATACAGGTTTATACAGCCACCACTAGGGGGAGCTTACTACATACAGGTTTATACAGCCACCACTAGGAGGAGCTCACTACATACAGGTCTATACAGCCACAACTAGAGGGAGCTCACTACATACAGGTTTATACAGCCACCACTAGGGGGAGCTTACTACATACAGGTTTATACAGCCATCACTAGGGGGAGCTCACTACATACAGATTTATACAGCCATCACTAGGGGGAGCTCACTACATACAGGTTTATACAGCCACCACTAGGGGGAGCTTACTACATACAGGTTTATACAGCCACCACTAGGAGGAGCTCACTACATACAGGTCTATACAGCCACAACTAGAGGGAGCTCACTACATACAGGTTTATACAGCCACCACTAGGGGGAGCTTACTACATACAGGTTTATACAGCCATCACTAGGGGGAGCTCACTACATACAGATTTATACAGCCATCACTAGGGGGAGCTCACTACATACAGGTTTATACAGCCACCACTAGGGGGAGCTCACTACATACAGGTTTATACAGCCACCACTAGGGGGAGCTCACTACATACAGGTTTATACAGCCACCACTAGGAGGAGCTCACTACATACAGGTTTATACAGCCACCACTAGGAGGAGCTCACTACATACAGGTTTATACAGCCACCACTAGGTGGAGCTCACTACATACAGGTTTATACAGCCACCACTAGGGGGAGCTCACTACATACAGGTTTATACAGCCACCACTAGGGGGAGCTCACTACATACAGGTTTATACAGCCACCACTAGGGGGAGCTCACTACATACAGGTTTATACAGCCACCACTAGGGGGAGCTCACTACATACAGGTTTATACATACACCACTAGGGGGAGCTAACTACATACAGGTTTATACAGCCACCACTAGGGGGAGCTCACTACATACAGGTTTATAAAGCTACCACTAGGGGGAGCTCACTACGTACAAGTTTATACAGCCACCACTAGGGGGAGCTCACTACATACAGGTTTATAAAGCCACCACTAGGGGGAGCTCACTACATACAGGTTTATACAGCCACCACTAGGTGGAGCTCACTACATACAGATTTATACAGCCACCACTAGGGGGAGCTCACTACATACAGGTTTATAAAGCCACCACTAGGGGGAGCACATTACATACAGGTTTATACAGTCACCACTAGGGGGAGCTCACTACATACAGGTTTATAAAGCCACCACTAGGGGGAGCTCACTACATACAGGTTTATACAGTCACCACTAGGTGGAGCTCACTACATACAGGTTTATACAGCCACCACTAAGTAGAGCTCACTACATACAGATTTATACAGCCACCACTAGGGGGAGCTTACTACATACAGGTTTATAAAGTCACCACTAGGGGGAGCTCACTACATACAGGTTTATACAGCCATCACAAGGTGGAGCTCACTACATACAGATTTATACAGCCATCACTAGGGGGAGCTCACTACATACAGGTTTATACAGCCATCACAAGGTGGAGCTCACTACATACAGGTTTATACAGCCACCACTAGGTGGAGCTCAATACATACAGGTCTATACAGCGACCACTAGGTGAAGCTCACTACATACAGGTTTATACAGCCACCACTAGGTGGAGCTCAATACATACAGGTCTATACAGCCACCACTAGGTGGAGCTCACTACATACAGGTTTATACAGCCACCACTAGGGGGAGCGCACTACATACAGGTCTATACAGCCACCACTAGGTGGAGCTCAATACATGCAGGTTTATACAGCCACCACTAGGTGGAGCTCAATACATACAGGTCTATACAGGCACCACTAGGTGGAGCTCACTACATACAGGTTTATACAGACACCACTAGGGGGAGCTCACTACATACAGGTTTATAAAGCCTCCACTAGGGGGAGCTCACTACATACAGGTTTATACAGGCACCACTAGGTGGAGCTCACTACATACAGGTTTATACAGACACCACTAGGGGGAGCTCACTACATACAAGTTTATATTGCCACCACTAGTGGGAGCGCACTACATACAGATTTATACAGCCACCACTAGGGGGAGCTCACTACATACAGATTTATACAGCCACCACTAGGAGGAGCTCACTACATACAGATTTATACAGCCACCACTAGGTGGAGCTCACTACATACAGATTTATACAGCCACCACTAGGAGGAGCTCATTACATACAGATTTATACAGCCACCACTAGGGGGAGCTCACTACATACAGATTTATACAGCCACCACTAGGTGGAGCTCACTACATACAGGTTTATGCAGCCACCACTAGTGGGAGCGCACTACATACAGATTTATACAGCCACCACTAGGGGGAGCTCAATACATACAGGTTTATACAGCCACCACTAGGTGGAGCTCACTACATACAGGTTTATACATACACCACTAGGTGGAGCTCACTACATACAGATTTATAAAAGCACCACTAGGGGGAGCTCACTACTTACAGGTTTATAAAAGCACCACTAGGGGGAGCTCACTACATACAAGTTTATACAGCCACCACTAGGGGGAGCTCACTACATACAGGTTTATACAGCCACCACTAGGGGGAGCTCACTACATACAGATTTATACAGCCACCACTAGGGGGAGCTTACTACATACAAGTTTATAAAGCCATTACTAGGTGGAGCTCACTACATACAGGTTTATACAGTCACCACTAGGGGGAGCTCACTACATACAAGTTTATAAAGCCATCACTAGGTGGAGCTCACTACATACAGGTTTATACAGCCACCACTAGGGGGAGCTCACTACATACAAGTTTATAAAGTCATCACTAGGTGGAGCTCACTACATACAGATTTATACAGACACCACTAGGGGGAGCTCACTAGATACAGGTTTATAAAAGCACCACTAGGGGGAGCTCACTATATACAAGTTTATACAGCCACCACTAGGGGGAGCTCACTACATACAGGTTTATACAGCCACCACTAGGGGGAGCTCACTACATACAGATTTATACAGCCACCACTAGGGGGAGCTCACTACATACAAGTTTATAAAGCCATTACTAGGTGGAGCTCACTACATACAGGTTTATACAGACACCACTAGGGGGAGCTCACTACATACAGGTTTATAAAAGCACCACTAGTGGGAGCTCACTACATACAGATTTATACAGCCACCACTAGGGGGAGCTTACTACATAAAAGTTTATACAGCCACCGCTAGGGGGAGCTCACTACAAACAGGTTCATACAGCCACCACTAGGGGGAGCTCACTACATACAGATTTATACAGCCACCACTAGGGGGAGCTTACTACATACAAGTTTATACAGTCACCACTAGAGGGAGCTCACTACATACAGATTTATACAGCCACCACTAGGGGGAGCTCACTACATACAGGTTTATACAGCCATTACTAGGTGGAGCTCACTACATACAGGTTTATACAGACACCACTAGGTGGCGCTCACTACATACAGGTTTATAAAGCTACCACTAGGGGAGCTCACTACATACAGGTTTATACAGCCACCACTAGGGGGAGCTCACTACATACAGGTTTATACAGCCACCACTAGGGGGAGCTCACTACATACAGGTTTATACATACACCACTAGGGGGAGCTAACTACATACAGATTTATACAGCCACCACCAAGGGGAGCTCACTACATACAGGTTTATAAAGCCACCACTAGGGGGAGCTCACTACATACAGGTTTATGCAGCCACCACTAGGGGGAGCTCCCTACATACAGGTTTATACAGCCACCACTAGGTAGAGTTCACTACATACAGGTTTATACAGCCACCACTAGGGGGAGCTCACTATATACAGGTTTATACAGCCACCCCTAGGGGGAGCTTACTACATACAGGTTTATAAAGCCACCACTAGTGGGAGCTCACTACATACAGGTTTATACAGCCACCACTAGGGGGAGCTCACTACATACAGGTCTATACAGCCACCACTAGGGGGAGCTCCCTACATACAGGTTTATACAGCCACCACTAGAGGGAGCTCACTACATGCAGATTCATACAGCCACCACTAGAGGGAGCTCACTACATACAGGTTTATACAGCCACCACTAGGTGGATCTCACTACATACAGGTTTATACAGCCACCACTAGGGGGAGCTCACTACATACAGGTTTATATAGCCACCACTAGGGGGAGCTCCCTACATACAGGTTTATACAGTCACCACTAGGGGGAGCTCACTACATGCAGATTTATACAGCCATTACTAGGTGGAGCTCACTACATACAGATTTATACAGCCACCACTAGGGGGAGCTCACTACATACAGGTTTATACAGCCATTACTAGGTGGAGCTCACTACATACAGGTTTATACAGACACCACTAGGTGGCGCTCACTACATACAGGTTTATAAAGCTACCACTAGGGGAGCTCACTACATACAGGTTTATACAGCCACCACTAGGGGGAGCTCACTACATACAGGTTTATATAGCCACCACTAGGGGGAGCTCACTACATACAAGTTTATACATACACCACTAGGGGGAGCTAACTACATACAGGTTTATACAGCCACCACTAGGGGGAGCTCACTACTTACAGGTTTATAAAGCCACCACTAGGGGGAGCTCACTAAATACAGGTTTATACAGCCACCACTAGGGGGAGCTCACTACATACAGGTTTATACAGCCACCACTAGGGGGAGCTCACTACATACAGGTTTATACAGCCACCACTAGGGGGAGCTCACTACATACAAGTTTATAAAGCCACCACTAGGGGGAGCTCACTACATACAGATTTATACAGCCACCACTAGGTGGAGCTCACTACATACAGGTTTATACAGACACCACTAGGTGGAGCTCACTACATACAGGTTTATACATCCACCACTAGGGGGAGCTCACTACATACAGATTTATACAGCCATCACTAGGGGGAGCTCACTACATACAGGTTTATACAGACACCACTAGGGGGAGCTCACTACATACAAGTTTATACAACCATCACTAGGATTAGCTCACTACATACAGATTTATACAGCCACCACTAGGGGGAGCTCACTGCATACAAGTTTATAAAGCCATCACTAGGGGGAGCTCACTACATACAGATTTATACAGCAACCACTAGGGGGAGCTCACTACATACAAGGTTATAAAGCCATCAGTAGGGGGAGCTCACTACATACAGATTTATACATCCACCACTAGGGGGAGCTCACTACATACAGATTTATACAGCCACCACTAGGGGGAGCTCACTACATACAGGTTTATAAAGCCACCACTAGGTGGAGCTCACTACATACAGGTTTATACAGCCACCACTAGGTGGAGCTCACTACATACAGATTTATACAGTCACCACTAGGGGGAGCTCACTACATACAGGTTTATACAGCCACCACTAGGGGGAGCTAACTACATACAGGTTTATACAGCCACCACTAGGGGGAGCTCACTACATACAGGTTTATACAGCCACCACTAGGGGGAGCTCACTACATACAGGTTTATACAGCCACCACTAGGGGGAGCTCACTACATACAGATTTATACAGCCACCACTAGGGGGAGCTCACTACATACAGATTTATACAGCCACCACTAGAGGGAGCTCACTACATACAGATTTATACTGCCACCACTAGGGGGAGATCACTACATACAAGTTTATAAAGCCATCACTAGGTGGAGCTCACTACATACAGGTTTATACAGACACCACTAGGTGGCGCTCACTACATACAGGTTTATAAAGCTACCACTAGGGGAGCTCACTACATACAGGTTTATACAGCCACCACTAGGGGGAGCTCACTACATACAGATTTATACAGCCACCACTAGGGGGAGCTCACTACATACAGATTTATACATCCACCACTAGGGGGAGCTCACTACATGCAGGTTTATACATCCACCACTAGGGGCAGCTCACTACATACAGATTTATACATCCACCACTAGGTGGCGCTCACTATATACAGGTTTATAAAGCTACCACTAGGAGGAGCTCACTACATGCAGGTTTATAAAGCCACCACTAGGGGGAGCTCACTACATACAGGTTTATACAGCCACCACTAGGGGGAGCTCACTACATACAGGTTTATACAGCCACCACTAGGGGGAGCTCACTACATACAGGTTTATACAGCCACCACTAGGGGGAGCTCACTACATACAGATTTATACAGCCACCACTAGGAGGAGCTCACTACATACAAGTTTATAAAGCCATCACTAGGGTGAGCTCACTACATACAGGTTTATAAAGCCACCACTAGGGGGAGCTCACTACATACAGGTTTATACAGCCACCACTAGGGGGAGCTCACGACATACAGGTTTATACAGGCACCACTAGGGGGAGCTCACTACATACAGATTTATACAGCCACCACTAGGTGGAGCTCACTACATACAGATTTATACAGCCACCACTAGGGGGAGCTCACTACATACAGGTTTATACAGCCACCACTAGGTGGAGCTCACTACATACAGATTTATACAGCCACCACTAGGGGGAGCTCACTACATACAGGTTTATACAGCCACCACTAGGGGGAGCTCCCTACATACAGATTTATACAGTCACCACTAGAGGGAACTCACTACATACAGATTTATACATCCACCACTAGGGGGAGCTCACTACATGCAGGTTTATACATCCACCACTAGGGGGAGCTCACGACATACAGGTTTATACAGCCACCACTAGAGGGAGCTCACTACATACAGATTTATACTGTCACCACTAGAGGGGAGCTCACGTCATACAGGTTTATACAGCCACCACTAGGGGGAGCTCACTACATACAGATTTATACAGCCACCACTAGGTGGTGCTCACTACATACAGATTTATACATCCACCACTAGGGGGGGCTCACTACATACAGGTTTATACAGCCACCACTAGGGGGAGCTCACTACATACAAGTTTATAAAGCCATCACTAGGTGGAGCTCACTACATACAGGTTTATACAGACACCACTAGGTGGCGCTCACTACATACAGGTTTATAAAGCTACCACTAGGGGAGCTCACTACATACAGGTTTATACAGCCACCACTAGGGGGAGCTCACTACATACAGGTCTATACAGCCACCACTAGGGGGAGCTCACTACATAGAGATTTACACAGCCACCACTAGGGGGAGCTCACTACATACAGATTTATACATCCACCACTAGGGGGAGCTCACTACATGCAGGTTTATACATCCACCACTAGGGGGAGCTCACTACATACAGATTTATACATCCACCACTAGGTGGCGCTCACTATATACAGGTTTATAAAGCTACCTCTAGGAGGAGCTCACTACATGCAGGTTTATAAAGCCACCACTAGGGGGAGCTCGCTACATACAGGTTTATACAGCCACCACTAGGGGGAGCTCACTACATACAGGTTTATACAGCCACCACTAGGGGGAGCTCACTACATACAGGTTTATACAGCCACCACTAGGGGGAGCTCACTACATACAAGTTTATAAAGCCATCACTAGGGTGAGCTCACTACATACAGGTTTATACAGCCACCACTAGGGGGAGCTCACGACATACAGGTTTATACAGCCACCACTAGGGGGAGCTCACTACATACAGATTTATAGAGCCACCACTAGGTGGAGCTCACTACATACAGATTTATACAGCCACCACTAGGGGGAGCTCACTACATACAGGTTTATACAGCCACCACTAGGTGGAGCTCACTACATACAGATTTATACAGCCACCACTAGGGGGAGCTCACTACATACAGGTTTATACAGCCACCACTAGGAGGAGCTCACTACATGCAGGTTTATAAAGCCACCACTAGGGGGAGCTCACTACATACAGGTTTATACAGCCACCACTAGGGGGAGCTCACTACATACAGGTTTATACAGCCACCACTAGGGGGAGCTCACTACATACAGGTTTATACAGCCACCACTAGGGGGAGCTCACTACATACAAGTTTATAAAGCCATCACTAGGGTGAGCTCACTACATACAGGTTTATAAAGCCACCACTAGGGGGAGCTCACTACATACAGGTTTATACAGCCACCACTAGGGGGAGCTCACGACATACAGGTTTATACAGCCACCACTAGGGGGAGCTCACTACATACAGATTTATACAGCCACCACTAGGTGGAGCTCACTACATACAGATTTATACAGCCACCACTAGGGGGAGCTCACTACATACAGGTTTATACAGCCACCACTAGGTGGAGCTCACTACATACAGATTTATACAGCCACCACTAGGGGGAGCTCACTACATACAGGTTTATACAGCCACCACTAGGGGGAGCTCCCTACATACAGATTTATACAGTCAACACTAGAGGGAACTCACTACATACAGATTTATACATCCACCACTAGGGGGAGCTCACTACATGCAGGTTTATACATCCACCACTAGGGGGAGCTCACGACATACAGGTTTATACAGCCACCACTAGGTGGAGCTCACTACATACAGATTTATACTGTCACCACTAGGGGGAGCTCACGTCATACAGGTTTATACAGCCACCACTAGGGGGAGCTCACTACATACAGATTTATACAGCCACCACTAGGTGGAGCTCACTACATACAGATTTATACATCCACCACTAGGGGGAGCTCACTACATACAGGTTTATACAGCCACCACTAGGGGGAGCTCACTACATACAAGTTTATACAGCCACCACTAGGTGGAGCTCACTACATACAGGTTTATACATCCACCACTAGGGGGAGCTCACTACATACAGGTTTATACAGCCACCACTAGGGGGAGCTCACTACATACAGATTTATACAGCCACCACTAGGGGGAGCTCACTACATGCAGATTTATGCATCCACCACTAGGGGCCTGTAGTCTGTGGAGGAAGGTGTGTTGCTTCATTTGCTCCATAGGAGCCATCAGTTCTTTTTACACCCAGGAATCCCCCCCTCTCTGACCCAGGAAAGAGATGGGTTTAGTGGATGAACTGTGGGGCTGAGTCCCCGTCTCCCACCCCTCCGTCTAAGCGGGCGAGGGGTGGGAGCTCATTGCTACCAGCAAAGAGGGTCACCAGATCCAACAAGGCCCAGAGCATGGGGGAGCCCAGGAAGACCCAGGAGGGCTGCAAAGCCCCTAAGGCTGAGGCGAGGGCCATGTCGGTGTCTCCTCCAGGAGGTGAGGAAGAAGGATTGGGGCACTAGGGCCGCACGGGAGCTGGTTACCAGCTATGGCTCCCGCATCTATGTGCACCTCTGTGGGTATGAGGAGGCCGGGAAGACCCTGAGAAGGCTTCGGGAGGAGATGAAGGAGGCGAGGCAGGCTGCAGACAGAGCCTCCCGCTCAGACAAGTCTGCCCTAACAGCCAGGATATCCAGCCTGGGGATATGCATTGAGGGTATGGAACCCCGGAGAGCGGCCATATTGGACAACAGCGGGCCCTTCGGGAAAAGCTGGAGAATGAGGACCGATTCCACAACATGGCTGCTGCAAAGGAGCCAGAGGGGTCTTAGCGTCTGACCCAGGTGGAGGAGGTGGACCATGTGGAGATGGAGGAGGCACCGTAGCCACCTGGTGGCTTGGTAAGTGATCTCCAGGCCACACATAGCGGGATAGATCCAGTGCAGGTCCCACTCCCATCAGACAATAGTATTTCAGAGGATGATGGGGGTGATGCGGATGATAGCAGTAGTGGGGGTTGCCTCGTCATGCAGCAGATCGGTCAGCTAGAGTCCCCAGTAAATTATGCCCACCTGAAGTTTGGGGATGAGGTCTGCGAGGACGAGGCAACCAGGAGGGGGAAAAGAAATGGAAAAAATGAAGAAAATATCCGAGCCCCGCTGTGCGCCCAAACAGTGGTTTTCCCCCACATACGGGGAATCGGCATGCTCAGGAGGAATTGCACAACAAATTTTGGGGTCCATTTTTATCTTGTTACCCGTGCGAAAATAAAAAAAAATTGGGGTCTAAAGTAACATTTTTGTGACAAAAAGTTAAATGTTAATTTTTTTTTTTTCTTCCACATTCCAAAAGTTCCTGTGAAGAATCTGAAGGGTTAATAAACTTCTTGAATGTGGGTTTGAGCACCTTGAGGGGTGCAGTTTTTAGAATGGGGTCACTTTTGGGTATTTTCTGTCATAAAGACCCCTCAAAGTCACTTCAAATGTGATGTGGTCCCTAAAAAAAAAAAAAAAATGATTTGTAAATTTTGTTGGAAAAATGATAAATTTCGTCGCCATCTCTCAGATGCGGTTAATTTCACAGCTCTGAATATCTCGGCCGGGTCCAGGCATTCTCAACAGGTTCATAGGGGGGATATCAGTTCCCTAAAATTTCCGGGGTCTATACACCCGCAAGGGGAGGTGATTGAAGAAGAAAGGTTTTGAAACGTGAAACATTTTGGATATTTAAACTACACACACGAAGTCCTAATGGCTTGAACACCCGGCAGGACTTGATCCTCTAATATAGTTAATATTCTTTATATGATATTTTCTCTATTTTTTTTGCTTTGTTTTCTTTTTTTTTAAAATATGAGTTTTTACGGTTTTCCATTTATTCTCTGGGACTTGTGCCCATTGACCTTGTGTTTCCCTCATAGGGTTAACACTCAGCTGAACCTCTAATGACCGCTCTGCCTGCAGGGTTTCCGGTCAGCAGATTTAGATGTGGGTCTTTCTCCCTAGTAGCTAGACCATGATGCTCTGCTTCTCCTAGGTCTATGGATCTCATGTGGTGATCTGCTACTACAGTTAATGTGATCAATAAATTTCACTTCTTATATCTTTGGCTACCGCTGCCATATGTCTCCACATCCGAGACTGTGCTGCGCTTTCCTGCTGTGTTTATCTTTATGCCGGAGCAACACTGTTTTGTGTTCCTACCGGGATTTATGGAGCTAATAAAATTTGCCTTGTTGGACTAAAAACATTGCCTGTGTGAATGCTGCCTAATGCCTACCTGAGCAATACCCCACAGATCCCATCCTGGTTTCATGTCCCCCATCCTGGTATCATGTCCCCCCATCCTGGTATCATGTCCCCCCATCCTGGTATCATGTCCCCCCATCCTGGTTTCATGTCCCCCCATCCTGGTTTCATGTCCCCCCATCCTGGTTTCATGTCCCCCCATCCTGGTTTCATGTCCCCCCATCCTGGTATCATGTCCCCCCATCCTGGTATCATGTCCCCCCATCCTGGTTTCATGTCCCCCCATCCTGGTTTCATGTCCCCCCATCCTGGTTTCATGTCCCCCCATCCTGGTTTCATGTCCCCCATCCTGGTATCATGTCCCCCCATCTTGGGCCTCTTCCGTTCTTCTCCAGCAAATTTTAAAAATAAACAAATGTTTCTTCTCACCTTCCTCCGCTCCCACGCTACGTGGTGTTCTCTTCTGTAGAAGGCGCAGGAGCTGGCACCTGACTTCAGCATGCCAGTTCGGGCAGCACATAACTCCATGCCATGCACCGCGCGTCACTGGCAAGCCAACGCCTGCTTCCGAACTCTGTTTGGCTGGCGGCGTATCTTACAGCACAGGGATCCGGCCGTTCTCTGCTCCACAGTACATTTCACCTTAATTTGTGTCTGTGGACGCACATCCAAGTAAAATTGACGATGGTGGGCCCCATTCCAAACTGGCCCGGTCACGGTCGCATCCTCTGTGACCACGATCATTATGCCCCTAAGCATGATCATCATACTGTGAAGAGATTTGTGGCTGATACAGAGCACAGACCTGGTTCCTGCAGATAAAGGCATATTAACCCCTTTACAGCCTGTGCTGTATTTGTACGCACCAGGCTGTAACCCCCTGTTCAGCGCGGGCTCCAGCGCTGAGCCCGCACTGAACCGGGCACATGTCAGCTGATTATTACAGCTGACATGTGCCCGCAACAGCCGCGGGTGGAATCGCGATCCACCCGCGGCTGTGAACATGTTTAATGCCGCTGTCAATCTCTGACAGCGGCATTTAACTTGCGCAAACCGGATGCGCGTCACTTACCCCGCCCATCGGTGATCAAGAATGAGAGTGATGGGGTGCTACGCCAGATGACCTGGCCTCCACAGTCACCAGACCTGAACCCAATCGAGATGGTTTGGGGTGAGCTGGACCGCAGAGTGAAGGCAAAAGGGCCAACAAGTGCTAAGCATCTCTGGGAACTCCTTCAAGATTGTTGGAAGACCATTTCCGGTGACTACCTCTTGAAGCTCATCAAGAGAATGCCAAGAGTGTGCAAAGCAGTCATCAAAGCAAAAGGTGGCTACTTTGAAGAACCTAGAATATAAGACATATTTTCAGTGGTTTCACACTTTTTTGTTAAGTATATAATTCCACATGTGGTAATTCATAGTTTTGATGCCTTCAGTGTGAATGTACAATTTCCATAGTCATGAAAATACAGAAAAATCTTTAAATGAGAAGGTGTGTCCAAACTTTTGATCTGTACTGTACATGAAGACTCATTGTAAACCAGCCATGTTTACTGATGATGCCGTGCAACCTTGGGTGGTCCAGGTGGATGGAGTAATGCAGAAGTGGGGAACCTCAGGCAAGCGGGCTGCTTACGGCCCTCAGGGACCTTTTATTCGGCCCCCGGGCAGATTTCCGGGGATCACAGTGCTTGGCCCGGCAGCTGTACTTTGACAGCCGCCGGCCCAATAATTTCTTATTTCTCGGTGAGCATGCGCACGCAGTGTTCGCTACTTAATGCTGAGTGGCGTGCAGTGAAAGATTGTCCTGACACCAGTTCCAGCGTCAGGATGTACTATCAGGGCGGAATTATCGCACAATTTGTACGACCCCAGAAGGATGGTGTAGATATCCAAATGGCCCCTCACAGAAAGAAAAATTCCCCATCCCTGGAGTAGTGGATGGTTGATGGACGGCCACCGTGTCCCAACAAAGCTGTGACGTCAGCAAGGAGGTGGCGGAGTCATGTTCTGGGCCGGAATCATGGGGACAGCTGGTCGCCCCTTTAGGGTCCCTGAAGGGTCCTTGAAGGTGTAAAAATTACCTCCCAAAGTATATAGAGTTTCTGACTGACCACTTTCTTCCATGATACAAAAAGAAGAACCGCGCCGTCCGTAGAAAAATCATCTTCATGCCGACAATGTCCCACCTCATGCTGCAAAGAAACCTCCAAGCCATTGGCTGCTATGGGCATAAAAGGAGAGAAACTCACGGTGCGTTCTCAGATCTTTACATCCTAGAAAATGTTTGGACTCTCGTTCTGCAGAAGAATTTGCTGAAATTTTGAGTTTTTCAGTTTTGGAATAAAATCCTGTTCTCATTGGGAGATTTGTCCAGAAAATGTGATTTATCCTCTAAAGGTCAATGATTAGACATTAGACGACTCCAGGAAAATCTGAGAAAATAGTACTTTTCACCATGTATTGAATACTCCTAAAAGAAAAAATGGGGTTTGGTATCGTGTTAGCCAGTTGAAAAAAGTTTGCTCTCAGAGGGAAAAAACAAGATAATCTTGTAGTTATGAAACCTTTTAATGGCTAACAAAAATAAAATAAATGATGTTACAAGGCGAGCTTTCGGGACAACTTAGGTCCCTTCCTCAGGTATGGTATAACAAGATATATGAAGAAACACAAATATATGAACAGAAAGAAAAGCAAAAAAGAGAAAAAAGGAAAGAAAAGCAGATGCATGGCATAATAAATTGACATTTAAATAAACTGAGCTTGGAGAGTGAGTCCTTAATTGGATTAGATTAGTGGTGTGAAAGTTTTATGGTCCCAATATCCATGTAAGACCAGATTCCTGGTGCCCTTTTGTAGTGAGTCGTGAATAGTCCTGACAGATTTATTCCTGTGTGGAGGGTGTCAAAGACCCTAATCAGTTCGTATTCCCAGACCCTTCAATGTTTTTGCAATTTAAAGTTGCCTTTTAATATGACAACTTTCATATTGTTGATGTTGTGTCCTGGACCACAGAAATGTTTGGCCACCGCTACCTGTTTTTTTTTTTTTTTTTTTAATCTGTAATTGTATGGTGATGAGACCTCATCCTGTCTCTCTCACTACAAAATCTGAGGAATCTGCTCTGGAGATAGTGAGGGCACCGGGAATCTGCTCTGGAGATAGTGAGGGCACCGAGAATCTGCTCTGGAGACAGTGAGGGCACCGGGAATCTGCTCTGGAGATAGTGAGGGCACCGGGAATCTGCTCTGGAGATAGTGAGGGCACCGGGAATCTGCTCCGGAGACAGTGAGGGCACCGGGAATCTGCTCTGGAGACAGTGAGGGCACCGGGAATCTGCTCTGGAGACAGTGAGGGCACCGGGAATCTGCTCTGGAGACAGTGAGGGCACCGGGAATCTGCTCTGGAGACAGTGAGGGCACCGGGAATCTGCTCTGGAGACAGTGAGGGCACCGGGAATCTGCTCTGGAGACAGTGAGGGCACCGGGAATCTGCTCCGGAGACAGTGAGGGCACCGGGAATCTGCTCTGGAGACAGTGAGGGCACCGGGAATCTGCTCCGGAGACAGTGAGGGCACCGGGAATCTGCTCCGGAGACAGTGAGGGCACCGGGAATCTGCTCTGGAGACAGTGAGGGCACCGGGAATCTGCTCTGGAGACAGTGAGGGCACCGGGAATCTGCTCTGGAGACAGTGAGGGCACCGGGAATCTGCTCTGGAGACAGTGAGGGCACCGGGAATCTGCTCTGGAGACAGTGAGGGCACCGGGAATCTGCTCTGGAGACAGTGAGGGCACCGGGAATCTGCTCTGGAGACAGTGAGGGCACCGGGAATCTGCTCCGGAGACAGTGAGGGCACCGGGAATCTGCTCCGGAGACAGTGAGGGCACCGGGAATCTGCTCCGGAGACAGTGAGGGCACCGGGAATCTGCTCCGGAGACAGTGAGGGCACCGGGAATCTGCTCCGGAGACAGTGAGGGCACCGGGAATCTGCTCCGGAGATAGTGAGGGCACCGGGAATCTGCTCTTACCTGGATATTGGGACCATAAAACTTTCACTCCACTAATCTAATCCAATTAAGGATTCCCTCTCTGAGCTCAGTTTGTTTGTTTGTCCATTTATTATGCCTCCTCTGCTTTTTTCCCCTTTCTGTTCATATATTTGTGTTTCTTCATATATCTTGTTATACCATACCTGAGGAAGAGACCTAAGTTGTCCCGAAAGCTTGCTTTGTAACATCATTTATCTTTATTTTTGTTAGCCATCAAAAGGTTTCATAACTACAAGATTATCTTGTTTTTTCCCACTGAGAGCAAACTTTGAATATTCCTGGGGGGGGCACATACTTTCCCCTGTGTATTGTATACTCCTGGGGGGCACATACTTTCCTCTGTGTATTGTATACTCCTGGGGGGGGGCACATACTTTCCTCTGTGTATTGTATACTCCTGGGGGGGGGCACATACTTTCCTCTGTGTATTGTATACTCCTGGGGGGGGCACATACTTTCCTCTGTGTATTGTATACTCCTGGGGGGGGGGGGGCACATACTTTCCTCTGTGTCTTGTATACTCCTGGGGGGGGCATATACTTTCCTCTGTGTATTGTATACTCCTGGGGGGGGCATATACTTTCCTCTGTGTATTGTATACTCCTGAGGAGGGGGGGCACATACTTTCCCCTGTGTATTGTATACTTCTGGGGGGGGCATATACTTTCCCCCGTGTCTTGTATACTCCTGGGGGGGCACATACTTTCCTCTGTGTCTTGTATACTCCTGGGGGGGCGGCACATACTTTCCTCTGTGTCTTGTATACTCCTGGGGGGGCGGCACATACTTTCCTCTGTGTCTTGTATACTCCTGGGGGGGGGGGGGGGGGCACATACTTTCCTCTGTGTATTGTATACTCCTGGGGGGGGGGGGGGGGCACATACTTTCCTCTGTGTATTGTATACTCCTGGGGGGGGCACATACTTTCCTCTGTGTATTGTATACTCCTGGGGGGGGCACATACTTTCCTCTGTGTATTGTATACTCCTGGGGGGGGCGCATACTTTCCTCTGTGTATTGTATACTCCTGGGGGGGGGGGGGGGGCACATACTTTCCTCTGTGTATTGTATACTCCTGGGGGGGGCACATACTTTCCTCTGTGTATTGTATACTCCTGGGGGGGCGGCACATACTTTCCTCTGTGTATTGTATACTCCTGGGGGGGGCACATACTTTCCTCTGTGTATTGTATACTCCTGGGGGGGGCACATACTTTCCTCTGTGTATTGTATACTCCTGGGGGGGGGGGGGGGGCACATACTTTCCTCTGTGTATTGTATACTCCTGGGGGGGGCACATACTTTCCTCTGTGTATTGTATACTCCTGGGGGGGCGGCACATACTTTCCTCTGTGTCTTGTATACTCCTGGGGGGGGCACATACTTTCCTCTGTGTCTTGTATACTCCTGGGGGAGGGCACATACTTTCCTCTGTGTATTGTATACTCCTGGGGGAGGGCACATACTTTCCTCTGTGTATTGTATACTCCTGGGGGGGGCACATACTTTCCTCTGTGTCTTGTATACTCCTGGGGGGGCGGCACATACTTTCCCTTGTGTCTTGTATACTCCTGGGGGGGGCACATACTTTCCTCTGTGTATTGTATACTCCTGGGGGAGGGCACATACTTTCCTCTGTGTCTTGTATACTCCTGGGGGAGGGCACATACTTTCCTCTGTGTATTGTATACTCCTGGGGGAGGGCACATACTTTCCTCTGTGTATTGTATACTCCTGGGGGGGGCACATACTTTCCCTTGTGTCTTGTATACTCCTGGGGGGGGGCACATACTTTCCCTTGTGTCTTGTATACTCCTGGGGGGGGCACATACTTTCCTCTGTGTCTTGTATACTCCTGGGGGGGGCACATACTTTCCTCTGTGTCTTGTATACTCCTGGGGGGGGCACATACTTTCCTCTGTGTCTTGTATACTCCTGGGGGGGCGGCACATACTTTCCCTTGTGTCTTGTATACTCCTGGGGGGGGGCACATACTTTCCCTTGTGTCTTGTATACTCCTGGGGGGGGCACATACTTTCCTCTGTGTATTGTATACTCCTGGGGGAGGGCACATACTTTCCTCTGTGTATTGTATACTCCTGGGGGGGGGGGGCACATACTTTCCTCTGTGTCTTGTATACTCCTGGGGGGGGGCACATACTTTCCTCTGTGTATTGTATACTCCTGGGGGGGGCACATACTTTCCTCTGTGTATTGTATCCTCCGGGGGGGGGGGGCACATACTTTCCTCTGTGTCTTGTATACTCCTGGGGGGGGCATATACTTTCCTCTGAGTCTTATATACTCCTGGGGGGGGGGGCACATACTTTCCTCTGTGTATTGTATACTCCTGAGGAGGGGGGGCACATACTTTCCCCTGTGTATTGTATACTCCTGGGGGGGGCATATACTTTCCCCCGTGTCTTGTATACTCCTGGGGGGGCACATACTTTCCTCTGTGTCTTGTATACTCCTGGGGGGGCGGCACATACTTTCCTCTGTGTCTTGTATACTCCTGGGGGGGGGGCACATACTTTCCTCTGTGTCTTGTATACTCCTGGGGGGGGGGGGGGGCACATACTTTCCTCTGTGTCTTGTATACTCCTGGGGGGGGCACATACTTTCCTCTGTGTATTGTATACTCCTGGGGGGGGGGGCACATACTTTCCTCTGTGTCTTGTATACTCCTGGGGGGGGGCACATACTTTCCTCTGTGTCTTGTATACTCCTGGGGGGGGGCACATACTTTCCTCTGTGTCTTGTATACTCCTGGGGGGGGGCACATACTTTCCTCTGTGTCTTGTATACTCCTGGGGGGGCACATACTTTCTTCTGTGTCTTGTATACTCCTGGGGGGGGCACATACTTTCTTCTGTGTCTTGTATACTCCTGGGGGGGCACATACTTTCCCCTGTGTATTGTATACTCCTGGGGGGGGGCACATACTTTCCTCTGTGTATTGTATACTCCTGGGGGGGCACATACTTTCCTCTATGTATTGTATACTCCTGGGGGAGGGCACATACTTTCCTCTGTGTATTGTATACTCCTGGGGGGGGCACATACTTTCCCCTGTGTATTGTATACTCCTGGGGGGGCGGCACATACTTTCCTCTGTGTCTTGTATACTCCTGGGGGGGCGGCACATACTTTCCTCTGTGTATTGTATACTCCTGGGGGGGGGGGGGCACATACTTTCCTCTGTGTATTGTATACTCCTGGGGGGGGCACATACTTTCCTCTGTGTATTGTATACTCCTGGGGGGGGCACATACTTTCCTCTGTGTATTGTATACTCCTGGGGGGGGGCGCATACTTTCCTCTGTGTCTTGTATACTCCTGGGGGGGGCACATACTTTCCTCTGTGTATTGTATACTCCTGGGGGGGCACATACTTTCCTCTGTGTATTGTATACTCCTGGGGGGGGGGCACATACTTTCCTCTGTGTATTGTATACTCCTGGGGGGGGCACATACTTTCCTCTGTGTCTTGTATACTCCTGGGGGGGCACATACTTTCTTCTGTGTCTTGTATACTCCTGGGGGGGGCACATACTTTCCTCTGTGTATTGTATACTCCTGGGGGAGGGCACATACTTTCCTCTGTGTATTGTATACTCCTGGGGGGGGCACATACTTTCCTCTGTGTATTGTATACTCCTGAGGAGGGGGGGCACATACTTTCCTCTGTGTCTTGTATACTCCTGGGGGGGGCACATACTTTCTTCTGTGTCTTGTATACTCCTGGGGGGGGGGGCACATACTTTCCTCTGTGTCTTGTATACTCCTGGGGGGGCACATACTTTCTTCTGTGTCTTGTATACTCCTGGGGGGGGCACATACTTTCTTCTGTGTCTTGTATACTCCTGGGGGGGGCACATACTTTCTTCTGTGTCTTGTATACTCCTGGGGGGGGCACATACTTTCCCCTGTGTATTGTATACTCCTGGGGGGGGGCACATACTTTCCTCTGTGTATTGTATACTCCTGGGGGGGCACATACTTTCCTCTGTGTATTGTATACTCCTGGGGGAGGGCACATACTTTCCTCTGTGTATTGTATACTCCTGGGGGGGGCACATACTTTCCTCTGTGTATTGTATACTCCTGAGGAGGGGGGGCACATACTTTCCCCTGTGTATTGTATACTCCTGGGGGGGGCATATACTTTCCCCCGTGTCTTGTATACTCCTGGGGGGGGGCACATACTTTCCTCTGTGTCTTGTATTTCCCTGGGGGGGGGGCACATACTTTCCTCTGTGTCTTGTATACTCCTGAGGGGGGGGGCACATACTTTCCCCTGTGTCTTGTATACTCCTGAGGAGGGGGGGGGGGGCACATACTTTCCCCTGTGTCTTGTATACTCCTGAGGGGGCGGGCACATACTTTCCTCTGTGTCTTGTATACTCCTGAGGGGGGGGGCACATACTTTCCCCTGTGTCTTGTATACTCCTGAGGGGGGGGGGGCACATACTTTCCCCTGTGTCTTGTATACTCCTGAGGGGGGGGGGCACATACTTTCCCCTGGGTCTTGTATACTCCTGAGGGGGGGGGGGGGGGCACATACTTTCCCCTGGGTCTTGTATACTCCTGAGGGGGGGGGGGGGGCACATACTTTCCCCTGGGTCTTGTATACTCCTGAGGGGGGGGGGGGGGCACATACTTTCCCCTGGGTCTTGTATACTCCTGAGGGGGGGGGCACATACTTTCTCCCGTGTCTTGTATACTCCTGGGGGGGGGGGGCATGACGCACCCCGTGGCCGTGGGGTACTTGGTGGCCGGGCCGGTCGGTGCTGGGGGTGTCACGGTAGCAGTGACCCGGTCCGTGACCGAGGGCGGTCAATTAAAGGGGAAAAATAAAAGGGGAATGAAGTTTTTATATAATGTTGGTGACGCCACCTGTGGTATGTGGCTATATGGAGCCGCCGCTGCGGTGCAGATCCTCTGGATGATGGTGACGCAGCAGAGTTGGTTCAGCTCTCCGTAGGCAGAGCTTAGCTCCAGAGCAGGATGTAGTGATACTATAGGGTAGATGTGGTTGGTGCGGTGTAATGCAGGTGATGGCGCAGATAATGACAAGTCCACAACTTAATGGCGGTTTCCTCTTATCTTTACTTGCGGTGGTTAGGCAGACTGGGGCACGGGTACTAGCTGGTAGTAGAGGTCCGGGCGGCCTGGAAGCAAGTTGGGAATCCACCTCGCCAGGTGAAGTTGGAGGCCTTCCCTTTGCGCTAATCTCTTTGGCCCTGCTGCTTGTAGCTGTGCTGCGGCCCTCGTCCCTGAGTAAAACATCTGTTCCTCACCCTTATGGCAGGCAGCTTGGGCCTTCCTGGAGTGTCGCTCCCACGTGGCGGTGCTGGGCCCTATGTGCGAGTCAGCTTGTGTCAGCAACTCCTTTACCAGGCGGACAGCCGGGTCGCTATCCTGCGTCTCTGCCCATCCATGGTGGGGCAATGGGTTAAACGTGGCCTCTCTGTTGGCGGAGCGCTTGTTCCTCACACAGTGGGAGCACTGGGTCACCATGTGACCATGGAAAGCGGGCAGCTCTATCTCCTCCAGCTCTTCCGGGTCTTCTCCCCCATCTGGCAAGTTGGGCATCCTGGACAGCACATCAACATTAGTGTTGTTATGCCCCGCCTGATACTTGATGGTAAACTCGTAGTTGGACAGTCAAGCCATCCATCGTTGTTCTAGGGCACCAAGCTTTGCAGTCTCCAGGTGCGTCAGTGGGTTGTTATCTGTGAAGACTGTAAATCTGGAGGAGGCGAGGTAATGTTTGAAGCGCTAAAAACTCCAACTTGAAGGAACTATAGTTGTCGGGGTTCCTTTCTGTAGGACGGAGCTTCCTGCTGGCGTAGGCAATCACTCTCTCTCTGCCTTGCTGTACCTGGGACAGCGCCGCTCCCAATCCCACGTTGCTGGCATCCGTATGGAGTATAAAGGGTTGGCCATAGTCGGGGTAGGTTAGGACTTTATCTCTCGTAAAAGCCACTTTCAGTCGAGTGAAGGATTCTTCTTCTTTTGTACTCCACTTGAATGGAGGATTCGGGTTCTTGGCCTTATTGGACTGGCCAACTAAGAGGTCCTGCATGGGTGACGCTATCTTGGTGAAACCCTTGATGAATCTCCTGTAGTAGCCCACCAGCCCGAGGAACTGCAGCACTTCTTTGATAGTGGGGGGGTCTTGGCCAGTCCTTGATCACGGTGACTTTTTCTGGGTCTGGTTCTACACCTTCATTAACATATTGCCTGTTGGCAAATAGAACCCCCAACTAAAGCTCTATAAAACCTAACTTTTAATAATTAAATCCTTATTATAGTAGTAATTTATATTAAAATTCCAATATAGGCGCAGGTAGTGAGGACTATCAGGTTTATTCAATTGGCATAACTGTGTATCCAATAGCCATCCTATCTATTTCCATTATCATATGCTTGTGGCCGCGGACCACTTATTGCACTATTCCCTACCTGTCCTATTGTAAACTAAAATTATAGCCTCCCCGACATGTTTCGCCTAACCGGCGTCATCAGGGGATAGAGGCTAAATGACGCCGGTTAGGCGAAACATGTCGGGGAGGCTATAATTTTAGTTTACAATAGGACAGGTAGGGAATAGTGCAATAAGTGGTCCGCGGCCACAAGCATATGATAATGGCCACAAGCGTCCCGGTCCGTGACCCAGGGCGGTCAATTAAAGGGGAAGAGTAAAAGGGGAATAAAGTTTTTATATAAATGTTCGTGATACCACCTGTGGTATGTGGCTATATGGAGCCGCCGCTGCGGTGCAGATCCTCTGGATGATGGTGACGCAGCAGAGTTGGTTCAGCTCTCCGTAGGCAGAGCTTAGCTCCAGAGCAGGATGTAGTGATACTATAGGGTAGATGTGGTTGGTGCGGTGTAATGCAGGTGATCGCGCAGATAATGACCAGTCCACAACTTAATGGCGGTTTCCTCTTATCTTTATCTTTTTGGCAGAGCAGACCGGGGCACGTGTACTAGCTGGTAGTAGAAGTCCGGGCGGCCTGGAAGCAAGTTGGGAATCCACCTCGCCAGGTGAAGTTGGAGGCCTTCCCTTTGCGCTAATCTCTTTGGCCCTGCTGCTTGTAGCTGTGCTGCGGCCCTCGTCCCTGAGTAAAGCGTCTTTGTGCTCACCCGTATGGCAGCCAGCTCGGGCCTTCCTGGAGTGTCGCTCCCACGTGGCGGTGCTGGGCCCTATGTGCTGCGGAGCCTCCGGGCGTCTGGTGGGGCCAGGAGACCAGCAGTCTCCTGCCCTCCGGTTTCTGCTGCTGGACCTTCAGGGCCCCACAACCTCGGACTCCGGTGTCCGGTTCTTCTGCGCTCCTCTCTGGGGTGAGCTGCCGCGCAGCTCCACTCACCAGGTCCTTCCTCGTCGCTGTCCTGTATTCAACTCCTCTCACTAACTCTAACTAACCCCGCCTCCAGATTCCAGTTGCTAAGGGGAGGAGCTCCCCTTGCTGGTCTGGAGCCAGGAAAGTGTTGCATGTTAGTATACCTGATTAGAGGACCCCTCCTTGCTTCCAGGCATGGCATCACCCCTTGTGAGGGAGGCAATGCCACTGTGGCAACCGGACCCCTGGGGTGCCACAGGCATATACTTTCCCTCGTGTCTTGTATACTCCTGGGGGGTGGGCACATACTTTCCTCTGTGTCTTGTATACTCCTGGGGGGGGGGGGCACATACTTTCCTCTGTGTATTGTATACTCCTGGGGGGGGGGCACATACTTTCCTCTGTGTCTTGTATACTCCTAGGGGGGGCACATACTTTCCCTCATGTCTTGTATACTCCTGGGGGGGCACATACTTTCCCCTGTGTATTGTATACTCCTTGGGGGCACATACTTTCCCCTGTGTATTGTATACTCCTGGGGGGGCACATACTTTCCCCTGAGTCTTGTATACTCCTGGGGGGGGGGCACATACTTTCCTCTGTGTATTGTATACTCCTGGGGGGGGCACACACTTTCCTCTGTGTATTGTATACTCCTGGGGGGTGGGCACATACTTTCCTCTGTGTATTGTATACTCCTGGGGGGGGGGGGGGGGGGGGGCACATACTTTCCCCTGTGTCTTGTATACTCCTGGGGGGGGGGGGGCACATACTTTCCTCTGTGTATTGTATACTCCTGGGGGGGGGGGGGCACATACTTTCCCCTGTGTATTGTATACTCCTTGGGGGCACATACTTTCCCCTGTGTCTTGTATACTCCTGGGGGGGGGCACATACTTTCCCCTGTGTCTTGTATACTCCTGGGGGGGGGCACATACTTTCCTCTGTGTATTGTATACTCCTGGGTGCGGCACATACTTTCCTCTGTGTATTGTATACTCCTGGGGGGGGGGCACATACTTTCCTCTGTGTCTTGTATACTCCTGGGGGGGGGCACATACTTTCCTCTGTGTCTTGTATACTCCTGGGGGGGGCACATACTTTCCTCTGTGTCTTGTATACTCCTGGGGGGGGCACATACTTTCCTCTGTGTCTTGTATACTCCTGGGGGAGGGCACATACTTTCCTCTGTGTATTGTATACTCCTGGGGGGGGGCACATACTTTCCTCTGTGTATTGTATACTCCTGGGGGGGGCACATACTTTCCTCTGTGTATTGTATACTCCTGGGGGGGGCACATACTTTCCTCTGTGTCTTGTATACTCCTGGGGGGGGGCACATACTTTCCTCTGTGTCTTGTATACTCCTGGGGGGGGGCACATACTTTCCTCTGTGTCTTGTATACTCCTGGGGGGGGGCACATACTTTCCTCTGTGTCTTGTATACTCCTGGGGGGGGGCACATACTTTCCTCTGTGTCTTGTATACTCCTGGGGGGGCACATACTTTCCTCTGTGTCTTGTATACTCCTGGGGGGGCACATACTTTCCTCTGTGTCTTGTATACTCCTGGGGGGGGGGGCACATACTTTCCTCTGTGTATTGTATACTCCTGGGGGGGGGCACATACTTTCCCCCGTCCACTCCCCTCTGTCCACTTGTTACCATTGCTGCGGCTTTCCTGCCGACTCCCCGGCGCTGCGCCCCCGTCTGGACGCTCCTGGATGTGGCTGTCATGGAGGAAGTGCTGCGTTCGCCGCCCCATCTCCTCCCCCGGGTACAGGCGGTGATTGTCACACAGCAGCCGCCCATCAGTAAATGTCTCTTTATTGTTGTCACCTTCGCTTCCTGCTCCGGTTCCGTCCGGGTTTATTCTTCTTTTTCTGTGGAGAAGCAGCGGTCTCGGGGGTCGCGGTGTGGACCGCGCTGTACCGGGTGCGGTGGTTATTACGCTTCTTGGGGACGCTGTGGTGACATTTGTAGATCAGGTAGAAGAGAAAAGCGTTGTTATACCTGCAGCAGAGAAACAGATTGTCAGCTCCGCGGGTCACTCACCATGGAGTGTGACCTTACACGCGCGTGGGTCTGTGTGACACATTTCCCCTCTCACCACGGCAGGTTGTCATCTGTGGCCACAATTCTTAGTGGTGAGCGGAATGGGTTGATTTTGGGGGCGCTGGCGCGGCCCCCTGTAGCTGCAGCGACCACCTGAGCGTCCACATCACAGCTGTACCGAGAACAGTCAGAGAAATAAGCTGGAACCTTCATAGCCTGAAACACAAGAGAGAAGATGTGACCGATACACCCTGCAGGGGGCGGGGTCACAGCTCCCTCCTATCTGTATCACCCTGCAGGGGGTGGCTCACAGCTCCCTCATTACTTATTTTTTAGCCCACACTCACTGCAGCAAAACAAACATACTTCGCATCTCTCATATCCTCCCTGTCTAACAACCCCAAACAACTATTCAACACCTTCAATTCTCTCCTCCGTCCCCCAGTGCCTCCTCCCTCTCCCCTTATTTCAGCTGAAGACTTTGCCTCATTCTTCAAGCAGAAGATTGACACCATCAGACAAAGCTTTTGTCTAAAGCCCCCACAGCCCCTCCCCACACCTACTCAACCCTCTTCCTCCAAAACCACCTTCTCCACCATTACGGAAGATCAACTTTCCTCTTTACTCTCCAAATCACACCTCACCACCTGTAAACTTGAACCAATCCCATCCCACCTCATCCCAAACCTTACCACTATCTTCATCCCAGCCCTAGCCCACCTCTTCAACTTGTCACTAACAAATGGTGTCTTCCCCTCATGCTTCAAACATGCCTCAATCACATCCATCCTCAAAAAGCCCTCCCTTGACCCATCCTCACTGACTAGCTATCGCCCCATATCACTTCTCCCTTATGCCTCCAAACTACTGGAACAACACGTCCATTCTGAACTGTCCTCCCACCTCTCCTCCTGCTCCCTCTTCGACCGCCTACAATCTGGTTTCCGACCGCACCATTCTACTGAAACTGCCCTGACTAAAGTCACCAACGACCTACTAACCGACAAATCCAAGTGACATTACTCTGTCCTCCTCCTCCTGGACCTGTCATCTGCCTTCGACACAGTGGACCATTCCCTCTTACTATAAACGCTCTCATCTCTCGGCATCACAGACTTGGCCCTATCCTGGATCTCCTCATACCTAACAGACAGGACATTCAGTGTCTCCCACTCACACACCAGCTCCTCATCTTGCCCCCTATCTGTCGGTGTCCCCCAAGGTTCAGTTCTAGGACCTCTGCTCTTCTCCATCTACACCTTCGGCCTGGGAGAGCTCATAGAGTCCCATGGCTTTCAGTATCACCTCTATGCTGATGACACACAGATCTATCTCTCTGGACCCGATATCTCCTCCCTACTAACCAAAATCCCACAATGTCTGTCCGCTATCTCATCCTTCTTCTCTGCTAGATTTCTAAAACTTAACATGGACAAAACAGAATTCATCATCTTTCCGCCATCTCATTCAGCCCCCATCTGACCTATCCATCAACGTCAATGGCTGCCCACTCTCCCCAGTCCCTCAGGCTCGCTGCCTTGGGGTAACCCTGGACTCTGAACTCTCCTTCAAACCACATATCCAAGCCCTTTCCATTCCCTGCCGACTCCAACTCAAAAATATCTCCCGGATCCGCACGTTCCTCAACCATGAATCTGCAAAAACACTAGTGCATGCCCTCATCATCTCCCGCCTCGACTACTGCAACCTCCTGGTCTGTGGCCTCCCCTCTAACACTCTCGCAACCACCAATCCATCCTAAACTCTGCTGCCCGACTAATCCACCTGTCCCCCTGCTATTCCCCGGCCTCTCCTCTCTGTCAATCTCTCCACTGGCTCCCCATTGCCCAAAGACTCCAGTTCAAAACCCTAACCATGACATACAAAGCCATCCACAACCTGTCTCCTCCATACATCTGTGACCTAGCCTCCTGGTACTTACCTGCACACAGCCTCCGATCCTCACAAGATCTCCTTCTCTACTCCCCTCTAATCTCCTCCTCCCACAATCGTATATAAGATTTCTCCCGTGCTTCCGCCCTACTCTGGAACTCTCTACCCAACATATCAGACTCTCGCCTACCGTGGAAACCTTCAAAAGGAACCTGAAGACCCACCTCTTCCGACAAGCCTACAACCTGCAGTAACCATCGCTCCACCACACCGCTGCACGACCAGTTCTACCCTCACCTACTGTATCCTTACCCATCCCTTGTAGACTGTGAGCCCTCGCGGGCAGGGTCCTCTCTCCACCATACCGCTGCACGACCAGCTCTGCCCTCACCTACTGTATCCTCACCCATCCCTTGTAGATTGTGAGCCCTCGCGGGCAGGGTGCTCTCTCCACCATACCGCTGCACGACCAGCTCTACCCTCACCTACTGTATCCTCACCCATCCCTTGTAGACTGTGAGCCCTCGCGGGCAGGGTCCTCGCTCCACCATACCGCTGCACGACCAGCTCTACCCTCACCTACTGTATCCTCACCCATCCCTTGTAGACTGTGAGCCCTCGCGGGCAGGGTCCTCGCTCCACCATACCGCTGCACGACCAGCTCTACCCTCACCTACTGTATCCTCACCCATCCCTTGTAGACTGTGAGCCCTCGCGGGCAGGGTCCTCGCTCCTCCTGTACCAGTCGCTGTCACATTGTGTTTAAGATTATTGTAATTGTTCTTGTATTATACCCCTTTTTCACATGTAAAGCGCCATGGAATAAATGGCGCTATAATAAATAATAATAGCCATACAGTGGGATTCTAGGCGTCCTCTACCTGTAGTCGGGGTAATGTACTCAGCCAGGTATCATCCAATCCAAATCCAGAGTTGAATCCTGCAGTGGGAGGAGCAGACGTGTCACATGATGTTGATTACAGGTCAGAGGTCATTATCTGCCCTCGGCCATTGGTTGTGCAGAAGTGGGTGGAGCCATAGAGATTTCCGCCCCCGCAGAAAAGGGGGCGGAAATCTTGGCAAATACACACACACACACACATATAATATATATATATATATATAATATATATATATATATATATATATATAAAATATGTGTGTGTATGTGTATATATGTGTGTATATATGTGTGTGTGTGTGTGTGTGTGTGTATATGTGCATGTGTGTGTGTGTATATGTTTATGTATATATGTACAGTACAGACCAAAAGTTTGGACACACCTTCTCATTTAAAGATTTTTCTGTATTTTCATGACTATGAACATTGTACATTCACACTGAAGCATCAAAACTATGAATTACCACATGTGGAATTATATACTTAACAAAAAAGTGTGAAACCACTGAAAATATGTCTTATATTCTAGGTTCTTCACAGTAGCCCCCTTTTGCTTTGATGACTGCTTTGCACACTCTTGGCATTCTCTTGATGAGCTTCAAGAGGTCGTCACCGGAAATGGTCTTCCAACAATCTTGAAGGAGTTCCCAGAGATGCTTAGCACTTGTTGGCCCTTTTGCCTTCACTCTGCGGTCCAGCTCACCCCAAACCATCTCGATTGGGTTCAGGTCTGGTGACTGTGGAGGCCAGGTCATCTGGCGTAGCACCCCATCACTCTCCTTCTTGGTCAAATAGCCCTTACACAGCCTGGAGGTGTTTGGGGTCATTGTCCTGTTGAAAAATAAATGATGGTCCAACTAAACGCAAACCGGATGGAATAGCATGCCGCTGCAAGATGCTGTGGTAGCCATGCTGGTTCAGTATGCCTTCAATTTTGAATAAATCCCCAACAATGTCACCAGCAAAGCCCCCCACACCATCACACCTCCTCCTCCATGCTTCACGGTGGGAACCAGGCATGTAGAGTCCATCCGTTCACCTTTTCTGCGTCGCACAAAGACACGGTGGTTGGAACCAAAGATCTCAAATTTGGACTCATCAGACCAAAGCACAGATTTCCTCTGGTCTAATGTCCATTCCTTGTGTTCTTTAGCCCAAACAAGTCTCTTCTGCTTGTTGCCTGTCCTTAGCAGTGGTTTCCTAGCAGCTATTTTACCATGAAGGCCTGCTGCACAAAGTCTCCTCTTAACAGTTGTTGTAGAGATGTGTCTGCTGCTAGAACTCTGTGTGGCATTGACCTGGTCTCTAATCTGAGCTGCTGTTAACCTGTGATTTCTGAGGCTGGTGACTCGGATAAACTTATCCTCAGAAGCAGAGGTGACTCTTGGTCTTCCTTTCCTGGGGCGGTCCTCATGTGAGCCAGTTTCTTTGTAGCACTTGATGGTTTTTGCAACTGCACTTGGGGACACTTTCAAAGTTTTCCCAATTTTTCGCACTGACTGACCTTCATTTCTTAAAGTAATGATGGCCACTCGTTTTTCTTAGCTGCTTTTTTCTTGCCATAATACAAATTCTAACAGTCTATTCAGTAGGACTATCAGCTGTGTATCCACCTGACTTCTGCACAACACAACTGATGGTCCCAACCCCATTTATAAGGTAAGAAATCCCACTTATTAAACCTGACAGGGCACACCTGTGAAGTGAAGACCATTTCCGGTGACTACCTCCTTGAAGCTCATCAAGAGAATGGCAAGAGTGTGCAAAGCAGTCATCAAAGCAAAAGGTGGCTACTGTGAAGAACCTAGAATATAAGACATATTTTCAGTTGTTTCACACTTTTTTGTTAAGTATTGTCAGGCAAAAGGTATTTTTGCCCGAGTTTTAAAAATGAGAGATGTTTTAAAAAGGAAAACCCCCACCCCCTATCCGTTTGTAAGAGAAGACATAGAACTCACTTTTGCTTTTCCCCAAACCAGGAATCTTTATGACCCACCATAAAACCTCAGTCCAGGGCAAGCACTGGTACAAACCGGAAAATCCCTCCAAAAAATCCCATTGTTTAATTGTACAAACGTTTTATGCCAATTTTAATCACGCACAGGTCTGACAGAAACATCGGAACCACGTTTTTTGAATGCTTACCTTTTTCCCATTACAATAGTATAACTTGCATAACTGAGGAATGACCGGGAACTGAGATAATGGATTCTGAGCTTCTGAGCGTCATAGAGGTTTCATATTTAATATCTATCTTCATGAATATTGGTGACGGTCAAGATGATGTCTCCGTCTTGGATGTGGGACCCCCCCACACCAAGATATGGAATCTGAAGGATTTTTTAGGTCTTCTGCAGCTGGGTGGGCTCGCAAAGCCGAGCCCCCTTGTAAGGTAAATAATGGGTGTCTCCCAGAGTTTTGGCTGCTTACTAAAAACCAGATCGGCCATTTTTCAAGCCATTCTTCTCAGGGACGTCGAACGCACGCACATCACGCGGCGTAAGAAGAATCACCTCTAATTTCCGGGGAGCCGTCCCCCCCCACAGAATCTGAGACCATCACCTTGTGAAGCAGGTTTTGCTATTACTTATCCCTTTTATTTTAATAACTGTTTATGCATACATGTAAATTGTCTCCTTTATAATATCTTGTATATATTTTGTAAACACTGCCCACCTTTTGGGAGTAAATCATTAATTATTTACCAGTTTCTTTCTTCTTGTCCTATGTCGAGCAAACACGTTCCTCACCCGCTAATTCACGTTACCTACCAGGTACCCGATCCACCTGTTAAGCGATCGGTGGTGGCAGTATACCAGTATTTATGTGATATTGTGGTTTGAGGGTGGCTGGTCGGAGGTATATATACGTTCCTGGAAGGAACTGGTGGTATATATACGTCCTGTCACATCACGTGCCGCAATAGTCGACATAAATTAGAGCAGCTGCGCCTGTGCTTATCCTCGGTCAATACCGTGTTTGACCAGCAGGATAAGGGGGCGCCAGAGAGCTGCAAGGTCTGACCCAAGTGGGTGTCGTTTTCATGACAAATTGGTGGCAGCGGTGGGATCATAGGACATTAGTGATCTAGTTTGAGCAATCATTCCTCTCACTAAAAACTTGCACAAAAGTTTTGAAGATCGAACTCAGTGTTTATTAGATCTGAGACAATACTGTATGTGTAGCAGTTACCCCTACCCTTCTCTTGTTTTTTCTTTTCTATTTTTATTTTGGTGATCATGGTCGTAGTTGGGGAGTCCTGGTATCACCAGCAGAAAAAGGACACTCTTACTGGAATATGTATAATCAAAGGCATTGACCCCCACGGCTAAAGCAAAGAACAAATGATTTCTGAACTGTTACAAGATGCTGCAGAGCCCGTCCGACAGCAGAGCCCTGATGAGGGGGCGGCCAGCCAGGGCCCGGATGGCGCTGCTGCAGGGGTGCCACCTGTGATTGCCAGCCATACCCGCAACCAGGGTAGTGTGGACCCTCACCTGCAGATGGCCTTGGAGGAGCTCGCCACAGACAATCATGATGGACGACTGGAGCTGATCCTGAAATTCCAGGAGTGGGCTGAGCGACAAGCCCAAGCTGACCGAGAGGCTGCTGAGCGACAAGCTGACCGACAATACCAGCTGGAGCTAGCCCGGATTCAGAAGGAGTCGCCCTCTACGCAGACCCGTGAGTCCAACAGTGCCAGCTGCTTTAAACCTCGTCCTGAGCACTTCCCTGTGATGGAAAAGGATGGGGACTTGGACACATTTCTGCGAGGCTTTGAAAAGGCCTGCAGGCAGTATCAGCTGCCCACCGACCAATGGGCAAGATATTTGACTCCAGGGCTCCGAGGAAAAGCTTTGGAGGTGTTTGCTTCCCTCCCTCGAGAGCAGGATGGAGACTATGAGGCAGTCAAGCAGGCCCTGATAAAAAAGTACCAGCTGACTCCGGAGGTTTACCGAAAAAAATTCATAACCCTCCAACGTGGACCACATGACACCTACAGCGATGTGGTAGACGGGCTCAGAACCAACTTTGAGCAGTGGATCCAAGGACTGTCAGCGACCACCTTTGAGCAGCTAAAGGATCTAATGGTGAAAGACCAGTTCCGGCATCTGTGTCCGACTGAGGTACGGCAGTTCGTGATGGATCGGGAGCCACCAGATGCCAATAAAGCAGCGCAGATCGCAGACACCTACGAGGTCAACCGGAGACCAGAGGTGCGGAAGCCGGTCGTCGCCAGCTGGAAAGGGGGTAAGCCATCAACCACCATCCCTGCCCCTGCCAGCCGACCTTCCGGAGGCCTTTTTTCCGTTACCAAGGCCCTGCCTGCATCTGATGCCCGCAGGTGTTATTCCTGCAACCAGACTGGTCATCTCAGCGCCACTTGCCCAGAGAAGCAGAGGAAGAACCCCCCATCCAAGGCCCCAGGGCCTAAGGCATCAGTTCTTTTGGTGGGTGGGCCGGTTGGGAGGGCCTGTGAAAACTTGCAGTCTGTCAGGGTGGGGAACACTCTCACTGTAGGCCTCAAGGACACTGGGGCCGAACGAACCCTCATCCGACCCGAACTGGTGTCCCCTGAAGCGCTTATTCCAGGAAAGACCCTGACTGTCACCGGGATTGGGGGCGTCCGATGCCCCTTGCCCATGGCCCGGGTTTTTATTGATTGGGGTGCGGGGAGTGGGGTGAAGGAAGTGGGAGTATCCAAAAACCTACCTGCAAATGTTTTGTTGGGAACTGATTTGGGGAGGATGTTTGCTTATTATGTCCCTAACACCCCTCCCCGATCTGATACGGTTGGTAAGGTTAATACTGATACGGTGAATGTCAATGCTTTACCTGATCATGATGATGATGATGATGATGATGTTGTCTTGGAAGGTGCAGGAGAACTCAGCCATGTCACTCTGCGGGGTGATGTTGCTGAGGATCCCCTAGCCGGAGCAAAGGTCAGTGCCAAGGGTAATGGGGAGAGGCACGAGGACCATGAAGCAGGTGGTGCTGTGCCAGCGACCAGTGTCACAACAGATGGAGACCTGGCTGATGGTAGCTGCCCCATACATAGCACTGTGCCTGAGGTAATGGAGGATGATGGAGAAGTAGTTCTCATGGCCTCTCAGGCTAATGAGACGGTGTTATTCCCCGGGGAGACGGCCTATATAGCCGCTGTTACCCGCAGTCAGAGTGCCCAGAACGCAAGTAACGCCCTGCCTTCTGGACCCTCCTCGGACAGAGGAATAACAGGATCAGGTATGGACCCAGAGCCGGTCCCAGAGGGTCCTAGTGAGGACGTGGCCTTAACCTCACTTCTGGCTTCCTCCAGCCAGGAGTTTCAGGCAGCTCTGCACTCAGATGCTAGCCTGGAGACGTTAAGGAGCCTCGCTGAGAAGCCCACCTCCGAGTCTGATAAGGAGAGGGTATTCTGGGACCAAGGGAGGTTGTACCGGGAGACAGTTCCCTGTACACCCCAACAGGAGTGGCTGAGGGAAAGACAGCTGGTCGTCCCCTACCAATTCAGGGACGAGTTGTTGCGGATCGCCCATGAAATTCCACTCGCTGGACACTTGGGGGTTAGCAAAACCAAGGCCCGGCTGTCTCATCACTTTTATTGGCCCAAAATGAGGACAGATGTGGTGAACTACTGTCGCTCCTGTACCACGTGTCAAAGAGTGGGAAAGTCAGGGCCGGCCCCCAAAGCCCCCTGATCTCTTTGCCAGTGATAGAGGAGCCTTTCCAGAGGATTACTGTGGACATTGTGGGACCACTGGCCATACCCAGCAGCTCTGGAAAACGTTTCATCCTTACCGTGGTAGACTATGCTACCCGGTATCCGGAGGCAGTAGCCCTGTCCTCAATTAGGGCGGATAAGGTGGCGGACGCCCTCTTGGCCATCTTTTCGCGAGTAGGATTTCCCAGGGAGATGCTTACCGACCAGGGGACCCAGTTCATGTCACGCTTAATGGAGGCCCTATGTAAGAAAATGCAGGTGCAGCATCTGGTATCGAGCGCGTATCACCCACAGACCAATGGTTTGTGTGAGCGATTCAACAGTACCCTCAAAAAGATGTTAAAAATGCTGGTTGAGACCCAGGGTCGCGACTGGGAGCGTTACCTCCCACACCTGCTATTTGCTTAAGGAGAGGTTCCACAGGCCTCGACGGGGTTCTCCCCCTTTGAGCTCCTGTATGGCAGGCGTGTCCGAGGACCCCTTGGTTTGATAAGGGAATTCTGGGAAGAAGAGCCGAGCTCCCCAGGAGTGTCCATCGTGGAGTATGTCATGCGCTTCCGTGACAAGATACAGCCCTCGACGCAGTTGGTGCATGACAACATGGCGCAAGCCCAGGCTGACCAGAAGCATTGGTACGACCAGAACGCCCGAGAACGGACCTACCAGGTGGGTCAGAAGGTGTGGGTGCTGGTCCCCGTACCAAAGGACAAGCTTCAGGCGGCCTGGGAAGGCCCGTACGTCATTCAACAACAGCTCAACCCGGTCACCTACGTGATCACACTTGACCACGAGCGGGGTAGGCGGAAGGCGTTTCACGTTAATATGATGAAGGCTCATCAAGAACGTGGAACCTGTGTCCTACCGGTCTGCAACCTGCCCGAGGATGGGGAGGATGACCCCCTCTTGGACATGCTCGCCCAAGCGAAGGCCAGCGGGTCCCTAGAGGATGTAGAGCTAAGCGACTTGCTATCCGCAGACCAGAGGTCTCAGATGCGAGCAGTGCTGAAACCCTTCCAAGCAGTGTTCACCAACCTGCCTGGCAGGACTGAAGTGGCGGTCCATGAAGTGGACACCGGGAATCATGCCCCACTCCGGCGGACAGCCTATCGAATCTCCGACGAGGTGCAGCATGTCATGCGCCAGGAGGTCGAGGAGATGCTGCAGTTGGGGGTGATTAAGCGGTCCAAGAGCGCGTGGGCCTCACCTGTAGTCCTGGTGCCAAAGAAGGTCCGGACCACCCGGTTCTGTGTGGACTACAGGTGGCTCAACGCTATCACAGCCTCGGATGCACAGCCAATGCCACGCATTGAGGAGCTGCTGGAGCGCTTAGCCAGCGCGAGCTATCTCTCCATTATGGATTTGAGTCGGGGATATTGGCAGATTCCCTTGAGCCCCGGGGCCCAGGAGAAGTCCGCCTTTATCACCCCCTTCGGATTGTATGAATCCACGGTCATGCCCTTCGGCATGAAAAATGCCCCTGCCACGTTCCAGCGAATGGTCAACCACCTGCTCCAGGGACTGGAGAGGTACGCAGTGGCGTACCTGGATGACATTGCCATCTTCAGTCTCACCTGGGAGGATCACCTCGAGCATCTGCAGCAGGTGCTCAGGCGCATTCACCAGGCGGGCTTGACCATCAAGCCGGGAAAGTGCCAGATGGGCATGAACGAGGTCCACTACCTGGGACACCGGGTAGGTGGGGGTACTCTGAAGCCAGAGCCTGGGAAGGTGGACGCTATCGTGTCCTGGCCCACCCCCAGGACCAAGAAGCAGGTGCAGTCCTTCTTGGGCACCGCAGGGTACTATAGACGCTTTGTACAGGACTATAGTAGCCTTGCGAAGTCCTTGACAGACCTCACCAGGAAGAGCCTACCCCATTCCGTCAAATGGACGGATGAATGCGAGGTGGCCTTTAGGGCTTTGAAGACTGCCCTGAGCAGCTCTCCTGTACTAAAGGCGGTCGACGGCACACGGCCACTCTTAGTACAGACCGACGCCAGTGAGTTTGGCCTCGGTGCTGTACTCAGCCAGGTCGACTCGGGGAACCAAGAATACCCCGTGTTGTACCTAAGCCGGAAACTGCTGCCGAGGGAAGTGGCCTATTCCACCATAGAGAAGGAGTGCCTGGCCATTGTATGGGCCCTCAACCACTTACAGCCTTACTTGTACGGGCGCCCCTTCACTGTCATGACTGACCACAACCCCCTGAGTTGGCTTCACACCATGTTCGGTGCCAACGGAAGGTTGTTACGCTGGAGCCTCACGCTCCAGCAGTACGACTTTACCGTTCAACACCGCAAGGGCAGAGAGCATGGCAATGCCGATGGGTTGTACCGGCGAGGGGAGCCTCCAGACATACGCTTGGAGGAGTACCAGAAGGTCCTACCTCCATAGCGCAGTCTAAAAGGGGGAGGTGTCAGGCAAAAGGTATTTTTGCCCGAGTTTTAAAAATGAGAGATGTTTTAAAAAGGAAAACCCCCACCCCCTATCCGTTTGTAAGAGAAGACATGGAACTCACTTTTGCTTTTCCCCAAACCAGGAATCTTTATGACCTACCATAAAACCTCAGTCCAGGGCAAGCACTGGTACAAACCGGAAAATCCCTCCAAAAAATCCCATTGTTTAATTGTATAAACGTTTTATGCCAATTTTAATCACGCACAGGTCTGACAGAAACATCGGAACCACGTTTTTTGAATGCTCACCTTTTTCCCATTACAATAGTATAACTTGCATAACTGAGGAATGACCGGGAACTGAGATAATGGATTCTGAGCTTCTGAGCGTCATAGAGGTTTCATATTTAATATCTATCTTCATGAATATTGGTGACGGTCAAGATGATGTCTCCCTCTTGGATGTGGGACCCCCCCCACACCAAGATATGGAATCTGAAGGATTTTTTAGGTCTTCTGCAGCTGGGTGGGCTCGCAAAGCCGAGCCCCCTTGTAAGGTAAATAATGGGTGTCTCCCAGAGTTTTGGCTGCTTGCTAAAAACCAGATCGGCCATTTTTCAAGCCATTCTTCTCAGGGACGTCGAACGCACGCACATCACGCGGCGTAAGAAGAATCACCTCTAATTTCCGGGGAGCCGTCCCCCCCACAGAATCTGAGACCATCACCACGTGGCGCAGGTTTTGCTATTACTTATCCCTTTTATTTTAATAACTGTTTATGCATACATGTAAATTGTCTCCTTTATAATATCTTGTATATATTTTGTAAACACTGCCCACTTTTGGGAGTAAATCATTAATTATTTACCAGTTTCTTTCTTCTTGTCCTATGTCGAGCAAACACGTTCCTCACCCGCTAATTCACGTTACCTACCAGGTACCCGATCCACCTGTTAAGCGATCGGTGGTGGCAGTATACCAGTATTTATGTGATATTGTGGTTTGAGGGTGGCTGGTCGGAGGTATATATACGTTCCTGGAAGGAACTGGTGGTATATATACGTCCTGTCACATCACGTGCCGCAATAGTCGACATAAATTAGAGCAGCTGCACCCGTGCTTATCCTCTGTCAATACCGTGTTTGACCAGCAGGATAAGGGGGCGCCAGAGAGCTGCAAGGTCTGACCCAAGTGGGTGTCGTTTTCATGACAAGTATATAATTCCACATGTGGTAATTCATAGTTTTGATGCCTTCAGTGTGAATGTACAATTTTCATAGTCATAAAAATACAGAAAAGTCTTTAAATGAGAAGGTGTGTCCAAACTTATGGTCTGTACTGTGTGTGTGTGTGTGTGTATATGTATATATATATATATATATATATATATATATATATATGTGTGTATGTACAGGGTGGTCCAAAAATCGGTGGACAGAAAGTGTAATAAGGTTATGAAGGGGGAGATTTATCAAACATGGGGTAAAGTGAAACTGGCTCAGTTGCCCTTAGCAATATATATCTTATAGTGTGTATGCACAATACTGACCAATCACGAGGTCGGGCTTTGCCACCTGGAGGACGTGGTAAGGGCGGGCGTGAACCTTGACGTGGATTCCCCGGACGCCTCTGTCATTATCTGCGTATGTAATGTCGGAGCAGACCACCTCCGATCCCTGCGGGAACACAGAGGGTTAACATGTCTGCTCGGGGCAACTCATCCGCCCTCCCCCGCGCTCTCCCCTCGCGCTCTCCCCCGCGCTCTCCCCTCGCGCTCTCCCCCCGCGCTCTCCCCCGCGCTCACCCTCTTGTGTATGATGAAGCTTCTATCATCTTCCTCCTTTGGGAGGTCATTGCCGACAAACACCAGCTCCAGGACCACGTAGGGCATCAGCACGACCAGCTCCTACCAGGAGGAGATGCAGGAGGGAGGTGACCACAATGCATTATGGGAGCTGTGTCGCAGGGCAGCGGAGGAGGCCGCACACTCACCCAGAAGAGCAGGACATTGCCATATTCCCGTCCGGCCTCCAAGATGTGGACTTTTAGCGACTGTTTCTTCAGAATATTCAGTTCTGGGACTGAAGAAGGAGAACGGTTGTGACCTGGACGCCATGTTGGACAGTACACCCCCGGCTCGCCAAATGCGGGATTAGGGGGAACCCCACCCTTTATTATATTGACCAGACCCAGTGAAAGATGTGGAGCGTGGAGGGACTCTGCAGAGGTGTATGGAGGTCCCCAGATTGGATGGTGGCCCCCATGGTCCATCCTCATACTCACAGTGCTGGGGCACGAGCTCGGAGATGATGTAGTAGACGGTGAGTGGGTAGGTCAGAAGGGCGGCTATGGGGTTGTTTAAGCTCAGACCCCGCCACTTGTAAAACTCCTTCCAGGACACTAGAGGGCAGTAAACAGAGGCATCAGTAAGCTTCCTCCTGATTAGTCGATCCAGATTTCTGGTGACCGTATTTTGCCTCCTCCGTGGTTCTTGGCTCCACGTCTTGGGTTGGTCATGGTTTAGTTTGCATTGTTGTCTATGGTGTCACCTACCCAACGAGCTCTTGAGCCTGTCTTTGGGCTGCTGCCTTAGGAGGAGCTCCATGTCCTTCAGCAGAGGTTCTCCTCTTCCTCCTGCAACATATGTCTGGGTTAGGTGGAGCGCCCCCATTGGTCGCTGTATGGTAATTCATGGTTGTGTCATACGCACCCCCCAGGTTCCAGGCCCGGCTCTCCGCCTGCAGGCAGCTGGGGTGGTAATGGATGCTCTCCACCGCCCAGTATCCGCCCGTGAGTTTACAGCCGCTCAGGAATAGTTCCTTATTGAAGGCACGACTCGTCACCTCTAAGAAAGAGAAGTAATGGGAGGACGAGGGTGGAGAAGAGGCGAACTCCAACCTGGTGCGAGACTACAGTTCCCAACATGCATGAGGTCAGCACTCACCCTTAATGAAGTAGAAGGGAAGGTCGGCCAGTCGCTCCTCATCTTGCATGAACAGCTTCATCTTAGCGCACCAGAACTCATGGCTGATATCCTGGGGACATTTCTTCCAGTTCTGCCTCTTGCATTCTTCTGAGCAATACAGGATGGCACCACAGGTATCACTGCAAGCAGAGGAGTACCGTGAGGGAGCGGAAGAGCTGAGGGGTACTGTGAGGGAGCGAAAGAGCTGAGGGGTACTGTGAGGGAGCGAAAGAGCTGAGGGGTACTGTGAGGGAGCGAAAGAGCTGAGGGGTACTGTGAGGGAGCGAAAGAGCTGAGGGGTACTGTGAGGGAGCGAAAGAGCTGAGGGGTACTGTGAGGGAGCGAAAGAGCTGAGGGGTACTGTGAGGGAGCGAAAGAGCTGAGGGGTACTGTGAGGGATCGGAAGAGCTGAGGGTTACGGTGATGGATCGGAAAAGCTGAGGAGTACGGTGAGGGATCAGAACAGCTGAGGGGTACGGAGAGGGATCAGAAGAGCTGAGGGGTACGGTGAGCGAGCAGAAGAGCCGAGGGGTACGATAAGCGAGCAGAAGAGGTGAAGGGTACGGTGATGGATCAGAAAAGCTGAGGAGTACAGTGAGGGATCAGAACAGCTGAGGGGTACAGTGAGGGATCAGAAGAGCTAAGGGGTACGGTGAGCGAGAAGAGGGGTATGGTGAGCGAGCAGAGGAGTACAGCGTGTGAGCAGAGGGATATCGCGTATAAGCAGAGTACAGCATGTGAGCAGTGGGGTACGGTGAGCGAGCAAAGGGGTACGGTGAGTGTGAGTGAGCAGAGGGGTACGATGTGGGAGTAGAGGGGTACAGTGAGCGAACAGAGTTATGGCGTGTGAGCAGAGGGGTACAATGAGAAAACAAGGGTACAGGGAGTGAGCAGATGTGTATGGTGAGTGTGAGTGAGAAGAGGGGTACGATGAGTGAGCAGAGGGGTACAGAGTGTGAGCAGAGGGGTACAATAAGTGAGAAGAGTGGTATGGTGAGTAAGCAAAGGAGTACGGCATGTAAGCAGAAGTGTTTTGGTAAAGTGAGCAAGCAATAGGAGACCGTAAGCGAGCAGAGGCGTTCAATGAGTAAATGGTGAGTGAATAGAGGGGTGCATTAATCAAGCAAATGGGTATGGTGATTGAGGAGAGGAGTGTGACGAACAAACAAAAGAGCGTGGTGAGCGGAGAACATAGAGTGAGCTGAGAAGGACGGTGAGTGAGCGGAGGGGTGCAGTAAGTGAACAGTTGGGGACAGTGTGGAAGCTAATGGGTAATGGTGAGCGAGCAGAACAGGATGATGACCGAACTTTGGGGGGTGACGAGCGAGCAGTGGGGGGAGGTGAGTGATCAGAGTGGGACGGAAACTGAGAAGAGGAAAACTGTGAGCGACCAGTGGGTGAAGGAGCGAGGGATGAGCAGTATGATGAGTGAGCAGAAAAATGCAAAGCGTGAGCAAAAGGGTATAGTGAGCACGCATAGGAATGTGGTGAGTGAGTGGTATGGTGAGCAGCGCGAAGTGAGTGAATATTTGAGTATGGTGTAAAAGTTCATATTTAGTGATCAAATAATGCAGTGAATAAGAAGAGAGGAATGGTGACTGAGAAGAGCAGCACAGGGAGTGAGAAGTCGGGTACGGTGAGCGAGCAGAGGGGAGCAATAAGCGAGCAGAGGGGTGCAATAAGCGAGCAGAGGGGTGCAATAAGCGAGCAGAGGGGAGCAATAAGCGAGCAGAGGGGTGCAATAAGCGAGCAGAGGGGAGCAATAAGAGCAAAGGGGAGCAATAAGCGAGCAGAGGGGTGCAATAAGCGAGCAGAGGGGTGCAATAAGCGAGCAGAGGGGAGCAATAAGAGCAAAGGGGAGCAATAAGAGCAAAGGGGAGCAATAAGCGAGCAGAGGGGTGCAATAAGCGAGCAGAGGGGAGCAATAAGCGAGCAGAGGGGTACAATAAGCGAGCAGAGGGGAGCAATAAGAGAGCTGAAAGGTTTGGTGTGAGAGCAGAGGTGTATGTTGAGTGAGCAAGCACATTGGTACAGTGATGAAGCAGAGGAGTATTGTGAGCGGGCAGATGTGTATGTTGAGCGAGCTGAGTGGTGTGTGAACATGGGGGGACGGTTAATAAGCAGAGGGGTATAGTGAGTGATCAGAGGGGTACGGTGAGTGAGCATAGGGGGATGAAGAGTGAGCGGAACGGGGTGGTCAGTGATCAGTGGGTTATGATGGGTGAGCGAATTAGTGCAGTGATGGAGTAGGGGGTGAGCGAGCAGAGGTCTACATACCTGAATGTCTCTGAAGTAAGGGGGTGGGAGGGATACACAGGAGCTGGGATTATACAGGCATTAGCATTATCATAAGGCTCTGCAGCCAACATAGGGTTAATGAGCGGCATTTTGTCCTGTAGTATCTTTGTCTCTGGAACGTATAATTAGGGGGGGGCTGGGACGTCCGCCAGACCCTCTTCCTCTTCATCTAGGAGGAGTGAATGTTCTGCAGATGTCTCCAGTATGTAATGATGTGGCCTCCCAGGGTCTGCGTATGGGGCCCGCACCCAAAATGTGTGTCCCAGGACAGCAATTATATTTGTACTATGTGGTTTGACCACTAGGGGTCACACTTCTGTCACACTGCAATGGAATCTGCAAGCTAAGTGGTGTGCATGAGGATTTGGCCATAGCCATGGGCTATATAAATATCCATAGGTCATTACAGGGTACAGCCACCATAGGGCGCTTTCCCATTGTAGTCTATGGAAGGAACCTGATTCTGGCCACTAGGGGACGCTGTTTAGCATCATAGAACGACAAGTACCTGCAGGGGGCTATAGAATACCAGATGATGGCCAACCCCTTCCTGCACCAGACCTCCTCTCCAGTGTCTGCCCTTCACCTTACCAGGGATTTAGCGTGACCTCGAAGTTCCGTCTTTTACACACGTGGCAGTATCGCACGGTCTGAGCAGAGAAGTTGAAGTTGGCGCTCGGCGTCCAGTCTTTCATCGGCCTCTTCTGCACTCCGACCCCCAAGGAATGAAGGATCTTCATCAGGAATCTGGGAGAGGCAGCAGGACGTCGGTGAGAGCGGACGGGTGTGATGTGGGCATCGGGTGTGATGTGGGCATCTCGGTCTCCACACTTACCTGTGCACAGATGGCTCTCCGATGGCCACTCTCTGGGGACGCCGTGGTTGCCCGTTGTCCATCGGCAGCGCCATGCACTGGCACAGCAGGTGGTAGGATCTCAGTTTACACATGTACTGCGCCATGTTGCTTCTACACTCGCTGTCCATCAGAAAGTCGATGCCAAGCACGGCGCCGGTCTCTTCTGCCACCATCAGCAGGTACTTGATATGGCGCACGTCATCGGAGGGCACTAGCCAGATACAGAAGACTGAGATGTCAGGTCTGACATATCGAGCAGGTTGCACCAAATCTATCAGTTGGATGCACCATTATCACCACACACAGCTGGCGGTGCCCACCTGCATCGGCGTCTCTGGTGCCAGTGTTGTCCTCAGTCTCTTCGTCCAGGTTGATGAGGCTGATGTACTTCTTCAGGTCTTGGAAGCGCAGGGCGTCCTCCACATAGAAGCCATCTCGGATCTGCAGCTCGGAGTTCCGGGGCCGGAAGGCGATGCTGTCGTTACACAGGACATGAAGGAACCAGCAGGTGGCGCCATAGGGCAGCGCCTTGATCGTCACCTCCCGCTGGGGATGACTTCCCAGGCGGTCCAGTCTGCCAGCATATTCCCTCATGTATTGCCGGTACCAGCTGAACAGCAGCTCTGAATATTCCACTATGGGGTCACGGTAGCCAGAGATAAAGTCCATCGCTGGCCTGGAAAGAAGGTCAGAGGTTTCTGCACAGCCCAAATACCCGGGAACCGGAGAATGTTTAACCACCGGCGGCACAAATCCAAATGAAGGCCATGAGTGATCACATGTACGGACTGGATCTATGGGAAGGGACTGAGGCACTAAAGCATTAAAAGCCAAGGACTGATGAACTAGACACCGGTGCACCGGAGCACTGATCACCAGAGACCGGAGCACCGATCACCAGAGACCGGAGCACCGATCACCAGAGACCGGGGGGCACCGATCACCAGAGACCGGGGGGCACCGATCACCAGAGACCGGAGCACCGATCACCAGAGACCGGAGCACCGATCACCAGAGACCGGAGCACCGATCACCAGAGACCGGAGCACCGATCACCAGAGAACCGATCGCCGGACGCCAGAGACCGGGGGCACCGATCGCCGGACGCCAGAGACCGGGGGCACCCATCGCCGGACGCCAGAGACCGGGGGCACCGATCGCCGGACGCCAGAGACCGGGGGCACCGATCACAGGACTCCAGAGACCCCGATCACCGGACACCAGAGACCGGGGGCACCGATCACAGGACTCCAGAGACCCCGATCACCGGACACCAGAGACCGGGGGCACCGATCACCGGACGCCAGAGACCCCGATCACCGGACACCAGAGACCGGGGGCACCGATCACAGGACGCCAGAGACCGGGGGCACCGATCACAGGACACCAGAGACCGGGGGCACCGATCACCGGACGCCAGAGACCGGGGGCACCGATCACCGGACGCCAGAGACCGGGGGCACCGATCACAGGACGCCAGAGACCCCGATCACCGGACACCAGAGACCGGGGCAAAGATCACAGGACGCCAGAGACGTCAGGTCTGAACTAGGACGTAGATGAAAGTTCCCACAGGAGTTTTGCAGAGATTATTATAGCACAATTTGAAATAGTAAAATTAACTTTGGCACAAAGTATTGTGCAGTCGAGTGTGATGAAATACTTTATTTACCGCAGCTACATCTGACGGGTGACAGACACATGGTCCAACGTTCCGACCCTAATGGTCTTTATGGAGGTTTATCTGTATATAGATTGGTCTGCGTATGCGGGCAATGCGGATGTAATCGTGCCATGGCTGGCGGACCCTGATCACTGGAGAAGGGGGCAGTGTGATGTATATAGCAGTATATGGTGCTCAGGAGTCAGTACTTACTCAGGATCACGGACCCCGCAGCGACTCCTCCTGGTCACTGACAGTTACTGCTCGGTGGTTGGTCAATGAGCATGCGGATATAACGGACATCACGGGAGCAGAGAAGCTGCACCCGCCGCAAAGGAAATGTGTGTGTGTGTATATATATATATATATACACAGTATATATGTACAATACTGTGCCAGGTGTGGAATAAATGCTGCAGAGTCAGAAGCTTCCAGGAATACAAGGGTTAATTGTATTTTGATAATGAATGAAAATAAACTAAGAGAATTAAGAAAAGGAAAATGGAAATCCCATCAGTATCTGGTGTCCGCCTGTCTCCTCCATCATCAGTATCTGGTGACCGCCCGTCACCTCCATCATCAGTATCTGGTGTCCGCCTGTCCCCTCCATCATCAGTATCTGGTGTCCGCCTGTCCCCTCCATCATCAGTATCTGGTGTCCGCCCGTCACCTCCATCATCAGTATCTGGTATCCGCCCGTCCCCTCCATCATCAGTATCTAGTGACCGCCCGTCTCCTCCATCATCAGTATCTGGTGACTGCCCGTCGCCTCCATTATCAGTATCTGATGACCGCTCAGTGCCTCCATCATCATCATCTGGTGACCGCCTGTCACCTCCGTCATCAGTATCTGGTGACCGCTCAGTGCCTCCATCATCAGTATCTGGTGACTGCCCGTCACCTCCATCATCAGTATCTGGTGACCGCCTGTCGCCTCCATCATCAGTATCTGGTGTCCGCCAATCACCTCCATCATCAGTAATTGGTGACTGCCCATCACCTCCATCATCAGTATCTGGTGTCCGCCAATCACCTCCATCATCAGTAATTGGTGACTGCCCATCACCTCCATCATCAGTATCTGGTGACCGCCCGTCACCTCCATCATCAGTATCTGGTCTCCTCCCATCACCTCCATCATCAGTATCTGGTGTCCGCCCGTCCACTCCATCATCAGTATCTGGTGATCGCCCGTCCCCTCCATCATCAGTATCTGGTGTCCGCCCGTCCCCTCCATCATCAGTATCTGGTGTCCGCCAGTCCCCTCCATCATCAGTATCTGGTATCCGCCCGTCCCCTCCATCATCAGTATCTGGTGACCGCCCGTCACCTCCATCATCAGTATCTGGGGACCGCCTGTCCCCTCCATCATCAGTATCTGGTATCCGCCCGTCCCCTCCATCATCAGAATCTGGTGTCCGCCCGTCCCCTCCATCATCAGAATCTGGGGACCGCCTGTCCCCTCCATCATCAGTATCTGGTATCCGCCCGTCCCCTCCATCATCAGAATCTGGTGTCCGCCCGTCCCCTCCATCATCAGAATCTGGTGTCCGCCCGTCCCCTCCATCATCAGCATCTGGTGTACGGCCCGTCACCTCCATCATCAGTATCTGGTGTCCGCCCGTCACCTCCATCATCAGCATCTGGTATCCGCCCGTCCCCTCCATCATCAGTATCTGGTGACTGCCCGTCACCTCCATTATCAGTATCTGGTGACCGCTCAGTGCCTCCATCATCAGTATCTGGTGTCCGACCATCACCTCCATCATCAGTATCTGGTGACTGCCCATCACCTCCATCATCAGTATCTGGTGTCCACACTTCACCTCCATCATCAGTATCTGGTGACCACCCGTCGCCTCCATCATCAGTATCTGGTGTCCGCCCATCACCTCCATCATTAATATCTGGTGTCTGCCCATCACCTCCATCATCAGTATCTGGTGTTCGCCCGTCACCTCCATCATCAGTATCTGGTGACCACCCGTCGCCTCCATCATCAGTATCTGGTGACCGCTCAGTGCCTCCATCATCAGTATCTGGTGACCACCCGTCGCCTCCATCATCAGTATCTGGTGTCCGCCCATCACCTCCATCATCAGTAGCTGGTGTCCGCCCATCACCTCCATCATCAGTATCTTGTGACTGCCCATCACCTCCATCATCAGTATCTGGTGTCCACACTTCACCTCCATCATCAGTATCTGGTGACCACCCGTCGCCTCCATCATCAGTATCTGGTGACCGCCCGTCGCCTCCATCATCAGTATCTGGTGTCCGCCCATCACCTCCATCATCAGTATCTGGGGACCGCCCGTCCCCTCCATCATCAGTATCTGGTGTCCGCCCGTCCCCTCCATCATCAGTATCTGGTGTCCGCCCGTCCCCTCCATCATCAGTATCTGGTGTCCGCCCGTCCCCTCCATCATCAGTATCTGGTGTCCGCCCGTCCCCTCCATCATCAGTATCTGGTGTCCGCCCGTCACCTCCATCATCAGCATCTGGTATCCGCCCGTCCCCTCCATCATCAGTATCTGGTGACTGCCCGTCACCTCCATTATCAGTATCTGGTGACCGCTCAGTGCCTCCATCATCAGTATCTGGTGTCCGCCCATCACCTCCATCATCAGTATCTGGTGACTGCCCATCACCTCCATCATCAGTATCTGGTGTCCACACTTCACCTCCATCATCAGTATCTGGTGACCGCCCGTCGCCTCCATCATCAGTATCTGGTGTCCGCCAATCACCTCCATCATCAGTAATTGGTGACTGCCCATCACCTCCATCATCAGTATCTGGTGTCTGCCAATCACCTCCATCATCAGTAATTGGTGTCCGCCCATCACCTCCATCATCAGTATCTGGTGACTGCCCATCACCTCCATCATCAGTATCTGGTGACTGCCCATCACCTCCATCATCAGTATCTGGTGTCCACACTTCACCTCCATCATCAGTATCTGGTGACTGCCCGTCGCCTCCATCATCAGTATCTGGTGTCCGCCCATCACCTCCATCATCAATATCTGGTGTCCGCCCATCACCTCCATCATCAGTATCTGGTGTTCGCCCGTCACCTCCATCATCAGTATCTGGTGACCACCCGTCGCCTCCATCATCAGTATCTGGTGACCGCTCAGTGCCTCCATCATCAGTATCTGGTGTCCGCCCATCACCTCCATCATCAGTAGCTGGTGTCCGCCCATCACCTCCATCATCAGTATCTTGTGACTGCCCATCACCTCCATCATCAGTATCTGGTGTCCACACTTCACCTCCATCATCAGTATCTGGTGACCACCCGTCGCCTCCATCATCAGTATCTGGTGACCGCCCGTCGCCTCCATCATCAGTATCTGGTGTCCGCCCATCACCTCCATCATCAATATCTGGTGTCCGCCCATCACCTCCATCATCAGTATCTGGTGTTCGCCCGTCACCTCCATCATCAGTATCTGGTGACCACCCGTCGCCTCCATCATCAGTATCTGGTGACCGCCCGTCACCTCCATCATCAGTATCTGGTGTTCGCCCGTCACCTCCATCATCAGCATCTGGTGACCGCCCGTCGCCTCCATCATCAGTATCAGGTGACGGCCCGTCGCCTCCATCATCAGTATCTGGTGACTGTCCGTCGCCTCCATCATCAGCAATTGGTGACTGCCCATCACCTCCATCATCAGTATCTGGTGACCACACTTCACCTCCATCATCAGTATCTGGTGACCGCCCGTCGCCTCCATCATCAGTATCTGGTGTCCGCCCATCACCTCCATCATCAATATCTGGTGTCCGCCCATCACCTCCATCATCAGTATCTGGTGTTCGCCCGTCACCTCCATCATCAGTATCTGGTGACCACCCGTCGCCTCCATCATCAGTATCTGGTGACCGCCCGTCGCCTTCATTATCAATATCTTGTGTCCGCCCATCACCTCCATCATCAGTAATTGGTGACTGCCCATCACCTCCATCATCAGTATCTGGTGACCGCCCGTCACCTCCATCATCAGTATCTGGTGTTCGCCCGTCACCTCCATCATCAGCATCTGGTGACCGCCCGTCGCCTCCATCATCAGTATCAGGTGACGGCCCGTCGCCTCCATCATCAGTATCTGGTGACTGTCCGTCGCCTCCATCATCAGCAATTGGTGACTGCCCATCACCTCCATCATCAGTATCTGGTGACCACACTTCACCTCCATCATCAGTATCTGGTGACCGCCCGTCACCTCCGTCATCAGTATCTGGTGGCCGCCCGTCACCTCCGTCATCAGTATCTGGAGACCACCCGTCACCTCCGTCATCAGTATCTGGTGACTGCCCGTCACCTCCATTATCAGTATCTGGTGACCGCTCAGTGCCTCCATCATCATCATCTGGTGACCGCCTGTCACCTCCGTCATCAGTATCTGGTGACCGCCCGTCGCCTCCATCATCAGTATCTGGTGTCCGCCAATCACCTCCATCATCAGTAATTGGTGACTGCCCATCACCTCCATCATCAGTATCTGGTGTCTGCCAATCACCTCCATCATCAGTAATTGGTGACCGCCCATCACCTCCATCATCAGTATCTGGTGTCTGCCAATCACCTCCATCATCAGTAATTGGTGACCGCCCATCACCTCCATCATCAGTATCTGGTGACCGCCCGTCGCCTCCATCATCAGTATCTGGTGACTGCCCGTCGCCTCCATCATCAGTATCTGGTGACCGCCCGTCGCCTCCATCATCAGTATCTAGTGACCGCCAATTGCCTCCATTATCAGTATCTGGTGACCACCCTTCGCCTCCATCATCAGTATCTGGTGTCCGCCCGTCGCCTCCATCATCAGTATCTGGTGACCGTCCATCACCTCCATCATCAGTATCTGGTGACTGCCCGTCGCCTCCATCATCAGTATCTGGTGTCCGCCCGTCGCCTCCATCATCAGTATCTGGTGTCCGCCCGTCGCCTCCATCATCAGTATTTGGTGACTGCCCGTCGCCTCCATCATCAGTATCTGGTGTCCACCCGTCACCTCCATCATCAGTATCTGGTGTCCGCCCGTCGCCTCCATCATCAGTATCTGGTGACTGCCCGTCGCCTCCATCATCAGTATCTGGTGACTGCCCGTCGCCTTCATCATCAGTATCTGGAGACCACCCGTCACCTCCGTCATCAGTATCTGGAGACCACCCGTCACCTCCGTCATCAGTATCTGGTGACCACCCGTCACCTCCGTCATCAGTATCTGGAGACCACCCGTCACCTTCGTCATCAGTATCTGGAGACCACCCGTCACTAGTGTTGAGCCACCCCCGTAGTGTTCGGGTTCGGTTTGGTTCGTCGAACCCCTTAGAACACCGTCGAACACCGTTAAAACCAATGACAGGCAAATAAAAACACATAGAAAACACCTTCAAAGGTGTCCAAAAGCTGAGAAACTGCTCAGAAGACACTGTCTTTAAAAAAGCCGGCCGGCAATTCAGCAGCGGCATACACCGGTACCCGACAATTTATAACAGAAAGAATAGATCATCACACGTAGATTAGATAGATAGAAACATGTCAGTCACATATATAAGAAGTACAGTGACAGTGTTGGTGACTGTACTTGTCATTTAGTGTTAAAATAAAGGATTTATTAAAAAAAAAATTGGCGTAGGGTTCCCCTTAATTTTAGTCTCTAGCGGAGGTTAAGCAGACAGCTGGGGCAGATGTTTGAAGCCTGGGAAGGGGGTAATACCCACGGAGCTTCCCAGGCTACTAATATCAGCCCCCAGCGGAATACCTAGCCTTTACTAGCTATTAAAATGGGGGACCCCCCCAAAAAAATGACGTGGGGTCCCCCCTATTTTAATAGCTAGCAAAGGCTAGGCAGACAGCTGGGGGCTGATATCAATAGCCCAGGAAGGGTGCCATGAATATTGGCCCCCTCCCAGGCTAGAAACACCAGCCGTCAGCCGCCCCAGAAATGGCGCATCCATAGGATTCTGGCACTTAGTCTCGCTCTTCCCACTGCCCTGGAGCGGTGGCAGTGGGGTAATAGGGTTGGGGTTGATGTCAGCTTATAATGCCAGCGGAAATCAAGCCCAGGTTAGTAATGGAGAGGCGTCTATAAGACACCCCCATTACTAACCCCATAGTCAAAGTTACAAAAAACACAAACACCCAGAATAAAGTCCTTTAATTGAAATAAACACACAATTCTTTATTGTTCTAAATTAAACCATACTTACCGTCACGCCCATTCCAGCTGAAGCCAACGATCTCCTGCAATAAAAATAAAATAATAAAGCAACATCATCCTTACCTTTCCATGGTTCCCAGGACGGCTCCAGCTCTGCTACATTGACATGACAGGCTGGATTGCAGCAGAACGCTGCCATCCAGCCTGTCATCCCGCAGACACTGAGAAGCGCAGGCATGCTTGTGCTCCTCAGTGTCTGGCTGTGACGGCATAAAGATGAGCCGAGGTCATGTCCAATGAACTCAGCTCACCTCATGCACGTCACTGACAGCGTGGGAAAATTCTCAGCGCTTGAGCAGGAGAATTCTCCCACGCTGGGATGGCATTGAGATGACAGACTGGATCGCAGCTGAACGCTGCCATCCAGCTTGTCATCCTTCATAGACACTGCAGAGTGCAAGCATGCCTGCGCTTCTCAGTGTCTGCGGGATGACAGGCTGGATAGCAGCGTTCTGCTGCGATCCAGCCTGTCATGTGAATGTAGCAGAGCTGGAGCCGTCGTGGGAACCATGGAAAGGTAAGGATGATGTTGGTTCATTATTTTACTTTTATTGCAGGAGATCGTTGGCTTCAGCTGGAATGGGCGTGATGGTAAGTATGGTTTAATTTAGAACAATAAAGAATTGTGTCTTTATTTCAATTAAAGGACTTTATTCTGGGTGTTGTGTTTTTTTTTTAAATATTTTACTAGAAATTCATGGTGGTCATGTCTAATATTGGCGTGACCCCATGAATTTCGGGCTTAGGGCCAGCTGATAATACCAAGCTGGCCCTAACCCCTTTATTACCCAGTGAGCCACCGCACCAGGGCCTTGGATGAGTTGGGTACAGCGCCAGAAGGTGGCGCTTCTATGAACGCGCCATTTTCCGGGGTGGCTGCGGACTGCAATTTGCAGCGGGGGGGGGGGGGGGGGCAGAAAGCTTGGACCTCCCTGCACTGCAGATTCCAGACCCCAGCTGCCTAGTTGTACCTGGCTGGACACAAATATAGTGCGAAGCCCCACGTATTTTTTTTTTTAATTATTTCAAGAAATTCATGAAACAATTAAAAAAAAATTGACGTGGGGCTTCGCCCTATTTTTGTGTCCAGCCAGGTACAACTAGGCAGCTGGGGGCTGGAATCTGCAGTGCAGGGAGGCCCAAGCTTTCTGCCCCCCCCCCCCCCCCCCGGTGCAAATTGCAGTCTGCAGCCACCGCAGAAAATGGCGCGTTCATAGAAGCGCCATCTTCTGGCGCTGTACCTAACTCATCCAGGGCCCTGGTGCGGTGGCTCACTGGGTAATAAAGGGGTTAGGGCCAGCTTGGTATTATCAGCTGGCCCTAAGCCCGAAATTCATGGGGTCACGCCAATATTAGACATGACCACCATGAATTTCTAGTAAAATATTTAAAAAAAAAACACAACACCCAGAATAAAGTCCTTTAATTGAAATAAACACACAATTCTTTATTGTTCTAAATTAAACCATACTTACCGTCACGCCCATTCCAGCTGAAGCCAACGATCTCCTGCAATAAAAGAAAAATAATAATATAATAATAAACCAACCTCATCCTTACCTTTCCATGGTTCCCAGGACAGCTTCAGCTCTGCTACATTCACATGACAGGCTGGATCGCAGCAGAAAGCTGCCATCCAGCCTGTCATCCCGCAGACACTGAGAAGCGCAGGCATGCGTGTGCTCCTCAGTGTCTGGCTGTGACGGCATAAAGATGAGCCGAGTCTCTCACGCTCACCGCATGGGCAGGAGAATTCTCCCACGCTGTCAGTGACGTGCATGAGGTGAGCTGAGTTCATTGGACATGACCTCGTTTCATCTTTATGCCGTCACAGAGAGACACTGAGGAGCGCAAGCATGCCTGAGCTTCTCAGTGTCTGCGGGATGACAGGCTGGATGGCAGCCTTCTGCTGCGATCCAGCCTGTCATCTCGATGTAGCAGAGCTGAAGCCGTCCTGGGAACCATCGAAAGGTAAGGATGATGTTGCTTTATTATTTTACTTTTATTGCAGGAGATCGTTGGCTTCAGCTGGAATGGGCGTGATGGTAAGTATGGTTTAATTTAGAACAATAAAGAATTGTGTGTTTATTTCAATTAAAGGACTTTATTCTGGGTGTTTGTGTTTTTTTTAACTTTGACTATGGGGTTAGTAATGGGGGTGTCTTATAGATGCCTCTCCATTACTAACCTGGGCTTGATTTCAGCTGGCATTATAAGCTGACATCAACCCCAGCCCTATTACCCCACTGCCACCGCTACAGGGCAGCGTGGAAGAGCGAGGCTAAGTGCCAGAGTTGGCGCATCCTATGGATGCGCCATTTCTGGGGCGGCTGACGGCTGGTGTTTCTAGCCTGGGAGGGGGCCAATATTCATGGCACCCTTCCTGGGCTATTAATATCAGCCCCCAGCTGTCTGCCTAGCCTTTGCTAGCTATTAAAATAGGGGGGACCCCATGTCATTTTTTTGGGGGGTCCCCCATTTTAATAGCTAGTAGAGGCTAGGTATTCAGCTGGGGGCTGATATTAGTAGCCTGGGAAGCTCCGTGGGTATTACCCCCTTCCCAGGCTTCAAACATCTGCCCCAGCCGTCTGCTTAACCTCCGCTAGAGAGTAAAATTATGGGGAACCCCACGCCAATTTTTTTTTTAATAAATCCTTTATTTTAACACTAAATGACAAGTACAGTAATCAACACTGTCACTGTACTTCTTATATATGTGACTGACATGTTTCTACCTATCTAATCTATGTGTGAAGCTCTATTCTTTCTGTTATAAATTGTCGGGTACCGGTGTATGCCGCTGCTGAATTGCCGGCTTTTCATGTTTCACTGTGAGCACTGTTCCCATCGATTTGGGCAACCACTGTAATGCCACAACCACCATGGCTGTGGCATTACAGTGAGTGGCAGACAATCCCTGCATGATGTGAAAAAATCCAGTTACACTTTTGGTGCACGAACAGTTATCGAACATAACCTCGAACAGCCAAATTTTTTGCAAATCGTTTGCGTTCCTCAAACGACTCGAACACCGCCCAAAACAGCTCGAATTTGAGATTGGCGAACAGTTCTAGTAGAACACCGCTCATCTCTACCCGTCACCTCCATTATCAGTATCTGGTGACCACCCGTCACCTCCATCATCAGTATCTGGTGACCGCCCGTCACCTCCATCATCAGTATCTGGTGACCGCTCAGTGCCTCCATCATCAGTATCTGGTGAGCGCCGGTCGCCTCCATCATCAGTATCTGGTGATCGCACGTCGCCTCCATAATCAGTATCTGGTGACCATAACTCCTATACAGGTATAGCTCCCATATACCTGACTAGCAGATTTATCCATTTCTACTGTTATATGGGGGTATTTAGGAAGGCAGGATAAGATTATCAGGCAGCACAGGGTGATAGCGGGTATTCAGGGCAGGTTGGGGTATCAGGCAGTACTGGATGGTATCGGGTATTTGGAGCAGGTTGGGGTAGCAGGCAGTACTGGGTGGTATCAGGCAGTACTGGGTGGTATCAGGCAGGACAGGATGGTATCGGGTATTCAGGGCAGGTTGGGATATCAGGCAGTACAGGGTGGTATCAGGCAGGACAGGGTGGTATCGGGTATTCAGGGCAGGTTGGGGTATCGGGCAGTACAGGGTGGTATCGGGTATTCGGGGCAGGTTCTGGTATCAGGCAGTACAGGGTGGTATCGGGTATTCGGGGCAGGTTGGGGTATGAGACAGTACAGGGTGGTATCAAGTATCCAGGGCAGGTTGGGATATCAGGTAGTACAGGGTGGTATCGGGTATTGGGGGCAGGTTGGGGTATCAGGCAGTACAGGGTGGTATCAAGTATTCGGGGCAGGTTGGGGTATCAGGCAGTACAGGGTGGTATTGGGTATTCGGGCAGGTTGGGGCATCAGGCAGTACAGGGTGGTATCAGGCAGTACAGGGTAGTATCGGGTATTCGGGGCAGGTTCTGGTATCAGGCAGTACAGGGTGGTATCGGGTATTCGGGGCAGGTTGGGGTATGAGACAGTACAGGGTGGTATCAAGTATCCAGGGCAGGTTGGGATATCAGGTAGTACAGGGTGGTATCGGGTATTGGGGGCAGGTTGGGGTATCAGGCAGTACAGGGTGGTATCAAGTATTCGGGGCAGGTTGGGATATCAGGTAGTACAGGGTGGTATCGGGTATTGGGGGCAGGTTGGGGTATCTGGCAGTACAGGGTGGTATCAAGTATTCGGGGCAGGTTGGGGTATCAGGCAGTACAGGGTGGTATTGGGTATTCGGGCAGGTTGGGGCATCAGGCAGTACAGGGTGGTATCAGGCAGTACAGGGTGTTATCGGGTATTGGGGGCAGGTTGGGGTATCAGACAGTACAGGGTGGTATTGGGTATTCAGGGCAGGTTGGGGTATGAGACAGTACAGGGTGGTATCAAGTATCCAGGGCAGGTTGGGGTATCAGGTAGTACAGGGTGGTATCGGGTATTTGGGGCAGGCTGGGGTATCAGGCAGTACAGGGTGGTATCAGGTATTCGGGGCAGGTTGGGGTATCAGGCAGTACAGGGTGGTATCGGGTATCAGGCAGTACAGGGTGGTATCGGGTATCAGGCAGTACAGGGTGGTATCGGGTATCAGCCAGTACAGGGTGGTATCAGGTATTCGGGGCAGGTTGGGCCATCAGGCAGTACAGGGTAGTATCGGCTATTCGGGACAGGTTGGGGTATTAGGCAGTACAGGGTGGTATCAGGTATTCGGGGCAGGTTGGGGTATCAGGCACTACAGGGTGGTATCGGGTATTCGGGGCAGGTTGGGGTATCAGGCAGTACAGGGTGGTATTGGGTATTTGGGGCAGGTTGGGGTATCAGGCAGTACAGGGTGGTATTGGGTATTTGGGGCAGGTTGGGGTATCAGGCAGTACAGGGTGGTATCGGGTATTCGGGGCAGGTTGGGCCATCAGGCAGTACAGGGTGGTATTGGGTATTTGGGGCAGGATGGGGTATCAGACAGTACAGGGTGGTATCGGGTATTCGGGCAGGTTGGGGTATCAGGCAGTACAGGGTGGTATCGGGTATTCGGGGCAGGTTGGGGTATCAGGCAGTACAGGGTGGTATTGGGTATTTGGGGCAGGTTGGGTTATCAGGCAGTACTGGGTGGTATCGGGTATTTGGGGCAGGATGGGGTATCAGGCAGTACAGGGTGGTATCGGGTATTCGGGCAGGTTGGGGTATCAGGCAGTACAGGGTGGTATCGGGTATTTGGGGCAGGTTGGGGTATCAGGCAGTACAGGGTGGTATCAGGTATTCGGGGCAGGTTGGGCCGTCAGGCAGTACTGGGTAGTATTGCTTATTTGGGGCAGGTTGTGGTATCAGGCAGTACAGGGTGGTATCGGGTATTCGGGGCAGGTTGGAGTATCAGGCAGTACAGGGTGGTATCAGGCAGTACAGGGTGGTATCGGGTATTCGGGGCAGGTTGGGTATTAGACAGTACAGGGTGGTATTGCTTATTTGGGGCAGGTTGGGGTATCAGGCAGTACAGGGTGGTATAGGGTATTCGGGACAGGTTGGGGTATCAGGCAGTACAGGGTGTTATCGGGTATTCGGGCACTTTGGAGTATCAGGCAGTACAGGGTGGTATCAGGCAGTACAGGGTGTTATCGGGTATTCGGGGCAGGTTGGGTATCAGGCAGTACAGGGTGGTATCAGGCAGTATAGGGTGGTATCGGGTATTTGGGGCAGGTTGGGGTATCAGGCAGTACAGGGGGGTATCGGGTATTCAGGGCAGGTTGGGGGTATCAGGCAGTACAGGGTGGTATCAGGCAGTACTGGGTGGTATTGGGTATTCGGGGCAGGTTGGGGTATCAGGCAGTACAGGGTGGTATTGGTTATTTGGGGCAGCTTGGGGTATCAGGCAGTACAGGGTGGTATTGGGTATTTGGGGCAAGTTGGGGTATCAGTCAGTACAGGGTGGTATCAGGCAGTACAGGGTGGTATCGGGTATTCGGGGCAGGTTGAGCCATCAGGCAGTACAGGGAGGTATCGGGTATTCGGGCAGGTTGGGGTATCAGGCAGTACAGGATGGTATCGGGTATTTGGGGCAGGTTGCGGTATCAGGCAGTACAGGGTGGTATCGGGTATTTGGGGCAGGTTGGGGTATCAGGTAGTACAGGGTGGTATCAAGCAGTACAGGGTGGTATCGGGTATTCGGGACAGGTTGGGGTATCAGGCAGTAGGAGGTGTTATCGGGTATTTGGGGCAGGTTGGGGTATCAGGCTGTACAGGGTGGTATCAGGTATTCGGGGCAGGTTGGTTATCAGGCAGTACAGGGTGGTATCAGGTATTCGGGGCAGGTTGGTTATCAGGCAGTACAGGGTGGTACCAGGTATTCGGGGCAGGTTGGGCCATCAGGCAGTACTGGGTGGTATTGGGTATTAAGGGCAGGTTGGGGGTATCAGGCAGTACAGGGTGGTATTGGGTATTAAGGGCAGGTTGGGGTATCAGGCAGTACAGGATGGTATCAGGTATTCGGGGCAGGTTGGGCCATCAGGCAGTACTGGGTGGTATTGGGTATTAAGGGCAGGTTGGGGTATCAGGCAGTACTGGGTGGTATTGGGTATTAAGGGCAGGTTGGGGTATCAGGCAGTACAGGGTGGTATCAGGCAGTACAGGGTGGCATTGGGTATTCGGGGCAGGTTGGGCCATCAGGCAGTACAGGGTGGTATCGGGTATTTGGGGCAGGTTGGGGTATCAGGCAGTACAGGGATGTACCAGGCAGTACAGGGTGGTATTGGGTATTCGGGCACGTTGGGGTGTCAGGCAGTACAGGGTGGTATTGGGTATTTGGGGCAGGTTGGGGTATCAGGCAGTACTGGGTGGTATCGGGTATTTGGGGCAGGATGGGGTATCAGGCAGTACAGGGTGTTATCGGGTATTCGGGCAGGTTGGGGTATCAGGCAGTACAGGGTGGTATCGGGTATTTGGGGCAGGTTGGGGTATCAGGCAGTACAGGGTGGTATCAGGTATTCGGGGCAGGTTGGGCCGTCAGGCAGTACAGGGTAGTATTGCTTATTTGGGGCAGGTTGTGGTATCAGGCAGTACAGGGTGGTATCGGGTATTCGGGGCAGGTTGGGTATTAGACAGTACAGGGTGGTATTGCTTATTTGGGGCAGGTTGGGGTATCAGGCAGTACAGGGTGGTATAGGGTATTCGGGACAGGTTGGGGTATCAGGCAGTACAGGGTGTTATCGGGTATTCGGGCACTTTGGAGTATCAGGCAGTACAGGGTGGTATCAGGCAGTACTGGGTGGTATTGGGTATTCAGGGCAGGTTGGGGTATCAGGCAGTACAGGGTGGTGTTGGTTATTTGGGGCAGCTTGGGGTATCAGGCAGTACAGGGTGGTATTGGGTATTTGGGGCAAGTTGGGGTATCAGTCAGTACAGGGTGGTATCAGGCAGTACAGGGTGGTATTGGGTATTCGGGGCAGGTTGGGGTATCAGGCAGTACAGGGTGGTATCGGGCAGTACTGGATGGTATCGGGTATTTGGGGCAGGTTGGGTATCAGGCAGCACAGGGTGGCATCAGGCAGTATAGGGTGGTATCGGGTATTTGGGGCAGGTTGGGGTATCAGGCAGTACAGGGTGGTATCGGGTATTCAGGGCAGGTTGGGGTATCAGGCAGTACAGGGTGGTATCAGGCAGTACTGGGTGGTATTGGGTATTAGGGGCAGGTTGGGGTATCAGGCAGTACAGGGTGGTATCAGGCAGTACATGGTGGTATCGGGTATTCAGGGCAGGTTGGGGTATCAGTCAGTACAGGGTGGTATCAGGCAGTACAGGGTGGTATCGGGTATTCGGGGCAGGTTGAGCCATCAGGCAGTATAGGGTGGTATCGGGTATTTGGGGCAGGTTGGGGTATCAGGCAGTACAGGGTAGTATCGGGTATTTGGGACAGGTTGGGGTATCAGGCAGTACAGGGTGGTATCGGGTGTTTGGGGCAGGTTGGGGTATCAGGCAGTACAGGGTGGTATTGGGCATTTGGGGTAAGTTGGGGTATCAGGCAATACATGGTGGTATCAGGCAGTACAGGGTGGTATCGGGTATTCGGGGCAGGTTGAGCCATCAGGCAGTATAGGGTGGTATCGGGTATTTGGGGCAGGTTGGGGTATCAGACAGTACAGGGAGGTATCGGGTATTTGGGGCAGGTTGCGGTATCAGGTAGTACAGGGTGGTATCAAGCAGTACAGGGTGGTATCAGGCAGTACAGGGAGGTATCCGGTATTCAGGGCAGGTTGGGGTATCAGGCAGTACAGGGTGGTATCAGGCAGTACAGGGTGGTATCAGGTATTCAGGGCAGGTTGGGGTATCAGGCAGTACAGGGTGGTATCGGGTATTCAGGGCAGTTTGGGGTATCAGGCAGTACAAGGTGGTATCAGGCAGTACTGGGTGGTATTGGGTATTCGGGGCAGGTTGGGGTATCAGGCAGTACAGGGTGGTATTGGTTATTTGGGGCAGGTTGGGGTATCAGGCAGCACAGGGTGGTATTGGGTATTTGGGGCAAGTTGGGGTATCAGGCAGTACAGGGTGGTATCGGGTATTCAGGGCAGGTTGGGGTATCAGTCAGTACAGGGTGGTATCAGGCAGTACAGGGTGGTATCGGGTATTCGGGGCAGGTTGGGGTATCAGGCAGTATAGGGTGGTATCGAGTATTTGGGGCAGGTTGCGGTATCAGGCAGTACAGGGTGGTATCGGGTATTCGGGACAGGTTGGGGTATCAGGCAGTAGAGTGTGTTATAGGGTATTTGGGGTAGGTTGGTTATCAGGCAGTTCAGGGTGGTATTGGGTATTTGGGGCAGGTTGGGCCATCAGGCTGTACAGGGTGGTATCAGTTATTCGGTGCAGGTTGGTTATCAGGCAGTACAGGGTGGTATCAGGTATTCGGGGCAGGTTGGGCCATCAGGCAGTACAGGGTGGTTTCGGGTATTCGGTAAAGGTTGGGGTATCAGGCAGTACAGGGTGGTATCGGGTATTAAGGGCAGGTTGGGGTATCAGGCAGTACAGGGTGGTATCAGGCAGTACAGGGTGGTATCGGGTATTCGGGGCAGGTTGGGCCATCAGGCAGCACAGGGTGGTATCGGGTATTTGGGGCAGGTTGGGGTATCAGACAGTACAGGGTGGTATTGGGTATTCGGGCACGTTGGGGTGTCAGGCAGTACAGGGTGGTATTGCGTATTCGGGCAGGTTGGGGTATCAGGCAGTACAGGGATGTATCAGGCAGTACAGGGTGGTATCAGGCAGTACAGGGTGGTATCGGATATTTAGGGCAGGTTGGGGTATCAAGCAGTACAGGGTGGTATCGGGTATTTGGGGCAGGTTGGGGTATCAGACAGTACAGGGTGGTATCTGTCAGTACAGGGTGGTATCAGATATTTAGGGCACGTTGGGGTATCAGACAGTACAGGGTGGTATCGGGTATTTGGGGCAGGTTGGGGTATCAGGCAGTACAGGGTGGTATCTGTCAGTACAGGGTGGTATCAGGCAGTACAGGGTGGTACCGGGTATTCGGGGCATCAGGCAGTACAGCGTGGTATCAGGTATTCAGGAAAGGTTGGGTATCAGGCAGTACAGGGTGGTATGGGGTATTTGGGGCAAGTTGGGGTATCAGGCAGTACAGGGTGGTATCGGGTATTTGGGGCAAGTTGGGGTATCAGGCAGTACAGGGTGGTATTGGGTATTCCGGGCAGGTTGGGTTATCAGGCAGTACAGTGTGGTATCAGACAGTACAGGGTGGTATCAGGCAGTACAGGGTGGTATTGGGTATTCGGGCAGGTTGGGGTATCAGGCAGTACAGGGTGGTATCAGGCAGTACAGGGTGGTATCGGGTATTTGGGGCAAGTTGGGGTATCAGGCAGTACAGGGTGGTATCGGGTATTCAGGGCAGGTTGGGGTATCAGGAATACAGGGTGGTATCAGACAGTACAGGGTGGTATCAGGCAGTACAGGGTGGTATCAGGTATTCGGGGCAGGTTGGGCCATCAGGCATTACAGGGTGGTATCAGGCAGTACAGGGTGGTATCGGGTATTCACGGCAGGTTGGGGTATCAGGCATTACAGGGTGGTATCAGGCAGTACAGGATGGTATCGGGTATTCGAGGCAGGTTGTGGTATGAGACAGTACAAGGTGGTATCGAGTATTCGCGGCAGGTTGGGGTATCAAGCAGGACAGGGTGGTATCGGGTATTCGGGGCAGGATGGGGTATCAGTTAGTACAGGGTGATAGTGGGTATTCGGGGCTGGTTGGGATATCAGGCAGTACAGGGTGGTATCGGGTATTTGGGGCAGGTTGGGGTATCAGGCAGTACAGGGTTGTATTAGGTATTCGGGGCAGGTTGGGCCATGAGGCAGTACTGGGTGGTATCAGGCAATACAGGGTGGTATCGGGTATTCGGGGCAGGTTGGGGTATCAGGCAGTACAGGGTGGTATCAGGTATTCTGGGCAGGTTGGGCCATGAGGCAGTACAGGCTGATATCGGGTATTCGGGACAGGATGGGGTATCAGGCAGTACCGGGTGGTATCGGGTATGCGGGCAGGTTGGGGTATCAGGCAGTACAGGGTGGTATCGGGTATTCGGGGCAGGTTGGGATATCAGGCAGTACAGGGTGGTATCAGGCAGTACAGGGTGGTATCGGGTATTCGGGGCAGGTTGGGATATCAGGCAGTACAGGGTGGTATCAGGCAGTACAGGGAGATATCGGGTATTCGGGGCAGGTTGGATTGTCAGGCAGTACAGGGTGGTATCAGGCAGTACTGGGTGGTATCAGGCAGGACAGGGTGGTATCGGGTATTCAGGGCAGGTTGGGGTATCGGGCAGTACAGGGTGGTATCAGGCAGGACAGGGTGGTATCGGGTATTCAGGGCAGGTTGGGGTATCGGGCAGTACAGGGTGGTATCGGGTATTCAGGGCAGGTTGGGGTATCGGGCAGTACAGGGTGGTATCGGGTATTCAGGGCAGGATTAGATTATCAGGCAGTACAGGGAAGTATCGGGTATTCGGGGCAGGTTCTGGTATCAAGCAGTACTGGGTGGTATCAGGCAGTACAGGGTGGTATCGGGTATTCAGGGCAGGTTGGGGTATGAGACAGTACAGGGTGGTATCAAGTATCCAGGGCAGGTTGGGATATCAGGTAGTACAGGGAGGTATCGGGTATTCGGGGCAGGTTGGGGTATCAGGCAGTACAGGGTGGTATCACGTATTCGGGGCAGGTTGGGGTATCAGGCAGTACAGGGTGGTATTGGGTATTCGGGCAGGTTGGGGTATCAGGCAGTACAGGGTGGTATCAGGCAGTACAGGGTGTTATCGGGTATTGGGGGCAGGTTGGGGTATCAGGCAGTACAGGGTGGTATTGGGTATTCAGGGCAGGTTGGGGTATCAGGAAGTACAGGGTGGTATAGGGTATTCGGGGCAGGTTGGGGTATGAGACAGTACAGGGTGGTATCAAGTATCCAGGACAGGTTGGGGTATCAGGTAGTACAGGGTGGTATCGGGTATTTGGGGCAGGCTGGGGTATCAGGCAGTACAGGGTGGTATCGGGTATTCGGTGCAGGTTGGGGTATCAGGCAGTACAGGGTGGTATCGGGTATCAGGCAGTACAGGGTGGTATTGGGTATCAGGCAGTACAGGGTGGTATCGGGTATCAGGCAGTACAGGGTGGTATCGGGTATCAGGCAGTACAGGGTGGTATCAGGCAGTCAAGGGTGGTATCAGGTATTCGGGGCAGGTTGGGCCATCAGGCAGTACAGGGTGGTATCGGCTATTCGGGACAGGTTGGGGTATCAGGCAGTACAGGGTGGTATCAGGTATTCGGGGCAGGTTGGGCCATCAGGCAGTACAGGGTGGTATCGGCTATTCGGGACAGGTTGGGGTATCAGGCAGTACAGGGTGGTATCAGGTATTCGGGGCAGGTTGGGGTATCAGGCAGTACAGGGTGGTATCGGGTATTCGGGGCAGGTTGGGGTATCAGGCAGTACAGGGTGGTATTGGGTATTTGGGGCAGGTTGGGGTATCAGGCAGTACAGGGTGGTATTGGATATTTGGGGCAGGTTGGGGCATCAGGCAGAACAGGGTGGTATCGGGTATTCGGGGCAGGTTGGGCCATCAGGCAGTACAGGGTGGTATTGGGTATTTGGGGCAGGATGGGGTATCAGGCAGTACAGGGTGGTATCGGGTATTCGGGCAGGTTGGGGTATCAGGCAGTACAGGGTGGTATCGGGTATTCGGGGCAGGTTGGGGTATCAGGCAGTACAGGGTGGTATTGGGTATTTGGGGCAGGTTGGGGTATCAGGCAGTACTGGGTGGTATCGGGTATTCGGGGCAGGTTGGGCCATCAGGCAGTACAGGGTGGTATTGGGTATTTGGGGCAGGATGGGGTATCAGGCAGTACAGGGTGGTATCGGGTATTTGGGGCAGGTTGGGGTATCAGGCAGTACAGGGTGGTATCAGGTATTCGGGGCAGGTTGGGCCGTCAGGCACTACAGGGTAGTATTGCTTATTTGGGGCAGGTTGTGGTATCAGGCAGTACAGGGTGGTATCGGGTATTCGGGGCAGGTTGGAGTATCAGGCAGTACAGGGTGGTATCAGGCAGTACAGGGTGGTATCGGGTATTCGGGGCAGGTTGGGTATCAGACAGTACAGGGTGGTATTGCTTATTTGGGGCAGGTTGGGGTATCAGGCAGTACAGGGTGGTATAGGGTATTCGGGACAGGTTGGGGTATCAGGCAGTACAGGGTGTTGTCGGGTATTCGGGCACTTTGCAGTATCAGGCAGTACAGGGTGGTATCAGGCAGTACAGGGTGTTATCGGGTATTCGGGGCAGGTTGGGTATCAGGCAGTACAGGGTGGTATCAGGCAGTATAGGGTGGTATCGGGTATTTGGGGCAGGTTGGGGTATCAGGCAGTACAGGGGGCTATCGGGTATTCAGGGCAGGTTGGGGGTATCAGGCAGTACAGGGTGGTATTGGGTATTCGGGGCAGGTTGGGGTATCAGGCAGTACAGGGTGGTATTGGTTATTTGGGGCAGCTTGGGGTATCAGGCAGTACAGGGTGGTATTGGGTATTTGGGGCAAGTTGGGGTATCAGTCAGTACAGGGTGGTATCGGGTATTCGGGGCAGGTTGAGCCATCAGGCAGTATAGGGTGGTATCGGGTATTTGGGGCAGGTTGGGGTATCAGATAGTACAGGGAGGTATCGGGTATTCGGGCAGGTTGGGGTTTCAGGCAGTACAGGGTGGTATTGGTTATTTGGGGCAGTTTGGGGTATCAGGCAGCACAGGGTGGTATTGAGTATTTGGGGCAAGTTGGGGTATCAGGCAGTACAGGGTGGTATCGGGTATTCAGGGCAGGTTGGGGTATCAGTCAGTACAGGGTGGTATCAGGCAGTACAGGGTGGTATCGGGTATTCGGGGCAGGTTGGGGTATCAGGCAGTATAGGGTGGTATCGGGTATTTTGGGCAGGTTGCGGTATCAGGCAGTACTGGGTGGTATCAGGCAGTACAGGGTGGAATCAGGCAGTACAGGGTGGTATCGGGTATTCGGGACAGGTTGGGGTATCAGGCAGTACTGGGTGGTATCAGGCAGTACAGGGTGGTATCGGGTATTGGGGCAGGTTGGGGTATCAGGCAGTACTGGGTGGTATCAGGCAGTACAGGGTGGTATCGGGTATTCGGGACAGGTTGGGGTATCAGGCAGTAGAGGGTGTTATCGGGTATTTGGGGTAGGTTGGTTATCAGGCAGTACAGGGTGGTATTGGGTATTTGGGGCAGGTTGGGGTATCAGGCAGTACTGGGTGGTATCGGGTATTCGGGGCAGGTTGGGCCATCAGGCAGTACAGGGTGTTATTGGGTATTTGGGGCAGGATGGGGTATCAGGCAGTACAGGGTGGTATCGGGTATTCGGGCAGGTCGGGGTATCAGGCAGTACAGGGTGGTATCGGGTATTTGGGGCAGGTTGGGGTATCAGGCAGTACAGGGTGGTATCAGGTATTCGGGGCAGGTTGGGCCGTCAGGCAGTACAGGGTAGTATTGCTTATTTGGGGCAGGTTGTGGTATCAGGCAGTACAGGGTGGTATCGGGTATTCGGGGCAGGTTGGAGTATCAGGCAGTACAGGGTGGTATCAGGCAGTACAGGGTGGTATCGGGTATTCGGGGCAGGTTGGGTATCAGACAGTACAGGGTGGTATTGCTTATTTGGGGCAGGTTGGGGTATCAGGCAGTACAGGGTGGTATAGGGTATTCGGGACAGGTTGGGGTATCAGGCAGTACAGGGTGTTATCGGGTATTCGGGCACTTTGCAGTATCAGGCAGTACAGGGTGGTATCGGGCAGTACAGGGTGTTATCGGGTATTCGGGGCAGGTTGGGTATCAGGCAGTACAGGGTGGTATCAGGCAGTATAGGGTGGTATCGGGTATTTGGGGCAGGTTGGGGTATCAGGCAGTACAGGGGGCTATCGGGTATTCAGGGCAGGTTGGGGGTATCAGGCAGTACAGGGTGGTATCAGGCAGTACTGGGTGGTATTGGGTATTCGGGGCAGGTTGGGGTATCAGGCAGTACAGGGTGGTATTGGTTATTTGGGGCAGCTTGGGGTATCAGGCAGTACAGGGTGGTATTGGGTATTTGGGGCAAGTTGGGGTATCAGTCAGTACAGGGTGGTATCAGGCAGTACAGGGTGGTATCGGGTATTCGGGGCAGGTTGAGCCATCAGGCAGTATAGGGTGGTATCGGGTATCAGATAGTACAGGGAGGTATCGGGTATTCGGGCAGGTTGGGGTTTCAGGCAGTACAGGGTGGTATTGGTTATTTGGGGCAGTTTGGGGTATCAGGCAGCACAGGGTGGTATTGGGTATTTGGGGCAAGTTGGGGTATCAGGCAGTACAGGGTGGTATCGGGTATTCAGGGCAGGTTGGGGTATCAGTCAGTACAGGGTGGTATCAGGCAGTACAGGGTGGTATCGGGTATTCGGGGCAGGTTGGGGTATCAGGCAGTATAGGGTGGTATCGGGTATTTGGGGCAGGTTGCGGTATCAGGCAGTACAGGGTGGTATCAGGCAGTACAGGGGGGTATCGGGCAGTACTGGGTGGTATCAGGCAGTACAGGGTGGTATCGGGTATTGGGGCAGGTTGGGGTATCAGGCAGTACTGGGTGGTATCAGGCAGTACAGGGTGGTATCGGGTATTCGGGACAGGTTGGGGTATCAGGCAGTAGAGGGTGGTATCGGGTATTGGGGCAGGTTGGGTTATCAGGCAGTACAGGGTGGTATCAGGCAGTACAGGGTGGTATTGGGTATTTGGGGCAGGTTGGGCCATTAGGCTGTACAGGGTGGTATCAGGTATTCGGGGCAGGTTGGTTATCACGCAGTACAGGGTGGTATCAAGTATTCGGGGCAGGTTGGGCCATCAGGCAGTACAGGGTGGTTTCGGGTATTCGGTAAAGGTTGGGGTATCAGGCAGTACAGGGTGGTATAGGGTATTAAGGGCAAGTTGGGGTATCAGGCAGTACAGGGTGGTATCAGGCAGTACAGGGTGGTATTGGGTATTCGGCGCAGGTTGGTTATCAGGCAGTACAGGGTGGTATCGGGTATTCGGGGCAGGTTGGGCCATCAGGCAGTACAGGGTGGTATTGGGTATTCGGGCACGTTGGGGTGTCAGGCAGTACAGGGTGGTATTGGGTATTCGGGCAGGTTGGGGTATCAGGCAGTACAGGGATGTATCAGGCAGTACACGGTGGTATCAGGCAGTACAGGGTGGTATCAGGTATTCGGGGCAGTTTGGGCCATCAGGCATTACAAGGTGGTATCAGGCAGTACAGGATGGTATCGGGTATTCGGGGCAGGTTGTGGTATGAGACAGTACAAGGTGGTATCGAGTATTCGCGGCAGGTTGGGGTATCAAGCAGGACAGGGTGGTATCGGGTATTCGGGGCAGGATGGGGTATCAGGTAGTACAGGGTGATAGTGGGTATTCGGGGCTGGTTGGGATATCAGGCAGTACAGGGTGGTATCGGGTATTTGGGGCAGGTTGGGGTATCAGGCAGTACAGGGTGGTATTAGGTATTCGGGGCAGGTTGGGACATGAGGCAGTACTGGGTGGTATCAGGCAATACAGGGTGGTATCGGGTATTCGGGGCAGGTTGGGGTATCAGGCAGTACAGGCTGATATCGGGTATTCGGGGCAGGTTGGGGTATCAGGCAGTACAGGGTGGTATTAGGTATTCGGGGCAGGTTGGGACATGAGGCAGTACTGGGTGGTATCAGGCAATACAGGGTGGTATCGAGTATTCGCGGCAGGTTGGGGTATCAAGCAGGACAGGGTGGTATCGGGTATTCGGGGCAGGATGGGGTATCAGGTAGTACAGGGTGATAGTGGGTATTCGGGGCTGGTTGGGATATCAGGCAGTACAGGGTGGTATCGGGTATTTGGGGCAGGTTGGGGTATCAGGCAGTACAGGGTGGTATTAGGTATTCGGGGCAGGTTGGGACATGAGGCAGTACTGGGTGGTATCAGGCAATACAGGGTGGTATCGGGTATTCGGGGCAGGTTGGGGTATCAGGCAGTACAGGCTGATATCGGGTATGCGGGCAGGTTGGGGTATCAGGCAGTACAGGGTGGTATCGGGTATTCGGGGCAGGTTGGGATATCGGGCAGTACAGGGTGGTATCAGGCAGTACAGGGTGGTATCAGGCAGTACAGGGTGGTATCGGGTATTCGGGGCAGGTTGGATTGTCAGGCAGTACAGGGTGGCATCAGGCAGTACAGGGTGGTATCGGGTATTCAGGGCAGGTTGGGGTATCGGGCAGTACAGGGTGGCATCAGGCAGTACAGGGTGGTATCGGGTATTCGGGGCAGGTTGGATTGTCAGGCAGTACTGGGTGGTATCAGGCAGTACAGGGTGGTATCGGGTATTCGGGGCAGGTTGGGTTATCAGGCAGTACAGGGTGGTATCAGGCAGTACAGGGTGGTATCGGGTATTCGGGGCAGGTTGGTATCAGGCAGTACTGGGTGGTATCGGGTATTCGGGGCAGGTTGGGGTATCAGGCAGTACAGGGAGGTATCGGGTATTTGGGGCAGGTTGGGGTATCAGGCAGTACAAGGTGGTATCAGGCAGTACAGGGTGGTATCGGGTATTCGGGGCAGGTTAGGATATCAGGCAGTACAGGGTGGTATCAGGCAGTACAGGGTGGTATTGGGTATTCTGGGAAGGTTGGGGTATCAGGCAGTACAGGATGGTATCAGGCAGTACTGGGTGGTATCGGGTATTGGGAGCAGGTTAGGGTATCAGGCAGTACAGGGTGGTATCGGGTATTCGGAGCAGGTTGGGGTATCAGGCAGTACTGGGTGGTATCAGGCAGTACTGGGAGGTATCGGGTATTCGGAGCAGGTTGGGGTATCAGGCAGTACTGGGTGGTATCAGGCAGTACTGGGTGGTATCGGGTATTCAGAGCAGGTTAGGGTATCAGGCAGTACTGGGTGGTATCAGGAAATACTGGATGGTATCAGGTATTCGGAGCAAGTTGGGGTATCAGGCAGTACTGGGTGGTATCAGGCAGTACTGGATGGTATCGGGTATTCGGAGCAGGTTAGGGTATTAGGCAGTACAGGGTGGTATCAGGCAGTACAGGGTGGTAGGCAGTACTGGGTGGTATCAGGCAGTAATGGTGGTATCAGGCAGTACTGGGTGGTATCGGGTATTCAGAGCAGGTTAGGGTATCAGGCAGTACAGGGTGTTATCAGGAAATACTGGGTGGTATCGGATATTCGGAGCAGGTTGGGGTATCAGGCAGTACTGGGTGGTATCAGGCAGTACTGGATGGTATCGGGTATTCGGAGCAGGTTGGGGTATCAGGCAGTACTGGGTGGTATCAGGCAGTACTGGGTGGTATCAGGCAGTACTGGGTGGTATCAGGCAGTAATGGATGATATCGGGTATTCGGAGCAGGTTGGGGTATCAGGCAGTACTGGGTGGTATCAGGCAGTACTGGGTGGTATCAGGCAGTACTGGGTGGTATCAGGCAGTAATGGATGGTATCGGGTATTCGGAGCAGGTTGGGGTATCAGGCAGTACTGGGTGGTATGAGGCAGTACTGGGTGGTATGAGGCAGTACTGGGTGGTATCAGGCAGTACTGGGTGGTATCAGGTATTCGGGGCAGGTTGGGGTATCAGGCAGTACTGTGTGGTATCAGGCAGTACTGGGTGGTATCAGGTATTGGGGCAGGTTGGGGTATCAGGCAGTACTGGGTGGTATCAGGCAGTACTGGGTGGTATCAGGTATTCGGAGCAGGTTGGGGTATCAGGCAGTACTGGGTGGTATCAGGCAGTACTGGGTGGTATCAGGCAGTAATGGATGGTATCGGGTATTCGGAGCAGGTTGGGGTATCAGGCAGTACTGGGTGGTATCAGGCAGTAATGGATGGTATCGGGTATTCGGAGCAGGTTGGGGTATCAGGCAGTACTGGGTGGTATCAGGCAGTAATGGATGGTATCGGGTATTCGGAGCAGGTTGGGGTATCAGGCAGTACTGGGTGGTATCAGGCAGTACTGGGTGGTATCGGGTATTCGGGGCAGGTTGGGGTATCAGGCAGTACTGGGTGTTATCAGGCAGTACTGGGTGGTATCAGATATTTGGGGTTGTTTCTCTCTCACAGACGCCACTTCTTCTTTTGATAACTTTATTATCTGCTACCTTCTTGCTGCTGTGGCTGGTAGCCGCTCGTCCTACCCGGTCTCGGCGGTCCGCTGTATCATGCCCAGTGCGTCCCACAGCCAGTCCTTCTGATACTCCGGCAGGGCTAAGTGGCGGATGAAGTCCTTGGTCTTGGCCACACTCTCATGGACATTGGTGCAGCGCCGCAGCTGGTTCAGACACTCCTCCCAGACCTGCACCACCGCCGCGTCCTCCTCCACGCTGCTGCCGGGACGGTCACAGTACATAGGGTTCTCCTCGGTGTCATAACTGCTCATGATATACAGACAGTTCCGGGTCGAGGAGATACGGCGGGCACAAACCGGAATCTGCCAGGAGAAGCGGGACATTATGTACAGCAGTCCTATGTAACACCACAGATAACACAGTGATAGCACAGCACATTACCGTCAGTCCTATGTAACACCGCAGATAACACAGTGATAGCACAGCACATTACAGACAGTCCTATGTAACACCGCAGATAACACAGTGATAGCACAGCACATTACTGACAGTCCTATGTAACACCTCAGATAACACAGTGATAGCACAGCACATTACAGACAGTCCTATGTAACACTGCAGATAACATAGTGATAGCACAGCACATTACAGACAGTCCTATGTAACACTGCAGATAACACAATGATAGCACAGCACATTACTGACAGTCCTATGTAACACCACAGATAACATAGTGATAGCATAGCACATTACAGACAGTCCTATGTAACACTGCAGATAACAGTGATAGCACAGCACATTACCGACAGTCCTATGTAACACTGCAGATAACATAGTGATAGCACAGCACATTACAGGCAGTCCAATGTAACACCGCAGATAACACAGTGATAGCATAGCACATTACCGACAGTCCTATGTAACACTGCAGATAACACAGTGATTGCATAGCACATTACCGACAGTCCTATGTAACACTGTAGATAACAGTGATAGCACAGCACATTACCGACAGTCCTATGTAACACTGCAGATAACATAGTGATAGCACAGCACATTACAGACAGTCCTATGTAACACCGCAGATAACACAGTGATAGCATAGCACATTACCGACAGTCCTATGTAACACCGCAGATAACACAGTGATTGCATAGCACATTAGCGACAGTCCTATGTAACACTGCAGATAACAGTGATAGCACAGCACATTACAGACAGTCCTATGTAACACCGCAGATAACACAGTGATAGCATAGCACATTACCGACAGTCCTATGTAACACTGCAGATAACAGTGATAGCACAGCACATTACAGACAGTCCTATGTAACACCGCAGATAACACAGTGATAGCATAGCACATTACAGACAGTCCTATGTAACACTGCAGATAACACAATGATAGCACAGCACATTACCGACAGTCCTATGTAACACTCCAGTTAACACAGTGATAGCACAGCACATTACCGACAGTCCTATGTAACACCGCAGATAACACAGGGATAGCATAGCACATTACAGACAGTCCTATGTAACACTGCAGATAACACAGTGATAGCACAGCACGTTACCGACAGCCCTATGTAACGCTGCAGATAACACAATAGCACAGCACATTACAGACAGTCCTATGTAACATCGCAGATAACACAATGATAGCACAGCACATTACAGACAGTCCTATGTAACATCGCAGATAACACAGTGATAGCACAGCACGTTACCGACAGTCCTATGTAACACTGCAGATAACATAGTGATAGCACAGCACATTACAGACAGTCCTATGTAACACCGCAGATAACACAGTGATAGCACAGCACATTACCGTCAGTACTATGTAACACTGCAGATAACAGTGATAGCACAGCACATTACAGACAGTCCTATGTAACACTGCAGTAAACATAGTGATAGCACAGCACATTACCGACAGTCCTATGTAACACTGCAGATAACATAGTGATAGCACAGCACATTACAGACAGTCCTATGTAACGCTGCAGATAACATAGTGATAGCACAGCACATTACAGGCAGTCCTATGTAACACCGCAGATAACACAGTGATAGCATAGCACATTACCGACAGTCCTATGTAGCACTGCAGATAACACAGTGATTGCATAGCACATTACCGACAGTCCTATGTAACACTGCAGATAACAGTGATAGCACAGCACATTACCGACAGTCCTATGTAACACTGCAGATAACATAGTGATAGCACAGCACATTACAGACAGTCCTATGTAACACCGCAGATAACACAGTGATAGCATAGCACATTACCGACAGTCCTATGTAACACCGCAGATAACACAGTGATTGCACAGCACATTACAGACAGTCCTATGTAACACCTCAGATAACATAGTGATAGCACAGCACATTACAGACAGTCCTATGTAACACTGCAGATAACACAATGATAGCACAGCACATTACAGACAGTCCTATGTAACACTGCAGATAACAGTGATAGCACAGCACATTACAGACAGTCCTATGTAACACCGCAGATAACACAGTGATAGCATAGCACATTACCGACAGTCCTATGTAACACTGCAGATAACACAGTGATTGCATAGCACATTACCGACAGTCCTATGTAACACTGCAGATAACAGTGATAGCACAGCACATTACCGACAGTCCTATGTAACACTGCAGATAACATAGTGATAGCACAGCACATTACAGACAGTCCTATGTAACACCGCAGATAACACAGTGATAGCATAGCACATTACCGACAGTCCTATGTAACACCGCAGATAACACAGTGATTGCACAGCACATTACAGACAGTCCTATGTAACACCTCAGATAACACAGTGATAGCATAGCACATTACCGACAGTCCTATGTAACACCACAGATAACACAGTGATAGCATAGCACATTACAGACAGTCCTATGTAACACTGCAGATAACACAATGATAGCACAGCACATTACCGACAGTCCTATGTAACACTCCAGTTAACACAGTGATAGCACAGCACATTACCGACAGTCCTATGTAACACCGCAGATAACACAGGGATAGCATAGCACATTACAGACAGTCCTATGTAACACTGCAGATAACATAGTGATAGCACAGCACATTACAGACAGTCCTATGTAACACTGCAGATAACACAGTGATAACACAGCACATTACCGACAGTCCTATGTAACACTGCAGATAACACAGTGATAGCACAGCACATTACCGTCAGTCCTATGTAACGCCGCAGATAACATAGTGATAGCACAGCACGTTACCGACAGTCCTATGTAACACTCCAGTTAACACAGTGATAGCACAGCACATTACAGACAGTCCTATGTAACACCACAGATAACACAGTGATAGCATAGCACATTACAGACAGTCCTATGTAACGCTGCAGATAACACAGTGATAGCACAGCACGTTACCGACAGTCCTATGTAACACTGCAGATAACACAATGATAGCACAGCACATTACAGACAGTCCTATGTAACACTGCAGATAACACAGTGATAGCACAGCACATTACCGTCAGTCCTATGTAACGCTGCAGATAACACAGTGATAGCATAGCACATTACCGACAGTCCTATGTAACGCTGCAGATAACACAATGATAGCACAGCACATTACTGACAGTTCTATGTAACACTGCAGATAACACAGTGATAGCAGAGCACATTACCGACAGTCCTATGTAACACTGCAGATAACACAGTGATAGCACAGCACATTACGGACAGTCCTAGGTAACGCTGCAGATAACACAATCATAGCACAGCACATTACCGACAGTCCTATGTAACGCTGCAGATAACACAATCATAGCACAGCACATTACAGACAGTCCTATGTAACACTGCAGATAACACAGTGATAGCACAGCACATTACTCACAGTCCTATGTAACACTGCAGATAACACAGTGATAGCACAGCACATTACAGACAGTCCTATGTAACACTGCAGATAACACAGTGATAGCACAGCACATTACAGACAGTCCTATGTAACACTGCAGATAACACAATGATAGCACAGCACATTACAGACAGTCCTATGTAACACTGCAGATAACACAGTGATAGCACAGCACATTATCGTCAGTCCTATGTAACACTGCAGATAACAGTGATAGCACAGCACATTACAGACAGTCCTATGTAACATCGCAGATAACACAATGATAGCACAGCACATTACAGACAGTCCTATGTAACACTGCAGATAACACAGTGATAGCACAGCACATTACTGACAGTCCTATGTAACACCGCAGATAACACAGTGATAGCACAGCACATTACAGACAGTCCTATGTAACACTGCAGATAACACAGGGATAGCACAGCACATTACAGACAGTCCTATGTAACACTGCAGATAACACAGGGATACCACAGCACATTACAGACAGTCCTATGTAACACCGCAGATAACACAGTGATAGCACAGCACATTACAGACAGTCCTATGTAACACTGCAGATAACACAGGGATAGCACAGCACATTACAGACAGTCCTATGTAACACCGCAGATAACACAATGATAGCACAGCACATTACAGACAGTCCTATGTAACACCGCAGATAACACAGTGATAGCACAGCACGTTACCGACAGTCCTATGTAACACTGCAGATAACACAATGATAGCACAGTACATTACAGACAGTCCTATGTAACATCGCAGATAACACAGTGATAGCACAGCACGTTACCGACAGTCCTATGTAACACTGCAGATAACACAGTGATAGCACAGCACATTACAGACAGTCCTATGTAACACTGCAGATAACACAGTGATAGCACAGCACATTACAGACAGTCCTATGTAACACTGCAGATAACACAGTGATAGCACAGCACATTACCATCAGTCCTATGTAACACTGCAGATAACAGTGATAGCACAGCACATTACAGACAGTCCTATGTAACACTTCAGATAACATAGTGATAGCACAGCACATTACCGACAGTCCTATGTAACACTGCAGATAACATAGTGATAGCACAGCACATTACAGACAGTCCTATGTAACGCTGCAGATAACATAGTGATAGCACAGCACATTACAGACAGTCCTATGTAACACTGCAGATAAGACAATGATAGCACAGCACATTACTGACAGTCCTATGTAACACCGCAGATAACACAGTGATAGCACAGCACATTACAGACAGTCCTATGTAACACTGCAGATAACACAGTGATAGCACAGCACATTACTGACAGTCCTATGTAACACTGCAGATAACACAATGATAGCACAGCACATTACTGACAGTCCTATGTAACACCGCAGATAACACAGTGATAGCACAGCACATTACAGACAGTCCTATGTAACACTGCAGATAACACAGTGATAGCACAGCACATTACAGACAGTCCTATGTAACACTGCAGATAACACAATGATAGCACAGCACATTACAGACAGTCCTATGTAACACTGCAGATAACAGTGATAGCACAGCACATTACAGACAGTCCTATGTAACACCGCAGATAACACAGTGATAGCATAGCATATTACAGACAGTCCTATGTAACACTGCAGATAACACAATGATAGCACAGCACATTACAGACAGTCCTATGTAACACTGCAGATAACACAATGATAGCACAGCACATTACAGACAGTCCTATGTAACACCACAGATAACACAATGATAGCACAGCACGTTACCGACAGTCCTATGTAACACTGCAGATAACACAATGATAGCACAGCACATTACAGACAGTCCTATGTAACACTGCAGATAACACAGTGATAGCACAGCACATTACAGACAGTCCTATGTAACACTGCAGATAACACAATGATAGCACAGCACATTACAGACAGTCCTATGTAACACTGCAGATAACACAATGATAGCACAGCAAGTTACAGACAGTCCTATGTAACACCGCAGATAACACAGTGATAGCACAGCACATTACAGACAGTCCTATGTAACACTGCAGATAACATAATGATAGCACAGCACGTTACCGACAGTCCTATGTAACACTGCAGATAACACAGTGATAGCACAGCACATTACTGACAGTCCTATGTAACACTGCAGATAACACAGTGATAGCACAGCACATTACCGACAGTCCTATGTAACACTGCAGATAACACAGTGATAGCACAGCACATTACAGACAGTCCTATGTAACATCGCAGATAACACAGTGATAGCACAGCACATTACTGACAGTCCTATGTAACACTGCAGATAACACAGTGATAGCACAGCACATTACCGACAGTCCTATGTAACACTGCAGATAACACAGTGATAGCACAGCACATTACCGACAGTCCTATGTAACACTGCAGATAACACAGGGATAGCACAGCACATTACAGACAGTCCTATGTAACACTGCAGATAACACAGTGATAGCACAGCACATTACTGACAGTCCTATGTAACACTGCAGATAACACAGGGATAGCACAGCACATTACTGACAGTCCTATGTAACACTGCAGATAACACAGTGATAGCACAGCACATTACAGACAGTCCTATGTAACACCGCAGATAACATAGTGATAGCACAGCACATTACCGACAGTCCTATGTAACACTGCAGATAACACAGTGATAGCACAGCACATTACAGACAGTCCTATGTAACACCTCAGATAACACAGTGATAACACAGCACATTACAGACAGTCCTATGTAACGCTGCAGATAACATAGTGATAGCACAGCACATTACAGACAGTCCTATGTAACACTGCAGATAACACAGTGATAGCACAGCACATTACAGACAGTCCTATGTAACACTGCAGATAACACAGTGATAGCACAGCACATTACCGACAGTCCTATGTAACACCGCAGATAACACAATGATAGCACAGCACATTACTGACAGTCCTATGTAACACTGCAGATAACACAGTGATAGCACAGCACATTACTGACAGTCCTATGTAACACCGCAGATAACACAGTGATAGCACAGCACATTACAGACAGTCCTATGTAACACTGCAGATAACACAATGATAGCACAGCACATTACAGACAGTCCTATGTAATACCGCAGATAACAGTAATAGCACAGCACGTTACCGACAGTCCTATGTAACACTGCAGATAACACAATGATAGCACAGCACGTTACCGACAGTCCTGTGTAACACTGCAGATAACACAATGATAGCACAGCACGTTACCGACAGTCCTGTGTAACACTGCAGATAACACAGTGATAGCACAGCACATTACAGACAGTCCTATGTAACACTGCAGATAACACAATGATAGCACAGCACATTACCGACAGTCCTATGTAACACTGCAGATAACACAATGATAGCACAGCACATTACAGACAGTCCTATGTAACACTGCAGATAACACAGTGATAGCACAGCACATTACAGACAGTCCTATGTAACACTGCAGATAACAGTAATAGCACAGCACGTTACCGACAGTACTATGTAACACTGCAGATAACACAATGATAGCACAGCACATTACCGACAGTCCTATGTAACACTGCAGATAACACAATGATAGCACAGCACATTACTGACAGTCCTATGTAACACCACAGAAAACACAATGATAGCACAGCACATTACAGACAGTCCTATGTAACACTGCAGATAACACAATGATAGCACAGCACATTACAGACAGTCCTATGTAACAACTCAGATAACACAGTGATAGCACAGCACATTACAGACAGTCCTATGTAACACTGCAGATAACACAATGATAGCACAGCACATTACAGACAGTCCTATGTAACAACTCAGATAACACAGTGATAGCACAGCACATTACAGACAGTCCTGTGTAACACTGCAGATAACACAGTGATAGCAGAGCACATTACAGACAGTCCTATGTAACAACTCAGATAACACAGTGATAGCACAGCACATTACAGACAGTCCTGTGTAACACTGCAGATAACACAATGATAGCACAGCACATTACAGACAGTCCTATGTAACACTGCAGATAACACAATGATAGCACAGCACATTACAGACAGTCCTATGTAACAACTCAGATAACACAGTGATAGCACAGCACATTACAGACAGTTCTATGTAACACTGCAGATAACACAGTGATAGCACAGCACATTACCGACAGTCCTAGGTAACACTGCAGATAACACAATCATAGCACAGCACATTACAGACAGTCCTATGTAACACTGCAGATAACATAGTGATAGCACAGCACATTACTCACAGTCCTATGTAACACTGCAGATAACACAGTGATAGCACAGCACATTACAGACAGTCCTATGTAACACCGCAGATAACACAATGATAGCACAGCACATTACAGACAGTCCTATGTAACACTGCAGATAACACAATGATAGCACAGCACATTACAGACAGTCCTATGTAACAACTCAGATAACACAGTGATAGCACAGCACATTACAGACAGTCCTATGTAACACTGCAGATAACACAATGATAGCACAGCACATTACAGACAGTCCTATGTAACAACTCAGATAACACAGTGATAGCACAGCACATTACAGACAGTCCTGTGTAACACTGCAGATAACACAATGATAGCACAGCACATTACAGACAGTCCTATGTAACACTGCAGATAACACAATGATAGCACAGCACATTACAGACAGTCCTATGTAACAACTCAGATAACACAGTGATAGCACAGCACATTACAGACAGTCCTATGTAACACTGCAGATAACACAATGATAGCACAGCACATTACCGACAGTCCTAGGTAACACTGCAGATAACACAATCATAGCACAGCACATTACAGACAGTCCTATGTAACACTGCAGATAACACAGTGATAGCACAGCACATTACCGACAGTCCTAGGTAACACTGCAGATAACACAATCATAGCACAGCACATTACAGACAGTCCTATGTAACACTGCAGATAACATAGTGATAGCACAGCACATTACTCACAGTCCTATGTAACACTGCAGATAACACAGTGATAGCACAGCACATTACAGACAGTCCTATGTAACACCGCAGATAACACAATGATAGCACAGCACATTACAGACAGTCCTATGTAACACTGCAGATAACACAGTGATAGCACAGCACATTACAGACAGTCCTATGTAACACTGCAGATAACACAGTGATAGCACAGCACATTACAGACAGTCCTATGTAACACTGCAGATAACACAATGATAGCACAGCACATTACAGACAGTCCTATGTAACACTGCAGATAACACAGTGATAGCACAGCACATTACCGTCAGTCCTATGTAACACTGCAGATAACAGTGATAGCACAGCACATTACAGACAGTCCTATGTAACATCGCAGATAACACAATGATAGCACAGCACATTACAGACAGTCCTATGTAACACTGCAGATAACACAGTGATAGCACAGCACATTACTGACAGTCCTATGTAACACCGCAGATAACACAGTGATAGCACAGCACATTACAGACAGTCCTATGTAACACTGCAGATAACACAGGGATAGCACAGCACATTACAGACAGTCCTATGTAACACTGCAGATAACACAGGGATACCACAGCACATTACAGACAGTCCTATGTAACACCGCAGATAACACAGTGATAGCACAGCACATTACAGACAGTCCTATGTAACACTGCAGATAACACAGGGATAGCACAGCACATTACAGACAGTCCTATGTAACACCGCAGATAACACAATGATAGCACAGCACATTACAGACAGTCCTATGTAACACCGCAGATAACACAGTGATAGCACAGCACGTTACCGACAGTCCTATGTAACACTGCAGATAACACAATGATAGCACAGCACATTACAGACAGTCCTATGTAACATCGCAGATAACACAGTGATAGCACAGCACGTTACCGACAGTCCTATGTAACACTGCAGATAACACAATGATAGCACAGCACATTACAGACAGTCCTATGTAACACTGCAGATAACACAATGATAGCACAGCACGTTACCGACAGTCCTATGTAACACTGCAGATAACACAGTGATAGCACAGCACATTACAGACAGTCCTATGTAACACTGCAGATAACACAGTGATAGCACAGCACATTACAGACAGTCCTATGTAACACTGCAGATAACACAATGATAGCACAGCACATTACAGACAGTCCTATGTAACACTGCAGATAACACAATGATAGCACAGCACATTACAGACAGTCCTATGTAACACTGCAGATAACACAGTGATAGCACAGCACATTACCATCAGTCCTATGTAACACTGCAGATAACAGTGATAGCACAGCACATTACAGACAGTCCTATGTAACACTGCAGATAACACAGTGATAGCACAGCACATTACAGACAGTCCTATGTAACACCACAGATAACACAGTGATAGCACAGCACATTACAGACAGTCCTATGTAACACTGCAGATAACACAGTGATAGCACAGCACATTACCGACAGTCCTATGTAACACTGCAGATAACATAGTGATAGCACAGCACATTACAGACAGTCCTATGTAACGCTGCAGATAACATAGTGATAGCACAGCACATTACAGACAGTCCTATGTAACACCGCAGATAACACAGTGATAGCACAGCACATTACTGACAGTCCTATGTAACACCGCAGATAACACAGTGATAGCACAGCACATTACAGACAGTCCTATGTAACACTGCAGATAACACAATGATAGCACAGCACATTACTGACAGTCCTATGTAACACCGCAGATAACACAGTGATAGCACAGCACATTACAGACAGTCCTATGTAACACTGCAGATAACACAGTGATAGCACAGCACATTACAGACAGTCCTATGTAACACTGCAGATAACACAATGATAGCACAGCACATTACAGACAGTCCTATGTAACACTGCAGATAACACAATGATAGCACAGCACATTACAGACAGTCCTATGTAACACTGCAGATAACACAATGATAGCACAGCACATTACAGACAGTCCTATGTAACACCACAGATAACACAATGATAGCACAGCACGTTACCGACAGTCCTATGTAACACTGCAGATAACACAATGATAGCACAGCACATTACAGACAGTCCTATGTAACACTGCAGATAACACAGTGATAGCACAGCACATTACAGACAGTCCTATGTAACACTGCAGATAACACAATGATAGCACAGCACATTACAGACAGTCCTATGTAACACTGCAGATAACACAATGATAGCACAGCACGTTACAGACAGTCCTATGTAACACCGCAGATAACACAGTGATAGCACAGCACATTACAGACAGTCCTATGTAACACCGCAGATAACACAAGGATAGCACAGCACATTACAGACAGTCCTATGTAACACCGCAGATAACACAGTGATAGCACAGCACATTACAGACAGTCCTATGTAACACTGCAGATAACATAATGATAGCACAGCACGTTACCGACAGTCCTATGTAACACTGCAGATAACACAGTGATAGCACAGCACATTACTGACAGTCCTATGTAACACTGCAGATAACACAGTGATAGCACAGCACATTACCGACAGTCCTATGTAACACTGCAGATAACACAGTGATAGCACAGCACATTACAGACAGTCCTATGTAACATCGCAGATAACACAGTGATAGCACAGCACATTACCGACAGTCCTATGTAACACTGCAGATAACATAATGATAGCACAGCACATTACCGACAGTCCTATGTAACACTGCAGATAACACAGTGATAGCACAGCACATTACTGACAGTCCTATGTAACACTGCAGATAACACAGTGATAGCACAGCACATTACCGACAGTCCTATGTAACACTGCAGATAACACAGTGATAGCACAGCACATTACTGACAGTCCTATGTAACACTGCAGATAACACAGGGATAGCACAGCACATTACAGACAGTCCTATGTAACATCGCAGATAACACAGTGATAGCACAGCACATTACAGACAGTCCTATGTAACACTGCAGATAACATAATGGTAGCACAGCACATTACCGACAGTCCTATGTAACACTGCAGATAACACAGTGATAGCACAGCACATTACTGACAGTCCTATGTAACACTGCAGATAACACAGTGATAGCACAGCACATTACCGACAGTCCTATGTAACACTGCAGATAACACAGTGATAGCACAGCACATTACCGACAGTCCTATGTAACACTGCAGATAACACAGGGATAGCACAGCACATTACTGACAGTCCTATGTAACACTGCAGATAACACAGGGATAGCACAGCACATTACAGACAGTCCTATGTAACATCGCAGATAACACAGTGATAGCACAGCACATTACAGACAGTCCTATGTAACACTGCAGATAACATAATGATAGCACAGCACATTACCGACAGTCCTATGTAACACTGCAGATAACACAGTGATAGCACAGCACATTACTGACAGTCCTATGTAACACTGCAGATAACACAGTGATAGCACAGCACATTACCGACAGTCCTATGTAACACTGCAGATAACACAGTGATAGCACAGCACATTACTGACAGTCCTATGTAACACTGCAGATAACACTGTGATAGCACAGCACATTACAGACAGTCCTATGTGACACCGCAGATAACATAGTGATAGCACAGCACATTACCGACAGTCCTATGTAACACTGCAGATAACACAGTGATAGCACAGCACATTACAGACAGTCCTATGTAACACCTCAGATAACACAGTGATAACACAGCACATTACAGACAGTCCTATGTAACGCTGCAGATAACATAGTGATAGCACAGCACATTACAGACAGTCCTATGTAACACTGCAGATAACACAGTGATAGCACAGCACATTACAGACAGTCCTATGTAACACTGCAGATAACACAGTGATAGCACAGCACATTACCGACAGTCCTATGTAACACCGCAGATAACACAATGATAGCACAGCACATTACTGACAGTCCTATGTAACACTGCAGATAACACAGTGATAGCACAGCACATTACTGACAGTCCTATGTAACACCGCAGATAACACAGTGATAGCACAGCACATTACAGACAGTCCTATGTAACACTGCAGATAACACAATGATAGCACAGCACATTACAGACAGTCCTATGTAATACCGCAGATAACACAGTGATAGCACAGCACATTACTGACAGTCCTATGTAACACCGCAGATAACACAGTGATAGCACAGCACATTACAGACAGTCCTATGTAACACTGCAGATAACACAGTGATAGCACAGCACATTACAGACAGTCCTATGTAACACTGCAGATAACAGTAATAGCACAGCACGTTACCGACAGTCCTATGTAACACTGCAGATAACACAATGATAGCACAGCACGTTACCGACAGTCCTGTGTAACACTGCACATAACACAATGATAGCACAGCACATTACAGACAGTCCTATGTAACACTGCAGATAACACAGTGATAGCACAGCACATTACAGACAGTCCTATGTAACACTGCAGATAACAGTAATAGCACAGCACGTTACCGACAGTCCTATGTAACACTGCAGATAACACAATGATAGCACAGCACATTACTGACAGTCCTATGTAACACCACAGAAAACACAATGATAGCACAGCACATTACAGACAGTCCTATGTAACACTGCAGATAACACAATGATAGCACAGCACATTACAGACAGTCCTATGTAACAACTCAGATAACACAGTGATAGCACAGCACATTACAGACAGTCCTATGTAACACTGCAGATAACACAATGATAGCACAGCACATTACAGACAGTCCTATGTAACACTGCAGATAACACAGTGATAGCACAGCACATTACAGACAGTCCTATGTAACACTGCAGATAACACAATGATAGTACAGCACATTACAGACAGTCCTATGTAACACTGCAGATAACACAGTGATAGCACAGCACATTACAGACAGTCCTATGTAACACTGCAGATAACACAATGATAGTACAGCACATTACAGACAGTCCTATGTAACACTGCAGATAACACAGTGATAGCAAAGCACATTACAGACAGTCCTATGTAACACTGCAGATAACATAGTGATAGCACAGCACATTACAGACAGTCCTATGTAACACTGCAGATAACATAGTGATAGCACAGCACATTACAGACAGTCCTATGTAACACTGCAAATAACACAGTGATAGCACAGCACATTACTGACAGTCCTATGTAACACCGCAGATAACACAGTGATAGCACAGCACATTACAGACAGTCCTATGTAACACTGCAGATAACACAGTGATAGCACAGCACATTACCGACAGTCCTATGTAACGCTGCAGATAACACAATGATAGCACAGCACATTACAGACAGTCCTATGTAACATCGCAGATAACACAATGATAGCACAGCACAATACTGACAGTCCTATGTAACACCGCAGATAACACAGTGATAGCACAGCACATTACTGACAGTCCTATGTAACACTGCAGATAACACAGTGATAGCACAGGACATTACTGACAGTCCTATGTAACACTGCAGATAACATAGTGATAGCACAGCACATTACTGACAGTCCTATGTAACGCTGCAGATAACACAATGATAGCACAGCACATTACAGACAGTCCTATGTAACACCGCAGATAACACAGTGATAGCACAGGACATTACTGACAGTCCTATGTAACACTGCAGATAACACAGTGATAGCACAGCACATTACTCACAGTCCTATGTAACACTGCAGATAACACAATGATAGCACAGCACATTACTGACAGTCCTATGTAACACCGCAGATAACACAGTGATAGCACAGCACATTACTGACAGTCCTATGTAACACTGTAGATAACACAATGATAGCACAGCACATTACAAACAGTCCTAATTAACACTGCAGATAACACAGTGATAGCACAGCACATTACAGACAGTCCTATGTAACACTGCAGATAACACAGTGATAGCACAGCACATTACAGACAGTCCTATGTAACACTGCAGATAACACAGTGATAGCACAGCACATTACAGACAGACCTATGTAACACTGCAGATAACACAATGATAGCACAGCACATTACTGACAGTCCTATGTAACACTGCAGATAACATAGTGATAGCACAGCACATTACTGACAGTCCTATGTAACACTGCAGATAACACAGTGATAGCACAGCACATTACAGACAGTCCTATGTAACACTGCAGATAACACAGTGATAGCACAGCACATTACAGACAGACCTATGTAACACTGCAGATAACACAATGATAGCACAGCACATTACTGACAGTCCTATGTAACACTGCAGATAACATAGTGATAGCACAGCACATTACTGACAGTCCTATGTAACACTGCAGATAACACAGTGATAGCACAGCACATTACAGACAGTCCTATGTAACACTGCAGATAACACAATGATAGCACAGCACATTACTGACAGTCCTATGTAACACTGCAGATAACATAGTGATAGCACAGCACATTACTGACAGTCCTATGTAACACTGCAGATAACATAGTGATAGCACAGCACATTACTCACAGTCCTATGTAACACTGCAGATAACATAGTGATAGCACAGCACATTACAGACAGTCCTATGTAACACTGCAGATAACATAGTGATAGCACAGCACATTACTGACAGTCCTATGTAACACTGCAGATAACACAGTGATAGCACAGCACATTACTCACAGTCCTATGTAACACTGCAGATAACACAATGATAGCACAGCACATTACTGACAGTCCTATGTAACACCGCAGATAACACAGTGATAGCACAGCACATTACCGACAGTCCTATGTAACACCGCAGATAACACAGGGATAGCACAGCACATTACTGACAGTCCTATGTAACACTGCAGATAACACAGTGATAGCACAGCACGTTACAGACAGTCCTATGTAACATCGCAGATAACACAATGATAGCACAGCACATTACAGACAGTCCTATGTAACATCGCAGATAACACAATGATAGCACAGCACATTACAGACAGTCCTATGTAACACTGCAGATAACACAGTGATAGCACAGCACATTACTGACAGTCCTATGTAACACCGCAGATAACACAGTGATAGCACAGCACATTACCGACAGTCCTATGTAACACCGCAGATAACACAGGGATAGCACAGCACATTACAGACAGTCCTATGTAACACTGCAGATAACACAGTGATAGCACAGCACATTACTGACAGTCCTATGTAACACCGCAGATAACACAATGATAGCACAGCACATTACAGACAGTCCTATGTAACACCGCAGATAACACAACGATAGCACAGCACATTACAGACAGTCCTATGTAACACCGCAGATAACACAGGGATAGCACAGCACATTACTGACAGTCCTATGTAACACTGCATATAACACAGTGATAGCACAGCACATTACAGACAGTCCTATGTAACACCGCAGATAACACAATGATAGCACAGCACATTACTGACAGTCCTATGTAACACTGCAGATAACACAATGATAGTACAGCACATTACAGACAGTCCTATGTAACACTGCAGATAACACAATGATAGCACAGCACATTACAGACAGTCCTATGTAACACTGCAGATAACACAGTGATAGCACAGCACATTACAGACAGTCCTATGTAACACTGCAGATAACACAGTGATAGCACAGCACATTACTGACAGTCCTATGTAACACCGCAGATAACACAGTGATAGCACAGCACATTACAGACAGTCCTATGTAACACTGCAGATAACACAGTGATAGCACAGCACGTTACCGACAGTCCTATGTAATACCGCAGATAACACAGTGATAGCACAGCACATTACTGACAGTCCTATGTAACACCGCAGATAACACAGTGATAGCACAGCACGTTACCGACAGTCCTATGTAACACTGCAGATAACACAGTGATAGCACAGCACATTACCGTCATTCCTATGTAACACCGCAGATAACACATTGATAGCACAGCACATTACAGACAGTCCTATGTAACACTGCAGATAACACAGTGATAGCACAGCACATTACAGACAGTCCTATGTAACACTGCAGATAACACAATGATAGCACAGAACATTACAGACAGTCCTATGTAACACTGCAGATAACACAGTGATAGCACAGCACATTACAGACAGTCCTATGTAACACTGCAGATAACACAGTGATAGCACAGCACATTACCGTCATTCCTATGTAACACCGCAGATAACACAATGATAGCACAGCACATTACAGACAGTCCTATGTAACACTGCAGATAACACAGTGATAGCACAGCACATTACCGACAGTCCTATGTAACACTGCAGATAACACAATGATAGCACAGCACATTACAGACAGTCCTATGTAACACTGCAGATAACACAATGATAGCACAGCACATTACAGACAGTCCTATGTAACACTGCAGATAACACAATGATAGCACAGAACATTACAGACAGTCCTATGTAACACCACAGATAACACAATGATAGCACAGCACATTATTGACAGTCCTATGTAACAACTCAGATAACACAGTGATAGCACAGCACATTACAGACAGTCCTATGTAACACTGCAGATAACACAATGATAGCACAGCACATTACAGACAGTCCTATGTAACACTGCAGATAACACAGTGATAGCACAGCACATTACAGACAGTCCTATGTAACACTGCAGATAACACAGTGATAGCACAGCACATTACTGACAGTCCTATGTAACACCGCAGATAACACAGTGATATCACAGCACATTACAGACAGTCCTATGTAACACTGCAGATAACAGTGATAGCACAGCACGTTACCGACAGTCCTATGTAATACCGCAGATAACACAGTGATAGCACAGCACATTACTGACAGTCCTATGTAACACCGCAGATAACACAGTGATAGCACAGCACGTTACCGACAGTCCTATGTAACACTGCAGATAACACAGTGATAGCACAGCACATTACAGACAGTCCTATGTAACACTGCAGATAACACAGTGATAGCACAGCACATTACCGTCATTCCTATGTAACACCGCAGATAACACAATGATAGCACAGCACATTACAGACAGTCCTATGTAACACTGCAGATAACACAATGATAGCACAGCACATTACAGACAGTCCTATGTAACACTGCAGATAACACAATGATAGCACAGAACATTACAGACAGTCCTATGTAACACTGCAGATAACACAGTGATAGCACAGCACATTACAGACAGTCCTATGTAACACCGCAGATAACACAGTGATAGCACAGCACATTACCGACAGTCCTATGTAACACTGCAGATAACACAATGATAGCACAGCACATTACAGACAGTCCTATGTAACACTGCAGATAACACAATGATAGCACAGCACATTACAGACAGTCCTATGTAACACTGCAGATAACACAATGATAGCACAGAACATTACAGACAGTCCTATGTAACACCACAGATAACACAATGATAGCACAGCACATTATTGACAGTCCTATGTAACAACTCAGATAACACAGTGATAGCACAGCACATTACAGACAGTCCTATGTAACACTGCAGATAACATAGTGATAGCACAGCACATTACAGACAGTCCTATGTAACGCTGCAGATAACACAATGATAGCACAGCACATTACAGACAGTCCTATGTAACACTGCAGATAACATAGTGATAGCACAGCACATTACTCACAGTCCTATGTAACACTGCAGATAACTCAGTGATAGCACAGCACATTACAGACAGTCCTATGTAACACCGCAGATAACACAGTGATAGCACAGCATATTACAGACAGTCCTATGTAACACTGCAGATAACAGTGATAGCACAGCACATTACTCACAGTCCTATGTAACACTGCAGATAACACAGTGATAGCACAGCACATTACTGACAGTCCTATGTAACACCGCAGATAACACAATGATAGCACAGCACATTACCGACAGTCCTATGTAACACCGCAGATAACACAGGGATAGCACAGCACATTACTGACAGTCCTATGTAACACTGCAGATAACACAGTGATAGCACAGCACGTTACAGACAGTCCTATGTAACATCGCAGATAACACAATGATAGCACAGCACATTACAGACAGTCCTATGTAACACCGCAGATAACACAGTGATAGCACAGCACGTTACAGACAGTCCTATGTAACATCGCAGATAACACAATGATAGCACAGCACGTTACAGACAGTCCTATGTAACATCGCAGATAACACAATGATAGCACAGCACATTACAGACAGTCCTATGTAACACTGCAGATAACACAGTGATAGCACAGCACATTACAGACAGTCCTATGTAACACTGCAGATAACACAATGATAGCACAGCACATTACTGACAGTCCTATGTAACACTGCAGATAACAGTGATAGCACAGCACGTTACAGACAGTCCTATGTAACATCGCAGATAACACAATGATAGCACAGCACATTACAGACAGTCCTATGTAACACTGCAGATAACACAGTGATAGCACAGCACATTACAGACAGTCCTATGTAACACTGCAGATAACACAGTGATAGCACAGCACATTACTGACAGTCCTATGTAACACTGCAGATAACACAGTGATAGCACAGCACATTACAGACAGTCCTATGTAACACTGCAGATAACACAGTGATAGCACAGCACATTACTGACAGTCCTATGTAACACCGCAGATAACACAATGATAGCACAGCACATTACCGACAGTCCTATGTAACACCGCAGATAACACAGAGATAGTACAGCACATTACCGACAGTCCTATGTAACACTGCAGATAACACAATGATAGCACAGCACATTACAGACAGTCCTATGTAACACTGCAGATAACACAGTGATAGCACAGCACATTACTGACAGTCCTATGTAACACGGCAGATAACACAGGGATAGCACAGCACATTACTGACAGTCCTATGTAACACCGCAGATAACACAGGGATAGCACAGCACGTTACCGACAGTCCTATGTAACACTGCAGATAACACAATGATAGCACAGCACGTTACAGACAGTCCTATGTAACATCGCAGATAACACAGTGATAGCACAGCACATTACAGACAGTCCTATGTAACACTGCAGATAACACAATGATAGCACAGCACATTACTGACAGTCCTATGTAACGCTGCAGATAACACAGTGATAGCACAGCACATTACAGACAGTCCTATGTAACACTGCAGATAACACAGTGATAGCACAGCACATTACAGACAGTCCTATGTAACACTGCAGATAACACAGTGATAGCACTGCACATTACAGACAGTCCTATGTAACATCGCAGATAACACAGTGATAGCACAGCACGTTACCGACAGTCCTATGTAACGCTGCAGATAACACAATGATAGCACAGCACATTACTGACAGTCCTATGTAACACTGCAGATAACACAGTGATAGCACAGCACATTACTGACAGTCCTATGTAACACTGCAGATAACAGTGATAGCACAGCACGTTACCGACAGTCCTATGTAACACTGCAGATAACACAGTGATAGCACAGCACATTACTGACAGTCCTATGTAACACTGCAGATAACACAATGATAGCACAGCACATTACTGACAGTCCTATGTAACACCTCAGATAACACAGTGATAGCACAGCACATTACAGACAGTCCTATGTAACATTGCAGATAACACAGTGATAGCACAGCACATTACAGACAGTCCTATGTAACACTGCAGATAACACAGTGATAGCACAGCACATTACCGCCAGTCCTATGTAACACTGCAGATAACACAATGATAGCACAGCACATTACTGACAGTCCTATGTAACACTGCAGATAACACAATGATAGCACAGCACATTACAGACAGTCCTATGTTACACTGCAGATAACACAGTGATAGCACAGCACATTACTGACAGTCCTATGTAACACTGCAGATAACACAATGATAGCACAGCACATTACAGACAGTCCTATGTAACACCGCAGATAACACAGTGATAGCACAGCACATTACTGACAGTCCTATGTAACACTGCAGATAACACAGTGATAGCACAGCACATTACAGACAGTCCTATGTAACACTGCAGATAACACAGTGATAGCACAGCACATTACAGACAGTCCTATGTAACACTGCAGATAACACAATGATAGCACAGCACATTACAGACAGTCCTATGTAACACTGCAGATAACACAATGATAGCACAGCACATTACAGACAGTCCTATGTAACACTGCAGATAACACAATGATAGCACAGCACATTACAGACAGTCCTATGTAACACCACAGAAAACACAATGATAGCACAGCACATTACTGACAGTCCTATGTAACAACTCAGATAACACAGTGATAGCACAGCACATTACAGACAGTCCTATGTAACACTGCAAATAACACAGTGATAGCACAGCACATTACTGACAGTCCTATGTAACACCGCAGATAACACAATGATAGCACAGCACATTACAGACAGTCCTATGTAACATCGCAGATAACACCGTGATAGCACAGCACGTTACCGACAGTCCTATGTAACACCGCAGATAACATAGTGATAGCACAGCACGTTACCGACAGTCCTATGTAACACTGCAGATAACACAGTGATAGCACAGCACATTACAGACAGTCCTATGTAACACTGCAGATAACACAATGATAGCATAGCACATTACAGACAGTCCTATGTAACACCGCAGATAACATAGTGATAGCACAGCACGTTACCGACAGTCCTATGTAACACTGCAGATAACACAGTGATAGCACAGCACATTACAGACAGTCCTATGTAACACCGCAGATAACACAGTGATAGCACAGCACATTACAGACAGTCCTATGTAACACTGCAGATAACACAATGATAGCATAGCACATTACAGACAGTCCTATGTAACACCGCAGATAACACAGTGATAGCACAGCACATTACAGACAGTCCTATGTAACACCTCAGATAACAGAGTGATAGCACAGCACATTACAGACAGTCCTATGTAACACCGCAGATAACACAGTGATAGCACAGCACATTACAGACAGTCCTATGTAACACTGCAGATAACATAGTGATAGCACAGCACATTACCGTCAGTCCTATGTAACACCTCAGATAACACAGTGATAGCACAGCACATTACAGACAGTCCTATGTAACACTGCAGATAACATAGTGATAGCACAGCACATTACAGACAGTCCTATGTAACGCTGCAGATAACATAGTGATAGCACAGCACATTACTGACAGTCCTATGTAACACTGCAGATAACACAGTGATAGCACAGCACATTACAGACAGTCCTATGTAACACTGCAGATAACACAATGATAGCACAGCACATTACAGACAGTCCTATGTAACAACACAGATAACACAGTGATAGCACAGCACATTACAGACAGTCCTATGTAACACTGCAGATAACATAGTGATAGCACAGCACATTACAGACAGTCCTATGTAACACCGCAGATAACACAGTGATAGCACAGCACATTACAGACAGTCCTATGTAACACTGCAGATAACACAGTGATAGCACAGCACATTACTGACAGTCCTATGTAACAACACAGATAACACAGTGATAGCACAGCACGTTACAGACAATCCTATGTAACACTGCAGATAACACAATGATAGCACAGCACGTTACAGACAGTCCTATGTAACACTGCAGATAACACAATGATAGCACAGCACATTACAGACAGTCCTATGTAACATCGCAGATAACACAGTGATAGCATAGCACATTACCGACAGTCCTATGTAACACTGCAGATAACACAGTGATAGCACAGCACATTACAGACAGTCCTATGTAACACTGCAGATAACACAATGATAGCACAGCACATTACAGACAGTCCTATGTAACATCGCAGATAACACAGTGATAGCACAGCACATTACAGACAGTCCTATGTAACATCGCAGATAACACAGTGATAGCACAGCACATTACTGACAGTCCTATGTAACACCGCAGATAACACAATGATAGCACAGCACATTACAGACAGTCCTATGTAACACCGCAGATAACACAGTAATAGCACAGCACATTACAGACAGTCCTATGTAACACTGCAGATAACACAATGATAGCACAGCACATTACTCACAGTCCTATGTAACACTGCAGATAACACAGTGATAGCACAGCACATTACAGACAGTCCTATGTAACACTGCAGATAACATAGTGATAGCACAGCACATTACTGACAGTCCTATGTAACACTGCAGATAACACAGTGATAGCACAGCACATTACAGACAGTCCTATGTAACACCACAGATAACACAGTGATAGCACAGCACATTACTGACAGTCCTATGTAACACCGCAGATAACACAATGATAGCACAGCACATTACAGACAGTCCTATGTAACACTGCAGATAACACCCTGATAGCACAGCACGTTACCGACAGTCCTATGTAACACTGCAGATAACATAGTGATAGCACAGCACATTACAGACAGTCCTATGTAACACCGCAGATAACACAGTGATAGCACAGCACATTACCGTCAGTCCTATGTAAGACCGCAGATAACACAGTGATAGCACAGCACATTACAGACAGTCCTATGTAACACCGCAGATAACATAGTGATAGCACAGCACATTACTGACAGTCCTATGTAACACTGCAGATAACATAGTGATAGCACAGCACATTACAGACAGTCCTATGTAACACTGCAGATAACATAGTGATAGCACAGCACATTACCGACAGTCCTATGTAACGCTGCAGATAACATAGTGATAGCACAACACATTACTGACAGTCCTATGTAACGCTGCAGATAACACAATGATAGCACAGCACATTACAGACAGTCCTATGTAACATCGCAGATAACACCGTGATAGCACAGCACGTTACCGACAGTCCTATGTAACACTGCAGATAACATAGTGATAGCACAGCACATTACAGACAGTCCTATGTAACACTGCAGATAACATAGTGATAGCACAGCACATTACTGACAGTCCTATGTAACGCTGCAGATAACACAATGATAGCACAGCACATTACAGACAGTCCTATGTAACATCGCAGATAACACCGTGATAGCACAGCACGTTACCGACAGTCCTATGTAACACTGCAGATAACATAGTGATAGCACAGCACATTACAGACAGTCCTATGTAACACCGCAGATAACATAGTGATAGCACAGCACATTACAGACAGTCCTATGTAACACTGCAGATAACATAGTGATAGCACAGCACATTACCGACAGTCCTATGTAACACTGCAGATAACACAGTGATAGCACAGCACATTACAGACAGTCCTATGTAACGCTGCAGATAACATAGTGATAGCACAGCACATTACTGACAGTCCTATGTAACACCGCAGATAACACAGTGATAGCACAGCACATTACAGACAGTCCTATGTAACACTGCAGATAACACAATGATAGCATAGCACATTACAGACAGTCCTATGTAACACCGCAGATAACACAGTGATAGCACAGCACATTACAGACAGTCCTATGTAACACCTCAGATAACAGAGTGATAGCACAGCACATTACAGACAGTCCTATGTAACACCGCAGATAACACAGTGATAGCACAGCACATTACAGACAGTCCTATGTAACACTGCAGATAACATAGTGATAGCACAGCACATTACCGTCAGTCCTATGTAACACCTCAGATAACTCAGTGATAGCACAGCACATTACAGACAGTCCTATGTAACACTGCAGATAACATAGTGATAGCACAGCACATTACAGACAGTCCTATGTAACACTGCAGATAACACAGTGATAGCACAGCACATTACAGACAGTCCTATGTAACACTGCAGATAACACAGTGATAGCACAGCACATTACTGACAGTCCTATGTAACACCACAGATAACACAGTGATAGCACAGCACATTACAGACAGTCCTATGTAACACTGCAGATAACAAAATGATAGTACAGCACATTACAGACAGTCCTATGTAACACTGCAGATAACACAATGATAGCACAGCACATTACAGACAGTCCTATGTAACACTGCAGATAACACAGTGATAGCACAGCACATTACTGACAGTCCTATGTAACACCGCAGATAACACAGTGGTAGCACAGCACATTACAGACAGTCCTATGTAACACTGCAGATAACATAGTGATAGCACAGCACATTACAGACAGTCCTATGTAACACTGCAGATAACACAATGATAGCACAGCACATTACAGACAGTCCTATGTAACACTGCAGATAACACAGTGATAGCACAGCACATTACTGACAGTCCTATGTAACACTGCAGATAACACAGTGATAGCACAGCACATTACAGACAGTCCTATGTAACACTACAGATAACACAGTGATAGCACAGCACATTACAGACAGTCCTATGTAACACTACAGATAACACAGTGATAGCACAGCACATTACTGACAGTCCTATGTAACACTGCAGATAACACAGTGATAGCACAGCACATTACTGACAGTCCTATGTAACACTGCAGATAACACAGTGATAGCACAGCACATTACTGACAGTCCTATGTAACACCGCAGATAACACAGGGATAGCACAGCACATTACTGACAGTCCTATGTAACACTGCAGATAACACAGTGATAGCACAGCACATTACCGACAGTCCTATGTAACACCGCAGATAACACAGGGATAGCACAGCACATTACAGACAGTCCTATGTAACACCACAGATAACACAGTGATAGCACAGCACATTACAGACAGTCCTATGTAACACTGCAGATAACACAATGATAGCACAGCACATTACAGACAGTCCTATGTAACACTGCAGATAACACAGTGATAGCACAGCACATTACTGACAGTCCTATGTAACACCGCAGATAACACAATGATAGCACAGCACATTACCGACAGTCCTATGTAACACCGCAGATAACACAGGGATAGCACAGCACATTACTGACAGTCCTATGTAACACTGCAGATAACACAGTGATAGCACAGCACATTACAGACAGTCCTATGTAACACTGCAGATAACATAGTGATAGCACATCACATTACAGACAGTCCTATGTAACACTGCAGATAACACAATGATAGCACAGCACATTACAGACAGTCCTATGTAACACTGCAGATAACACAGTGATAGCACAGCACATTACAGACAGTCCTATGTAACACTGCAGATAACACAGTGATAGCACAGCACATTACAGACAGTCCTATGTAACACCGCAGATAACATAGTGATAGCACAGCACATTACTGACAGTCCTATGTAACACCGCAGATAACACAGTGATAGCACAGCACATTACAGACAGTCCTATGTAACACTGCAGATAACACAGTGATAGCACAGCACATTACAGACAGTCCTATGTAACACCGCAGATAACACAGTGATAGCACAGCACATTACAGACAGTCCTATGTAACACTGCAGATAACATAGTGATAGCACAGCACATTACAGACAGTCCTATGTAACACTGCAGATAACACAATGATAGCACAGCACATTACAGACAGTCCTATGTAACACTGCAGATAACACAGTGATAGCACAGCACATTACAGACAGTCCTATGTAACACTGCAGATAACATAGTGATAGCACAGCACATTACTGACAGTCCTATGTAACACTGTAGATAACATAGTGATAGCACAGCACATTACCGACAGTCCTATGTAACACTGCAGATAACATAGTGATAGCACAGCACATTACCGACAGTCCTATGTAACACTGCAGATAACACAATGATAGCACAGCACGTTACCGACAGAACTATGTAACACTGCAGATAACACAATGATAGCACAGCACGTTACCGACAGAACTATGTAACACTGCAGATAACACAATGATAGCACAGCACATTACCGACAGTCCTATGTAACACTGCAGATAACACAATGATAGTACAGCACATTACAGACAGTCCTATGTAACACTGCAGATAACACAGTGATAGCACAGCACATTACAGACAGTCCTATGTAACACTGCAGATAACACAATGATAGCACAGCACATTACAGACAGTCCTATGTAACACTGCAGATAACACAATGATAGCACAGCACATTACAGACAGTCCTATGTAACACTGCAGATAACACAATGATAGCACAGCACATTACAGACAGTCCTATGTAACACTGCAGATAACACAATGATAGCACAGCACATTACAGACAGTCCTATGTAACGCTGCAGATAACAGTGATAGCACAGCACGTTACCGACAGTCCTATGTAACACTGCAGATAACACAATGATAGCACAGCACATTACAGACAGTCCTATGTAACACTGCAGATAACATAGTGATAGCACAGCACATTACAGACAGTCCTATGTAACACTGCAGATAACACAATGATAGCACAGCACGTTACCGACAGTCCTATGTAACACTGCAGATAACACAATGATAGCACAGCACGTTACAGACAGTCCTATGTAACACCGCAGATAACACAGTGATAGCACAGCACATTACCGACAGTCCTATGTAACACCGCAGATAACACAATGATAGCACAGCACATTACAGACAGTCCTATGTAACACTGCAGATAACACAATGATAGCACAGCATGTTACCGACAGTCCTATGTAACGCTGCAGATAACACAGTGATAGCACAGCACATTACAGACAGTCCTATGTAACACTGCAGATAACACAATGATAGCACAGCACGTTACCGTCAGTCCTATGTAACACTGCAGATAACACAATGATAGCACAGCACATTACAGACAGTCCTATGTAACACTGCAGATAACACAATGATAGCACAGCACATTACAGACAGTCCTATGTAACGCTGCAGATAACACAGTGATAGCACAGCACGTTACCGACAGTCCTATGTAACACTGCAGATAACACAATGATAGCACAGCACATTACAGACAGTCCTATGTAACACTGCAGATAACATAGTGATAGCACAGCACATTACAGACAGTCCTATGTAACACTGCAGATAACACAGTGATAGCACAGCACATTACAGACAGTCCTATGTAACACCGCAGATAACATAGTGATAGCACAGCACATTACTGACAGTCCTATGTAACACCGCAGATAACACAGTGATAGCACAGCACATTACAGACAGTCCTATGTAACACTGCAGATAACACAGTGATAGCACAGCACATTACAGACAGTCCTATGTAACACCGCAGATAACACAGTGATAGCACAGCACATTACAGACAGTCCTATGTAACACTGCAGATAACATAGTGATAGCACAGCACATTACAGACAGTCCTATGTAACACTGCAGATAACACAATGATAGCACAGCACATTACAGACAGTCCTATGTAACACTGCAGATAACATAGTGATAGCACAGCACATTACTGACAGTCCTATGTAACACCACAGATAACATAGTGATAGCACAGCACATTACAGACAGTCCTATGTAACACCTCAGATAACACAGTGATAGCACAGCACATTACAGACAGTCCTATGTAACATCGCAGATAACACAGTGATAGCACAGCACATTACAGACAGTCCTATGTAACACTGCAGATAACAGTGATAGCACAGCACATTACAGACAGTCCTATGTAACACTGTAGATAACATAGTGATAGCACAGCACATTACCGACAGTCCTATGTAACACTGCAGATAACATAGTGATAGCACAGCACATTACAGACAGTCCTATGTAACGCTGCAGATAACACAGTGATAGCACAGCACTTTACAGACAGTCCTATGTAACACTGCAGATAACACAATGATAGCACAGCACGTTACCGACAGTCCTATGTAACACTGCAGATAACACAATGATAGCACAGCACGTTACCGACAGTCCTATGTAACACTGCAGATAACACAATGATAGCACAGCACATTACCGACAGTCCTATGTAACACTGCAGATAACACAATGATAGTACAGCACATTACAGACAGTCCTATGTAACACTGCAGATAACACAGTGATAGCACAGCACATTACAGACAGTCCTATGTAACACTGCAGATAACACAATGATAGCACAGCACATTACAGACAGTCCTATGTAACACTGCAGATAACACAATGATAGCACAGCACATTACAGACAGTCCTATGTAACACTGCAGATAACACAATGATAGCACAGCACATTACAGACAGTCTTATGTAACACTGCAGATAACACAATGATAGCACAGCACATTACAGACAGTCCTATGTAACGCTGCAGATAACACAGTGATAGCACAGCACGTTACCGACAGTCCTATGTAACACTGCAGATAACACAATGATAGCACAGCACATTACAGACAGTCCTATGTAACACTGCAGATAACATAGTGATAGCACAGCACATTACAGACAGTCCTATGTAACACTGCAGATAACACAATGATAGCACAGCACGTTACCGACAGTCCTATGTAACACTGCAGATAACACAATGATAGCACAGCACGTTACAGACAGTCCTATGTAACACCGCAGATAACACAGTGATAGCACAGCACATTACCGACAGTCCTATGTAACACCGCAGATAACACAATGATAGCACAGCACATTACAGACAGTCCTATGTAACACTGCAGATAACACAATGATAGCACAGCATGTTACCGACAGTCCTATGTAACGCTGCAGATAACACAGTGATAGCACAGCACATTACAGACAGTCCTATGTAACACTGCAGATAACACAATGATAGCACAGCACGTTACCGTCAGTCCTATGTAACACTGCAGATAACACAATGATAGCACAGCACATTACAGACAGTCCTATGTAACACTGCAGATAACACAATGATAGCACAGCACATTACAGACAGTCCTATGTAACACTGCAGATAACACAATGATAGCACAGCACATTACAGACAGTCCTATGTAACGCTGCAGATAACACAGTGATAGCACAGCACGTTACCGACAGTCCTATGTAACACTGCAGATAACACAATGATAGCACAGCACATTACAGACAGTCCTATGTAACACTGCAGATAACATAGTGATAGCACAGCACATTACAGACAGTCCTATGTAACACTGCAGATAACACAATGATAGCACAGCACGTTACCGACAGTCCTATGTAACACTGCAGATAACACAATGATAGCACAGCACATTACAGACAGTCCTATGTAACACTGCAGATAACATAGTGATAGCACAGCACATTACAGACAGTCCTATGTAACACCGCAGATAACACAGTGATAGCACAGCACATTACCGACAGTCCTATGTAACACCGCAGATAACACAATGATAGCACAGCACATTACAGACAGTCCTATGTAACACTGCAGATAACACAGTGATAGCACAGCACATTACAGACAGTCCTATGTAACACTGCAGATAACACAATGATAGCACAGCACATTAGACAGTCCTATGTAACACTGCAGATAACACAGTGATAGCACAGCACATTACTGACAGTCCTATGTAACACCGCAGATAACACAGTGATAGCACAGCATATTACAGACAGTCCTATGTAACACTGCAGATAACACAGTGATAGCACAGCACATTACTGACAGTCCTATGTAACACTGCAGATAACACAATGATAGCACAGCATATTACAGACAGTCCTATGTAACACTGCAGATAACAGTGATAGCACAGCACATTACTGACAGTCCTATGTAACGCTGCAGATAACACAATGATAGCACAGCACATTACAGACAGTCCTATGTAACACTGCAGATAACACAGTGATAGCACAGCACATTACTGACAGTCCTATGTAACACCGCAGATAACACAGTGATAGCACAGCATATTACAGACAGTCCTATGTAACACTGCAGATAACACAGTGATAGCACAGCACATTACTGACAGTCCTATGTAACACTGCAGATAACACAGTGATAGCACAGCACATTACTGACAGTCCTATGTAACACTGCAGATAACACAATGATAGCACAGCACATTACTGACAGTCCTATGTAACACTGCAGATAACACAGTGATAGCACAGCACATTACAGACAGTCCTATGTAACACCGCAGATAACACAGTGATAGCACAGCACATTACAGACAGTCCTATGTAACACCGCAGATAACACAGTGATAGCACAGCACATTACTGACAGTCCTATGTAACATCGCAGATAACACAGTGATAGCACAGCACATTACAGACAGTCCTATGTAACACTGCAGATAACACAGTGATAGCACAGCACATTACAGACAGTCCTATGTAACACTGCAGATAACACAGTGATAGCACAGCACATTACTGACAGTCCTATGTAACACCGCAGATAACACAGTGATAGCACAGCACATTACAGACAGTCCTATGTAACACTGCAGATAACACAGTGATAGCACAGCACATTACAGACAGTCCTATGTAACACCGCAGATAACACAGTGATAGCACAGCACATTACTGACAGTCCTATGTAACACCGCAGATAACACAGTGATAGCACAGCACATTACAGACAGTCCTATGTAACACTGCAGATAACACAGTGATAGCACAGCACATTACAGACAGTCCTATGTAACACCGCAGATAACACAGTGATAGCACAGCACATTACTGACAGTCCTATGTAACACCGCAGATAACACAGTGATAGCACAGCACATTACCGTCAGTCCTATGTAAGACCGCAGATAACACAGTGATAGCACAGCACATTACAGACAGTCCTATGTAACGCTGCAGATAACACAGTGATAGCACAGCACATTACTGACAGTCCTATGTAACACTGCAGATAACACAGTGATAGCACAGCACATTACAGACAGTCCTATGTAACACTGCAGATAACACAGTGATAGCACAGCACATTACCGTCAGTCCTATGTAAGACCGCAGATAACACAGTGATAGCACAGCACATTACAGACAGTCCTATGTAACGCTGCAGATAACACAGTGATAGCACAGCACATTACAGACAGTCCTATGTAACACTGCAGATAACACAGTGATAGCACAGCACATTACCGTCAGTCCTATGTAACACCGCAGATAACAGTGATAGCACAGCACATTACAGACAGTCCTATGTAACACTGCAGATAACACAGTGATAGCACAGCACATTACTGACAGTCCTATGTAACACCGCAGATAACACAGTGATAGCACAGCACATTACCGTCAGTCCTATGTAACACTGCAGATAATACAGTGATAGCACAGCACATTACCGTCAGTCCTATGTAACACCGCAGATAACAGTGATAGCACAGCACATTACAGACAGTCCTATGTAACACTGCAGATAACACAGTGATAGCACAGCACATTACTGACAGTCCTATGTAACACCTCAGATAACACAGTGATAGCACAGCACATTACCGTCAGTCCTATGTAACACCGCAGATAACAGTGATAATTTTGAGTACAGATAATGTAGGAGATGTCACCTGTTCCTGTGTCTCTCTCATGCCTCTCTCTGTGGCCCCTGTGTTTCTCTGTAGCCCCCCTATGTCTCTCTGTAGCCCCCCTATGTCTCTCTGTAGCCCCCCTACGTCTCTATATTGCCCCCCTGTGTCTCTCTGTAGCCCCCCTGTGTCTCTCTGTAGCCCCTCTGTGTCTCTCTGTAGCCCCCCTGTGTCTCTCTGTAGCCCCCCTGTGTCTCTCTGTAGCCCCTCTGTGTCTCTCTGTAGCCCCCCTGCGTCTCTCTGTAGCCCCCCTGCGTCTCTCTGTAGCCCCTCTGTGTCTCTCTGTAGCCCCCCTGCGTCTCTCTGTAGCCCCCCTGCGTCTCTCTGTAGCCCCTCTGTGTCTCTCTGTAGCCCCTCTTTGTCTCTCTGTCCCTTTCCTGTCTCTCTGGTCTCCCTCTGAGCATGCACAGCCTCTCTCTGTTCCTTTGTGCTTCTTTCATCCCTTACCTCTCTGCCTCCTCTGCTTCTCTCTGCCTTGCTTGCCTCTCCCTGTGCCTCGCTAGCCTCTCCCTGTGCCTCGCTAGCCTCTCCCTGTGTCTCCTTTGCCTCTCCCTGTGTCTCCCTTGCCTCTCCCTGTGTCTCCCTTGCCTCTCCCTGTCTCCCTTGCCTCTCCCTGTGTCTCGATTGCCTTTCTCTCTGCCTTCCTTGCCTCTCGCTATGTTTAGATCACCAGTAGAAGTGATGTGATGTGATAGCAGCCTCTCCGTAGCTTCTCCCTGAGTCTCCCTTGCCTCGCCCTGTGTCTCCCTTGCCTCTCCCCGTGTCTCCCTTGCCTCTCCCCGTGTCTCCCTTGCCTCTCCCCGTGTCTCCCTTGCCTCTCCCCGTGTCTCCCTTGCCTCTCCCCGTGTCTCCCTTGCCTCTCCCCGTGTCTCCCTTGCCTCTCCCCGTGTCTCCCTTGCCTCTCCCCGTGTCTCCCTTGCCTCTCCCCGTGTCTCCCTTGCCTCTCCCTGTGTCTCCCTTGCCTCTCCCTGTGTCTCTCCTGCCTCTCCCTGTGTCTCCCTTGTCTCTCGCTGTCTCTCCTGCCTCTCCCTGTATATCCCTTGCCTCTTCCTGTGTCTCTCCCTGTGTCTCTCCTGCGTCTCCCTGTGAATCTCTTGCCTTTACCCCGTGTCTCCCTCGCCTCTCCCTGTGTCTCCCTTGCCTCTCCCTGTCTCCCTTGCCTCTCCTCGTGTATCCCTTGCCTCTCCGTGTCTCTTCTGCTTCTCACTGTGTCTCCCTTGCCTCTTTCTTTGTCTCTTCTGCCTCTCCCTGTGTCTTCCTTGCCTCTCCATGTGTCTCCCTTGCCTCTCCCTGTGTCTCCTTTGCGTCTACCTGAGTTTCCCTTACCTCTTTCTGTGTCACCCTTGCCTCTCCCTGTATCTCTCCTGCCTCTCCCTGTGTTTCCTTTGCCTCTCCCTGTGTCTCCCTTGCCTCTCCCTGTGTCTCCCTTGCCTCTCCCTGTGTCTCCCGTGCCTCTCCCTGTGTCTCCCTTGCCTCTCTGTGTCTCCCTTGCCTCTCTGTTTCTCCCTTGCCTCTCCCTGTGTCTCCCTTGCCTCTTCCTGTGTCTCCCTTGCCTCTCCCTGTCTCTTATGCCTCTCCCTGTGTCTTCCTTTCCTCTTTCTTTGTCTCTTCGGCCTCTGCCGGTGTCTCCCGTTCTCGCCCTGTGTCTTCCTTGCCTCTCTGTGTCTCCCTTGCCTCTCTGTTTCTCCCTTGCCTCTCCCTGTGTCTCCCTTGCCTCTTCCTGTGTCTTCCTTGCCTCTCCGTGTCTCTTCTGCCTCTCCCTGTGTCTTCCTTGCCTCTTTCTTTGTCTCTTCTGCCTCTCCCTGTGTCTCCCGTGCCTCTCCCTGTGTCTCCCGTGCCTCTCCCTGTGTCTCCCTTGCCTCTCCCTGTGTCTCCCTTGCCTCTCCCTGTGTCTCCCTTGCCTCTCCCTGTGTCTCCCTTGCCTTTCTCTCTGCCTTCCTTGTCTCTCGCTATGTTTAGGTCACTAATAGAAGTGATGTGATGGCAACCTCTCCGTAGCCTCTCCGTAGCCTCTCTGTAGCCTCTCCGTAGCCTCTCCGTAGCCTCTCTGGCATTCTCATAACCTTGTTGCCTATTAAATGACCCAGCAGAGGTTCAGGTTTTTCACCTTCAAAAGCAACTTTACAAAAGTGGGGCTTCCATACGGCCATCCAGGTAGGCGGCCCCCTGCACCGCATCCGCAGCCGTGCAATTCCTTCACAGAATTTAGGGAGGGCGTCAGGACTAGAGTGTGGTGGAGGCCACAAAATATGTCAATTGGCTTCCTGTAATACGGGATCTAAGGGGAAAAAAGACTAGAGTGAGGGATGGAGAATAGGCCAAGGTGAGGGGAGATGGGGGACAGAGGCCAGAGAGAGGGGAGATGGAGGACGGAGGCCAGGGGGAGAGGAGATGCAAGATAGAGGCAGGGGGGGTGCAGGACAAAGGCCAGGTGAAGGGGAGATGGAGGACAGAGGTCAGGGGGAGGGGAGATGTAGGACAAAGGCCAGGGGCAGGGGAGATGGAGGACAGAGGTGAAGGGAAGGGGAGATGGAGGACAGAGGCCAAGGGAAGGGGAGATGGAGGACAAAGGCCAAGGGAAGGGGAGATGGAGGACAGAGGCCCAAGGAAGGGGAGATGGAGGACAGAGGCCAAGGGAAGGGGAGATGGAGGACAGAGGCCAAGGGAATGGGAGATGGAGGACAGAGGCCAAGGGAAAGGGAGATGGAGGACAGAGGCAAGGATAAGGGGAGATGGAGGACAGAGGCCAAGGGGAGGGGAGTTGGAGGACAGAGGCCAAGGGGAGGGGAGATGGAGGGCAGAGGCCAAGGGAAGGGGAGATGGAGGACAGAGGCCAGGGGGAGGGGAGATGGAGGACAGAGGCCAGGGGGAGGGGAGATGGAGGACAGAGGCCAGGGGGAGGGGAGATGGAGGACAGAGGCCAAGGGAAGGGGAGATGGAGGACAGAGGCCAGGGGGAGGGGAGATGCAAGAAAGAGGCCGGGGGAGGGGGTTTAGGACAAAGGCCAGGTGAAGGGGAGATGGAGGACAGAGGCCAAGGGGAGGGGAGATGGAGGACAGAGGCCAAGGGGAGGGGAGATGGAGGACAGAGGCCAAGGGAAGGGGAGATGGAGGACAGAGGCCAAGGGAAGGGGAGATGGAGGACAGAGGCCAAGGGAATGGGAGATGGAGGACAGAGGCCAAGGGAAAGGGAGATGGAGGACAGAGGCAAGGATAAGGGGAGATGGAGGACAGAGGCCAATGGGAGGGGAGATGGAGGACAGAGGCCAAGGGGAGGGGAGATGGAGGGCAGAGGCCAAGGGAAGGGGAGATGGAGGACAGAGGCCAGGGGGAGGGGAGATGTAGGACAGAGGCCAAGGGGAGGGGAGATGGAGGACAGAGGCCAAGGGGAGGGGAGATGGAGGGCAGAGGCCAAGGGAAGGGGAGATGGAGGACAGAGGCCAGGGGGAGGGGAGATGGAGGACAGAGGCCAGGGGGAGGGGAGATGGAGGACAGAGGCCAGGGGGAGGGGAGATGGAGGACAGAGGCCAAGGGAAGGGGAGATGGAGGACGGAGGCCAGGGGGAGGGGAGATGCAAGAAAGAGGCCGGGGGGAGGGGGTTTAGGACAAAGGCCAGGTGAAGGGGAGATGGAGGACAGAGGCCAAGGGAAGGGGAGATGGAGGACAGAGGCCAAGGGAAGGGGAGATGGAGGACAGAGGCAAGGATAAGGGGAGATGGAGGACAGAGGCCAAGGGGAGGGGAGATGGAGGACAGAGGCCAAGGGAAGGGGAGATGGAGGACAGAGGCCAAGGGAAGGGGAGATGGAGGACAGAGGCCAAGGGGAGGGGAGATGGAGGACAGAGGCCAAGGGGAGGGGAGATGGAGGACAGAGGCCAAGGGAAGGGGAGATGGAGGACAGAGGCCAAGGGAATGGGAGATGGAGGACAGAGGCCAAGAGGAGGGGAGATGGAGGACAGAGGCCAGGATAAGGGGAGATGGAGGACAGAGGCCAAGGGGAGGGGAGATGCAAGAAAGAGGCCGGTGGGAGGGGGTTTAGGACAAAGGCAAGGTGAAGGGGAGATGGAGGACAGAGGTCAGGGGGAGGGGAGATGTAGGACAGAGGCCAAGGGGAGGGGAGATGGAGGACAGAGGCCAAGGGAAGGGGAGATGGAGGACAGAGGCAAGGATAAGGGGAGATGGAGGACAGAGGCTAAGGGGAGGGGAGATGGAGGACAGAGGCCAAGGGAAGGGGAGATGGAGGACAGAGGCCAAGGGAAGGGGAGATGGAGGACAGAGGCCAAGGGAAGGGGAGATGGAGGACAGAGGCCAAGGGAAGGGGAGATGGAGGACAGAGGCCAAGGGAAGGGGAGATGGAGGACAGAGGCCAAGGGAAGGGGACATGGGGGACAGAGGCCAAGGGAAGGGGAGATGGAGGACAGAGGCCAAGGGAAGGGGACATGGAGGACAGAGGCCAAGGGAAGGGGAGATGGAGGACAGAGATCAGGGGGAGGGGAGATGTAGGACAGAGGCCAAGGGGAGGGGAGATGGAGGACAGAGGCCAAGGGGAGGGGAGATGGAGGACAGAGGCCAAGGGGAGGGGAGATGGAGGACAGAGGCCAAGGAAAGGGGAGATGGAGGACAGAGGCAAGGATAAGGGGAGATGGAGGACAGAGGCCAATGGGAGGGGAGATGGAGGACAGAGGCCAAGGGAAGGGGAGATGGAGGACAGAGGCCAAGGGAAGGGGAGATGGAGGACAGAGGCCAAGGGAAGGGGAAATGGAGGACAGAGGCCAAGGGAAAGGGAGATGGAGGACAGAGGCCAAGGGAAGGGGAGATGGAGGACAGAGGCCAAGGGAAGGGGAGATGGGGGACAGAGGCCAAGGGAAGGGGACATGGAGGACAGAGGCCAAGGGAAGGGGAGATGGAGGACAGAGGCCAGAGAGAGGGGAGATGGAGGACAGAGGTCAAGAGGAGGGGAGATGGAGGCCAGAGGCCAGGGGAAAGGGAAATGTAGGACAGAGGCCGGGGGATGTAGGACAAAGGCCAGGGGCAGGGGAGATGGAGGACAGAGGCCAGGGAGAGGGGAGATGGAGGACAGAGGCCTGGAAGGGGGGAGATGGAGGACAGAGGCCAGGGAGGGGAGAGATGGAGGACAGAGGCCAGGGAGGGGAGAGATGGAGGACAGAGGCCAGGAAGGGGGGAGATGGAGGACAGAGGCCAGGGACAGGGGAGATGGAGGACAGAGGCCTGGGAGGGGGGAGATGGAGGACAGAGGCCAGGGAGGGGGGAGATGGAGGACAGAGGCCAGGGAGGGGGGAGATGGTGGACAGAGGCAAGGAGAAGGGGAGATGGAGGACAGAGGCCAAGGGAATGGGAGATGGAGGACAGAGGCCAGGGGGGGGGGGGATGCAGGATGGAGGCCGAGGTAAGATGGAGGACAGAGGCCAAGGGGAGGGGAGATGGAGGACAGAGGCCAAGGGAAGGGGAGATGGAGGACAGAGGCCAAGGGGAGGGGAGATGGAGGACAGAGGCCAAGGAAAGGGGAGATGGAGGACAGAGGCAAGGATAAGGGGAGATGGAGGACAGAGGCCAAGGGAAGGGGAGATGGAGGACAGAGGCCAAGGAAAGGGGAGATGGAGGACAGAGGCAAGGATAAGGGGAGATGGAGGACAGAGGCCAAGGGAAGGGGAGATGGAGGACAGAGGCCAAGGGGAGGGGAGATGGAGGACAGAGGCCAAGGGGAGGGGAGATGGAGGACAGAGGCCAAGGGGAGGGGAGATGGAGGACAGAGGCCAAGGGGAGGGGAGATGGAGGACAGAGGCCAAGGGGAGGGGAGATGGAGGACAGAGGCCAAGGGAAGGGGAGATGGAGGACAGAGGCCAAGGGAAGGGGAGATGGAGGACAGAGGCCAAGGGAAGGGGAGATGGAGGACAGAGGCCAAGGGAAGGGGAGATGGGGGACAAAGGCCAAGGGAAGGGGACATGGAGGACAGAGGCCAAGGGAAGGGGAGATGGAGGACAGAGGCCAGAGAGAGGGGAGATGGAGGACAGAGGTCAAGAGGAGGGGAGATGGAGGCCAGAGGCCAGGGGAAAGGGAAATGTAGGACAGAGGCCGGGGGGATGTAGGACAAAGGCCAGGGGCAGGGGAGATGGAGGACAGAGGCCAGGGAGAGGGGAGATGGAGGACAGAGGCCTGGGAGGGGGGAGATGGAGGACAGAGGCCAGGGAGGGGAGAGATGGAGGACAGAGGCCAGGGAGGGGAGAGATGGAGGACAGAGGCCAGGAAGGGGGGAGATGGAGGACAGAGGCCAGGGACAGGGGAGATGGAGGACAGAGGCCTGGGAGGGGGGAGATGGAGGACAGAGGCCAGGGAGGGGGGAGATGGAGGACAGAGGCCAGGGAGGGGGGAGATGGTGGACAGAGGCAAGGAGAAGGGGAGATGGAGGACAGAGGCCAAGGGAATGGGAGATGGAGGACAGAGGCCAGGGGGGGGGGGGGAGATGCAGGATGGAGGCCGAGGTAAGATGGAGGACAGAGGCCAGGGGGAGGGGAGATGTGAGACAGAGGCTAGGGGGAGGGGAGATGCAAAAAAGAGGCCGGGGGATGTCGGACAGAGGCTAGGGGGAGGGGAAATGTAGGACAGAGGCCGGGGGAGATGTAGGACAGAGGCCAGGGAGAAGGGAGATGGAGGACAGAGGCCAAGGGGAAGGGAGATGAAGGACAGATGATAAGGGGAAGGGAGATGGAGGACAGAGGCCAAGGGAAGGGGAGATGGAGGACAGAGGTCAGGGGGAGGGGAGATGTAGGACAGAGGCCAAGGGGAGGGGAGATGGAGGACAGAGGCCAAGGGGAGGGGAGATGGAGGACAGAGGCCAAGGGGAGGGGAAATGGAGGACAGAGGCCAAGGGGAGGGGAGATGGAGGACAGAGGCAAGGATAAGGGGAGATGGAGGACAGAGGCAAGGATAAGGGGAGATGGAGGACAGAGGCCAAGGGAAGGGGAGATGGAGGACAGAGGCCAAGGGAAGGGGAGATGGAGGACAGAGGCCAAGGGAAGGGGAGATGGAGGACAGAGGCCAAGGGAAGGGGAGATGGAGGACAGAGGCCAAGGGAAGGGGAGATGGAGGACAGAGGCCAAGGGAAGGGGAGATGGAAGACAGAGGCCAAGGGAAGGGGAGATGGGGGACAGAGGCCAAGGGAAGGGGACATGGAGGACAGAGGCCAAGGGAAGGGGAGATGGAGGACAGAGGCCAGAGAGAGGGGAGATAGAGGACAGAGGTCAAGAGGAGGGGAGATGGAGGCCAGAGGCCAGGGGAAGGGGAAATGTAGGACAGAGGCCGGGGGGATGTAGGACAAAGGCCAGGGGCAGGGGAGATGGAGGACAGAGGCCAGGGAGAGGGGAGATGGAGGACAGAGGCCTGGGAGGGGGGAGATGGAGGACAGAGGCCAGGGAGGGGAGAGATGGAGGACAGAGGCCAGGGAGGGGAGAGATGGAGGACAGAGGCCAGGGAGGGGAGAGATGGAGGACAGAGGCCAGGGGAAAGGGAAATGTAGGACAGAGGCCGGGGGGATGTAGGACAAAGGCCAGGGGCAGGGGAGATGGAGGACAGAGGCCAGGGAGAGGGGAGATGGAGGACAGAGGCCTGGGAGGGGGGAGATGGAGGACAGAGGCCAGGGAGGGGAGAGATGGAGGACAGAGGCCAGGGAGGGGAGAGATGGAGGACAGAGGCCAGGAAGGGGGGAGATGGAGGACAGAGGCCAGGGACAGGGGAGATGGAGGACAGAGGCCTGGGAGGGGGGAGATGGAGGACAGAGGCCAGGGAGGGGGGAGATGGAGGACAGAGGCCAGGGAGGGGGGAGATGGTGGACAGAGGCAAGGAGAAGGGGAGATGGAGGACAGAGGCCAAGGGAATGGGAGATGGAGGACAGAGGCCAGGGGGGGGGGGGAGATGCAGGATGGAGGCCGAGGTAAGATGGAGGACAGAGGCCAGGGGGAGGGGAGATGTGAGACAGAGGCTAGGGGGAGGGGAGATGCAAAAAAGAGGCCGGGGGATGTAGGACAGAGGCTAGGGGGAGGGGAAATGTAGGACAGAGGCCGGGGGAGATGTAGGACAGAGGCCAGGGAGAAGGGAGATGGAGGACAGAGGCCAAGGGGAAGGGAGATGAAGGACAGATGATAAGGGGAAGGGAGATGGAGGACAGAGGCCAAGGGAAGGGGAGATGGAGGACAGAGGTCAGGGGGAGGGGAGATGTAGGACAGAGGCCAAGGGGAGGGGAGATGGAGGACAGAGGCCAAGGGGAGGGGAAATGGAGGACAGAGGCCAAGGGGAGGGGAGATGGAGGACAGAGGCAAGGATAAGGGGAGATGGAGGACAGAGGCCAAGGGAAGGGGAGATGGAGGACAGAGGCCAAGGGAAGGGGAGATGGGGGACAGAGGCCAAGGGAAGGGGACATGGAGGACAGAGGCCAAGGGAAGGGGAGATGGAGGACAGAGGCCAGAGAGAGGGGAGATGGAGGACAGAGGTCAAGAGGAGGGGAGATGGAGGCCAGAGGCCAGGGGAAAGGGAAATGTAGGACAGAGGCCGGGGGATGTAGGACAAAGGCCAGGGGCAGGGGAGATGGAGGACAGAGGCCAGGGAGAGGGGAGATGGAGGACAGAGGCCTGGAAGGGGGGAGATGGAGGACAGAGGCCAGGGAGGGGAGAGATGGAGGACAGAGGCCAGGGAGGGGAGAGATGGAGGACAGAGGCCAGGAAGGGGGGAGATGGAGGACAGAGGCCAGGGACAGGGGAGATGGAGGACAGAGGCCTGGGAGGGGGGAGATGGAGGACAGAGGCCTGGGAGGGGGGAGATGGAGGACAGAGGCCAGGGAGGGGGGAGATGGAGGACAGAGGCCAGGGAGGGGGGAGATGGTGGACAGAGGCAAGGAGAAGGGGAGATGGAGGACAGAGGCCAAGGGAATGGGAGATGGAGGACAGAGGCCAGGGGGGGGGGATGCAGGATGGAGGCCGAGGTAAGATGGAGGACAGAGGCCAAGGGGAGGGGAGATGGAGGACAGAGGCCAAGGGAAGGGGAGATGGAGGACAGAGGCCAAGGGAATGGGAGATGGAGGACAGAGGCAAGGATAAGGGGAGATGGAGGACAGAGGCCAAGGGGAGGGGAGATGGAGGACAGAGGCCAAGGGAAGGGGAGATGGAGGACAGAGGCCAAGGGAAGGGGAGATGGAGGACAGAGGCCAAGGGGAGGGGAGATGGAGGACAGAGGCCAAGGGGAGGGGAGATGGAGGACAGAGGCCAAGGGGAGGGGAGATGGAGGACAGAGGCCAAGGGGAGGGGAGATGGAGGACAGAGGCCAAGGGGAGGGGAGATGGAGGACAGAGGCCAAGGGAAGGGGAGATGGAGGACAGAGGCCAAGGGAAGGGGAGATGGAGGACAGAGGCCAAGGGAAGGGGAGATGGAGGACAGAGGCCAAGGGAAGGGGAGATGGGGGACAAAGGCCAAGGGAAGGGGACATGGAGGACAGAGGCCAAGGGAAGGGGAGATGGAGGACAGAGGCCAGAGAGAGGGGAGATGGAGGACAGAGGTCAAGAGGAGGGGAGATGGAGGCCAGAGGCCAGGGGAAAGGGAAATGTAGGACAGAGGCCGGGGGGATGTAGGACAAAGGCCAGGGGCAGGGGAGATGGAGGACAGAGGCCAGGGAGAGGGGAGATGGAGGACAGAGGCCTGGGAGGGGGGAGATGGAGGACAGAGGCCAGGGAGGGGAGAGATGGAGGACAGAGGCCAGGGAGGGGAGAGATGGAGGACAGAGGCCAGGAAGGGGGGAGATGGAGGACAGAGGCCAGGGACAGGGGAGATGGAGGACAGAGGCCTGGGAGGGGGGAGATGGAGGACAGAGGCCAGGGAGGGGGGAGATGGAGGACAGAGGCCAGGGAGGGGGGAGATGGTGGACAGAGGCAAGGAGAAGGGGAGATGGAGGACAGAGGCCAAGGGAATGGGAGATGGAGGACAGAGGCCGGGGGGGGGGGGGAGATGCAGGATGGAGGCCGAGGTAAGATGGAGGACAGAGGCCAGGGGGAGGGGAGATGTGAGACAGAGGCTAGGGGGAGGGGAGATGCAAAAAAGAGGCCGGGGGATGTCGGACAGAGGCTAGGGGGAGGGGAAATGTAGGACAGAGGCCGGGGGAGATGTAGGACAGAGGCCAGGGAGAAGGGAGATGGAGGACAGAGGCCAAGGGGAAGGGAGATGAAGGACAGATGATAAGGGGAAGGGAGATGGAGGACAGAGGCCAAGGGAAGGGGAGATGGAGGACAGAGGTCAGGGGGAGGGGAGATGGAGGACAGAGGCCAAGGGGAGGGGAGATGGAGGACAGAGGCCAAGGGGAGGGGAGATGGAGGACAGAGGCCAAGGGGAGGGGAAATGGAGGACAGAGGCCAAGGGGAGGGGAGATGGAGGACAGAGGCAAGGATAAGGGGAGATGGAGGACAGAGGCAAGGATAAGGGGAGATGGAGGACAGAGGCCAAGGGAAGGGGAGATGGAGGACAGAGGCCAAGGGAAGGGGAGATGGAGGACAGAGGCCAAGGGAAGGGGAGATGGAGGACAGAGGCCAAGGGAAGGGGAGATGGAGGACAGAGGCCAAGGGAAGGGGAGATGGAAGACAGAGGCCAAGGGAAGGGGAGATGGGGGACAGAGGCCAAGGGAAGGGGACATGGAGGACAGAGGCCAAGGGAAGGGGAGATGGAGGACAGAGGCCAGAGAGAGGGGAGATAGAGGACAGAGGTCAAGAGGAGGGGAGATGGAGGCCAGAGGCCAGGGGAAGGGGAAATGTAGGACAGAGGCCGGGGGGATGTAGGACAAAGGCCAGGGGCAGGGGAGATGGAGGACAGAGGCCAGGGAGAGGGGAGATGGAGGACAGAGGCCTGGGAGGGGGGAGATGGAGGACAGAGGCCAGGGAGGGGAGAGATGGAGGACAGAGGCCAGGGAGGGGAGAGATGGAGGACAGAGGCCAGGGAGGGGAGAGATGGAGGACAGAGGCCAGGGGAAAGGGAAATGTAGGACAGAGGCCGGGGGGATGTAGGACAAAGGCCAGGGGCAGGGGAGATGGAGGACAGAGGCCAGGGAGAGGGGAGATGGAGGACAGAGGCCTGGGAGGGGGGAGATGGAGGACAGAGGCCAGGGAGGGGAGAGATGGAGGACAGAGGCCAGGGAGGGGAGAGATGGAGGACAGAGGCCAGGAAGGGGGGAGATGGAGGACAGAGGCCAGGGACAGGGGAGATGGAGGACAGAGGCCTGGGAGGGGGGAGATGGAGGACAGAGGCCAGGGAGTGGGGAGATGGAGGACAGAGGCCAGGAAGGGGGGAGATGGTGGACAGAGGCAAGGAGAAGGGGAGATGGAGGACAGAGGCCAAGGGAATGGGAGATGGAGGACAGAGGCCAGGGGGGGGGGGGAGATGCAGGATGGAGGCCGAGGTAAGATGGAGGACAGAGGCCAGGGGGAGGGGAGATGTGAGACAGAGGCTAGGGGGAGGGGAGATGCAAAAAAGAGGCCGGGGGATGTAGGACAGAGGCTAGGGGGAGGGGAAATGTAGGACAGAGGCCGGGGGAGATGTAGGACAGAGGCCAGGGAGAAGGGAGATGGAGGACAGAGGCCAAGGGGAAGGGAGATGAAGGACAGATGATAAGGGGAAGGGAGATGGAGGACAGAGGCCAAGGGAAGGGGAGATGGAGGACAGAGGTCAGGGGGAGGGGAGATGTAGGACAGAGGCCAAGGGGAGGGGAGATGGAGGACAGAGGCCAAGGGGAGGGGAAATGGAGGACAGAGGCCAAGGGGAGGGGAGATGGAGGACAGAGGCAAGGATAAGGGGAGATGGAGGACAGAGGCAAGGATAAGGGGAGATGGAGGACAGAGGCCAAGGGAAGGGGAGATGGAGGACAGAGGCCAAGGGAAGGGGAGATGGAGGACAGAGGCCAAGGGAAGGGGAGATGGAGGACAGAGGCCAAGGGAAGGGGAGATGGAAGACAGAGGCCAAGGGAAGGGGAGATGGGGGACAGAGGCCAAGGGAAGGGGACATGGAGGACAGAGGCCAAGGGAAGGGGAGATGGAGGACAGAGGCCAGAGAGAGGGGAGATAGAGGACAGAGGTCAAGAGGAGGGGAGATGGAGGCCAGAGGCCAGGGGAAGGGGAAATGTAGGACAGAGGCCGGGGGGATGTAGGACAAAGGCCAGGGGCAGGGGAGATGGAGGACAGAGGCCAGGGAGAGGGGAGATGGAGGACAGAGGCCTGGGAGGGGGGAGATGGAGGACAGAGGCCAGGGAGGGGGGAGATGGAGGACAGAGGCCAGGGAGGGGAGAGATGGAGGACAGAGGCCAGGGAGGGGAGAGATGGAGGACAGAGGCAAAGGGAAGGGGAGATGGAGGACAGAGGCCAGGGACAGGGGAGATGGAGGACAGAGGCCTGGGAGGGGGGAGATGGAGGACAGAGGCCTGGGAGGGGGGAGATGGTGGACAGAGGCAAGGAGAAGGGGAGATGGAGGACAGAGGCCAAGGGAATGGGAGATGGAGGACAGAGGCCGGGGGGGGGGGGGAGATGCAGGATGGAGGCCAAGGTAAGATGAGGACAGAGGCCAGGGGGAGGGGAGATGTGAGACAGAGGCTAGGGGGAGGGGAGATGCAAAAAAGAGGCCGGGGGGATGTAGGACAGAGGCAAGGGGGAGGGGAAATGTAGGACAGAGGCCGGGGGAGATGTAGGACAGAGGCCAGGGAGAAGGGAGATGGAGGACAGAGGCCAAGGGGAAGGGAGATGAAGGACAGATGATAAGGGGAAGGGAGATGGAGGACAGAGGCCAAGTGAAGGGGAGATGGAGGACAGAGGTCAGGGGGAGGGGAGATGTAGGACAGAGGCCGAGGGGAGATGGAGGACAGAGGCCAAGGGGAGGGGAGATGGAGGACAGAGGCCAAGGGAAGGGGAGATGGAGGACAGAGGCCAAGGGAAGGGGAGATGGAGGACAGAGGCCAAGGGAAGGGGAGATGGAGGACAGAGGCCAAGGGAAGGGGAGATGGAGGACAGAGGCCAAGGGAAGGGGAGATGGAAGACAGAGGCCAAGGGAAGGGGAGATGGGGGACAGAGGCCAAGGGAAGGGGAGATGGGGGACAGAGGCCAAGGGAAGGGGACATGGAGGACAGAGGCCAAGGGAAGGGGACATGGAGGACAGAGGCCAAGGGAAGGGGACATGGAGGACAGAGGCCAAGGGAAGGGGAGATGGAGGACAGAGGCCAGAGAGAGGGGAGATAGAGGACAGAGGTCAAGAGGAGGGGAGATGGAGGCCAGAGGCCAGGGGAAGGGGAAATGTAGGACAGAGGACGGGGGGATGTAGGACAAAGGCCAGGGGCAGGGGAGATGGAGGACAGAGGCCAGGGAGAGGGGAGATGGAGGACAGAGGCCTGGGAGAGGGGAGATGGAGGACAGAGGCCTGGGAGAGGGGAGATGGAGGACAGAGGCCAGAGAGGGGAGAGATGGAGGACAGAGGCCAGGGAGGGGAGAGATGGAGGACAGAGGCCAGGGAGGGGAGAGATGGAGGACAGAGGCCAGGGAGGGGAGAGATGGAGGACAGAAGCCAGGGAGGGGAGAGATGGAGGACAGAGGCCAGGGAGGGGGGAGATGGAGGACAGAGGCCAGGGACGGGGGAGATGGAGGACAGAGGCCTGGGAGGGGGGGATGGAGGACAGAGGCCAGGGAGGGGGGAGATGGAGGACAGAGGCCAGGGAGGGGGGAGATGGAGGACAGAGGCCAAGGGAATGGGAGATGGAGGACAGAGGCCGGGGGGGGGGGGAGATGCAGGACGGAGGCCGAGGTAAGATGGAGGACAGAGGCCAGGGGGAGGGGAGATGTGAGATAGAGGCTAGGGGGAGGGGAGATGCAAAAAAGAGGCCGGGGGGATGTAGGACAGAGGCTAGGGGGAGGGGAAATGTATGACAGAGGCCGGGGGAGATGTAGGACAGAGGCCAGGGAGAAGGGAGATGGAAGACAGAGGCCAAGGGGAAGGGAGATGAAAGACAGATGCCAAGGGGAAGGGAGATGGAGGACAGAGGCCAAGGGGAAGGGAGATGAAGGACAGATGCCAAGGGGAAGGGAGATGGAGGACAGAGGCCAAGGGGAAGGGAGATGGAGGACAGAAGCCAAGGGGAAGGGAGATGGAGGACAGAGGCCAGGGAGGGGGGAGATTAAGGACAGAGGCCAAGGGGAAGGGAGATGAAGGACAGAGGCCAGGGAGAGGGGAGATGGAGGGGGGAGATGGAGGACAGAGGCCAATGGAAGGGGAGATGGAGGACAGAGGCCTGGGGGGGATGTAGGACAGAGGTCTGGGGGGGGATGTAAGACAGAGGCCAGGGGGAGGGGAGATGGAGGACAGAGGCCAGGGAGAGGGGTGATGGAGGACAGAGGCCAAGGGGAAAGGAGATGAAGGACAGAGGCAAATGGGAGGGGAGATGGAGGCCAGAAGCCAAGGGGAAGGGAGATGGAGGACAGAGGTCAAGGGGAAGGGAGATGGAGGACCGAGTCCAGAAAGAGGGGAGATGGAGGGCAGAGGCCAAGGGCAGGGGAGATGGAGGACAGAGGCCAGAGAGAGGTGAGATGGAGGACAGAGGCAAAGGGGAGGGGAGATGCAAGATAGAGGATGGGGGGAGGGGAGATGGAGGACAGAGGCCAAGGGGAGGTAAGATGGAGGACAGAGGCCAGGAGAAGGGGAGATGGAGGACAGAGGTCAGTGAGGTAGATAGAGGCCAGGTAGTGGGAGGTATATGGAGGAAAGAGGCTAGGTGGAGGGTCTCGTCTTTACCAGGCAGGGGTTTCTTCTGTCGATCTTGTCACCGGTGCCCAATTGTCCAAAGCGGTTGTTTCCTTGCATAAATATTCTCCCAAATTCATCCACTAGCGCCAAGTGATTAAACCCCAGCGAGCAGAGCGCCACCTGCAGGACAAGCAGAAATCAGTCAGACGACCCCTCAGTCATGTAACATGTCCGAGGGAGGATCTGCCGACTACATGAAGATGGCGGCCATGACGGTCTCCGTATATCTATGGTCGGGGGTCAGTGTGATATATAAGACCACACAGTGTATACAGGACATGAAGATGGCGGCCATGACGGTCTCTGTATATCTATGGTCAGGGGTCAGTGTAATATATAAGACCACACAGTGTATACAGGACATGAAGATGGCGGCCATGACGGTCTCCGTATATCTATGGTCGGGGGTCAGTGTGATATATAAGACCACACAGTGTATACAGGACATGAAGATGGCGGCCATGACGGTCTCCGTATATCTATGGTCAGGGGTCAGTGTGATACATAAGACCACACAGTGTATACAGGACATGAAGATGGCGGCCATGACGGTCTCCGTATATCTATGGTCGGGGGTCAGTGTGATATATAAGACCACACAGTGTATACAGGACATGAAGATGGCGGCCATGACGGTCTCTGTATATCTATGGTCGGGGGTCAGTGTGATATATAAGACCACACAGTGTATACAGGACATGAAGATGGCGGCCGTGACGGTCTCCGTATATCTATGGTCGGGGGTCAGTGTGATATATAAGACCACACAGTGTATACAGGACATGAAGATGGCGGCCATGACGGTCTCTGTATATCTATGATCGGGGTCAGTGTGATATATAAGACCACACAGTGTATACAGGACATGAAGATGGCGGCCGTGACGGTCTCCGTATATCTATGGTCGGGGGTCAGTGTGATATATAAGACCACACAGTGTATACAGGACATGAAGATGGCGGCCGTGACGGTCTCTGTATATCTATGGTCGGGGGTCAGTGTGATATATAAGACCACACAGTGTATACAGGACATGAAGATGGAGGCCATGACGGTCTCCGTATATCTATGGTCGGGGGTCAGTGTGATATATAAGACCACACAGTGTATACAGGACATGAAGATGGCGGCCATGACGGTCTCCGTATATCTATGGTCGGGGGTCAGTGTGATATATAAGACCACACAGTGTATACAGGACATGAAGATGGCGGCCATGATGGTCTCCGTATATCTATGATCGGGGTCAGTGTGATATATAAGATCACACAGTGTATACAGGACATGAAGATGGCGGCCATGACGGTCTCCGTATATCTATGGTCGGGGTCAGTGTGATATATAAGACCACACAGTGTATACAGGACATGAAGATGGCGGCCATGACGGTCTCCGTATATCTATGGTCGGGGTCAGTGTGATATATAAGACCACACAGTGTATACAGGACATGAAGATGGCGGCCATGACGGTCTCCGTATTTCTATGGTCGGGGGTCAGTGTGATATATAAGACCACACAGTGTACAGGACATGAAGATGGCGGCCATGACGGTCTCCGTATATCAATGGTCGGGGTCAGTGTGATATATAAGACCACACAGTGTACAGGACATGAAGATGGCGGCCATGACGGTCTCCGTATATCTATGGTCGGGGTCAGTGTGATATATAAGACCACACAGTGTACAGGACATGAAGATGGCGGCCATGACGGTCTCTGTATATCTATGGTCGGGGGTCAGTGTGATATATAAGACCACACAGTGTATACAGGACATGAAGATGGCGGCCATGACGGTCTCTGTATATCTATGGTCGGGGTCAGTGTAATATATAAGACCACACAGTGTACAGGACATAAAGATGGCGGCCATGACAGTCTCTGTATATCTATGGTCAGGGGTCAGTGTGATATATAAGATCACACAGTGTACAGGACATGAAGATGGCGGCCATGATGGTCTCCGTATATCTATGGTCGGGGGTCAGTGTGATATATAAGACCACACAGTGTATACAGGACATGAAGATGGCGGCCATGACGGTCTCTGTATATCTATGGTCGGGGGTCAGTGTAATATATAAGACCACACAGTGTACAGGACATGAAGATGGAGGCCATGACGGTCTCCGTATATCTATGGTCGGGGGTCAGTGTGATATATAAGACCACACAGTGTACAGGACATGAAGATGGCGGCCATGATGGTCTCTGTATATCTATGGTCGGGGGTCAGTGTGATATATAAGACCACACAGTGTATACAGGACATGAAGATGGCGGCCATGACGGTCTCTGTATATCTATGGTCGGGGTCAGTGTAATATATAAGACCACACAGTGTACAGGACATGAAGATGGCGGCCATGACAGTCTCTGTATATCTATGGTCAGGGGTCAGTGTGATATATAAGATCACACAGTGTATACAGGACATGAAGATGGCGGCCATGACGGTCTCCGTATATCTATGGTCAGGGGTCAGTGTGATATATAAGACCACACAGTGTACAGGACATGAAGATGGCGGCCATGATGGTCTCTGTATATCTATGGTCGGGGGTCAGTGTGATATATAAGACCACACAGTGTATACAGGACATGAAGATGGCGGCCATGACGGTCTCTGTATATCTATGGTCGGGGGTCAGTGTGATATATAAGACCATACAGTGTATACAGGACATGAAGATGGCGGCCATGACGGTCTCCGTATATCTATGGTCGGGGGTCAGTGTAATATATAAGACCACACAGTGTACAGGACATGAAGATGGCGGCCATGACGGTCTCCGTATATCTATGGTCGGGGTCAGTGTGATATATAAGACCACACAGTGTACAGGACATGAAGATGGCGGCCATGACGGTCTCCGTATATCTATGGTCGGGGTCAGTGTGATATATAAGACCACACAGTGTACAGGACATGAAGATGGCGGCCATGACGGTCTCCGTATATCTATGGTCGGGGGTCAGTGTGATATATAAGACCACACAGTGTATACAGGACATGAAGATGGCGGCCATGACGGTCTCCATATATCTATGGTCGGGGGTCAGTGTGATATATAAGACCATACAGTGTATACAGGACATGAAGATGGCAGCCATGACGGTCTCCGTATATCTATGGTCGGGGGTCAGTGTAATATATAAGACCACACAGTGTACAGGACATGAAGATGGCGGCCATGACGGTCTCCGAATATCTATGGTCGGGGTCAGTGTGATAAATAAGACCACACAGTATATAAAGGACATGAAGATGGCGGCCATGACGGTCTCCGTATATCTATGGTCGGGGTCAGTGTGATACATAAGACCACACAGTGTATACAGGACATGAAGATGGCGGCCATGACGGTCTCCGTATATCTATGGTCGGGGGTCAGTGTGATATATAAGATCACACAGTGTATACAGGACATGAAGATGGCGGCCATGACGGTCTCCGTATATCTATGGTCAGGGGTCAGTGTGATATATAAGACCACACAGTGTATACAGGACATGAAGATGGCGGCCATGATGGTCTCCGTATATCTATGATCGGGGTCAGTGTGATATATAAGATCACACAGTGTATACAGGACATGAAGATGGCGGCCATGATGGTCTCCGTATATCTATGATCGGGGTCAGTGTGATATATAAGATCACACAGTGTATACAGGACATGAAGATGGCGGCCATGACGGTCTCCGTATATCTATGGTCGGGGTCAGTGTGATATATAAGATCACACAGTGTATACAGGACATGAAGATGGCGGCCATGACGGTCTCCGTATATCTATGGTCGGGGTCAGTGTGATATATAAGACCACACAGTGTATACAGGACATGAAGATGGCGGCCATGACGGTCTCCGTATATCTATGGTCGGGGTCAGTGTGATATATAAGACCACACAGTGTATACAGGACATGAAGATGGCGGCCATGACGGTCTCCGTATTTCTATGGTCGGGGGTCAGTGTGATATATAAGACCACACAGTGTACAGGACATGAAGATGGCGGCCATGACGGTCTCCGTATATCTATGGTCGGGGTCAGTGTGATATATAAGACCACACAGTGTACAGGACATGAAGATGGCGGCCATGACGGTCTCCGTATATCTATGGTCGGGGTCAGTGTGATATATAAGACCACACAGTGTACAGGACATGAAGATGGCGGCCATGACGGTCTCTGTATATCTATGGTCGGGGGTCAGTGTGATATATAAGACCACACAGTGTATACAGGACATGAAGATGGCGGCCATGACGGTCTCTGTATATCTATGGTCGGGGTCAGTGTAATATATAAGACCACACAGTGTACAGGACATGAAGATGGCGGCCATGACAGTCTCTGTATATCTATGGTCAGGGGTCAGTGTGATATATAAGATCACACAGTGTACAGGACATGAAGATGGCGGCCATGATGGTCTCCGTATATCTATGGTCGGGGGTCAGTGTGATATATAAGACCACACAGTGTATACAGGACATGAAGATGGCGGCCATGACGGTCTCTGTATATCTATGGTCGGGGGTCAGTGTAATATATAAGACCACACAGTGTACAGGACATGAAGATGGAGGCCATGACGGTCTCCGTATATCTATGGTCGGGGGTCAGTGTGATATATAAGACCACACAGTGTACAGGACATGAAGATGGCGGCCATGATGGTCTCTGTATATCTATGGTCGGGGGTCAGTGTGATATATAAGACCACACAGTGTATACAGGACATGAAGATGGCGGCCATGACGGTCTCTGTATATCTATGGTCGGGGTCAGTGTAATATATAAGACCACACAGTGTACAGGACATGAAGATGGCGGCCATGACAGTCTCTGTATATCTATGGTCAGGGGTCAGTGTGATATATAAGATCACACAGTGTATACAGGACATGAAGATGGCGGCCATGACGGTCTCCGTATATCTATGGTCAGGGGTCAGTGTGATATATAAGACCACACAGTGTACAGGACATGAAGATGGCGGCCATGATGGTCTCTGTATATCTATGGTCGGGGGTCAGTGTGATATATAAGACCACACAGTGTACAGGACATGAAGATGGCGGCCATGACGGTCTCCGTATATCTATGGTCGGGGTCAATGTGATATATAAGACCACACAGTGTACAGGACATGAAGATGGCGGCCATGACGGTCTCCGTATATCTATGGTCGGGGTCAGTGTGATATATAAGACCACACAGTGTACAGGACATGAAGATGGCGGCCATGACGGTCTCAGTATATCTATGGTCGGGGTCAGTGTGATATATAAGACCACACAGTGTATACAGGACATGAAGATGGCGGCCATGACGGTCTCCGTATATCTATGGTCGGGGGTCAGTGTGATATATAAGACCATACAGTGTATACAGGACATGAAGATGGCGGCCATGACGGTCTCCGTATATCTATGGTCGGGGGTCAGTGTAATATATAAGACCACACAGTGTACAGGACATGAAGATGGCGGCCATGACGGTCTCCGTATATCTATGGTCGGGGTCAGTGTGATATATAAGACCACACAGTGTACAGGACATGAAGATGGCGGCCATGACGGTCTCCGTATATCTATGGTCGGGGTCAGTGTGATATATAAGACCACACAGTGTACAGGACATGAAGATGGCGGCCATGACGGTCTCTGTATATCTATGGTCGGGGGTCAGTGTGATATATAAGACCATACAGTGTATACAGGACATGAAGATGGCGGCCATGACGGTCTCCGTATATCTATGGTCGGGGGTCAGTGTAATATATAAGACCACACAGTGTACAGGACATGAAGATGGCGGCCATGACGGTCTCCGTATATCTATGGTCGGAGTCAGTGTGATATATAAGACCACACAGTGTACAGGACATGAAGATGGCGGCCATGACGGTCTTCGTATATCTATGGTCGGGGTCAGTGTGATATATAAGACCACACAGTGTACAGGACATGAAGATGGCGGCCATGACGGTCTCCGTATATCTATGGTCGGGGGTCAGTGTGATATATAAGACCACACAGTGTATACAGGACATGAAGATGGCGGCCATGACGGTCTCTGTATATCTATGGTCGGGGGTCAGTGTGATATATAAGACCACACAGTATACAGGACATGAAGATGGCAGCCATGACGGTCTCCGTATATCTATGGTCGGGGGTCAGTGTAATATATAAGACCACACAGTGTACAGGACATGAAGATGGCGGCCATGACGGTCTCCGAATATCTATGGTCGGGGTCAGTGTGATAAATAAGACCACACAGTATATAAAGGACATGAAGATGGCGGCCATGACGGTCTCCGTATATCTATGGTCGGGGTCAGTGTGATACATAAGACCATACAGTGTATACAGGACATGAAGATGGCGGCCATGACGGTCTCCGTATATCTATGGTCGGGGTCAGTGTGATATATCAGACCACACAGTGTAGACAGGACATGAAGATGGCGGCCATGACGGTCTCCGTATATCTATGGTCGGGGGTCAGTGTGATATATAAGATCACACAGTGTATACAGGACATGAAGATGGCGGCCATGACGGTCTCCGTATATCTATGGTCGGGGTCAGTGTGATATATAAGACCACACAGTGTATACAGGACATGAAGATGGCGGCCATGACGGTCTCCGTATATCTATGGTCGGGGGTCAGTGTGATATATAAGACCACACAGTGTATACAGGACATGAAGATGGCGGCCATGATGGTCTCCGTATATCTGTGATCGGGGTCAGTGTGATATATAAGATCACACAGTGTATACAGGACATGAAGATGGCGGCCATGACGGTCTCCGTATATCTATGGTCGGGGTCAATGTGATATATAAGACCACACAGTGTACAGGACATGAAGATGGCGGCCATGACGGTCTCTGTATATCTATGGTCGGGGGTCAGTGTGATATATAAGACCACACAGTGTATACAGGACATGAAGATGGCGGCCATGACGGTCTCTGTATATCTATGGTCGGGGTCAGTGTGATATATAAGATCACACAGTGTATACAGGACATGAAGATGGCGGCCATGACGGTCTCCGTATATCTATGGTCGGGGTCAGTGTGATATATAAGACCACACAGTGTATACAGGACATGAAGATGGCGGCCATGACGGTCTCCGTATATCTATGGTCGGGGTCAGTGTGATATATAAGACCACACAGTGTATACAGGACATGAAGATGGCGGCCATGACGGTCTCCGTATATCTATGGTCGGGGGTCAGTGTGATATATAAGACCACACAGTGTACAGGACATGAAGATGGCGGCCATGACGGTCTCCGTATATCTATGGTCGGGGTCAGTGTGATATATAAGACCACACAGTGTACAGGACATGAAGATGGCGGCCATGACGGTCTCCGTATATCTATGGTCGGGGTCAGTGTGATATATAAGACCACACAGTGTACAGGACATGAAGATGGCGGCCATGACGGTCTCTGTATATCTATGGTCGGGGGTCAGTGTGATATATAAGACCACACAGTGTATACAGGACATGAAGATGGCGGCCATGACGGTCTCTGTATATCTATGGTCGGGGTCAGTGTGATATATAAGATCACACAGTGTACAGGACATGAAGATGGCGGCCATGACAGTCTCTGTATATCTATGGTCGGGGGTCAGTGTGATATATAAGACCACACAGTGTATACAGGACATGAAGATGGCGGCCATGACGGTCTCTGTATATCTATGGTCGGGGGTCAGTGTAATATATAAGACCACACAGTGTACAGGACATGAAGATGGAGGCCATGACGGTCTCCGTATATCTATGGTCGGGGGTCAGTGTGATATATAAGACCACACAGTGTACAGGACATGAAGATGGCGGCCATGATGGTCTCTGTATATCTATGGTCGGGGGTCAGTATGATATATAAGACCACACAGTGTATACAGGACATGAAGATGGCGGCCATGACGGTCTCTGTATATCTATGGTCGGGGTCAGTGTAATATATAAGACCACACAGTGTACAGGACATGAAGATGGCGGCCATGACAGTCTCTGTATATCTATGGTCGGGGTCAGTGTGATATATAAGATCACACAGTGTACAGGACATGAAGATGGCGGCCATGATGGTCTCTGTATATCTATGGTCGGGGGTCAGTGTGATATATAAGACCACACAGTGTATACAGGACATGAAGATGGCGGCCATGACGGTCTCCGTATATCTATGGTCGGGGTCAATGTGATATATAAGACCACACAGTGTATACAGGACATGAAGATGGCGGCCATGACGGTCTCCGTATATCTATGGTCGGGGTCAATGTGATATATAAGACCACACAGTGTATACAGGACATGAAGATGGCGGCCATGACGGTCTCTGTATATCTATGATCGGGGTCAGTGTAATATATAAGACTACACAGTGTACAGTACATGAAGATGGCGGCCATGACAGTCTCTGTATATCTATGGTCGGGGTCAGTGTGATATATAAGATCACACAGTGTACAGGACATGAAGATGGCGGCCATGATGGTCTCTGTATATCTATGGTCGGGGGTCAGTGTGATATATAAGACCACACAGTGTATACAGGACATGAAGATGGCGGCCATGACGGTCTCCGTATATCTATGGTCGGGGTCAGTGTGATATATAAGACCACACAGTGTATACAGGACATGAAGATGGCGGCCATGACGGTCTCCGTATATCTATGGTCGGGGTCAATGTGATATATAAGACCACACAGTGTATACAGGACATGAAGATGGCGGCCATGACGGTCTCTGTATATCTATGATCGGGGTCAGTGTAATATATAAGACCACACAGTGTATACAGGACATGAAGATGGCGGCCATGACGGTCTCCGTATATCTATGGTCGGGGTCAGTGTGATATATAAGATCACACAGTGTACAGGACATGAAGATGGCGGCCATGATGGTCTCTGTATATCTATGGTCGGGGGTCAGTGTGATATATAAGACCACACAGTGTATACAGGACATGAAGATGGCGGCCATGACGGTCTCCGTATATCTATGGTCGGGGTCAGTGTGATATATAAGACCACACAGTGTATACAGGACATGAAGATGGCGGCCATGACGGTCTCCGTATATCTATGGTCGGGGTCAATGTGATATATAAGACCACACAGTGTATACAGGACATGAAGATGGCGGCCATGACGGTCTCCGTATATCTATGGTCGGGGTCAGTGTGATATATAAGACCACACAGTGTACAGGACATGAAGATGGCGGCCATGACGGTCTCAGTATATCTATGGTCGGGGTCAGTGTGATATATAAGACCACACAGTGTATACAGGACATGAAGATGGTGGCCATGACGGTCTCTGTATATCTATGGTCGGGGGTCAGTGTGATATATAAGACCATACAGTGTATACAGGACATGAAGATGGCGGCCATGACGGTCTCCGTATATCTATGGTCGGGGGTCAGTGTAATATATAAGACCACACAGTGTACAGGACATGAAGATGGCGGCCATGACGGTCTCCGTATATCTATGGTCGGGGTCAGTGTGATATATAAGACCACACAGTGTACAGGACATGAAGATGGCGGCCATGACGGTCTCCGTATATCTATGGTCGGGGTCAGTGTGATATATAAGACCACACAGTGTACAGGACATGAAGATGGCGGCCATGACGGTCTCCGTATATCTATGGTCGGGGGTCAGTGTGATATATAAGACCACACAGTGTATACAGGACATGAAGATGGCGGCCATGATGGTCTCTGTATATCTATGGTCGGGGGTCAGTGTGATATATAAGACCATACAGTGTATACAGGACATGAAGATGGCGGCCATGACGGTCTCCGTATATCTATGGTTGGGGTCAGTGTAATATATAAGACCACACAGTGTACAGGACATGAAGATGGCGGCCATGACGGTCTCCGAATATCTATGGTCGGGGTCAGTGTGATAAATAAGACCACACAGTATATAAAGGACATGAAGATGGCGGCCATGACGGTCTCCGTATATCTATGGTCGGGGTCAGTGTGATACATAAGACCACACAGTGTATACAGGACATGAAGATGGCGGCCATGACGGTCTCCGAATATCTATGGTCGGGGTCAGTGTGATATATAAGACCACACAGTGTATAGAGGACATGAAGATGGCGGCCATGACGGTCTCCGTATATCTATGGTCGGGGTCAGTGTGATACATAAGACCACACAGTGTATACAGGACATGAAGATGGCGGCCATGACGGTCTCCGTATATCTATGGTCGGGGTCAGTGTGATATATAAGATCACACAGTGTACAGGACATGAAGATGGCGGCCATGATGGTCTCTGTATATCTATGGTCGGGGGTCAGTGTGATATATAAGACCACACAGTGTATACAGGACATGAAGATGGCGGCCATGACGGTCTCCGTATATCTATGGTCGGGGTCAATGTGATATATAAGACCACACAGTGTATACAGGACATGAAGATGGCGGCCATGACGGTCTCCGTATATCTATGGTCGGGGTCAATGTGATATATAAGACCACACAGTGTATACAGGACATGAAGATGGCGGCCATGACGGTCTCTGTATATCTATGATCGGGGTCAGTGTAATATATAAGACTACACAGTGTACAGGACATGAAGATGGCGGCCATGACAGTCTCTGTATATCTATGGTCGGGGTCAGTGTGATATATAAGATCACACAGTGTACAGGACATGAAGATGGCGGCCATGATGGTCTCTGTATATCTATGGTCGGGGGTCAGTGTGATATATAAGACCACACAGTGTATACAGGACATGAAGATGGCGGCCATGACGGTCTCCGTATATCTATGGTCGGGGTCAGTGTGATATATAAGACCACACAGTGTATACAGGACATGAAGATGGCGGCCATGACGGTCTCCGTATATCTATGGTCGGGGTCAATGTGATATATAAGACCACACAGTGTATACAGGACATGAAGATGGCGGCCATGACGGTCTCTGTATATCTATGATCGGGGTCAGTGTAATATATAAGACCACACAGTGTATACAGGACATGAAGATGGCGGCCATGACGGTCTCCGTATATCTATGGTCGGGGTCAGTGTGATATATAAGATCACACAGTGTACAGGACATGAAGATGGCGGCCATGACGGTCTCCGTATATCTATGGTCGGGGTCAGTGTGATATATAAGACCACACAGTGTATACAGGACATGAAGATGGCGGCCATGACGGTCTCCGTATATCTATGGTCGGGGTCAATGTGATATATAAGACCACACAGTGTACAGGACATGAAGATGGCGGCCATGACGGTCTCCGTATATCTATGGTCGGGGTCAGTGTGATATATAAGACCACACAGTGTACAGGACATGAAGATGGCGGCCATGACGGTCTCAGTATATCTATGGTCGGGGTCAGTGTGATATATAAGACCACACAGTGTATACAGGACATGAAGATGGCGGCCATGACGGTCTCTGTATATCTATGGTCGGGGGTCAGTGTGATATATAAGACCATACAGTGTATACAGGACATGAAGATGGCGGCCATGACGGTCTCCGTATATCTATGGTCGGGGGTCAGTGTAATATATAAGACCACACAGTGTACAGGACATGAAGATGGCGGCCATGACGGTCTCCGTATATCTATGGTCGGGGTCAGTGTGATATATAAGACCACACAGTGTACAGGACATGAAGATGGCGGCCATGACGGTCTCCGTATATCTATGGTCGGGGTCAGTGTGATATATAAGACCACACAGTGTACAGGACATGAAGATGGCGGCCATGACGGTCTCCGTATATCTATGGTCGGGGGTCAGTGTGATATATAAGACCACACAGTGTATACAGGACATGAAGATGGCGGCCATGATGGTCTCTGTATATCTATGGTCGGGGGTCAGTGTGATATATAAGACCATACAGTGTATACAGGACATGAAGATGGCGGCCATGACGGTCTCCGTATATCTATGGTTGGGGTCAGTGTAATATATAAGACCACACAGTGTACAGGACATGAAGATGGCGGCCATGACGGTCTCCGAATATCTATGGTCGGGGTCAGTGTGATAAATAAGACCACACAGTATATAAAGGACATGAAGATGGCGGCCATGACGGTCTCCGTATATCTATGGTCGGGGTCAGTGTGATACATAAGACCACACAGTGTATACAGGACATGAAGATGGCGGCCATGACGGTCTCCGAATATCTATGGTCGGGGTCAGTGTGATATATAAGACCACACAGTGTATAGAGGACATGAAGATGGCGGCCATGACGGTCTCCGTATATCTATGGTCGGGGTCAGTGTGATACATAAGACCACACAGTGTATACAGGACATGAAGATGGCGGCCATGACGGTCTCCGTATATCTATGGTCGGGGGTCAGTGTGATATATAAGATCACACAGTATATACAGGACATGAAGATGGCGGCCATGACGGTCTCCGTATATCTATGGTCGGGGTCAGTGTGATATATAAGATCACACAGTGTATACAGGACATGAAGATGGCGGCCATGATGGTCTCCGTATATCTATGATCGGGGTCAGTGTGATATATAAGATCACACAGTGTATACAGGACATGAAGATGGCGGCCATGACGGTCTCCGTATATCTATGGTCGGGGTCAGTGTGATATATAAGATCACACAGTGTATACAGGACATGAAGATGGCGGCCATGACGGTCTCCGTATATCTATGGTCGGGGTCAGTGTGATATATAAGACCACACAGTGTATACAGGACATGAAGATGGCGGCCATGACGGTCTCCGTATATCTATGGTCGGGGTCAGTGTGATCTATAAGACCACACAGTGTATACAGGACATGAAGATGGCGGCCATGACGGTCTCCGTATTTCTATGGTCGGGGGTCAGTGTGATATATAAGACCACACAGTGTACAGGACATGAAGATGGCGGCCATGACGGTCTCCGTATATCTATGGTCGGGGTCAGTGTGATATATAAGACCACACAGTGTACAGGACATGAAGATGGCGGCCATGACGGTCTCCGTATATCTATGGTCGGGGTCAGTGTGATATATAAGACCACACAGTGTACAGGACATGAAGATGGCGGCCATGACGGTCTCCGTATATCTATGGTCGGGGTCAGTGTGATATATAAGACCACACAGTGTACAGGACATGAAGATGGCGGCCATGACGGTCTCTGTATATCTATGGTCGGGGGTCAGTGTGATATATAAGACCACACAGTGTATACAGGACATGAAGATGGCGGCCATGACGGTCTCTGTATATCTATGGTCGGGGTCAGTGTAATATATAAGACCACACAGTGTACAGGACATGAAGATGGCGGCCATGACAGTCTCTGTATATCTATGGTCAGGGGTCAGTGTGATATATAAGATCACACAGTGTACAGGACATGAAGATGGCGGCCATGATGGTCTCCGTATATCTATGGTCGGGGGTCAGTGTGATATATAAGACCACACAGTGTATACAGGACATGAAGATGGCGGCCATGACGGTCTCTGTATATCTATGGTCGGGGGTCAGTGTAATATATAAGACCACACAGTGTACAGGACATGAAGATGGAGGCCATGACGGTCTCCGTATATCTATGGTCGGGGGTCAGTGTGATATATAAGACCACACAGTGTACAGGACATGAAGATGGCGGCCATGATGGTCTCTGTATATCTATGGTCGGGGGTCAGTGTGATATATAAGACCACACAGTGTATACAGGACATGAAGATGGCGGCCATGACGGTCTCTGTATATCTATGGTCGGGGTCAGTGTAATATATAAGACCACACAGTGTACAGGACATGAAGATGGCGGCCATGACAGTCTCTGTATATCTATGGTCAGGGGTCAGTGTGATATATAAGATCACACAGTGTATACAGGACATGAAGATGGCGGCCATGACGGTCTCCGTATATCTATGGTCAGGGGTCAGTGTGATATATAAGACCACACAGTGTACAGGACATGAAGATGGCGGCCATGATGGTCTCTGTATATCTATGGTCGGGGGTCAGTGTGATATATAAGACCACACAGTGTACAGGACATGAAGATGGCGGCCATGACGGTCTCCGTATATCTATGGTCGGGGTCAATGTGATATATAAGACCACACAGTGTACAGGACATGAAGATGGCGGCCATGACGGTCTCCGTATATCTATGGTCGGGGTCAGTGTGATATATAAGACCACACAGTGTACAGGACATGAAGATGGCGGCCATGACGGTCTCAGTATATCTATGGTCGGGGTCAGTGTGATATATAAGACCACACAGTGTATACAGGACATGAAGATGGCGGCCATGACGGTCTCCGTATATCTATGGTCGGGGGTCAGTGTGATATATAAGACCATACAGTGTATACAGGACATGAAGATGGCGGCCATGACGGTCTCCGTATATCTATGGTCGGGGGTCAGTGTAATATATAAGACCACACAGTGTACAGGACATGAAGATGGCGGCCATGACGGTCTCCGTATATCTATGGTCGGGGTCAGTGTGATATATAAGACCACACAGTGTACAGGACATGAAGATGGCGGCCATGACGGTCTCCGTATATCTATGGTCGGGGTCAGTGTAATATATAAGACCACACAGTGTACAGGACATGAAGATGGCGGCCATGACAGTCTCTGTATATCTATGGTCAGGGGTCAGTGTGATATATAAGATCACACAGTGTATACAGGACATGAAGATGGCGGCCATGACGGTCTCCGTATATCTATGGTCAGGGGTCAGTGTGATATATAAGACCACACAGTGTACAGGACATGAAGATGGCGGCCATGATGGTCTCTGTATATCTATGGTCGGGGGTCAGTGTGATATATAAGACCACACAGTGTATACAGGACATGAAGATGGCGGCCATGACGGTCTCCGTATATCTATGGTCGGGGTCAATGTGATATATAAGACCACACAGTGTACAGGACATGAAGATGGCGGCCATGACGGTCTCCGTATATCTATGGTCGGGGTCAGTGTGATATATAAGACCACACAGTGTACAGGACATGAAGATGGCGGCCATGACGGTCTCAGTATATCTATGGTCGGGGTCAGTGTGATATATAAGACCACACAGTGTATACAGGACATGAAGATGGCGGCCATGACGGTCTCTGTATATCTATGGTCGGGGGTCAGTGTGATATATAAGACCATACAGTGTATACAGGACATGAAGATGGCGGCCATGACGGTCTCCGTATATCTATGGTCGGGGGTCAGTGTAATATATAAGACCACACAGTGTACAGGACATGAAGATGGCGGCCACGACGGTCTCCGTATATCTATGGTCGGGGTCAGTGTGATGTATAAGACCACACAGTGTACAGGACATGAAGATGGCGGCCATGACGGTCTCCGTATATCTATGGTCGGGGTCAGTGTGATATATAAGACCACACAGTGTACAGGACATGAAGATGGCGGCCATGACGGTCTCTGTATATCTATGGTCGGGGGTCAGTGTGATATATAAGACCATACAGTGTATACAGGACATGAAGATGGCGGCCATGACGGTCTCCGTATATCTATGGTCGGGGGTCAGTGTAATATATAAGACCACACAGTGTACAGGACATGAAGATGGCGGCCATGACGGTCTCCGTATATCTATGGTCGGAGTCAGTGTGATATATAAGACCACACAGTGTACAGGACATGAAGATGGCGGCCATGACGGTCTTCGTATATCTATGGTCGGGGTCAGTGTGATATGTAAGACCACACAGTGTACAGGACATGAAGATGGCGGCCATGACGGTCTCCGTATATCTATGGTCGGGGGTCAGTGTGATATATAAGACCACACAGTGTATAGAGGACATGAAGATGGCGGCCATGACGGTCTCTGTATATCTATGGTCGGGGGTCAGTGTGATATATAAGACCACACAGTATACAGGACATGAAGATGGCAGCCATGACGGTCTCCGTATATCTATGGTCGGGGGTCAGTGTAATATATAAGACCACACAGTGTACAGGACATGAAGATGGCGGCCATGACGGTCTCCGAATATCTATGGTCGGGGTCAGTGTGATAAATAAGACCACACAGTATATAAAGGACATGAAGATGGCGGCCATGACGGTCTCCGTATATCTATGGTCGGGGTCAGTGTGATATATAAGACCACACAGTGTACAGGACATGAAGATGGCGGCCATGACGGTCTCAGTATATCTATGGTCGGGGTCAGTGTGATATATAAGACCACACAGTGTATACAGGACATGAAGATGGCGGCCATGACGGTCTCTGTATATCTATGGTCGGGGGTCAGTGTGATATATAAGACCATACAGTGTATACAGGACATGAAGATGGCGGCCATGACGGTCTCCGTATATCTATGGTCGGGGGTCAGTGTAATATATAAGACCACACAGTGTACAGGACATGAAGATGGCGGCCATGACGGTCTCCGTATATCTATGGTCGGGGTCAGTGTGATATATAAGACCACACAGTGTACAGGACATGAAGATGGCGGCCATGACGGTCTCCGTATATCTATGGTCGGGGTCAGTGTGATATATAAGACCACACAGTGTACAGGACATGAAGATGGCGGCCATGACGGTCTCCGTATATCTATGGTCGGGGGTCAGTGTGATATATAAGACCACACAGTGTATACAGGACATGAAGATGGCGGCCATGATGGTCTCTGTATATCTATGGTCGGGGGTCAGTGTGATATATAAGACCATACAGTGTATACAGGACAAGAAGATGGCGGCCATGACGGTCTCCGTATATCTATGGTTGGGGTCAGTGTAATATATAAGACCACACAGTGTACAGGACATGAAGATGGCGGCCATGACGGTCTCCGAATATCTATGGTCGGGGTCAGTGTGATAAATAAGACCACACAGTATATAAAGGACATGAAGATGGCGGCCATGACGGTCTCCGTATATCTATGGTCGGGGTCAGTGTGATACATAAGACCACACAGTGTATACAGGACATGAAGATGGCGGCCATGACGGTCTCCGAATATCTATGGTCGGGGTCAGTGTGATATATAAGACCACACAGTGTATAGAGGACATGAAGATGGCGGCCATGACGGTCTCCGTATATCTATGGTCGGGGTCAGTGTGATACATAAGACCACACAGTGTATACAGGACATGAAGATGGCGGCCATGACGGTCTCCGTATATCTATGGTCGGGGGTCAGTGTGATATATAAGATCACACAGTATATACAGGACATGAAGATGGCGGCCATGACGGTCTCCGTATATCTATGGTCGGGGTCAGTGTGATATATAAGATCACACAGTGTATACAGGACATGAAGATGGCGGCCATGATGGTCTCCGTATATCTATGATCGGGGTCAGTGTGATATATAAGATCACACAGTGTATACAGGACATGAAGATGGCGGCCATGACGGTCTCCGTATATCTATGGTCGGGGTCAGTGTGATATATAAGATCACACAGTGTATACAGGACATGAAGATGGCGGCCATGACGGTCTCCGTATATCTATGGTCGGGGTCAGTGTGATATATAAGACCACACAGTGTATACAGGACATGAAGATGGCGGCCATGACGGTCTCCGTATATCTATGGTCGGGGTCAGTGTGATATATAAGACCACACAGTGTACAGGACATGAAGATGGCGGCCATGACGGTCTCCGTATATCTATGGTCGGGGTCAGTGTGATATATAAGACCACACAGTGTACAGGACATGAAGATGGCGGCCATGACGGTCTCCGTATATCTATGGTCGGGGTCAGTGTGATATATAAGACCACACAGTGTACAGGACATGAAGATGGCGGCCATGACGGTCTCTGTATATCTATGGTCGGGGGTCAGTGTGATATATAAGACCACACAGTGTATACAGGACATGAAGATGGCGGCCATGACGGTCTCTGTATATCTATGGTCGGGGTCAGTGTAATATATAAGACCACACAGTGTACAGGACATGAAGATGGCGGCCATGACAGTCTCTGTATATCTATGGTCAGGGGTCAGTGTGATATATAAGATCACACAGTGTACAGGACATGAAGATGGCGGCCATGATGGTCTCCGTATATCTATGGTCGGGGGTCAGTGTGATATATAAGACCACACAGTGTATACAGGACATGAAGATGGCGGCCATGACGGTCTCTGTATATCTATGGTCGGGGGTCAGTGTAATATATAAGACCACACAGTGTACAGGACATGAAGATGGAGGCCATGACGGTCTCCGTATATCTATGGTCGGGGGTCAGTGTGATATATAAGACCACACAGTGTACAGGACATGAAGATGGCGGCCATGATGGTCTCTGTATATCTATGGTCGGGGGTCAGTATGATATATAAGACCACACAGTGTATACAGGACATGAAGATGGCGGCCATGACGGTCTCTGTATATCTATGGTCGGGGTCAGTGTAATATATAAGACCACACAGTGTACAGGACATGAAGATGGCGGCCATGACAGTCTCTGTATATCTATGGTCGGGGTCAGTGTGATATATAAGATCACACAGTGTACAGGACATGAAGATGGCGGCCATGATGGTCTCTGTATATCTATGGTCGGGGGTCAGTGTGATATATAAGACCACACAGTGTATACAGGACATGAAGATGGCGGCCATGACGGTCTCCGTATATCTATGGTCGGGGTCAATGTGATATATAAGACCACACAGTGTATACAGGACATGAAGATGGCGGCCATGACGGTCTCCGTATATCTATGGTCGGGGTCAATGTGATATATAAGACCACACAGTGTATACAGGACATGAAGATGGCGGCCATGACGGTCTCTGTATATCTATGATCGGGGTCAGTGTAATATATAAGACTACACAGTGTACAGGACATGAAGATGGCGGCCATGACAGTCTCTGTATATCTATGGTCGGGGTCAGTGTGATATATAAGATCACACAGTGTACAGGACATGAAGATGGCGGCCATGATGGTCTCTGTATATCTATGGTCGGGGGTCAGTGTGATATATAAGACCACACAGTGTATACAGGACATGAAGATGGCGGCCATGACGGTCTCCGTATATCTATGGTCGGGGTCAGTGTGATATATAAGACCACACAGTGTATACAGGACATGAAGATGGCGGCCATGACGGTCTCCGTATATCTATGGTCGGGGTCAGTGTGATATATAAGATCACACAGTGTACAGGACATGAAGATGGCGGCCATGATGGTCTCTGTATATCTATGGTCGGGGGTCAGTGTGATATATAAGACCACACAGTGTATACAGGACATGAAGATGGCGGCCATGACGGTCTCCGTATATCTATGGTCGGGGTCAGTGTGATATATAAGACCACACAGTGTATACAGGACATGAAGATGGCGGCCATGACGGTCTCCGTATATCTATGGTCGGGGTCAATGTGATATATAAGACCACACAGTGTACAGGACATGAAGATGGCGGCCATGACGGTCTCCGTATATCTATGGTCGGGGTCAGTGTGATATATAAGACCACACAGTGTACAGGACATGAAGATGGCGGCCATGACGGTCTCAGTATATCTATGGTCGGGGTCAGTGTGATATATAAGACCACACAGTGTATACAGGACATGAAGATGGCGGCCATGACGGTCTCTGTATATCTATGGTCGGGGGTCAGTGTGATATATAAGACCATACAGTGTATACAGGACATGAAGATGGCGGCCATGACGGTCTCCGTATATCTATGGTCGGGGGTCAGTGTAATATATAAGACCACACAGTGTACAGGACATGAAGATGGCGGCCATGACGGTCTCCGTATATCTATGGTCGGGGTCAGTGTGATATATAAGACCACACAGTGTACAGGACATGAAGATGGCGGCCATGACGGTCTCCGTATATCTATGGTCGGGGTCAGTGTGATATATAAGACCACACAGTGTACAGGACATGAAGATGGCGGCCATGACGGTCTCCGTATATCTATGGTCGGGGGTCAGTGTGATATATAAGACCACACAGTGTATACAGGACATGAAGATGGCGGCCATGATGGTCTCTGTATATCTATGGTCGGGGGTCAGTGTGATATATAAGACCATACAGTGTATACAGGACATGAAGATGGCGGCCATGACGGTCTCCGTATATCTATGGTTGGGGTCAGTGTAATATATAAGACCACACAGTGTACAGGACATGAAGATGGCGGCCATGACGGTCTCCGAATATCTATGGTCGGGGTCAGTGTGATAAATAAGACCACACAGTATATAAAGGACATGAAGATGGCAGCCATGACGGTCTCCGTATATCTATGGTCGGGGGTCAGTGTAATATATAAGACCACACAGTGTACAGGACATGAAGATGGCGGCCATGACGGTCTCCGAATATCTATGGTCGGGGTCAGTGTGATAAATAAGACCACACAGTATATAAAGGACATGAAGATGGCGGCCATGACGGTCTCCGTATATCTATGGTCGGGGTCAGTGTGATATATAAGACCACACAGTGTACAGGACATGAAGATGGCGGCCATGACGGTCTCAGTATATCTATGGTCGGGGTCAGTGTGATATATAAGACCACACAGTGTATACAGGACATGAAGATGGCGGCCATGACGGTCTCTGTATATCTATGGTCGGGGGTCAGTGTGATATATAAGACCATACAGTGTATACAGGACATGAAGATGGCGGCCATGACGGTCTCCGTATATCTATGGTCGGGGGTCAGTGTAATATATAAGACCACACAGTGTACAGGACATGAAGATGGCGGCCATGACGGTCTCCGTATATCTATGGTCGGGGTCAGTGTGATATATAAGACCACACAGTGTACAGGACATGAAGATGGCGGCCATGACGGTCTCCGTATATCTATGGTCGGGGTCAGTGTGATATATAAGACCACACAGTGTACAGGACATGAAGATGGCGGCCATGACGGTCTCCGTATATCTATGGTCGGGGGTCAGTGTGATATATAAGACCACACAGTGTATACAGGACATGAAGATGGCGGCCATGATGGTCTCTGTATATCTATGGTCGGGGGTCAGTGTGATATATAAGACCATACAGTGTATACAGGACATGAAGATGGCGGCCATGACGGTCTCCGTATATCTATGGTTGGGGTCAGTGTAATATATAAGACCACACAGTGTACAGGACATGAAGATGGCGGCCATGACGGTCTCCGAATATCTATGGTCGGGGTCAGTGTGATAAATAAGACCACACAGTATATAAAGGACATGAAGATGGCGGCCATGACGGTCTCCGTATATCTATGGTCGGGGTCAGTGTGATACATAAGACCACACAGTGTATACAGGACATGAAGATGGCGGCCATGACGGTCTCCGAATATCTATGGTCGGGGTCAGTGTGATATATAAGACCACACAGTGTATAGAGGACATGAAGATGGCGGCCATGACGGTCTCCGTATATCTATGGTCGGGGTCAGTGTGATACATAAGACCACACAGTGTATACAGGACATGAAGATGGCGGCCATGACGGTCTCCGTATATCTATGGTCGGGGGTCAGTGTGATATATAAGATCACACAGTATATACAGGACATGAAGATGGCGGCCATGACGGTCTCCGTATATCTATGGTCGGGGTCAGTGTGATATATAAGATCACACAGTGTATACAGGACATGAAGATGGCGGCCATGATGGTCTCCGTATATCTATGATCGGGGTCAGTGTGATATATAAGATCACACAGTGTATACAGGACATGAAGATGGCGGCCATGACGGTCTCCGTATATCTATGGTCGGGGTCAGTGTGATATATAAGATCACACAGTGTATACAGGACATGAAGATGGCGGCCATGACGGTCTCCGTATATCTATGGTCGGGGTCAGTGTGATATATAAGACCACACAGTGTATACAGGACATGAAGATGGCGGCCATGACGGTCTCCGTATATCTATGGTCGGGGTCAGTGTGATATATAAGACCACACAGTGTACAGGACATGAAGATGGCGGCCATGACGGTCTCCGTATATCTATGGTCGGGGTCAGTGTGATATATAAGACCACACAGTGTACAGGACATGAAGATGGCGGCCATGACGGTCTCCGTATATCTATGGTCGGGGGTCAGTGTGATATATAAGACCACACAGTGTACAGGACATGAAGATGGCGGCCATGATGGTCTCTGTATATCTATGGTCGGGGGTCAGTATGATATATAAGACCACACAGTGTATACAGGACATGAAGATGGCGGCCATGACGGTCTCTGTATATCTATGGTCGGGGTCAGTGTAATATATAAGACCACACAGTGTACAGGACATGAAGATGGCGGCCATGACAGTCTCTGTATATCTATGGTCGGGGGTCAGTGTGATATATAAGATCACACAGTGTACAGGACATGAAGATGGCGGCCATGACAGTCTCTGTATATCTATGGTCAGGGGTCAGTGTGATATATAAGATCACACAGTGTACAGGACATGAAGATGGCGGCCATGATGGTCTCCGTATATCTATGGTCGGGGGTCAGTGTGATATATAAGACCACACAGTGTATACAGGACATGAAGATGGCGGCCATGACGGTCTCTGTATATCTATGGTCGGGGGTCAGTGTAATATATAAGACCACACAGTGTACAGGACATGAAGATGGAGGCCATGACGGTCTCCGTATATCTATGGTCGGGGGTCAGTGTGATATATAAGACCACACAGTGTACAGGACATGAAGATGGCGGCCATGATGGTCTCTGTATATCTATGGTCGGGGGTCAGTATGATATATAAGACCACACAGTGTATACAGGACATGAAGATGGCGGCCATGACGGTCTCTGTATATCTATGGTCGGGGTCAGTGTAATATATAAGACCACACAGTGTACAGGACATGAAGATGGCGGCCATGACAGTCTCTGTATATCTATGGTCGGGGTCAGTGTGATATATAAGATCACACAGTGTACAGGACATGAAGATGGCGGCCATGATGGTCTCTGTATATCTATGGTCGGGGGTCAGTGTGATATATAAGACCACACAGTGTATACAGGACATGAAGATGGCGGCCATGACGGTCTCCGTATATCTATGGTCGGGGTCAATGTGATATATAAGACCACACAGTGTATACAGGACATGAAGATGGCGGCCATGACGGTCTCCGTATATCTATGGTCGGGGTCAATGTGATATATAAGACCACACAGTGTATACAGGACATGAAGATGGCGGCCATGACGGTCTCTGTATATCTATGATCGGGGTCAGTGTAATATATAAGACTACACAGTGTACAGGACATGAAGATGGCGGCCATGACAGTCTCTGTATATCTATGGTCGGGGTCAGTGTGATATATAAGACCACACAGTGTATACAGGACATGAAGATGGCGGCCATGACGGTCTCTGTATATCTATGATCGGGGTCAGTGTAATATATAAGACTACACAGTGTACAGGACATGAAGATGGCGGCCATGACAGTCTCTGTATATCTATGGTCGGGGTCAGTGTGATATATAAGATCACACAGTGTATACAGGACATGAAGATGGCGGCCATGACGGTCTCCGTATATCTATGGTCGGGGGTCAGTGTGATATATAAGATCACACAGTATATACAGGACATGAAGATGGCGGCCATGACGGTCTCCGTATATCTATGGTCGGGGTCAGTGTGATATATAAGATCACACAGTGTATACAGGACATGAAGATGGCGGCCATGACGGTCTCCGTATATCTATGGTCGGGGGTCAGTGTGATATATAAGATCACACAGTATATACAGGACATGAAGATGGCGGCCATGACGGTCTCCGTATATCTATGGTCGGGGTCAGTGTGATATATAAGATCACACAGTGTATACAGGACATGAAGATGGCGGCCATGACGGTCTCCGTATATCTATGGTCGGGGTCAGTGTGATATATAAGACCACACAGTGTATACAGGACATGAAGATGGCGGCCATGACGGTCTCCGTATATCTATGGTCGGGGTCAGTGTGATATATAAGACCACACAGTGTATACAGGACATGAAGATGGCGGCCATGACGGTCTCCGTATTTCTATGGTCGGGGGTCAGTGTGATATATAAGACCACACAGTGTACAGGACATGAAGATGGCGGCCATGACGGTCTCCGTATATCTATGGTCGGGGTCAGTGTGATATATAAGACCACACAGTGTACAGGACATGAAGATGGCGGCCATGACGGTCTCCGTATATCTATGGTCGGGGTCAGTGTGATATATAAGACCACACAGTGTACAGGACATGAAGATGGCGGCCATGACGGTCTCTGTATATCTATGGTCGGGGGTCAGTGTGATATATAAGACCACACAGTGTATACAGGACATGAAGATGGCGGCCATGACGGTCTCTGTATATCTATGGTCGGGGTCAGTGTAATATATAAGACCACACAGTGTACAGGACATGAAGATGGCGGCCATGACAGTCTCTGTATATCTATGGTCAGGGGTCAGTGTGATATATAAGATCACACAGTGTACAGGACATGAAGATGGCGGCCATGATGGTCTCCGTATATCTATGGTCGGGGGTCAGTGTGATATATAAGACCACACAGTGTATACAGGACATGAAGATGGCGGCCATGACGGTCTCTGTATATCTATGGTCGGGGGTCAGTGTAATATATAAGACCACACAGTGTACAGGACATGAAGATGGAGGCCATGACGGTCTCCGTATATCTATGGTCGGGGGTCAGTGTGATATATAAGACCACACAGTGTACAGGACATGAAGATGGCGGCCATGATGGTCTCTGTATATCTATGGTCGGGGGTCAGTGTGATATATAAGACCACACAGTGTATACAGGACATGAAGATGGCGGCCATGACGGTCTCTGTATATCTATGGTCGGGGTCAGTGTAATATATAAGACCACACAGTGTACAGGACATGAAGATGGCGGCCATGACAGTCTCTGTATATCTATGGTCAGGGGTCAGTGTGATATATAAGATCACACAGTGTATACAGGACATGAAGATGGCGGCCATGACGGTCTCCGTATATCTATGGTCAGGGGTCAGTGTGATATATAAGACCACACAGTGTACAGGACATGAAGATGGCGGCCATGATGGTCTCTGTATATCTATGGTCGGGGGTCAGTGTGATATATAAGACCACACAGTGTATACAGGACATGAAGATGGCGGCCATGACGGTCTCCGTATATCTATGGTCGGGGTCAATGTGATATATAAGACCACACAGTGTACAGGACATGAAGATGGCGGCCATGACGGTCTCAGTATATCTATGGTCGGGGTCAGTGTGATATATAAGACCACACAGTGTATACAGGACATGAAGATGGCGGCCATGACGGTCTCTGTATATCTATGGTCGGGGGTCAGTGTGATATATAAGACCATACAGTGTATACAGGACATGAAGATGGCGGCCATGACGGTCTCCGTATATCTATGGTCGGGGGTCAGTGTAATATATAAGACCACACAGTGTACAGGACATGAAGATGGCGGCCACGACGGTCTCCGTATATCTATGGTCGGGGTCAGTGTGATGTATAAGACCACACAGTGTACAGGACATGAAGATGGCGGCCATGACGGTCTCCGTATATCTATGGTCGGGGTCAGTGTGATATATAAGACCACACAGTGTATACAGGACATGAAGATGGCGGCCATGACGGTCTCCGTATATCTATGGTCGGGGGTCAGTGTAATATATAAGACCACACAGTGTACAGGACATGAAGATGGCGGCCATGACGGTCTCCGTATATCTATGGTCGGAGTCAGTGTGATATATAAGACCACACAGTGTACAGGACATGAAGATGGCGGCCATGACGGTCTTCGTATATCTATGGTCGGGGTCAGTGTGATATGTAAGACCACACAGTGTACAGGACATGAAGATGGCGGCCATGACGGTCTCCGTATATCTATGGTCGGGGGTCAGTGTGATATATAAGACCACACAGTGTATACAGGACATGAAGATGGCGGCCATGACGGTCTCTGTATATCTATGGTCGGGGGTCAGTGTGATATATAAGACCACACAGTATACAGGACATGAAGATGGCAGCCATGACGGTCTCCGTATATCTATGGTCGGGGGTCAGTGTAATATATAAGACCACACAGTGTACAGGACATGAAGATGGCGGCCATGACGGTCTCCGAATATCTATGGTCGGGGTCAGTGTGATAAATAAGACCACACAGTATATAAAGGACATGAAGATGGCGGCCATGACGGTCTCCGTATATCTATGGTCGGGGTCAGTGTGATACATAAGACCACACAGTGTAGACAGGACATGAAGATGGCGGCCATGACGGTCTCCGTATATCTATGGTCGGGGGTCAGTGTGATATAGAAGATCACACAGTGTATACAGGACATGAAGATGGCGGCCATGACGGTCTCCGTATATCTATGGTCGGGGTCAGTGTGATATATAAGACCACACAGTGTATACAGGACATGAAGATGGCGGCCATGACGGTCTCCGTATATCTATGGTCGGGGGTCAGTGTGATATATAAGACCACACAGTGTATACAGGACATGAAGATGGCGGCCATGATGGTCTCCGTATATCTATGATCGGGGTCAGTGTGATATATAAGACCACACAGTGTATACAGGACATGAAGATGGCGGCCATGACGGTCTCCGTATATCTATGGTCGGGGTCAGTGTGATATATAAGACCACACAGTGTATACAGGACATGAAGATGGCGGCCATGACGGTCTCCGTATATCTATGGTCGGGGGTCAGTGTGATATATAAGACCACACAGTGTACAGGACATGAAGATGGCGGCCATGACGGTCTCCGTATATCTATGGTCGGGGTCAGTGTGATATATAAGACCACACAGTGTACAGGACATGAAGATGGCGGCCATGACGGTCTCCGTATATCTATGGTCGGGGTCAGTGTGATATATAAGACCACACAGTGTACAGGACATGAAGATGGCGGCCATGACGGTCTCTGTATATCTATGGTCGGGGGTCAGTGTGATATATAAGACCACACAGTGTATACAGGACATGAAGATGGCGGCCATGACGGTCTCTGTATATCTATGGTCGGGGTCAGTGTGATATATAAGATCACACAGTGTACAGGACATGAAGATGGCGGCCATGACAGTCTCTGTATATCTATGGTCGGGGGTCAGTGTGATATATAAGACCACACAGTGTATACAGGACATGAAGATGGCGGCCATGACGGTCTCTGTATATCTATGGTCGGGGGTCAGTGTAATATATAAGACCACACAGTGTACAGGACATGAAGATGGAGGCCATGACGGTCTCCGTATATCTATGGTCGGGGGTCAGTGTGATATATAAGACCACACAGTGTACAGGACATGAAGATGGCGGCCATGATGGTCTCTGTATATCTATGGTCGGGGGTCAGTATGATATATAAGACCACACAGTGTATACAGGACATGAAGATGGCGGCCATGACGGTCTCTGTATATCTATGGTCGGGGTCAGTGTAATATATAAGACCACACAGTGTACAGGACATGAAGATGGCGGCCATGACAGTCTCTGTATATCTATGGTCGGGGGTCAGTATGATATATAAGACCACACAGTGTATACAGGACATGAAGATGGCGGCCATGACGGTCTCTGTATATCTATGGTCGGGGTCAGTATGATATATAAGACCACACAGTGTATACAGGACATGAAGATGGCGGCCATGACGGTCTCTGTATATCTATGGTCGGGGTCAGTGTGATATATAAGATCACACAGTGTACAGGACATGAAGATGGCGGCCATGATGGTCTCTGTATATCTATGGTCGGGGGTCAGTGTGATATATAAGACCACACAGTGTATACAGGACATGAAGATGGCGGCCATGACGGTCTCCGTATATCTATGGTCGGGGTCAGTGTGATATATAAGACCACACAGTGTATACAGGACATGAAGATGGCGGCCATGACGGTCTCCGTATATCTATGGTCGGGGTCAATGTGATATATAAGACCACACAGTGTACAGGACATGAAGATGGCGGCCATGACGGTCTCCGTATATCTATGGTCGGGGTCAGTGTGATATATAAGACCACACAGTGTACAGGACATGAAGATGGCGGCCATGACGGTCTCAGTATATCTATGGTCGGGGTCAGTGTGATATATAAGACCACACAGTGTATACAGGACATGAAGATGGCGGCCATGACGGTCTCTGTATATCTATGGTCGGGGGTCAGTGTGATATATAAGACCATACAGTGTATACAGGACATGAAGATGGCGGCCATGACGGTCTCCGTATATCTATGGTCGGGGGTCAGTGTAATATATAAGACCACACAGTGTACAGGACATGAAGATGGCGGCCATGACGGTCTCCGTATATCTATGGTCGGGGTCAGTGTGATATATAAGACCACACAGTGTACAGGACATGAAGATGGCGGCCATGACGGTCTCCGTATATCTATGGTCGGGGTCAGTGTGATATATAAGACCACACAGTGTACAGGACATGAAGATGGCGGCCATGACGGTCTCCGTATATCTATGGTCGGGGGTCAGTGTGATATATAAGACCACACAGTGTATACAGGACATGAAGATGGCGGCCATGATGGTCTCTGTATATCTATGGTCGGGGGTCAGTGTGATATATAAGACCATACAGTGTATACAGGACATGAAGATGGCGGCCATGACGGTCTCCGTATATCTATGGTTGGGGTCAGTGTAATATATAAGACCACACAGTGTACAGGACATGAAGATGGCGGCCATGACGGTCTCCGAATATCTATGGTCGGGGTCAGTGTGATAAATAAGACCACACAGTATATAAAGGACATGAAGATGGCGGCCATGACGGTCTCCGTATATCTATGGTCGGGGTCAGTGTGATACATAAGACCACACAGTGTATACAGGACATGAAGATGGCGGCCATGACGGTCTCCGAATATCTATGGTCGGGGTCAGTGTGATATATAAGACCACACAGTGTATAGAGGACATGAAGATGGCGGCCATGACGGTCTCCGTATATCTATGGTCGGGGTCAGTGTGATACATAAGACCACACAGTGTATACAGGACATGAAGATGGCGGCCATGACGGTCTCCGTATATCTATGGTCGGGGTCAGTGTGATATATAAGACCACACAGTGTATACAGGACATGAAGATGGCGGCCATGACGGTCTCCGTATATCTATGGTCGGGGGTCAGTGTGATATATAAGATCACACAGTATATACAGGACATGAAGATGGCGGCCATGACGGTCTCCGTATATCTATGGTCGGGGTCAGTGTGATATATAAGACCACACAGTGTATACAGGACATGAAGATGGCGGCCATGATGGTCTCCGTATATCTATGATCGGGGTCAGTGTGATATATAAGATCACACAGTGTATACAGGACATGAAGATGGCGGCCATGATGGTCTCCGTATATCTATGATCGGGGTCAGTGTGATATATAAGATCACACAGTGTATACAGGACATGAAGATGGCGGCCATGACGGTCTCCGTATATCTATGGTCGGGGTCAGTGTGATATATAAGACCACACAGTGTATACAGGACATGAAGATGGCGGCCATGACGGTCTCCGTATTTCTATGGTCGGGGGTCAGTGTGATATATAAGACCACACAGTGTACAGGACATGAAGATGGCGGCCATGACGGTCTCCGTATATCTATGGTCGGGGTCAGTGTGATATATAAGACCACACAGTGTACAGGACATGAAGATGGCGGCCATGACGGTCTCTGTATATCTATGGTCGGGGGTCAGTGTGATATATAAGACCACACAGTGTATACAGGACATGAAGATGGCGGCCATGACGGTCTCAGTATATCTATGGTCGTGGTCAGTGTGATATATAAGATCACAAAGTGTATCCAGGACATGAAGATGGCGGCCATGACGGTCTCCGTATATCTATGGTCGGGGTCAGTGTGATATATAATACCACACAGTGTACAGGACATGAAGATGGCGGCCATGACGGTCTCCGAATATCTATGGTCGGGGTCAGTGTGATAAATAAGACCACACAGTGTACAGGACATGAAGATGGCGGCCATGACGGTCTCCGTATATCTATGGTTGGGGGTCAGTGTGATATATAAGACCACACAGTGTATACAGGACATGAAGATGGCGGCCATGACGGTCTCCGTATATCTATGGTCGGGGTCAGTGTGATATATAAGACCACACAGTGTACAGGACATGAAGATGGCGGCCATGACGGTCTCTGTATATCTATGGTCGGGGTCAGTGTGATATATAAGACCACACAGTGTATACAGGACATGAAGATGGCGGCCATGACGGTCTCCGTATATCTATGGTCGGGGTCAGTGTGATACATAAGACCACACAGTGTATACAGGATATGAAGATGGCGGCCATGACGGTCTCTGTATATCTATGGTCGGGGTCAGTGTGATATATAAGACCACACAGTGTACAGGACATGAAGATGGCGGCCATGACAGTCTCTGTATATCTATGGTCGGGGTCAGTGTGATACATAAGACCACACAGTGTATACAGGACATGAAGATGGCGGCCATGACGGTCTCCGTATATCTATGGTCGGGGTCAGTGTGATATATAAGATCACACAGTGTATCTAGGACATGAAGATGGCGGCCATGACGGTCTCCGTATATCTATGGTCGGGGTCAGTGTGATATATAAGATCACACAGTGTATACAGGACATGAAGATGGCGGCCATGACGGTCTCCGTATATCTATGGTTGGGGGTCAGTGTGATATATAAGACCACACAGTGTATACAGGACAGGAAGATGGCGGCCATGACGGTCTCCGTATATCTATGGTTGGGGGTCAGTGTGATATATAAGACCACACAGTGTATACAGGACATGAAGATGGCGGCCATGACGGTCTCCGTATATCTATGGTCGGGGTCAGTGTGATATATAAGACCACACAGTGTATACAGGACATGAAGATGGCGGCCATGACGGTCTCCGTATATCTATGATCGGGGTCAGTGTGATATATAAGACCACACAGTGTATACAGGACATGAAGATGGCGGCCATGACGGTCTCCGTATATCTATGGTCGGGGGTCAGTGTGATATATAAGATCACACAGTGTATACAGGACATGAAGATGGCGGCCATGACGGTCTCCGTATATCTATGGTCGGGGGTCAGTGTGATATATAAGATCACACAGTGTATACAGGACATGAAGATGGCGGCCATGACGGTCTCCGTATATCTATGGTCGAGGTCAGTGTGATATATAAGATCACACAGTGTATACAGGACATGAAGATGGCGGCCATGACGGTCTCAGTATATCTATGGTTGGGGTCAGTGTGATATATAAGACCACAAAGTGTATACAGGACATGAAGATGGCGGCCATGACGGTCTCCGTATATCTATGGTCGGGGTCAGTGTGATATATAAGATCACACAGTGTATACAGGACATGAAGATGGCGGCCATGACGGTCTCAGTATATCTATGGTTGGGGTCAGTGTGATATATAAGACCACACAGTGTACAGGACATGAAGACGGCGGCCATGACGGTCTCCGTATATCTATGGTCGGGGGTCAGTGTGATATATAAGACCACACAGTGTATACAGGACATGAAGATGGCGGCCATGACCGTCTCCGTATATCTATGGTCGGGGTCAGTGTGATATATAAGACCACACAGTGTACAGGACATGAAGATGGCGGCCATGACGGTCTCCATATATCTATGGTCAGGGGACAGTGTGATATATAAGACCACACAGTGTATACAGGACATGAAGATGGCGGCCATGACGGTCTCCGTATATCTATGGTCGGGGTCAGTGTGATATATAAGACCATACAGTGTATACAGGACATGAAGATGGCGGCCATGACGGTCTCCGTATATCTATGGTCGGGGTCAGTGTGATATATAAGATCACACAGTGTATACAGGACATGAAGATGGCGGCCATGACGGTCTCCGTATATCTATGGTCGGGGGTCAGTGTGATATATAAGACCATACAGTGTATACAGGACATGAAGATGGCGGCCATGACGGTCTCCATATATCTATGGTTGGGGTCAGTGTGATATATAAGATCACACAGTGTATACAGGACATGAAGATGGCGGCCATGACGGTCTCCATATATCTATGGTTGGGGTCAGTGTGATATATAAGATCACACAGTGTATACAGGACATGAAGATGGCGGCCATGTCGGTCTCCGTATATCTATGGTCGGGGGTCAGTGTGATATATAAGATCACACAGTGTATACAGGACATGAAGATGGCGGCCATGACGGTCTCCATATATCTATGGTCGGGGTCAGTGTGATATATAAGACCACACAGTGTATACAGGACATGAAGATGGCGGCCATGACGGTCTCCGTATATCTATGGTCGGGGTCAGTGTGATATATAAGACCACACAGTGTATACAGGACATGAAGATGGCGGCCATGACTGTCTCCGTATATCTATGGTCAGGGGTCAGTGTGATACATAAGACCACACAGTGTATACAGGACATGAAGATGGCAGCCATGACGGTCTCCGTATATCTATGGTCGGGGTCAGTGTGATATATAAGACCACACAGTGAACAGGACATGAAGATGGCGGCCATGGCGGTCTCCGTATATCTATGGTCGGGGGTCAGTGTGATATATAAGATCACACAGTGTATACAGGACATGAAGATGGCGGCCATGACGGTCTCCATATATCTATGGTCGGGGTCAGTGTGATATATAAGACCACACAGTGTATACAGGACATGAAGATGGCGGCCATGACGGTCTCCGTATATCTATGGTCGGGGTCAGTGTGATATATAAGACCACACAGTGTATACAGGACATGAAGATGGCGGCCATGACTGTCTCCGTATATCTATGGTCAGGGGTTAGTGTGATACATAAGACCACACAGTGTATACAGGACATGAAGATGGCAGCCATGACGGTCTCCGTATATCTATGGTCGGGGTCAGTGTGATATATAAGACCACACAGTGAACAGGACATGAAGATGGCGGCCATGGCGGTCTCCGTATATCTATGGTCGGGGGTCAGTGTGATATATAAGACCACACAGTGTATACAGGACATGAAGATGGCGGCCATGACGGTCTCCGTATATCTATGGTCGGGGGTCAGTGTGATATATAAGACCACACAGTGTACAGGACATGAAGATGGCGGCCATGACGGTCTCCGTATATCTATGGTCGGGGTCAGTGTGATATATAAGACCACACAGTGTATACAGGACATGAAGATGGCGGCCATGACGGTCTCCGTATATCTATGGTCGGGGTCAGTGTGATATATAAGACCACACAGTGTATACAGGACATGAAGATGGCGGCCATGACGGTCTCCGTATATCTATGGTCGGGGTCAGTGTGATATATAAGACCACACAGTGTATACAGGACATGAAGATGGCGACCAGGACGGTCTCTGTATATCTATGGTCGGGGGTCAGTGTGATATATAAGACCACACAGTGTATACAGGACATGAAGATGGCGGCCATCGCGGTCTCCGTATATCTATGGTCAGGGGTCAGTGTGATATATAAGACCACAAAGTGTATACAGGACATGAAGATGGCGGCCATGACGGTCTCCGTATATCTATGGTCAGGGGTCAGTGTGATATATAAGACCACACAGTGTATCCAGGACATGAAGATGGCGGCCATGGCGGTCTCCTTATATCTATGGTCGGGGGTCAGTGTGATATATAAGACCACACAGTGTATACAGGACAGGAAGATGGCGGCCATGGCGGTCTCCGTATATCTATGGTCGGGGTCAGTGTGATATATAAGACCACACAGTGTATACAGGACATGAAGATGGCGGCCATGACGGTCTCCGTATATCTATGGTCGGGGTCAGTGTGATATATAAGACCACACAGTGTATACAGGACATGAAGATGGCGGCCATGACGGTCTCCGTATATCTATGGTCGGGGTCAGTGTGATATATAAGACCACACAATGTATACAGGACATGAAGATGGCGGCCATGACGGTCTCCGTATATCTATGGTCGGGGGTCAGTGTGATATATAAGACCACACAGTGTATACAGGACAGGAAGATGGCGACCATGACGGTCTCTGTATATCTATGGTTGGGGTCAGTGTGATATATAAGACCACACAGTGTATACAGGACATGAAGGTGGCGGCCATGACGGTCTCCGTATATCTATGGTCGGGGTCAGTGTGATATATAAGACCACACAGTGTACAGGACATGAAGATGGCGGCCTTGACGGTCTCCGTATATCTATGGTCAGGGGTCAGTGTGATATATAAGACCATACAGTGTATACAGGACATGAAGATGGCGGCCATGACGGTCTCCGTATATCTATGGTCGGGGTCAGTGTGATATATAAGACCACACAGTGTACAGGACACGAAGATGGCGGCCATGACGGTCTCCGTATATCTATGGTCAGGGGTCAGTGTGATACATAAGACCACACAATGTATACAGGACATGAAGATGGCGGCCATGACGGTCTCCATATATCTATGGTCGGGGTCAGTGTGATATATAAGACCACACAGTGTATCCAGGACATGAAGATGGCGGCCATGGCGGTCTCCGTATATCTATGGTCAGGGGTCAGTGTGATATATAAGACCACACAGTGTATACAGGACATGAAGATGGCGGCCATGACGGTCTCAGTATATCTATGGTCAGGGGTCAGTGTGATATATAAGACCACACAGTGTATACAGGACAGGAAGATGGCGGCCATGACGGTCTCCGTATATCTATGGTCGGGGTCAGTGTGATATATAATACCACACAGTGTACAGGACATGAAGATGGCGGCCATGACGGTCTCCGTATATCTATGGTCGGGGTCAGTGTGATATATAAGACCACACAGTGTATCCAGGACATGAAGATGGCGGCCATGGCGGTCTCCGTATATCTATGGTCGGGGTCAGTGTGATATATAAGACCACACAGTGTATCCAGGACATGAAGATGGCGGCCATGACGGTCTCCGTATATCTATGGTCGGGGGTCAGTGTGATATATAAGACCACACAGTGTATCCAGGACATGAAGATGGCGGCCATGACGGTCTCCGTATATCTATGGTCAGGGGTCAGTGTGATATATAAGACCACACAGTGTACAGGACATGAAGATGGCGGCCATGACGGTCTCCGTATATCTATGGTCGGGGGTCAGTGTGATATATAAGACCACACAGTGTATACAGGACAGGAAGATGGCGGCCATGGCGGTCTCCGTATATCTATGGTCGGGGGTCATTGTAATATATAAGACCACACAGTGTATACAGGACACGAAGATGGCGGCCATGACGGTCTCCGTATATCTATGGTCAGGGGTCAGTGTAATATATAAGACCACACAGTGTACAGGACATGAAGATGGCGGCCATGACGGTCTCCGTATATCTATGGTCGGGGGTCAGTGTGATATATAAGACCACACAGTATGTCCAGGACATGAAGATGGCGGCCATGACGGTCTCTGTATATCTATGGTCGGGGGTCAGTGTGATATATAAGACCGCACAGTGTATACAGGACACGAAGATGGCGGCCATGACGGTCTCCGTATATCTATGGTCGGGGTCAGTGTGCTATATAAGACCACACAGTGTATACAGGACACGAAGATGGCGGCCATGACAGTCTCCGTATATCTATGGTCAGGGGTCAGTGTGATATATAAGACCACACAGTGTATACAGGACATGAAGATGGCGGCCATGACGGTCTCTGTATATCTATGGTCGGGGTCAGTGTGATATATAAGACCACACAGTGTATACAGGACATGAAGATGGCGGCCATGACGGTCTCTGTATATCTATGGTCGGGGTCAGTGTGATATATAAGACCACACAGTGTATACAGGACAGGAAGATGGCGGCCATGACGGTCTCCGTATATTTATGGTCGGGGTCAGTGTGATATATAATACCACACAGTGTATACAGGACATGAAGATGGCGGCCATGACGGTCTCCGTATATCTATGGTCGGGGTCAGTGTGATATATAATACCACACAGTGTACAGGACATGAAGATGGCGGCCATGACGGACTCTGTATATCTATGGTCGGGGGTCAGTGTGATATATAAGACCACACAGTGTATACAGGACATGAAGATGGCGGCCATGACGGTCTCCGTATATCTATGGTCGGGGTCAGTGTGATACATAAGACCACACAGTGTATACAGGACATGAAGATGGCGGCCATGACGGTCTCTGTATATCTATGGTCGGGGGTCAGTGTGATATATAAGACCACACAGTGTATACAGGACATGAAGATGGCGGCCATGACGGTCTCCGTATATCTATGGTCGGGGTCAGTGTGATATATAAGACCACACAGTGTACAGGACATGAAGATGGCGGCCATGATGGTCTCCGTATATCTATGGTCGGGGGTCAGTGTGATATATAAGACCACACAGTGTATACAGGACATGAAGATGGCGGCCATGACGGTCTCTGTATATCTATGGTCAGGGGTCAGTGCGATATATAAGACCACACAGTGTATACAGGACAGGAAGATGGCGGCCATGGCGGTCTCCGTATATCTATGGTCAGGGGTCAGTGTGATATATAAGACCACACAGTGTATACAGGACATGAAGATGGCGGCCATGACGGTCTCAGTATATCTATGGTCGGGGTCAGTGTGATATATAAGACCACACAGTGTATACAGGACATGAAGATGGCGGCCATGACGGTCTACGTATATCTATGGTCGGGGGTCAGTGTGATATATAAGACGACACAGTGTATACAGGACATGAAGATGGCGGCCATGACGGTCTCCGTATATCTATGGTCGGGGTCAGTGTGATATATAAGACCACACAGTGTATACAGGACATGAAGATGGCGGCCATGACGGTCTCAGTATATCTATGGTCAGGGGTCAGTGTGATATATAAGACCACACAGTGTATACAGGACATGAAGATGGCGGCCATGACGGTCTCCGTATATCTATGGTCAGGGGTCAGTGTGATATATAAGACCACACAGTGTATACAGGACATGAAGATGGCGGCCATGACGGTCTCCGTATATCTATGGTCGGGGGTCAGTGTAATATATAAGACCACACAGTGTATACAGGACATGAAGATGGCGGCCATGACGGTCTCTCTATATCTATGGTCAGGGGTCAGTGTGATATATAAGACCACACAGTGTATACAGGACAGGAAGATGGAGGCCATGACGGTCTCAGAATATCTATGGTCGGGGGTCAGTGTGATATATACGACCACACAGTATATACAGGACATGAAGATGGCGGCCATGACAGTCTCTGTATATCTATGGTCGGGGGTCAGTGTGATATATAAGACCACACAGTGTATACAGGACATGAAGATGGAGGCCATGACGGTCTCTGTATATCTATGGTCGGGGTCAGTGTGATATATAAGACCACACAGTGTACAGGACATGAAGATGGCGGCCATGACGGTCTCCGTATATCTATGGTCGGGGGTCAGGGTGATATATAAGACCACACAGTGTATACAGGACATGAAGATGGCGGCCATGACGGTCTCCGTATATCTATGGTCGGGGGTCAGTGTGATATATAAGACCACACAGTGTATACAGGACATGAAGATGGCGGCCATGATGGTCTCCGTATATCTATGGTCGGGGGTCAGTGTGATATATAAGACCACACAGTGTATACAGGACATGAAGATGGCGGCCATGACGGTCTCCGTATATCTATGGTCGGGGTCAGTGTGATATATAAGACCACACAGTGTATACAGGACATGAAGATGGCGGCCATGATGGTCTCCGTATATCTATGGTCGGGGTCAGTGTGATATATAAGACCACACAGTGTATACAGGACATGAAGATGGCGGCCATGATGGTCTCCGTATATCTATGGTCGGGGTCAGTGTGATATATAAGACCACACAGTGTATACAGGACATGAAGATGGCGGCCATGACGGTCTCCGTATATCTATGTTCAGGGGTCAGTGTGATATATAAGACCACACAGTGTATACAGGACATGAAGATGGCGGCCATGACGGTCTCCGTATATCTATGGTCGGGGTCAGTGTGATATATAAGACCACACAGTGTATACAGGACATGAAGATGGCGGCCATGACGGTCTCCGTATATCTATGGTCGGGGTCAGTGTGATATATAAGACCACACAGTGTACAGGACATGAAGATGGCGGCCATGACGGTCTCTGTATATCTATGGTAGGGGTCAGTGTGATATATAAGACCACACAGTGTACAGGACATGAAGATGGAGGCCATGACAGTCTCTGTATATCTATGGTCAGGGGTCAGTGTGATATATAAGACCACACAGTGTATACAGGACATGAAGATGGCGGCCATGACGGTCTCTGTATACCTATGGTCGGGGTCAGTGTGATATATAAGACCACACAGTGTATACAGGACATGAAGATGGCGGCCATGACGGTCTCCGTATATCTATGGTCGGGGGTCAGTGTGAAATATAAGACCACACAGTGTACAGGACATGAAGATGGCGGCTATGACGGTCTCTGTATATCTATGGTCGGGGGTCAGTGTGATATATAAGACCACACAGTGTATACAGGACATGAAGATGGCGGCCATGACGGTCTCTGTATATCTATGGTCGGGGTCAGTGTGATATATAAGACCACACAGTGTACAGGACATGAAGATGGCGGCCATGACGGTCTCCGTATATCTATGGTCGGGGGTCAGTGTGATATATAAGACCACACAGTGTACAGGACATGAAGATGGCGGCCATGACGGTCTCCGTATATCTATGGTCGGGGTCAGTGTGATATATAAGACCACACAGTGTATACAGGACATGAAGATGGCGGCCATGACGGTCTCTATATATCTATGGTCGGGGTCAGTGTGATATATAAGACCACACAGTGTACAGGACATGAAGATGGCGGCCATGACGGTCTCTGTATATCTATGGTCAGGGGTCAGTGTGATATATAAGACCACACAGTGTATACAGGACATGAAGATGGCGGCCATGACGGTCTCCGTATATCTATGGTCGGGGGTCAGTGTGATATATAAGATCACACAGTGTATACAGGACATGAAGATGGCGGCCATGACGATCTCTGTATATCTATGGTCAGGGGTCAGTGTGATATATAAGACCACACAGTGTATACAGGACATGAAGATGGCGGCCATGACGGTCTCCGTATAACTATGGTCGGGGGTCAGTGTGATATATAAGACCACACAGTGTATACAGGACATGAAGATGGAGGCCATGACGGTCTCCGTATATCTATGGTCGGGGTCAGTGTGATATATAAGACCACACAGTGTATACAGGACATGAAGATGGCGGCCATGACGGTCTCTGTATATCTATGGTCGGGGGTCAGTGTGATATATAAGACCACACAGTGTATACAGGACATGAAGATGGCGGCCATGACGGTCTCCGTATATCTATGGTCGGGGGTCAGTGTGATATATAAGACCACACAGTGTACAGGACATGAAGATGGCGGCCATGACGGTCTCCGTATATCTATGGTCGGGGTCAGTGTGATATATAAGACCACACAGTGTATACAGAACATGAAGATGGCGGCCATAACGGTCTCCGTATATCTATGGTCGGGGGTCAGTGTGATATATAAGACCACACAGTGTACAGGACATGAAGATGGCGGCCATGACGGTCTCCGTATATCTATGGTCGGGGTCAGTGTGATATATAAGACCACACAGTGTATACAGGACATGAAGATGGCGGCCATGACGGTCTCCGTATATCTATGGTCGGGGGTCAGTGTGATATATAAGACCACACAGTGTATACAGGACATGAAGATGGCGGCCATGACGGTCTCCGTATATCTATGGTCGGGGGTCAGTGTGATATATAAGACCACACAGTATATACAGGACATGAAGATGGCGGCCATGACGGTCTCCTTATATCTATGGTCGGGGGTCAGTGTGATATATAAGACCACACAGTGTACAGGACATGAAGATGGCGGCCATGACGGTCTCCGTATATCTATGGTCGGGGGTCAGTGTGATATATAAGACCACACAGTGTATACAGGACATGAAGATGGCGGCCATGGCGGTCTCCTTATATCTATGGTCGGGGGTCAGTGTGATATATAAGACCACACAGTATATACAGGACATGAAGATGGCGGCCATGACGGTCTCCGTATATCTATGGTCGGGGGTCAGTGTGATATATAAGACCACACAGTGTATACAGGACATGAAGATGTTGGCCATGACGGTCTCCGTATATCTATGGTCGGGGGTCAGTGTGATATATAAGACCACACAGTGTATACAGGACATGAAGATGGCGGCCATGACGGTCTCCGTATATCTATGGTCGGGGTCAGTGTGATATATAAGACCACACAGTGTACAGGACATGAAGATGGCGGCCATGACGGTCTCTGTATATCTATGGTCGGGGGTCAGTGTGATATATAAGACCACACAGTGTACACAGGACATGAAGATGGCGGCCATGACGGTCTCCGTATATCTATGGTCGGGGGTCAGTGTGATATATAAGACCACACAGTGTATACAGGACATGAAGATGGCGGCCATGACGGTCTCCGTATATCTATGGTCGGGGGTCAGTGTGATATATAAGACCACACAGTATATACAGGACATGAAGATGGCGGCCATGACGGTCTCCGTATATCTATGGTCGGGGGTCAGTGTGATATATAAGACCACACAGTGTATACAGGACATGAAGATGGCGGCCATGACGGTCTCCGTATATCTATGGTCGGGGGTCAGTGTGATATATAAGACCACACAGTGTATACAGGACATGAAGATGGCGGCCATGACGGTCTCCGTATATCTATGGTCGGGGTCAGTGTGATATATAAGACCACACAGTGTATACAGGACATGAAGATGGCGGCCATGACGGTCTCCGTATATCTATGGTCGGGGATCAGTGTGATATATAAGACCATACAGTGTATACAGGACATGAAGATGGCAGCCATGACGGTCTCTGTATATCTATGGTCGGGGGTCAGTGTGATATATAAGACCACACAGTGTATACAGGACATGAAGATGGCGGCCATGACGGTCTCCGTATATCTATGGTCGGGGTCAGTGTGATATATAAGACCACACAGTGTATACAGGACATGAAGATGGCGGCCATGACGGTCTCCGTATATCTATGGTCGGGGTCAGTGTGATATATAAGATCACACAGTGTATACAGGACATGAAGATGGCGGCCATGACGGTCTCCGTATATCTATGGTCGGGGGTCAGTGTGATATATAAGACTACACAGTGTATACAGGACATGAAGATGGCGGCCATGACGGTCTCCGTATATCTATGGTCGGGGTCAGTGTGATATATAAGACCACACAGTGTATACAGGACAGGAAGATGGCGGCCATGACGGTCTCTATATATCTATGGTCGGGGGTCAGTGTAATATATAAGACCACACAGTGTATACAGGACATGAAGATGGCGGCCATGACGGTCTCCGTATATCTATGGTCGGGGTCAGTGTGATATATAAGACCACACAGTGTATACAGGACATGAAGATGGCGGCCATGACGATCTCTGTATATCTATGGTCGGGGGTCAGTGTGATATATAAGACCACACAGTGTATACAGGACATGAAGATGGCGGCCATGACGGTCTCCGTATATCTATGGTCAGGGGTCAGTGTGATATATAAGACCACACAGTGTATACAGGACATGAAGATGGCGGCCATGACGGTCTCCGTATATCTATGGTCGGGGGTCAGTGTGATATATAAGACCACACAGTGTATACAGGACATGAAGATGGCGGCCATGACGATCTCTGTATATCTATGGTCAGGGGTCAGTGTGATATATAAGACCACACAGTGTATACAGGACATGAAGATGGCGGCCATGACGGTCTCCGTATATCTATGGTCGGGGGTCAGTGTGATATATAAGACCACACAGTGTATACAGGACATGAAGATGGCGGCCATGACGGTCTCTGTATATCTATGGTCGGGGGGCAGTGTAATATATAAGACCACACAGTGTATACAGGACATGAAGATGGCGGCCATGACGGTCTCCGTATATCTATGGTCGGGGGCAGTGTGATATATAAGACCACACAGTGTACAGGACATGAAGATGGCGGCCATGACGGTCTCCGTATATCTATGGTCAGGGGTCAGTGTAATATATAAGACCACACAGTGTATACAGGACATGAAGATGGCGGCCATGACGGTCTCCGTATATCTATGGTCGGGGTCAGTGTGATATATAAGACCACACAGTGTATACAGGACATGAAGATGGCGGCCATGACGGTCTCCGTATATCTATGGTCGGGGTCAGTGTGATATATAAGACCACACAGTGTATCCAGGACATGAAGATGGCGGCACTGACGGTCTCCGTATATCTATGGTCGGGGTCAGTGTGATATATAAGACCACACAGTGTACAGGACATGAAGATGGCGGCCATGACGGTCTCCGTATATCTATGGTCGGGGGTCAGTGTGATATATAAGACCACACAGTGTATACAGGACATGAAGATGGCGGCCATGACGGTCTCTGTATATCTATGGTCGGGGGTCAGTGTAATATATAAGACCACACAGTGTATACAGGACATGAAGATGGCGGCCATGACGGTCTCCGTATATCTATGGTCGGGGGCAGTGTGATATATAAGACCACACAGTGTACAGGACATGAAGATGGCGGCCATGACGGTCTCCGTATATCTATGGTCAGGGGTCAGTGTAATATATAAGACCACACAGTGTATACAGGACATGAAGATGGCGGCCATGACGGTCTCTGTATATCTATGGTCGGGGTCAGTGTGATATATAAGACCACACAGTGTATACAGGACATGAAGATGGCGGCACTGACGGTCTCTGTATATCTATGGTCGGGGGTCAGTGTAATATATAAGACCACACAGTGTATACAGGACATGAAGATGGCTGCCATGACGGTCTCCGTATATCTATGGTCGGGGGTCAGTGTGATATATAAGACCACACAGTGTATACAGGACATGAAGATGGCGGCACTGACGGTCTCCGTATATCTATGGTCGGGGGTCAGTGTGATATATAAGACCACACAGTGTATACAGGACATGAAGATGGCGGCCATGACGGTCTCTGTATATCTATGGTCGGGGTCAGTGTGATATATAAGACCACACAGTGTATACAGGACATGAAGATGGCGGCCATGACGGTCTCCGTATATCTATGGTCGGGGTCAGTGTGATATATAAACCACACAGTGTATACAGGACATGAAGATGGCGGCCATGACGGTCTCTGTATATCTATGGTCGAGGGTCAGTGTGATATATAAGACCACACAGTGTATACAGGACATGAAGATGGCGGCCATGACGGTCTCCGTATATCTATGGTCGGGGTCAGTGTGATATATAAGACCACACAGTGTATACAGGACATGAAGATGGCGGCCATGACGGTCTCCGTATATCTATGGTCGGGGGCAGTGTGATATATAAGACCACACAGTGTACAGGACATGAAGATGGCGGCCATGACGGTCTCCGTATATCTATGGTCAGGGGTCAGTGTAATATATAAGACCACACAGTGTTTACAGGACATGAAGATGGCGGCCATGACGGTCTCCGTATATCTATGGTCGGGGTCAGTGTGATATATAAGACCACACAGTGTATACAGGACATGAAGATGGCTGCCATGACGGTCTCCGTATATCTATGGTCGGGGGTCAGTGTGATATATAAGACCACACAGTGTATACAGGACATGAAGATGGCGGCACTGACGGTCTCCGTATATCTATGGTCGGGGGTCAGTGTGATATATAAGACCACACAGTGTATACAGGACATGAAGATGGCGGCCATGACGGTCTCTGTATATCTATGGTCGGGGTCAGTGTGATATATAAGACCACACAGTGTATACAGGACATGAAGATGGCGGCCATGACGGTCTCCGTATATCTATGGTCGGGGTCAGTGTGATATATAAGACCACACAGTGTATACAGGACATGAAGATGGCGGCCATGACGGTCTCTGTATATCTATGGTCGGGGGTCAGTGTGATATATAAGACCACACAGTGTATACAGGACATGAAGATGGCGGCCATGACGGTCTCCGTATATCTATGGTCGGGGTCAGTGTGATATATAAGACCACACAGTGTATACAGGACATGAAGATGGCGGCCATGACGGTCTCTGTATATCTATGGTCGGGGGTCAGTGTAATATATAAGACCACACAGTGTATACAGGACATGAAGATGGCTGCCATGACGGTCTCCGTATATCTATGGTCGGGGGTCAGTGTGATATATAAGACCACACAGTGCATCCAGGACATGAAGATGGCGGCCATGACGGTCTCCGTATATCTATGGTCGGGGTCAGTGTGATATATAAGACCACACAGTGCATCCAGGACATGAAGATGGCGGCCATGACGGTCTCCGTATATCTATGGTCGGGGTCAGTGTGATATATAAGACCACACAGTGCATCCAGGACATGAAGATGGCGGCCATGACGGTCTCCGTATATCTATGGTCGGGGTCAGTGTGATATATAAGACCACACAGTGTATACAGGACATGAAGATGGCGGCCATGACGGTCTACGTATATCTATGGTCGGGGGTCAGTGTGATATATAAGACCACACAGTGTATACAGGACATGAAGATGGCGGCCATGACGGTCTCTGTATATCTATGGTCGGGGGTCAGTGTGATATATAAGACCACACAGTGTATACAGGACATGAAGATGGCGGCCATGACGGTCTCCGTATATCTATGGTCGGGGGTCAGTGTGATATATAAGACCACACAGTGTATACAGGACATGAAGATGGCGGCCATGACAGTCTCCGTATATCTATGGTCGGGGGCCAGTGTGATATATAAGACCACACAGTGTATACAGGACATGAAGATGGCGGCCATGACCGTCTGCGTATATCTATGGTCGGGGTCAGTGTGATATATAAGACCACACAGTGTATACAGGACATGAAGATGGCGGCCATGACGGACTCTGTACATCTATGGTCGGGGTCAGTGTGATATATAAGACCACACAGTGTACACAGGACATGAAGATGGCGGCCATGACGGTCTCCGTATATCTATGGTCGGGGTCAGTGTGATATATAAGATCACACAGTGTATACAGGACATGAAGATGGCGGCCATGACGGTCTCCGTATATCTATGGTCGGGGGTCAGTGTGATATATAAGACCACACAGTATATACAGGACATGAAGATGGCGGCCATGACGGTCTCCGTATATCTATGGTCAGGGGTCAGTGTGATATATAAGATCACACAGTGTATACAGGACATGAAGATGGCGGCCATGACGGTCTCCGTATATCTATGGTCGGGGTCAGTGTGATATATAAGACCACACAGTGTATACAAGACATGAAGATGGCGGCCATGACGGTCTCCGTATATCTATGATCGGGGTCAGTGTGATATATCAGACCACACAGTGTATACAGGACATGAAGATGGCGGCCATGACGGTCTCCGTATATCTATGGTCGGGGGTCAGTGTGATATATAAGACCACACAGTGTATACAGGACATGAAGATGGCGGCCATGACGGTCTCCGTATATCTATGGTCGGGGTCAATGTGATATATAAGACCACACAGTGTATACAGGACATGAAGATGGCGGCCATGACGGTCTCCGTATATCTATGGTCGGGGGTCAGTGTGATATATAAGACCACACAGTGTATACAGGACATGAAGATGGCGGCCATGACGGTCTCCGTATATCTATGGTCGGGGTCAGTGTGATATATAAGATCACACAGTGTATACAGGACATGAAGATGGCGGCCATGACGGTCTCCGTATATCTATGGTCGGGGTCAGTGTGATATATAAGACCACACAGTGCATCCAGGACATGAAGATGGCGGCCATGACGGTCTCTGTATATCTATGGTCGGGGTCAGTGTGATATATAAGACCACACAGTGTACAGGACATGAAGATGGCGGCCATGATGGTCTCTGTATATCTATGGTCGGGGTCAGTGTGATATATAAGACCACACAGTGTATACAGGACATAAAGATGGCGGCCATGACGGTCTCCGTATATCTATGGTCGGGGTCAGTGTGATATATAAGACCACACAGTGTATACAGGACATGAAGATGGCGGCCATGACGGTCTCTGTATATCTATGGTCAGGGGTCAGTGTGATACATAAGACCACACAGTGTATACAGGACATGAAGATGGTGGCCATGACGGTCTCTGTATATCTATGGTCGGGGGTCAGTGTGATATATAAGACCACACAGTGTATACAGGACATGAAGATGGCGGCCATGACAGTCTCTGTATATCTATGGTCGGGGGTCAGTGTGATATATAAGACCACACAGTGTATACAGGACATGAAGATGGCGGCCATGACGGTCTCTGTATATCTATGGTCGGGGGTCAGTGTGATATATAAGACCACACAGTGTATACAGGACATGAAGATGGCGGCCATGACGGTCTCTGTATATCTATGGTCAGGGGTCAGTGTGATACATAAGACCACACAGTGTATACAGGACATGAAGATGGCGGCCATGACGGTCTCCGTATATCTATGGTCAGGGGTCAGTGTGATATATAAGATCACACAGTGTATACAGGACATGAAGATGGCGGCCATGACGGTCTCAGTATATCTATGGTTGGGGTCAGTGTGATATATAAGATCACACAGTGTATACAGGACATGAAGATGGCGGCCATGACGGTCTCCGTATATCTATGGTCAGGGGTCAGTGTGATATATAAGATCACACAGTGTATACAGGACATGAAGATGGCGGCCATGACGGTCTCTGTATATCTATGGTCGGGGGTCAGTGTGATATATAAGATCACACAGTGTATACAGGACATGAAGATGGCGGCAATGACGGTCTCTGTATATCTATGGTCAGGGTCAGTGTAATATATAAGATCACACAGTGTATACAGGACATGAAGATGGCGGCCATGACGGTCTCAGTATATCTATGGTCAGGGGTCAGTGTGATACATAAGACCACACAGTGTATACAGGACATGAAGATGGCGGCCATGACGGTCTCCGTATATCTATGGTCAGGGGTCAGTGTGATACATAAGACCACACAGTGTATACAGGACATGAAGATGGCGGCCATGACGGTCTCTGTATATCTATGGTCAGGGGTCAGTGTGATACATAAGACCACACAGTGTATACAGGACATGAAGATGGCGGCCATGACGGTCTCCGTATATCTATGGTCAGGGGTCAGTGTGATATATAAGATCACACAGTGTATACAGGACATGAAGATGGCGGCCATGACGGTCTCAGTATATCTATGGTTGGGGTCAGTGTGATATATAAGATCACACAGTGTATACAGGACATGAAGATGGCGGCCATGACGGTCTCCGTATATCTATGGTCAGGGGTCAGTGTGATATATAAGATCACACAGTGTATACAGGACATGAAGATGGCGGCCATGACGGTCTCTGTATATCTATGGTCGGGGGTCAGTGTGATATATAAGATCACACAGTGTATACAGGACATGAAGATGGCGGCCATGACGGTCTCTGTATATCTATGGTCGGGGTCAGTGTGATATATAAGATCACACAGTGTATACAGGACATGAAGATGGCGGCCATGACGGTCTCCGTATATCTATGGTCGGGGGTCAGTGTGATATATAAGACCACACAGTGTACAGGACATGAAGATGGCGGCCATGACGGTCTCTGTATATCTATGGTCGGGGTCAGTGTGATATATAAGATCACACAGTGTATACAGGACATGAAGATGGCGGCCATGATGGTCTCCGTATATCTATGGTCGGGGGTCAGTATGATATATAAGACCACACAGTGTACAGGACATGAAGATGGCGGCCATGACGGTCTCCGTATATCTATGGTTGGGGTCAGTGTGATATATAAGATCACACAGTGTATACAGGACATGAAGATGGCGGCCATGATGGTCTCTGTATATCTATGGTCGGGGGTCAGTGTGATATATAAGACCACACAGTGTATACAGGACATGAAGATGGCGGCCATGACGGTCTCCGTATATCTATGGTTGGGGTCAGTGTGATATATAAGATCACACAGTGTATACAGGACATGAAGATGGCGGCCATGACGGTCTCCGTATATCTATGGTTGGGGTCAGTGTGATATATAAGATCACACAGTGTATACAGGACATGAAGATGGCGGCCATGATGGTCTCTGTATATCTATGGTCGGGGGTCAGTGTGATATATAAGACCACACAGTGTATACAGGACATGAAGATGGCGGCCATGACGGTCTCCGTATATCTATGGTTGGGGTCAGTGTGATATATAAGATCACACAGTGTATACAGGACATGAAGATGGCGGCCATGACGGTCTCCGTATATCTATGGTCAGGGGTCAGTGTGATATATAAGACCACACAGTGTATACAGGACATGAAGATGGCGGCCATGACGGTCTCCGTATATCTATGGTCAGGGGTCAGTGTAATATATAAGACCACACAGTGTACAGGATATGAAGATGGCGGCCATGACGGTCTCCGTATATCTATGGTCGGGGTCAGTGTGATATATAAGACCACACAGTGTATACAGGACATGAAGATGGCGGCCATGACGGTCTCCGTATATCTATGGTCGGGGTCAGTGTGATATATAAGATCACACAGTATATACAGGACATGAAGATGGCGGCCATGACGGTCTCTGTATATCTATGGTCGGGGTCAGTGTGATATATAAGATCACACAGTGTATACAGGACATGAAGATGGCGGCCATGACGGTCTCCGTATATCTATGGTCGGGGGTCAGTGTGATATATAAGACCACACAGTTTACAGGACATGAAGATGGCGGCCATGATGGTCTCTGTATATCTATGGTCGGGGTCAGTGTGATATATAAGACCACACAGTGTATACAGGACATGAAGATGGCGGCCATGACGGTCTCCGTATATCTATGGTCGGAGTCAGTGTAATATATAAGACCACACAGTGTATACAGGACATGAAGATGGCGGCCATGACGGTCTCCGTATATCTATGGTCGGGGGTCAGTGTGATACATAAGACCACACAGTGTATACAGGACAGGAAGATGGCGGCCATGACAGTCTCTGCATATCTATGGTCGGGGTCAGTGTGATATATAAGATCACACAGTGTATACAGGACAGGAAGATGGTGGCCATGACGGTCTCCGTATATCTATGGTCAGGGGTCAGTGTGATATATAAGACCACACAGTGTATACAGGACATGAAGATGGCGGCCATGACGGTCTCTGTATATCTATGGTCAGGGGTCAGTGTGATATATAAGACCACACAGTGTTTACAGGACAGGAAGATGGCGGCCATGACGGTCTCCGTATATCTATGGTCAGGGGTCAGTGTGATATATAAGACCACACAGTGTATACAGGACATGAAGATGGCGGCCATGACGGTCTCTGTATATCTATGGTCAGGGGTCAGTGTGATATATAAGACCACACAGTGTATACAGGACATGAAGATGGCGGCCATGACGGTCTCTGTATATCTATGGTCGGGGTCAGTGTGATATATAAGACCACACAGTGTATATAGGACATGAAGATGGCGGCCATGACGGTCTCCGTATATCTATGGTCGGGGGTCAGTGTGATATATAAGACGACACAGTGTATACAGGACATGAAGATGGCGGCCATTACGGTCTCCGTATATCTATGGTCAGGGGTCAGTGTGATATATAAGACCACACAGTGTATACAGGACATGAAGATGGCGGCCATGACGGTCTCCGTATATCTATGGTCAGGGGTCAGTGTGAAATATAAGACCACACAGTGTATACAGGACATGAAGATGGCAGCCATGACGGTCTCCGTATATCTATGGTCGGGGTCAGTGTGATATATAAGATCACACAGTGCATCCAGGACATGAAGATGGCGGCCATGACGGTCTCCGTATATCTATGGTCGGGGTCAGTGTGATATATAAGACCACACAGTATACAGGACATGAAGATGGCGGCCATGACGGTCTCTGTATATCTATGGTCGGGGTCAGTGTGATATATAAGACCACACAGTGTATACAGGACAGGATGATGGCGGCCATGACGGTCTCCGTATATCTATGGTCAGGGGTCAGTGTGATATATAAGACCACACAGTGTATACAGGACATGAAGATGGCGGCCATGACGGTCTCCGTATATCTATGGTCGGGGTCAGTGTGATATATAAGACCACACAGTGTATACAGGACATGAAGATGGCGGCCATGACGGTCTCTGTATATCTATGGTCAGGGGTCAGTGTGATATATAAGACCACACAGTGTATACAGGACATGAAGATGGCGGCCATGACGGTCTCCGTATATCTATGGTCGGGGTCAGTGTGATATATAAGACCACACATTGTATACAGGACATGAAGATGGCGGCCATGACGGTCTCTGTATATCTATGGTCAGGGGTCAGTGTGATATATAAGACCATACAGTGTATACAGGACAGGAAGATGGCGGCCATGACGGTCTCCGTATATCTATGGTCGGGGGTCAGTGTGATATATAAGACCACACAGTGTATACAGGACATGAAGATGGCGGCCATGACGGTCTCCGTATATCTATGGTCAAGGGTCAGTGTGATATATAAGACCACACAGTGTACAGGACATGAAGATGGCGGCCATGACGGTCTCTGTATATCTATGGTCGGGGTCAGTGTGATATATAAGACCACACAGTGTATACAGGACATGAAGATGGCGGCCATGACGGTCTCCGTATATCTATGGTCAGGGGTCAGTGTGAAATATAAGACCACACAGTGTATACAGGACATGAAGATGGCAGCCATGACGGTCTCCGTATATCTATGGTCGGGGTCAGTGTGATATATAAGATCACACAGTGTATCCAGGACATGAAGATGGCGGCCATGACGGTCTCCGTATATCTATGGTCGGGGGTCAGTGTGATATATAAGACCACACAGTGTATACAGGACATGAAGATGGCGGCCATGACGGTCTCCGTATATCTATGGTCGGGGTCAGTGTGATATATAAGACCACACAGTATATACAGGACATGAAGATGGCGGCCATGACGGTCTCTGTATATCTATGGTCGGGGTCAGTGTGATATATAATACCACACAGTGTATACAGGACATGAAGATGGCGGCCATGACGGTCTCTGTATATCTACGGTTGGGGTCAGTGTGATATATAAGACCACACAGTGTACGGGACATGAAGATGGCGGCCATGACGGTCTCCGTATATCTGTGGTCGGGGGTCAGTGTGATATATAAGACCACACAGTGTATACAGGACAGGAAGATGGTGGCCATGACGGTCTCTGTATATCTATGGTCGGGGGTCAGTGTGATATATAAGACCACACAGTATACAGGACATGAAGATGGCGGCCATGACGGTCTCCGTATATCTATGGTCAGGGGTCAGTGTGAAATATAAGACCACACAGTGTATACAGGACATGAAGATGGCAGCCATGACGGTCTCCGTATATCTATGGTCGGGGTCAGTGTGATATATAAGATCACACAGTGTATACAGGACATGAAGATGGCGGCCATGACGGTCTCCGTATATCTATGGTCAGGGGTCAGTGTGATATATAAGACCACACAGTGTATCCAGGACATGAAGATGGCGGCCATGACGGTCTCCGTATATCTATGGTCGGGGGTCAGTGTGATATATAAGACCACACAGTGTATACAGGACATGAAGATGGCGGCCATGACGGTCTCCGTATATCTATGGTCGGGGTCAGTGTGATATATAAGACCACACAGTGTATACAGGACATGAAGATGGCAGCCATAACGGTCTCTGTATATCTATGGTCAGGGGTCAGTGTGATATATAAGACCACACAGTGTATACAGGACATGAAGATGGCGGCCATGACGGTCTCTGTATATCTATGTTCGGGGTCAGTGTAATATATAAGACCACACAGTGTATACAGGACATGAAGATGGCGGCCATGACGGTCTCTGTATATCTATGGTCGGGGTCAGTGTGATATATAAGACCACACAGTGTACGGGACATGAAGATGGCGGCCATGACGGTCTCCGTATATCTGTGGTCGGGGGTCAGTGTGATATATAAGACCACACAGTGTACAGGACAGGAAGATGGCGGCCATGACGGTCTCTGTATATCTATGGTCGGGGGTCAGTGTAATATATAAGACCACACAGTGTATACAGGACATGAAGATGGCGGCCATGACGGTCTCCGTATATCTATGGTCAGGGGTCAGTGTGATACATAAGACCACACAGTGTATACAGGACATGAAGATGGCGGCCATGACGGTCTCCGTATATCTATGGTCGGGGGTCAGTGTGATATATAAGACCACACAGTGTACAGGACATGAAGATGGCGGCCATGACGGTCTCCGTATATCTATGGTCGGGGTCAGTGTGATATATAATACCACACAGTGTATACAGGACATGAAGATGGCGGCCATGACGGTCTCCGTATATCTATGGTCGGGGTCAGTGTGATATATAAGACCACACAGTGTACACAGGACATGAAGATTGCGGCCATGACGGTCTCCGTATATCTATGGTCGGGGTCAGTGTGATATATAAGACCACACAGTGTATACAGGACATGAAGATGGCGGCCATGACGGTCTCCGTATATCTATGGTCGGGGTCAGTGTGATATATAATACCACACAGTGTACAGGACATGAAGATGGCGGCCATGACGGTCTCCGTATATCTATGGTCGGGGTCAGTGTGATATATAAGACCACACAGTGTATACAGGACATGAAGATGGCGGCCATGACGGTCTCTGTATATCTATGGTCGGGGGTCAGTGTGATATATAAGACCACACAGTGTACAGGACATGAAGATGGCGGCCATGACGGTCTCCGTATATCTATGGTCGGGGGTCAGTGTGATATATAAGACCACACAGTGTATACAGGACATGAAGATGGCGGCCATGACGGTCTCTGTATATCTATGGTCGGGGGTCAGTGTAATATATAAGACCACACAGTGTATACAGGACATGAAGATGGCGGCCATGACGGTCTCCGTATATCTATGGTCAGGGGTCAGTGTGATACATAAGACCACACAGTGTATACAGGACATGAAGATGGCGGCCATGACGGTCTCCGTATATCTATGGTCGGGGTCAGTGTGATATATAAGACCACACAGTGTACAGGACATGAAGATGGCGGCCATGACGGTCTCCGTATATCTATGGTCGGGGGTCAGTGTAATATATAAGACCACACAGTGTCCAGGACATGAAGATGGCGGCCATGACGGTCTCCGTATATCTATGGTCAGGGGTCAGTGTGATACATAAGACCACACAGTGTATACAGGACATGAAGATGGCGGCCATGACGGTCTCCGTATATCTATGGTCGGGGTCAGTGTGATATATAAGACCACACAGTGTATACAGGACACGAAGATGGCGGCCATGACGGTCTCTGTATATCTATGGTCAGGGGTCAGTGTGATATATAAGACCACACAGTGTATACAGGACAGGAAGATGGCGGCCATGACGGTCTCTGTATATCTATGGTCAGGGGTCAGTGTGATATATAAGACCACACAGTGTATACAGGACAGGAAGATGGCGGCCATGACGGTCTCTGTATATCTATGGTCAGGGGTCAGTGTGATATATAAGACCACACAGTATATACAGGACATGAAGATGGAGGCCATGACGGTCTCTGTATATCTATGGTCGGGGTCAGTGTGATATATAAGACCACACAGTGTATACAGGACATGAAGATGGCGGCCATGACGGTCTCCGTATATCTATGGTCAGGGGTCAGTGTGATATATAAGACCACACAGTGTATACAGGACATGAAGATGGCGGCCATGACGGTCTCCGTATATCTATGGTCAGGGGTCAGTGTAATATATAAGACCACACAGTGTACAGGATATGAAGATGGCGGCCATGACGGTCTCCGTATATCTATGGTCGGGGTCAGTGTGATATATAAGACCACACAGTGTATACAGGACATGAAGATGGCGGCCATGACGGTCTCCGTATATCTATGGTCGGGGTCAGTGTGATATATAAGATCACACAGTATATACAGGACATGAAGATGGCGGCCATGACGGTCTCTGTATATCTATGGTCGGGGTCAGTGTGATATATAAGACCACACAGTGTATACAGGACATGAAGATGGCGGCCATGACGGTCTCCGTATATCTATGGTCGGAGTCAGTGTGATATATAAGACCACACAGTGTATACAGGACATGAAGATGGCGGCCATGACGGTCTCCGTATATCTATGGTCAGGGGTCAGTGTGATATATAAGACCACACAGTGTACAGGACATGAAGATGGCGGCCATGACGGTCTCCGTATATCTATGGTCGGGGGTCAGTGTGATACATAAGACCACACAGTGTATACAGGACAGGAAGATGGCGGCCATGACAGTCTCTGCATATCTATGGTCGGGGTCAGTGTGATATATAAGATCACACAGTGTATACAGGACAGGAAGATGGTGGCCATGACGGTCTCTGTATATCTATGGTCAGGGGTCAGTGTGATATATAAGACCACACAGTGTATACAGGACATGAAGATGGCGGCCATGACGGTCTCTGTATATCTATGGTCAGGGGTCAGTGTGATATATAAGACCACACAGTTTACAGGACATGAAGATGGAGGCCATGACGGTCTCTGTATATCTATGGTCAGGGGTCAGTGTGATATATAAGACCACACAGTGTATACAGGACATGAAGATGGAGGCCATGACGGTCTCCGTATATCTATGGTCGGGGGTCAGTGTGATATATAAGACCACACAGTTTACAGGACATGAAGATGGCGGCCATGACGGTCTCTGTATATCTATGGTCAGGGGTCAGTGTGATATATAAGACCACACAGTGTATACAGGACATGAAGATGGAGGCCATGACGGTCTCCGTATATCTATGGTCGGGGGTCAGTGTGATATATAAGACCACACAGTTTACAGGACATGAAGATGGCGGCCATGATGGTCTCTGTATATCTATGGTCGGGGTCAGTGTGATATATAAGACCACACAGTGTATACAGGACATGAAGATGGCGGCCATGACGGTCTCCGTATATCTATGGTCGGAGTCAGTGTGATATATAAGACCACACAGTGTATACAGGACATGAAGATGGCGGCCATGACGGTCTCCGTATATCTATGGTCAGGGGTCAGTGTGATATATAAGACCACACAGTGTACAGGACATGAAGATGGCGGCCATGACGGTCTCCGTATATCTATGGTCGGGGGTCAGTGTGATACATAAGACCACACAGTGTATACAGGACAGGAAGATGGCGGCCATGACAGTCTCTGCATATCTATGGTCGGGGTCAGTGTGATATATAAGATCACACAGTGTATACAGGACAGGAAGATGGTGGCCATGACGGTCTCTGTATATCTATGGTCAGGGGTCAGTGTGATATATAAGACCACACAGTGTATACAGGACATGAAGATGGCGGCCATGACGGTCTCTGTATATCTATGGTCAGGGGTCAGTGTGATATATAAGACCACACAGTGTATACAGGACATGAAGATGGCGGCCATGACGGTCTCTGTATATCTATGGTCAGGGGTCAGTGTGATATATAAGACCACACAGTGTATACAGGACATGAAGATGGCGGCCATGACGGTCTCCGTATATCTATGGTCAGGGGTCAGTGTGATACATAAGACCACACAGTGTACAGGACATGAAGATGGCGGTCATGACGGTCTCCGTATATCTATGGTCGGGGGTCAGTGTGATATATAAGACCACACAGTGTATACAGGACAGGAAGATGGTGGCCATGACGGTCTCTGTATATCTATGGTCAGGGGTCAGTGTGATATATAAGACCACACAGTGTATCCAGGACATGAAGATGGCGGCCATGACGGTCTCTGTATATCTATGGTCGGGGTCAGTGTGATATATAAGACCACACAGTGTATATAGGACATGAAGATGGCGGCCATGACGGTCTCCGTATATCTATGGTCGGGGGTCAGTGTGATATATAAGACGACACAGTGTATACAGGACATGAAGATGGCGGCCATGACGGTCTCCGTATATCTATGGTCAGGGGTCAGTGTGATATATAAGACCACACAGTGTATACAGGACATGAAGATGGCGGCCATGACGGTCTCCGTATATCTATGGTCAGGGGTCAGTGTGAAATATAAGACCACACAGTGTATACAGGACATGAAGATGGCAGCCATGACGGTCTCCGTATATCTATGGTCGGGGTCAGTGTGATATATAAGATCACACAGTGCATCCAGGACATGAAGATGGCGGCCATGACGGTCTCTGTATATCTATGGTCGGGGTCAGTGTGATATATAAGACCACACAGTGTATACAGGACATGAAGATGGCGGCCATGACGGTCTCCGTATATCTATGGTCGGGGGTCAGTGTGATATATAAGACCACACAGTGTATACAGGACATGAAGATGGCGGCCATGACGGTCTCCGTATATCTATGGTCAGGGGTCAGTGTGATATATAAGACCACACAGTGTACAGGACATGAAGATGGCGGCCATGACGGTCTCTGTATATCTATGGTCGGGGTCAGTGTGATATATAAGACCACACAGTGTATACAGGACATGAAGATGGCGGCCATGACGGTCTCCGTATATCTATGGTCAGGGGTCAGTGTGAAATATAAGACCACACAGTGTATACAGGACATGAAGATGGCAGCCATGACGGTCTCCGTATATCTATGGTCGGGGTCAGTGTGATATATAAGATCACACAGTGTATCCAGGACATGAAGATGGCGGCCATGACGGTCTCCGTATATCTATGGTCGGGGGTCAGTGTGATATATAAGACCACACAGTGTATACAGGACATGAAGATGGCGGCCATGACGGTCTCCGTATATCTATGGTCGGGGTCAGTGTGATATATAAGACCACACAGTGTATACAGGACATGAAGATGGCGGCCATGACGGTCTCTGTATATCTATGGTCGGGGTCAGTGTGATATATAATACCACACAGTGTATACAGGACAGGAAGATGGTGGCCATGACGGTCTCCGTATATCTATGGTCGGGGTCAGTGTGATATATAAGACCAAACAGTGTATACAGGACATGAAGATGGCGGCCATGACGGTCTCTGTATATCTACGGTTGGGGTCAGTGTGATATATAATACCACACAGTGTATACAGGACAGGAAGATGGTGGCCATGACGGTCTCTGTATATCTATGGTCGGGGGTCAGTGTGATATATAAGACCACACAGTATACAGGACATGAAGATGGCGGCCATGACGGTCTCCGTATATCTATGGTCAGGGGTCAGTGTGAAATATAAGACCACACAGTGTATACAGGACATGAAGATGGCAGCCATGACGGTCTCCGTATATCTATGGTCGGGGTCAGTGTGATATATAAGATCACACAGTGTATCCAGGACATGAAGATGGCGGCCATGACGGTCTCCGTATATCTATGGTCGGGGGTCAGTGTGATATATAAGATCACACAGTGTACAGGACATGAAGATGGCGGCCATGACGGTCTCCGTATATCTATGGTCGGGGGTCAGTGTGATATATAAGACCACACAGTGTATACAGGACATGAAGATGGCGGCCATGACGGTCTCCGTATATCTATGGTCGGGGTCAGTGTGATATATAAGACCACACAGTGTATACAGGACATGAAGATGGCGGCCATGACGGTCTCTGTATATCTATGGTCAGGGGTCAGTGTGATATATAAGACCACACAGTGTATACAGGACATGAAGATGGCGGCCATGACGGTCTCTGTATATCTATGTTCGGGGTCAGTGTAATATATAAGACCACACAGTGTATACAGGCCATGAAGATGGCGGCCATGACGGTCTCTGTATATCTATGATCGGGGTCAGTGTGATATATAAGACCACACAGTGTACGGGACATGAAGATGGCGGCCATGACGGTCTCCGTATATCTGTGGTCGGGGGTCAGTGTGATATATAAGACCACACAGTGTACAGGACAGGAAGATGGCGGCCATGACGGTCTCTGTATATCTATGGTCGGGGGTCAGTGTAATATATAAGACCACACAGTGTATACAGGACATGAAGATGGCGGCCATGACGGTCTCCGTATATCTATGGTCAGGGGTCAGTGTGATACATAAGACCACACAGTGTATACAGGACATGAAGATGGCGGCCATGACGGTCTCCGTATATCTATGGTCGGGGGTCAGTGTGATATATAAGACCACACAGTGTACAGGACATGAAGATGGCGGCCATGACGGTCTCCGTATATCTATGGTCGGGGTCAGTGTGATATATAATACCACACAGTGTATACAGGACATGAAGATGGCGGCCATGACGGTCTCCGTATATCTATGGTCGGGGTCAGTGTGATATATAAGACCACACAGTGTATACAGGACATGAAGATGGCGGCCATGACGGTCTCCGTATATCTATGGTCGGGGTCAGTGTGATATATAATACCACACAGTGTACAGGACATGAAGATGGCGGCCATGACGGTCTCCGTATATCTATGGTCGGGGTCAGTGTGATATATAAGACCACACAGTGTATACAGGACATGAAGATGGCGGCCATGACGGTCTCTGTATATCTATGGTCGGGGGTCAGTGTGATATATAAGACCACACAGTGTACAGGACATGAAGATGGCGGCCATGACGGTCTCCGTATATCTATGGTCGGGGGTCAGTGTGATATATAAGACCACACAGTGTATACAGGACATGAAGATGGCGGCCATGACGGTCTCTGTATATCTATGGTCGGGGGTCAGTGTAATATATAAGACCACACAGTGTATACAGGACATGAAGATGGCGGCCATGACGGTCTCCGTATATCTATGGTCAGGGGTCAGTGTGATACATAAGACCACACAGTGTATACAGGACATGAAGATGGCGGCCATGACGGTCTCCGTATATCTATGGTCGGGGTCAGTGTGATATATAAGACCACACAGTGTATACAGGACATGAAGATGGCGGCCATGACGGTCTCCGTATATCTATGGTCAGGGGTCAGTGTGATATATAAGACCACACAGTGTATACAGGACACGAAGATGGCGGCCATGACGGTCTCTGTATATCTATGGTCAGGGGTCAGTGTGATATATAAGACCACACAGTGTATACAGGACAGGAAGATGGCGGCCATGACGGTCTCTGTATATCTATGGTCAGGGGTCAGTGTGATATATAAGACCACACAGTGTATACAGGACAGGAAGATGGCGGCCATGACGGTCTCTGTATATCTATGGTCAGGGGTCAGTGTGATATATAAGACCACACAGTATATACAGGACATGAAGATGGAGGCCATGACGGTCTCTGTATATCTATGGTCGGGGTCAGTGTGATATATAAGACCACACAGTGTATACAGGACACGAAGATGGCGGCCATGACGGTCTCTGTATATCTATGGTCAGGGGTCAGTGTGATACATAAGACCACACAGTGTATACAGGACATGAAGATGGCGGCCATGACAGTCTCTGTATATCTATGGTCAGGGGTCAGTGTGATATATAAGACCACACATTGTATACAGGACATGAAGATGGCGGCCATGACGGTCTCTGTATATCTATGGTCGGGGTCAGTGTGATATACAAGATCACACAGTGTACAGGACATGAAGATGGAGGCCATGACGGTCTCTGTATATCTATGGTCGGGGGTCAGTGTGATATATAAGACCACACAGTGTATACAGGACATGAAGATGGCGGCCATGACGGTCTCCGTATATCTATGGTCGGGGGTCAGTGTGATATATAAGACCACACAGTGTACAGGACATGAAGATGGCGGCCATGACGGTCTCCGTATATCTATGGTCGGGGTCAGTGTGATATATAAGACCACACAGTGTACAGGACATGAAGATGGCGGCCATGACGGTCTCTGTATATCTATGGTCAGGGGTCAGTGTGATATATAAGACCACACAGTGTACAGGACATGAAGATGGCGGCCATGACGGTCTCCGTATATCTATGGTCGGGGTCAGTGTGATATATAAGACCACACAGTGTACAGGACATGAAGATGGCAGCCATGACGGTCTCCGTTTATCTATGGTCGGGGGTCAGTGTGATATATAAGACCACACAGTGTACAGGACATGAAGAAGGCGGACATGACGGTCTCCGTATATCTATGGTCGGGGGTCAGTGTGATATATAAGACCACACAGTGTATACAGGACATGAAGATGGCGGCCATGACGGTCTCCGTATATCTATGGTCGGGGGTCAGTGTGATATATAAGACCACACAGTGTACAGGACATGAAGAAGGCGGACATGACGGTCTCCGTATATCTATGGTCGGGGGTCAGTGTGATATATAAGACCACACAGTGTATACAGGACATGAAGATGGCGGCCATGACGGTCTCCGTATATCTATGGTCGGGGTTCAGTGTGATATATAAGACCACACAGTGTATATAGGACATGAAGATGGCGGCCATGACGGTCTCCGTATATCTATGGTCAGGGGTCAGTGTTATACATAAGACCACACAGTGTATACAGGACATGAAGATGGCGGCCATGACGGTCTCTGTATATCTATGGTCAGGGGTCAGTGTGATACATAAGACCACACAGTGTATACAGGACATGAAGATGGCGGCCATGACGGTCTCTGTATATCTATGGTCAGGGGTCAGTGTGATACATAAGACCACACAGTGTACAGGACATGAAGATGGCGGCCATGACGGTCTCCGTATATCTATGGTCGGGGTCAGTGTAATATATAAGACCACACAGTGTATACAGGACATGAAGATGGCGGCCATGACGGTCTCCGTATATCTATGGTCAGGGGTCAGTGTGATACATAAGACCACACAGTGTACAGGACATGAAGATGGCGGCCATGACGGTCTCTGTATATCTATGGTCGGGGTCAGTGTAATATATAAGACCACACAGTGTATACAGGACATGAAGATGGCGGCCATGACGGTCTCCGTATATCTATGGTCGGGGTCAGTGTTATATATAAGACCACACAGTGTATACAGGACAGGAAGATGGCGGCCATGACGGTCTCCGCATATCTATGGTCAGGGGTCAGTGTGATATATAAGACCACACAGTGTACAGGACATGAAGATGGCGGCCATGACGGTCTTAGTATATCTATGGTCGGGGTCAGTGTGATATATAAGACCACACAGTGTACAGGACATGAAGATGGCGGCCATGACGGTCTCCGTATATCTATGGTCGGGGTCAGTGTGATATACAAGACCACACAGTGTATACAGGACATGAAGATGGCGGCCATGACGGTCTCAGTATATCTATGGTCGGGGTCAGTGTGATATATAAGACCATACAGTGTATACAGGACATGAAGATGGCGGCCATGACGGTCTCCGTATATCTATGGTCGGGGTCAGTGTGATATATAAGACCACACAGTGTACAGGACATGAAGATGGCGGCCATGACGGTCTCCGTATATCTATGGTCGGGGTCAGTGTGATATATAAGACCACACAGTGTACAGGACATGAAGATGGCGGCCATGACGGTCTCCGTATATCTATGGTCAGGGGTCAGTGTGATACATAAGACCACACAGTGTATACAGGACATGAAGATGGCGGCCATGACGGTCTCAGTATATCTATGGTCGGGGTCAGTGTGATATATAAGACCACACAGTGTATACAGGACATGAAGATGGCGGCCATGAATGTCTTCGTATATCTATGGTCGGGGTCAGTGTGATATATAAGACCACACAGTGTACAGGACATGAAGATGGCGGCCATGACGGTCTCCGTATATCTATGGTCGGGGTCAGTGTGATATATAAGACCACACAGTGTATACAGGACATGAAGATGGCGGCCATGACGGTTTCCGTATATCTATGGTCAGGGGTCAGTGTGATACATAAGACCACACAGTGTATACAGGACATGAAGATGGCGGCCATGACGGTCTCTGTATATCTATGGTCGGGGTCAGTGTGATATATAAGACCACACAGTGTATACAGGACATGAAGATGGCGGCCATGACGGTCTCCGTATATCTATGGTCAGGGGTCAGTGTGATATATAAGACCACACAGTGTATACAGGACATGAAGATGGCGGCCATGACGGTCTCCGTATATCTATGGTCGGGGTCAGTGTGATATATAAGACCACACAGTATATACAGGACATGAAGATGGCGGCCATGACGGTCTCCGTATATCTATGGTCAGGGGTCAGTGTGATACATAAGACCACACAGTGTATACAGGACATGAAGATGGCGGCCATGACGGTCTCCGTATATCTATGGTCGGGGTCAGTGTGATATACAAGACCACACAGTGTATACAGGACAGGAAGATGGCGGCCATGACGGTCTCTGTATATCTATGGTCGGGGGTCAGTGTAATATATAAGATCACACAGTGTATACAGGACATGAAGATGGCGGCCATGACGGTCTCCGTATATCTATGGTCGAGGTCAGTGTGATACATAAGACCACACAGTGTATACAGGACATGAAGATGGCGGCCATGACGGTCTCCGTATATCTATGGTCGGGGTCAGTGTGATATATAAGACCACACAGTGTATACAGGACATGAAGATGGCGGCCATGACGGTCTCCATATATCTATGGTCGGGGGTCAGTGTGATATATAAGACCACACAGTGTACAGGACATGAAGATGGCGGCCATGACGGTCTCCGTATATCTATGGTCGGGGTCAGTGTGATATATAAGACCACACAGTGTATACAGGACATGAAGATGGCGGCCATGACGGTCTCCGTATATCTATGGTCGGGGTCAGTGTGATATATAAGACCACACAGTGTATACAGGACATGAAGATGGCGGCCATGACGGTCTCCGTATATCTATGGTCAGGGGTCAGTGCGATATATAAGACCACACAGTGTATACAGGACATGAAGATGGCGGCCATGACGGTCTCCGTATATCTATGGTCGGGGGTCAGTGTGATATATAAGACCACACAGTGTATACAGGACATGAAGATGGCGGCCATGACGGTCTCCGTATATCTATGGTCGGGGGTCAGTGTGATATATAAGACCACACAGTGTATACAGGACATGAAGATGGCGGCCATGACGGTCTCCGTATATCTATGGTCAGGGGTCAGTGTGAAATATAAGACCACACAGTGTATACAGGACATGAAGATGGCGGCCATGACGGTCTCCGTATATCTATGGTCGGGGGTCAGTGTGATATATAAGACCACACAGTGTATACAGGACATGAAGATGGCGGCCATGACGGTCTCCGTATATCTATGGTCGGGGGTCAGTGTGATATATAAGACCACACAGTGTATACAGGACATGAAGATAGAGGCCATGACGGTCTCCGTATATCTATGGTCGGGGTCAGTGTGATACACAAGACCACACAGTGTATACAGGACATGAAGATGGCGGCCATGACGGTCTCTGTATATCTATGGTCGGGGTCAGTGTGATATATAATACCACACAGTGTACAGGACATGAAGATGGCGGCCATGACGGTCTCCGTATATCTATGGTCGGGGTCAGTGTGATATATAAGACCACACAGTATATACAGGACATGAAGATGGCGGCCATGACGGTCTCCGTATATCTATGGTCAGGGGTCAGTGTGATACATAAGACCACACAGTGTATACAGGACATGAAGATGGCGGCCATGACGGTCTCCGTATATCTATGGTCGGGGTCAGTGTGATATACAAGACCACACAGTGTATACAGGACAGGAAGATGGCGGCCATGACGGTCTCTGTATATCTATGGTCGGGGGTCAGTGTAATATATAAGATCACACAGTGTATACAGGACATGAAGATGGCGGCCATGACGGTCTCCGTATATCTATGGTCGAGGTCAGTGTGATACATAAGACCACACAGTGTATACAGGACATGAAGATGGCGGCCATGACGGTCTCCGTATATCTATGGTCGGGGTCAGTGTGATATATAAGACCACACAGTGTATACAGGACATGAAGATGGCGGCCATGACGGTCTCCATATATCTATGGTCGGGGGTCAGTGTGATATATAAGACCACACAGTGTACAGGACATGAAGATGGCGGCCATGACGGTCTCCGTATATCTATGGTCGGGGTCAGTGTGATATATAAGACCACACAGTGTATACAGGACATGAAGATGGCGGCCATGACGGTCTCCGTATATCTATGGTCGGGGTCAGTGTGATATATAAGACCACACAGTGTATACAGGACATGAAGATGGCGGCCATGACGGTCTCCGTATATCTATGGTCAGGGGTCAGTGCGATATATAAGACCACACAGTGTATACAGGACATGAAGATGGCGGCCATGACGGTCTCCGTATATCTATGGTCGAGGGTCAGTGTGATATATAAGACCACACAGTGTATACAGGACATGAAGATGGCGGCCATGACGGTCTCCGTATATCTATGGTCGGGGGTCAGTGTGATATATAAGACCACACAGTGTATACAGGACATGAAGATGGCGGCCATGACGGTCTCCGTATATCTATGGTCAGGGGTCAGTGTGAAATATAAGACCACACAGTGTATACAGGACATGAAGATGGCGGCCATGACGGTCTCCGTATATCTATGGTCGGGGGTCAGTGTGATATATAAGACCACACAGTGTATACAGGACATGAAGATGGCGGCCATGACGGTCTCCGTATATCTATGGTCGGGGGTCAGTGTGATATATAAGACCACACAGTGTATACAGGACATGAAGATAGAGGCCATGACGGTCTCCGTATATCTATGGTCGGGGTCAGTGTGATACACAAGACCACACAGTGTATACAGGACATGAAGATGGCGGCCATGACGGTCTCTGTATATCTATGGTCGGGGTCAGTGTGATATATAATACCACACAGTGTACAGGACATGAAGATGGCGGCCATGACGGTCTCCGTATATCTATGGTCGGGGTCAGTGTGATATATAAGACCACACAGTGTATACAGGATATGAAGATGGCGGCCATGACGGTCTCCGTATATCTATGGTCGGGGGTCAGTGTGATATATAAGACCACACAGTGTACAGGACATGAAGATGGCGGCCATGACAGGACACATCGCATTCATGGCTGACCTTGTTGGGCAGAGATATCGGCCGCGGCGTCTGCGTCTCCTGCGGGTGAAACCAATGGAGGTTTTCGAATAAATCCCTGTGGACGGCCGGGGTGTGAGCCTCCAGGAAGGCGGCGCCGTCGTCTGTGGAGAGAAGATGGAGGTGATGGGGCCGTACATGGAGGTGGTGCCGGCTGATGGCGGCCTCTCACCTGTGACGTACAGGGCGCTGCTCTGGTGGCTGTACACCTGGGTGACGGGCCGCGGGGCCGGGCCGCTGGACATTCTCCTCAGGGTCAGCTGGGTGGTGTAGGCTCGGGGCCGGTTCAGGGAACGCTCATTGATGGTGATGCTGTAAACCTTCCCCGTATCTATGGAAACAGGAGCCATGGATGTGACGGTCAGTGAGGGGCCGGTCAGTCATGTGACCGTCAGTGATGGGCCGGTCAGTGATGTGACGGTCAGTGATGGGCTGGTCAGTGATGTGACGGTCAGTGATGGGCTGGTCAGTGATGTGACGGTCAGTGATGGGCCGGTCAGTGATGGGCCGGTCAGTGATGGGCTGGTCAGTGATGTGACGGTCAGTGATGAGTCGGCCAGTGATGTGACGGTCAGTAATGGGCCGGTCAGTGATGGGCCGGTCAGTGATGAGTCGGCCAGTGATGTGACGGTCAGTGATGGGCCGGTCAGTGATGAGTCGGTCAGGGATGTGACGGTCAGTGATGGGCCGGTCAGGGATGGGCCGGTCAGGGATGGGCCGGTCAGTGATGGGCCGGTCAGGGATGTGACGGTCAGGGATGTGACGGTCAGGGATGGGCCGGTCAGTGATGGGCCGGTCAGTGATGTGACGGTCAGTGAAGGGCCAGTCAGTGATGGGCCGGTCAGTGATGAGATGGTCAGTGATGAGCCGGTCAGTGATGTGACGGTCAGTGATGGGCCGGTCAGTGATGAGACGGTCAGTGATGGGCCGGTCAGTGATGTGCCAGTCAGAGATGTGACGGTCAGTGATGGGCCGGTCAGTGATGTGACGGTCAGTGATGGGCTGGTCAGTGATGGGACGGTCAGTGATGAGCCGGTCAGTGATGAGCCGGTCAGTGATGAGTCGGTCAGTGATGAGCCGGTCAGTGATGAGTCGGTCAGTGATGTGACGGTCAGTGATAAGTCGGTCAGTGATGTGACCATCAGTGATGGGCCGGTCAGTGATGTGACGGTCAGTGATGGGCCGGTCAGTGATGGGCCGGTCAGTGATGTGACGGTCAGTGATGTGACAGTCAGTGATGGGCCGGTCAGTGATGGGCCGGTCAGTGATGGGCCGGTCAGTCATGTGACCGTCAGTGATGGGCCGGTCAGTGATGAGTTGGTCAGTGATGTGACCGTCAGTGATGGGCCGGTCAGTGATGGGCCGGTCAGTGATGGGCCGGTCAGTGATGGGCCGGTCAGTGATGTGACGGTCAGTGATGTGACAGTCAGTGATGGGCCGGTCAGTGATGTGACGGTCAGTGATGGGCCGGTCAGTGATGGGCCGGTCAGTGATGGGCCGGTCAGTCATGTGACCGTCAGTGATGGGCCGGTCAGTGATGAGTTGGTCAGTGATGTGACCGTCAGTGATGGGCCGGTCAGTGATGGGCCGGTCAGTGATGTAACGGTCAGTGATGAGCCGGTCAGTGATGTGACGGTCAGTGATGGGCTGGTCAGTGTTGTGACGGTCAGTGATGGGCCGGTCAGTGATGTGACAGTCAGTGATGTGACGGTCAGTGATGTGACGGTCAGTGATGAGCCTGTCAGTGATGAGCCGGTCAGTGATGAGCCGGTCAGTGATGAACCGGTCAGTGATGAACCGGTCAGTGATGAAACGGTCAGTGATGAAACGGTCAGTGATGGACCGGTCAGTGATGTGACGGTCAAGGATGGGCCGGTCAGTGATGGGCCGGTCAGTGATGTGACGGTCAGTGATGAGCCGGTCAGTGATGTGACGGTCAGTGATGGGCTGGTCAGTGTTGTGACGGTCAGTGATAGGCCGGTCAGTGATATGACAGTCAGTGATGTGACGGTCAGTGATGGGCCAGTCAGTAATGTGAGGGTCAGTGATGGGCCGGTCAGTGATGAACCGGTCAGTGATGGGCCGGTCAGTGATGTGACGGTCAGGGATGGGCCGGTCAGTGATGGGCCGGTCAGTGATGGGCCGGTCAGTGATGTGACGGTCAGTGATGGGCCGGTCAGTGATGTGACAGTCAGTGTTGAGGTGGTCAGTGATGTGACGGTCAGTGTTGAGGCGGTCAGTGATGTGACGGTCAGTGATGTGACGGTCAGTGATGAGCCGGTCAGTGATGAGCCGGTCAGTGATGAGCCGGTCAGTGATGTGACGGTCAGTGTTGAGGCGGTCAGTGATGTGACGGTCAGTGATGGGCCGGTCAGTGATGGGCTGGTCAGTGATGTGACGGTCAGTGATGGGCCGGTCAGTGACGTGACGGTCAGTGTTGAGCCGGTCAGTGATGTGATGGTCAGTGACGTGACGGTCAGTGTTGAGGCGGTCAGTGATGTGACGGTCAGTGATGGGCCGGTCAGTGATGGGCTGGTCAGTGATGTGACGGTCAGTGATGTGACGGTCAGTGATGGGCCGGTCAGTGATGTGATGGTCAGTGACGTGACGGTCAGTGTTGAGCCGGTCAGTGATGTGACGGTCAGTGATGGGCTGGTCAGTGATGTGACAGTCAGTGATGTGACGGTCAGTGTTGAGGTGGTCAGTGATGTGACGGTCAGTGATGTGATGGTCAGTGATGTGACGGTCAGTGATGTGACGGTCAGTGTTGAGGCGGTCAGTGATGTGACGGTCAGTGATGAGCCGGTCAGTGATGTGACGGTCAGGGATGAGTCGGTCAGTGATGTGACGGTCAGTGATGGGCTGGTCAGTGTTGAGCCGGTCAGTGATGTGACGGTCAGTGATGTGACGGTCAGTGATGGGCTGGTCAGTGATGTGACGGTCAGTGATGGGCTGGTCAGTGATGTGACGGTCAGTGATGGGCCGGTCAGTGATGTGACGGTCAGTGATGGGCTGGTCAGTGATGTGACGGTCAGTGATGTGACGGTCAGTGATGTGACGGTCAGTGATGGGCTGGTCAGTGATGTGACGGTCAGTGATGGGCTGGTCAGTGATGTGACGGTCAGTGATGGGCTGGTCAGTGATGTGACGGTCAGTGATGGGCCGGTCAGTGATGGGCCGGTCAGTGATGTCTCCTGGCGGCCATCTTCACCTGTCAGCAGCAGTAGCTGCCTCTCCGTCTCCGCGCCCATCAGTGAGATCTTCTGGAAGTTCATGGACGGGTGGAAAGTCATCTTAAAGACACGCTGTCCGGAGGACTGGACGTAGATCTCCACGCTGTCACATCGTCTGGAGACCTCGCTGTCAAGGACCTCTCGAGAGGCGAGGACGTACAGATACCTGTGGTACGAGGCGTCGCTCTTCGAGTCACAGGTGAACTGCACAATATGGTGGAAAGAAGGGATTGTATACAGCGTTACCATGGAAACAACACTATGACATACTAAGCGTTACCATGTAAACATGATCATGATGTGTATAACCATGGAAACAACACAATGTCGTTTCAAGGCGTTACCAACATTAGTCACCATGGAACCAAAACAAAAAAAGGCAATGTCACCATGGACACAGCACGGTGTTACCATAGAAACTACACCGGAGTGGACAATGTTACCATGGAAACACAACCATGAGACAGTGATGGCGCCATGGAAATAACACTGAAATCACCCCAGGTTACCATGGAAACATCTGCCGTCACTGTACGACACTACAAGGCCCAGCACAGCCTCCGTGGGGCGACGCTCACATCTTTGACGTCCTGGCACAGCGGTGCGTACTCTAGATACGTCCTCCACTCTCCTCGGATGACGGTGTAGCCGGGGTTCCTGATGCTGCCGCGGAGGTGGAAGAGCGCCCCCGTGTAGTCCAGGACATACAGGTTGTGCGCCGTCGCGAGGAAGCGCTGGAAGCCATTGGAGCTGATGGGGGACACGGTCTGACCACACAGGTGCTGGCGGCTGGAAAAACTGTGGAAGAATATCCCCTTTGTGTCTAGAAGAAAATAGACAAGATGGCGGCCTCTCCTGGTCACTGACCTCCACAATCACCTCTGACCTGTGACCCCTCCTTACAATGCAGGATGACCTGACCTCCACAATGACCTCTGACCTGTGCCCCCTCCTTACAGTGCAGGGTGACATGACCTCTGAAGTGTGCCCCCTCCTTACAGTTCAGGGTGACCTCTGACGTGTGCCCCCTCCTTACAGTTCAGGGTGACCTCTGACGTGTGCCCCCTCCTTACAGTGCAGGGTGACCTCTGACCTGTGCCCCCTCCTTACAGTGCAGGGTGACCTCTGACGTGTGCCCCCTCCTTACAGTGCAGGGTGACCTCTGACCTGTGCCCCCTCCTTACAGTGCAGGGTGACCTCTGACCCGTGCCCCCTCCTTACAGTGCAGGGTGACCTCTGACCTGTGCCCCCTCCTTACAATGCAGGATGACCTGAAATCTGACGTGTGCCCCATCCTTACAGTGCAGGATGACCTGACCTCCACAATGACCTCTGACCTGTGCCCCCTCCTTACAGTGCAGGGTGACATGACCTCTGACGTGTGCCCCATCCTTACAGTGCAGGGTGACCTCTGACGTGTGCCCCCTCCTTACAGTGCAGGGTGACCTCTGATGTGTGCCCCCTCCTTACAGTGCAGGGTGACCTCTGACCTGTGCCCCCTCCTTACAGTGCAGGGTGACCTCTGACCCCTGCCCCCTCCTTACAGTGCAGGGTGACCTCTGACGTGTGCCCCATCCTTACAGTGCAGGATGACCTGACCTCCACAATGACCTCTGACCTGTGCCCCCTCCTTACAGTGCAGGGTGACATGACCTCTGACGTGTGCCCCATCCTTACAGTGCAGAATGACCTCTGACGTGTGCCCCCTCCTTACAGTGCAGGGTGACCTCTGACCCCTGCCCCCTCCTTACAGTGCAGGGTGACCTCTGACCCCTGCCCCCTCCTTACAGTGCAGGGTGACCTCTGACGTGTGCCCCCTCCTTACAGTGCAGGGTGACCTCTGACCTGTGCCCCCTCCTTACAGTGCAGGGTGACCTCTGACCCCTGCCCCCTCCTTACAGTGCAGGGTGACCTCTGACGTGTGCCCCCTCCTTACAGTGCAGGGTGACCTGACCTCCACAATGACCTCTGACGTGTGCCCCCTCCTTACAGTGCAGGGTGACCTCTGACGTGTGCCCCCTCCTTACAGTGCAGGGTGACCTCTGACCCGTGCCCCCTCCTTACAGTGCAGGATGACCTCTGACCCGTGCCCCCTCCTTACAGTGCAGGATGACCTCTGACCCGTGCCCCCTCCTTACAGTGCAGGATGGCCAGTCTCCTCCAGTTGGCGGCCTGGGTGTGCTGCGGTCGGATCCTCTGGTACAGGCTCCTCCAGGACCTGCAGCTGTTACACACCTGGTGCAGAAAGCGACAGGTCTCCCCGAGGAGCATCACATCCCGGAGCGAGAGGAAGGAGATAATGTGCTCCACCTGTGGGAGAGCAACGCAGGGTCACCTCCAGAGCTGCACTCACTATTCTGCTGTGACATCGTGTCTTATCCTCCAGTCACCTCCAGAGCTGCACTCACTATTCTGCTGAGACATCGTGTCTTATCCTCCAGTCACCTCCAGAGCTGCACTCACTATTCTTCTGTTACATCGAGTCTTATCCTCCAGTCACCTCCAGAGCTGCAGTCACTATTCTTCTGTTACATCGAGTCTTATCCTCCAGTCACCTCCAGAGCTGCACTCACTAATCTGCTGTCACATCGTGTCTTATCTTCCAGTCACCTTCAGAGCTGCACTCACTATTCTGCTGTGACATCGTGTCTTTTCCTCCAGTCACCTCCAGAGCTGCACTCACTATTCTGCTGTTACATGATGTCTTATCCTCCAGTCACCTCCAGAGCTGCACTCGCCATTCTGCTGTTACATATCTTACCCTGCAGTCACCTCCAGAGCTGCACTCACTATTCTGCTGTTACATCGTGTCTTATCTTCCAGTCAGCTCCAGAGCTGCACTCACTATTCTGCTGTTATATCATGTCTTATCCTCCAGTCACCTCAAGAGCTGCAATCACTATTCTGCTGTGACATCGTGTCTTATCCTCCAGTCACCTCCAGAGCTGCACTCGCCATTCTGCTGTTACATCGTGTCTTATCCTCCAGTCACCTCCAGAGCTGCACTCACTATTCTGCTGTTACATTCATGTCTTATCCTCCAGTCACCTCCAGAGCTGCACTCACTATTCTGCTGTTACATCGTGTCTTATCCTGCAGTCACCTCTAGAGCTGCAGTCACTATTCTGCTGTTACATCACATCTTATCTTCCAGTCACCTCCAGAGCTGCACTCACTATTCTGCAGTTACATCAGGTCTTATCCTCCAGTCACCTCCAGAGCTGCACTCACTATTCTGCTGTTACATCAGGTTTTATCCTCCAGTCACGTCCAGAGCTGCACTCTCTATTCTGCTGTTACATCTTGTTTTAGCCTCCAGTCACCTCCAGAGCAGCACTCACTATTCTGCTGTTACATCATGTGTAATCCTCCAGTCACCTCCAGAGCTGCACTCACTATTCTGCTGTAACATCCTGTCTTATCCTCCAGAGCTGTGGTCACTATTCTGCTGTTACATCAGGTCTTATCCTCCAGTCACCTCCAGAGCTGAAGTCACTCTTCTGCTGTTACATTGTGTCTTATCCTTCAGTCACCTCCAGAGCTGCACAGCTGCACTCACTATTCTGCTGTTACATCGTGTCTTATCCTCCAGTCACCTCTAGAGCTGCGGTCACTATTCTGCTGTTGCATCGTATTTTATCCTCCAGTCACATCCAAAGCTGCAGTCACTATTCTGCTGGACAGAGCAGCACAGTGAGTGCAGCTCTGGAGGTGACTGGAGGATGAGACAGGATGTAGCAGTAGCACAGTGAGTGCAGCTCTGAAGGTGACTGACTCACCAGCTCCGGGGGTAGGTCTTGCAGGGTGACGTTCCTTCCTCTGGGATTCGGCTCTCGCTCCAGATGTTGTTTCTTTACCTGCAATGGAGATTATTAGGAGTCATTCAGTATCAGGCTCTGAAACACTCTGTGCTGCTCACTAAGTAACTGTGATCTCACATGATCAGCATACTCTGCTCTTGAAATACTCTGTGCTCCTATTCTTCTTGGCCTATCTTGCCCTGTTGCTAACCCAATAGTGGACAGAGCCGATGGTCCTGAAATCCTCTGTGCTGATGGCAGCCTGACCCCTTACCACAGACTCACTCATAGGTCACTGTGGCTGGGAGGAAACGTCCCGCTCTGCTCCCTGCTCTGCTCCGCGCTCCACTCCGTGCGCTGCTCCCTGTTCTGCGTTTGGCTCCCTGCTCTGCGCTCTGCTCCTTGCTTCGCATTCTGCTACCTGCTCCGCGCCAATGCTCTGCTTCCCGCTCCGCTCCTCACTGTGCTCCCTGCTCCGCGCTCTGCTTCCTGCTCCGCTCTCTGCTCCACTCTATGCTCTGCTCCCCGCTTCGCGCTCCGCTCCCCTCCGTGCTCCGCTCCCAGTTCCGCTCCCCGCTCCGCTCCATGCTCCGCTCCGAGCTCCACCTTGCTCCCTTCTGTGCTCCACTCCCACTTCCGCTCCCCTCCGCGCTCCGCTCCGTGTTCCACTCCATGCACCGCTCCCTTCCGCTCCTAGTTCAGGTCCCCCTCTCCTCCGTGCTCCACTACATACTTCGCTTCCCTCCGTGCTCCGCTCCCCTCAGTGCTCCACTCTTAGTTCCGCTCCCCTCTCCCCTCCGTGCTCCGCTCCCCGCTCCATTCTCTGCTCCACTCCGCTCCCCACTCTGTGCCGCTCCTCGCTCCGCTCCGTGCTCCATTCTTTGATCCCCACTCTGCTCCGCTCCCAGTTCCGCTCCGTGCTCCACTCCCCATTCTGCTCCGCTCCATGCTCCACTCCCCATTCTGCTCCCTGCTCCGGTCCTTGCTCCGCTCCTCACTCTGCTCTGTTCTCTGCTCCGCTCTGCTCCCCGCCGCGCTCCGTTCTCTGCTCTGCTCCCTGCTCCACTTCGCGCTCTGCACTCCGTTCTCTGCTCCCCGCTCCTCGTTCCGCTCCGTGCTCTTTTCTCTGCTCCGCTCCCTGATCTGCTCCTTGCTCCGATCCCCGCTCTGCTCCCTGCTCTGCTCCCCGCTCTGCTCTTTGCTCTGCTCCCCGCTCCGTGCTTTGCGCTCCATTCTCTGCTCCGCTCTGCTCCGCTCTCCGCCGCGTTCCGCTCCGTTCTCTGCTCCGCTTCCCGCGTTCTGCACTCCGTTCTCTGCTCCCCACTCCTCGCTCCGCTCTGTGCTCTTTTCTCTGCGCTGCTCTGCTCCCTGCTCCGCTCCCCGCTCTGCTCCGCTCCTTGCTCTGGTCTCTGCTCCGCTCCCCGCTCCGTGCTTTGCGCTCTGTTCTCAAATCCGCTCTGCTCCCTGCTCTGCTACCTTCCGTGCTCCGCGCTCGGTTCTCTGATCTGCTCCCTGCTCCACTCTGCTCCGCTCCTCGCTCTGCTCCCCGCTCCGCTCCCTGCTCTGCTCCCCTCCATACTCCGCGTTCCGCTCCGTGCTCCGTTCTCAGCTCCGCTCTGCTCCCTGCTCCGCTACCCGGTCTGCTCCGCTCCCCGCTCCGTTCTCTGCTTCTCGTTCCTCTCCTCGCTCTGCTCTGTGCTCTGCTCCGCTCCATGCTCTGCTCCCTGCTCCGCTCCCCGCTCTGCTTCGTTCCCCGCTCCGTTCTCTGCACTCCGCTCCGCACTCCGTTCTCTGCTCCCCGCTCCGTGCTCTGCTCTGCTCCCCGGTCCGTTCTCTGCTCCGCGCTCTTTTCTCTGTTCCGCTCTGCTCTCTGCTCCGCTCCCCGCTCTGCTCCCTGTTCCACTCCCGACTCCACTCCCCTCTGCGCTGTTCTCTGCCCCGCTCCCCTCCATGCTCTGCGCTCTGTTCTCTGCTCCGCTCCCTGCCCTGCTCCTCGCTCCGTTCTCAGCTCCGCTCTGCTCCGCTCCCTGCTCTGCCCCGCGCTCCGTTCTCTGCTCCCCGCTCCGTGCTCTGCTCCGCGCTCTGCTCCCTGTTCCGCTCGACTCCCTGTTCCGCTCCCCGCTCTGCTCACTGCTCTGCTCCTCGCTCCATTCTCTGCTCCGCTCTGCTCCCTGCTCCGCTCCCCACTCCATTCTCTGCTCCCCACTCCTCGCTCCGCTCCGTGCTCTTTTCTCTGCTCCGCTCTGCTCCCTGTTCCGCTCCCCGCTGTGCTCCGTTCTCTGCTCCGCTCGGCTCCCTGCTCCGCTCTGCTCCCTGTTCCGCTCCCCGCTCTGCTCACTGCTCTGCTCCTCGCTCCATTCTCTGCTCCGCTCTGCTCCCTGCTCCGCTCCTCGCTCCGTTCTCTGCTCCCCACTCCTCGCTCCGTGCTCTTTTCTCTGCTCCGCTCACGGCTCTGCTCCCTGCTCCGCTCCCCGCTCTGCTCCTTGCTCGGCTCCCAGCTCCTCGCTCCACTCCGTGCTCTGGTCTCGACTCCGCTCCCCGCTCTGCGCTCCGTTCTCTGATCCGCTCTGCTCCCAGTTCTGCTCCCTTCAGTGCTCCGCTCCATGCTCCGCACTCTGTTCTCTGCTCCGCTCCTCGCTCTGCTCCCCGCTCCGCGTTCCGCTCCGTGCTCCGATCTCAGCTCTGCTCTGCTCCACTCCCCGCTCTGCACTCCGTTCTCTGCTCCCCACTCCTCGCTCCGCTCTGTGCTCTTTTCTCTGCTCCGCTCCCCGCTCTGCTGCTTGCTCTGCTCCCTGCTCCTCGCTCCACTCCGTGCTCTGGTCTCTGCTCCACTCCCCGCTCCGTGCTCCGTTCTCTGATCCGCTCTGCTCCCTGCTCTGCTCCCTTCAGTGCTCCGCTCCGTGCTCCGCGCTCTGTTCTCTCCTCCACTCTGCTCCCTGCTCCACTCTGCTCCTCACTCTGCTCCCCGCTCCGCTCTGTGCTCCGATCTCAGCTCCGCTCTGCTACCTGCTCCACTCCCTGCTCTGTTCTATGCTCACCGCTCCTCTCCTCGTTTCGTGCTCTGCTCGCTGCTCCGCTCCATGCTCCGCTCCCCGCTCTGCTCCGCTCCCCGCTCCGTTCTCTGCTCCCTGTTCCGCTCTGCTCCCTCTTCCTCTCCCTGCTACGCTGTTCTCTGCCCCGCTCCCCTCCGTGCTCCACTCCGTGCTCTGTTCTCTGCTCCTGTTATTTGCTCCCTGATCCCCTCTTCTCCGTGCTCTGTTCTCTGCTCCCTACCCCGCTCCGCACTCTGTTCTCTACTCCGCTCTGATCTGCTCCTCGCTCCGCTCCGTTCTCAGCTCCGCTCTGCTCCCTGGTCTGTGCTCTGCTTCGTTCTCTGCTCCCCGCTCTGCTCCACTCCCCGCTCCTTCTCTGCTCTGCTCCCTGTTCCGCTCCCCGCTCTGCTCCTCTCCCCACTCCGTTCTCTGCTCCCTGCTCCGCTCTGCTCCGCTCCCTGGTCTGTTCTCTGCTCTGCTCCCTGTTCCGCTCCCCTCCGCGCTCTGTTCTCTGCTCCGCTCCGTGCCTGCACTCAGTTCTCTGCTCCGCTCTGTTCCCTGCCCCGCTCCCCTCCGCGCTCTGTTCTCTGCTCCCTGCCCTGCTCCCCTCCGTGCTCTATGCTCGATTCTCTGCTCTGCTCCCTGCCCCGCTCCCCTCCGTGCTCCACGCTAGGTTCTCTGCTCCGCTCCCTGCCCCGCTCCGCTCCGCGTTCTGCCTCCCTCCGTGCTCCGCTCTCTGCTCCCCTCTGTGCTATGCTACCTTCCGTGCTCCGCTCCCCTCCGCGTTTTGCTCCCCTCCGTGCTCCGCTCCCCTCTGCGTTCTGCTCCCCTCCGCGTTCTGCTCCCCTCTGTGCTCCACTCAGTGCTCTGTTCTCTGCTCCGCTCTGCTCCCTGCCCCGCTCGTTATTTGCTTCCTGATTCGCTCTCCTCCGTGCTCCGCGCTCTGTTCTCTGCTCCCTGCCCCGCTCCTCACTCTGCTCTCTGCTCCGCTCTGATCTGCTCCTCGCTGTGCTCCGTTCTCAGATCCGCTCTGCTCCCTGCTCTGCGCTCTGCTCCGTGCTCTGTTCTCTGCTCCCCGCTCTGTTCCACGCTCTGCTCTCCGCTCCGTTCTCTGCTCCCTGTTCCGCTCCCCACTCAGCTCCGCTCCCCACTCTGTTCTCCGCTTCGCTCTGCTCCCTGTTCCGCTCCCCTCCGCGCTCTGTTCTCTGCTCCGCTCCCCTCCATGCTCCGCTCCGTGCTCCACACTCAGTTCTCTGCTCCGCTCCCCTCCGTGCTCCGCTCCCCTCCGCACACCGTTCTCTGCTCCCTGCCCCGCTCCCCTCCATGCTCCGCACTCCGTTCTCTGCTCCCTGCCCTGCTCAGCTCCATGCTCCGCGCTCGGTTCTCTGCTCCGCTCCGCTTCCTGCCCCGCTCCCCTCCGTGCTTGGTTCTCTGCTCCGCACCCCTCCGCGTTCTGCCTCCCTCCGTGCTCCGTTCTCTGCCCCCTCCGTGCTCCGCTCCGTGCTATGCTCCCCTCCGTGCTCCGCTCTCTGCTCCCCTCCGTGCTAAGCTCTCTGCTCCCTTCCGTGCTCCGCTCCGCTCTCTGCTCCCCTTCGTGCTCCGCTCTCTGCTCCCCTCCGCGTTCTGCTCCCCTCCGCGCTCCGCTCCCCTTGACGTTCTGCTCCCCTCCGCGTTCTGCTCCTCTCCGTGCTCCGCTCCACTCCCCTCCGCGTTCTGCTCCCCGCCGTGCTCCGCTCCCCTCCGTGTTCTGCTCCCCTCCGTGCTCCGCTCCCTGCTCCCCTCCGTGCTCTGCTCCCCTCTGCGTTCTGCTACCCTCTGCGTTCTGCTCCCCTCCATGCTCCGCTCCCCTCCGTGCTCTGTTCTCTGCTCCCTGCCCTGCTCCTGTTATTTGCTCCCTGATCCGCTCTCCTCCGTGCTCCACGCTCTGTTCTCTGCTCCCTGCCCCGCTCCGCACTCTGTTCTCTGCTCCGCTCTGATCTGCTCCTCGCTCCGCTCCGTTCTCAGCTCCGCTCTTTTCCCTGCTGCGCTCTGCTCCGTGCTCTGTTCTCTGCTCCCCGCTCCGTTCCATGCTCTGCTCTGCTCCCCGCTCCGTTCTCTGCTCCCTGTTCCGCTCCCCGCTCTGCTCCGCTCCCCGCTCCATTCTCTGCTCCGCTCAGCTCCCTGCTCCGCTCTGCTCCCTGTTCCGCTCCCCGCTCTGTTCTCTGCTCCGCTCCCTGTTCCGCTCCCCTCCGCGCTCTGTTCTCTGCTCCGCTCCCCTCCGTGCTCCGCACTCCGTTCTCTGCTCCGCTCCGCTTCCTGCCCCGCTCCCCTCTGTGCTCCACGCTCGGTTCTCTGCTCCGCTCCCTGCCCCGCTCCCCTCCGCGTTCTGCCTCCCTCCGTGCTCCGCTCTCTGCTCCCCTCCCCTCCTTGTTATGCTCCCCTCCGTGCTCCGCTCTCTGCTCCCCTTCGTGCTCCGCTCCCTGCTCCCCTCCGCGTTCTGTTCCCCTCCATGCTCCACTCCCCTCCCCTCCGCGTTCTGCTCCCCTCCGTGCTCCGCTCCCCCCCGCGTTCTGCTCCTCTCTGTGATCCTCTCCGCACCCCTCCGCGTTCTGCTTCCCTCCGTGCTCCGCTCCCCTCCGCGTTCTCCTCCCCTCCGTACTCCACTCCCCTCCGTGCTCTGCTCCCCTCCGCATTATGCTCCCCTCCGCGTTCTGCTCTCCTCCGTGCTACGCTCCACTACCCCTCCAAGTTCTGCTCCCCTCAATGCTCCAATCCACTCCCCTCCGCGTGTTGCTCCCTTCCGTGCTCCGCTCCCCTCCGCGTTTTGCTCCCTTCCGTGCTCCGCTCTCTGCTCCCTTCCGTGCTCCGCTCTCTGCTCCCACCGTGCTCCGCTCCCCTCCGTGCTCCGCTCTGCTCCCCTCCGCGTTCTGCTCCCCTCCATGCTCCACTCCCCTCCGCGTTCTGCTCCCCTCCGTGTTCTGCTCCTCTCTGTGATCCTCTCCGCACCCCTCCGCGTTCTGCTCCCCTCCGTGCTCCGCTCCCCTCCGCGTTCTCCTCCCCTCCGTACTCCACTCCCTGCTCTGCTCCCCTCCATGCTCTGCTCCCCTCTGCATTATGCTCCCCTCCATGCTCCGCTCCCCTCCGCGTTCTGCTCTCCTCCACTACCCCTCCAAGTTCTGCTCCCCTCAATGCTCAGATCCACTCCCCTCCGCGTGTTGCTCCCCTCCGTGCTCCGCTCCCTTCCGCGTTTTGCTCCCCTCCGTGCTCCGCTCCCCTCTGCGTTCTGCTCCCCTCTGCGTTCTGCTCCCCTCCGCGTTCTGCTCCCCTCCGTGCTCTGTTCTCTGCTCCGCTCTGCTCCCTGCGCCACTCCTGTTATTTGCTCCCTGATTAGCTCTCCTCCATGCTCCGCGTTCTGTTCTCTGCTCCCTGCCCAGCTCCGCACTCTGTTCTCTGTTCCGCTCTGATCTGCTCCTCGCTCCGCTCCGTGCTCCGTTCTCAGCTCCCTGCTCTGTTCTCTGATCCCTGCTCCGTTCCACGCTCTGCTCCCCGCTCCGTTCTCTGCTCCGCTCTGCTCCCTGTTCCGCTCCCCGCTCTGCTCCGCGCTCCGTTCTCAGCTCCGCTCTTCTCCCTGCTCCGTTCTGCTCCGTGCTCTGTTCTCTGCTCCCCGCTCCGTTCCATGCTCTGCTCCGCTCCCCGCTCTGTTCTCTGCTCCCTGTTCCGCTCCCCGCTCCGTTCTCTGCTCCGCTCAGCTCCCTGCTCCGCTCTGTTCCCTGTTCCGCTCCCCGCTCTGCTCCGTTCCCCGCAGGGAGCGCAGCACGGAGGGGAGCGGAGCACGGCGGGGAGCAGAACGCGGAGGGGAGCGGAGCACGGAGAGGAGCAGAACGCGGAGGGGATCGGAGCACGGAGGGGAGCAGAACGCGGAGGGGAGCGGAGCGGAGCACGGAGGGGAGCAGAACGCGGAGGGGAGCGGAGTACGGAGGGGAGCAGAGCAGGAAGCGGAGCACGGAGGGGAGCACGGGCGGAGGGGAGCGGAGCACAGAGGGGAGCAGAGTGCGGAGGGGAGCGGAGCAGGGAGGGGAGCAGAGCAGAGAGCGGAGCACAGAGGGGAGCAGAGCAGAGAGCGGAGCACGGAGGGGAGCAGAACGCGGAGGGGAGCGGAGCATGGAGGGGAGCAGAACGTGGAGGGGAGCGAAGCACGGAGGGGAGCAGAACGTGGAGGGGAGCGGAGCACGGAGGGGAGCAGAGCAGGGAGGGGAGCGGAGCAGGGAGCAGAACGTGGAGGGGAGCGGAGCGCGGAGGGGAGCGGAGCAGAGCACGGAGAGGAGCAGAACGCGGAGGGGAGCAGAACGCGGAGGGGAACGGAACACGGAGGGGAACGGAACACGGAGGGGAGCAGAGAACGGAGGGGAGCAGAGCACGGAGGGGAGGGGAGCACGGAGGGGGCAGAGAGCGGAGAGCGGAGCACGGAGGAAGGCAGAATGCGGAGCGGGGCAGGGAGAGGAGCAGAGAACAGAGCACGGAGGGGAGCGGAGGAGAGCGTAGCGCGGAGGGGAGCAGAACGCAGAGGGGAGCAGAGCAGAACACGGAAGGGAGCGGAGCACGGAGGGGAGCGGACCACGGCGGGGAGCAGAACGCAGAGGGGAGCGGAGCGCGGAGGGGAGCGGAGCGCGGAGGGGAGCAGAACGTGGAGGGGAGCGGAGCACGGAGGGGAGCGGAGCACGGAGGGGAGCAGAACGCGGAGGGGAGCGAAGCACGGAGGGGAGCAGAATGCAGAGGGGAGTAGAGCAGGGAGCGGAGCACGGAGGGGAGCAGAACACGGAGGGGAGCGGAGCACGGAGAGGAGCAGAACGCGGAGGAGAGCGGAGCACGGAGGGGAGCAGAATGCGGAGGGGAGCAGAGCAGGGAGCAGAACACGGAGGGGAGCAGAACACGGAGGGGAGCGGAGCACGGAGAGGAGCAGAACGCAGAGGGGAGCAGAGCACGGAGGGGAGCAGAACGCGGAGGGAAGCGGAGCACGGAGGGGAGCAGAACGCGGAGGGAAGCGGAGCACGGAGGGGAGCAGAACGCGGAGGGAAGCGGAGCACGGAGGGGAGCATAACGCGGAGGGAAGCGGAGCACGGAGGGGAGCATAACGCGGAGGGAAGCGGAGCACGGAGGGGAGTAGAAAGCGGAGGGGAGCGGAGCACGGAGGGGAGCAGAACGCGGAGGGGAGCGGAGCACGGAGGGGAGCAGAACGCGGAGGGGAGCAGAACGCGGAGGGGAACAGGGAGCGGAGCACGGAGGGGAGCGGAGCACAGAGGGGAGCAGAGTGCGGAGGGGAGCGGAGCAGTGCAGAGAGCGGAACACGGAGGGGAGCAGAGCAGAGAGCGGAGCACGGAGGGGAGCAGAGCAGAGAGCGGAGCACGGAGGGGAGCAGAACGCGGAGGGGAGCGGAGCATGGAGGGGAGCATAACGTGGAGGGGAGCAGAAAGTGGAGGGGAGCGGAGCACGGAGGGGAGCAGAGCAGGGAGCGGAGCACGGAGGGGAGCGGAGCACGGAGAGGAGCAGAACGCGGAGGGGAGCGGAGCACGGAGGGGAGCAGAATGCGGAGGGGAGCAGAGCAGGGAGCGGAGCACGGAGGGGAGCAGAACACGGAGGGGAGCAGAGCACGGAGAGGAGCAGAACGCGGAGGGGAGCAGAACGCGGAGGGGAGTAGAGCAGGGAGAAGAGCACGGAGGGGAGCAGAACACGGAGGGGAGCGGAGCACGGAGAGGAGCAGAACGCGGAGGAGAGCGGAGCACGGAGGGGAGCAGAATGCGGAGGGGAGCAGAGCAGGGAGCGGAGCACGGAGGGGAGCAGAACACGGAGGGGAGCAGAACACGGAGGGGAGCAGAACACGGAGGGGAGCGGAGCACGGAGGGGAGCAGAACGCGGAGGGGAGCGGAGCACGGAGGGGAGCAGAATGCAGAGGGGAGTAGAGCAGGGAGCGGCGCACGGAGGGGAGCAGAACACGGAGGGGAGCAGAGCACGGAGAGGAGCAGAACGCGGAGGAGAGCGGAGCACGGAGGGGAGCAGAATGCGGAGGGGAGCAGAGCAGGGAGCGGAGCACGGAGGGGAGCAGAACACGGAGGGGAGCGGAGCACGGAGAGGAGCAGAACGCAGAGGGGAGCGGAGCACGGAGGGGAGCAGAACGCGGAGGGAAGCGGAGCACGGAGGGGAGCAGAACGCGGAGGGAAGCGGAGCACGGAGGGGAGCAGAACGCGGAGGGAAGCGGAGCACGGAGGGGAGCAGAAAGCGGAGGGGAGCGGAGCACGGAAGGGAGCAGAACGAGGAGGGGAGCGGAGCACGGAGGGGAGCGGAGCACGGAGGGGAGCAGAACGCGGAGGGGAGCAGAACGCGGAGGGGAGCAGGGAGCGGAGCACGGAGGGGAGCGGAGCACAGAGGGGAGCAGAGTGCGGAGGGGAGCAGAGTGCGGAGGGGAGCGGAGCAGTGCAGAGAGCGGAACACGGAGGGGAGCAGAGCAGAGAGCGGAGCACGGAGGGGAGCAGAGCAGAGAGCGGAGCACGGAGGGGAGCAGAACGCGGAGGAGAGCGGAGCATGGAGGGGAGCAGAACGTGGAGGGGAGCAGAAAGTGGAGGGGAGTGGAGCACGGAGAGGAGCAGAGCAGGGAGCGGATCACGGAGGGGAGCGGAGCACGGAGAGGAGCAGAACGCGGAGGGGAGCGGAGCACGGAGGGGAGCAGAATGCGGAGGGAAGCGGAGCACGGAGGGGAGCAGAACGCGGAGGGGAGCAGAACGCGGAGGGGAGCGGAGCACGGAGGGGAGCAGAACGCGGAGGGGAGCGGAGCACAGAGGGGAGCAGAACGCGGAGGGGAGCGGAGCACAGAGGGGAGCAGAACGCGGAGGGGAGCAGAACGCGGAGGGGAGCAGAACGCGGAGGGGAGCAGAACGCGGAGGGGAGCAGAACTCGGAGGGGAGCGGAGCACGGCGGGGAGCAGAACGCGGAGGGGAGCAGAACACGGAGGGGAGCGGAGCACGGAGGGGAGCGGAGCACGGAGAGGAGCAGAACGTGGAGGGGAGCGGAGCACGGAGAGGAGCAGAACGCGGAGGGAAGCGGAGCACGGAGGGGAGCAGAACGCGGAGGGGAGCGGAGCACGGAGGGGAGCAGAACGCGGAGGGGAGCGGAGCACGGAGGGGAGCAGAACGCGGAGGGGAGCAGAACGCGGAGGGGAGCGGAGCACGGAGGGGAGCGGAGCACGGAGGGGAACGGAGCACGGAGGGGAGCAGAACGCGGAGGGGAGCAGAACGCGGAGGGGAGCAGGGAGCGGAGCACGGAGGGGAGCGGAGCACAGAGGGGAGCAGAGGGCGGAGGGGAGCGGAGCAGTGCAGAGAGCGGAACACGGAGGGGAGCAGAGCAGAGAGCGGAGCACGGAGGGGAGCAGAGCAGAGAGCGGAGCGCGGAGGGGAGCAGAACGTGGAGGGGAGCAGAAAGTGGAGGGGAGTGGAGCACGGAGGGGAGCAGAGCAGGGAGCGGATCACGGAGGGGAGCGGAGCACGGAGAGGAGCAGAACGCGGAGGGGAGCGGAGCACGGAGGGGAGCAGAATGCGGAGGGGAGCGGAGCACGGAGGGGAGCAGAACGCGGAGGGGAGCGGAGCACGGAGGGGAGCGGAGCACGGAGAGGAGCAGAACGTGGAGGGGAGCGGAGCACGGAGAGGAGCAGAACGCGGAGGGAAGCGGAGCACGGAGGGGAGCAGAACGCGGAGGGGAGCGGAGCACGGAGGGGAGCAGAACGCGGAGGGGAGCAGAACGCGGAGGGGAGCGGAGCACGGAGGGGAGCAGAACGCGGAGGGGAGCGGAGCACAGAGGGGAGCAGAACGCGGAGGGGAGCGGAGCACGGAGGGGAGCAGAACGCGGAGGGGAGCAGAACGCGGAGGGGAGCAGAACGCGGAGGGGAGCAGAACGCGGAGGGGAGCGGAGCACGGCGGGGAGCAGAACACGGAGGGGAGCGGAGCACGGAGGGGAGCAGAACGCGGAGGGGAGCGGAGCACGGAGGGGAGCGGAGCACGGAGGGGAGCGGAGCACGGAGGGGAGCAGAACACGGAGGGGAGCGGAGCACGGAGGGGAGCAGAACGCGGAGGAGAGCGGAGCACGGAGGGGAGCAGAATGCGGAGGGGAGCAGAGCAGGGAGCGGAGCACGGAGGGGAGCAGAACACGGAGGGGAGCAGAACACGGAGGGGAGGGGAGCGGAGCACGGAGGGGAGCAGAACACGGAGGGGAGCAGAACGCGGAGGGGAGCGGAGCGGAACGAGGAGAGGAGCGGAGCACGGCGGGGAGCAGAACGCGGAGGGGAGCGGAGCACGGTGGGGAGCAGAACGCGGAGGGGAGCGGAGCACGGAGGGGAGCAGAACGCGGAGGGGAGCGGACCACGGAGGGGAGCGGAACGCGGAGGGGAGCAGAACGCGGAGGGGAGCGGAGCACGGCGGGGAGCAGAACGCGGAGGGGAGCGGAGCACGGAGGGGAGCAGAACGCGGAGGGGAGCGGAGCACGGAGGGGAGCAGAACGCGGAGGGGAGCAGAACGCGGAGGGGAGCAGAACGCGGAGGGGAGCAGAACGCGGAGGGGAGCAGAACGCGGAGGGGAGCGGAGCACGGAGGGGAGCAGAACGCGGAGGGGAGCGGAGCACGGAGGGGAGCGGAGCACGGAGGGGAGCGGAGCACGGAGGGGAGCAGAACGCGGAGGGGAGCGGAACACGGAGGGGAGCAGAGAGCGGAGCACGGAGAGGAGCAGAACGCGGAGGGGAGCGGAGCACGGAGGGGAGCAGAACGCGGAGGGGAGCAGAGCACGGAGGGGAGCAGAACGCGGAGGGGAGCGGAGCACGACGGGGAGCAGAATGCGGAGGGGAGCAGAGCAGGGAGCGGAGCACGGAGGGGAGCAGAACACGGAGGGGAGCGGAGCAATGGAGAGGAGCAGAACGCGGAGGGGAGCGGAGCACGGAGGGGAGCAGAATGTGGAGGGGAGCAGAGCAAGTAGGGGAGCACGGAGGGGAGCAGAACACGGAGGGGAGTGGAGCACGGAGGGGAGCGGAGCACGGAGGGGAGCGGAGCACGGAGGGGAGCGGAGCACGGAGGGGAGCAGAACACGGAGGGGAGCAGAACACGGAGGGGAGCAGAGAGCGGAGCACGGAAGGGAGCAGAATGCGGAGGGGAGCAGAGAGCGGAGCCCCGAGGGGAGCGGAGCACGGAGAGGAGCAGAACACGGAGGGGAGCGGAGCACGGAGGGGAGCAGAACGCGGAGGGGAGCGGAGCACGGAGGGGAGCAGAACGCGGAGGGGAGCGGAGCACGGAGGGGAGCAGAACGCGGAGGGGAGCAGAACGCGGAGGGGAGCAGAACGCGGAGGGGAGCGGAGTACGGAGGGGAGCAGGGAGCGGAGCACGGGCGGAGGGGAGCGGAGCACAGAGGGGAGCAGAGTGCGGAGGGGAGCGGAGCAGGGAGGGGAGCAGAGAGCGGAGCATGGAGGGTAGCAGAGCAGAGAACGGAGGGGAGCAGAGCGCGGAGGGGAGCAGAGCATGGAGGGGAGCATAACGTGGAGGGGAGCGGAGCACGGAGGGGAGCAGAGCAGGGAGCGGAGCACGGCGGGGAGCAGAATGCGGAGGGGAGCGGAGCGGAGCACGGAGAGGAGCAGATCGCGGAGGGGAGCAGAATGCGGAGGGGAACGGAGCACGGAGGGGAGCAGAACGCGGAGGGGAGCAGAGCACGGAGGGGAGTAGAGAGCGGAGCACGGAGGGGGCAGAGCGGAGGGGAGCAGAACGCGGAGGGGAGCGGAGCACGGAGGGGAGCAAAACGCGGAGGGGAGCGGAGCACGGAGGGGAACAGAACGCAGAGGAGAGCGGAGCACGGCGGGGAGCAGAATGTGGAGGGGAGCGGAACACGGAAGGGAGCAGAGAGCGGAGCACGGAGGGGAGAGGAGCACGGAGAGGAGCAGAACGCGGAGGGGAGCGGAGCACGGAGGGGAGCAGAACGCGGAGGGGAGCGGAGCACGGAGGGGAGCAGAATGCGGAGGGGAGCAGAGCAGGGAGGGGAGCACGGAGGGGAGCAGAACACGGAGGGGAGCGGAGCAATGGAGAGGAGCAGAACGCAGAGGGGAGCGGAGCACGGAGGGGAGCAGAGCACGTAGGGGAGCACGGAGGGGAGCAGAACACGGAGGGGAGCGGAGCACGGAGGGGAGCAGAACACGGAGGGGAGCAGAACACGGAGGGGAGCAGAACACGGAGGGGAGCAGAACACGGAGGGGAGCGGAGCAGAACACGGAGGGGAGCAGAACACGGAGGGGAGCAGAACACGGAGGGGAGCAGAGAGCGGAGCACGGAGGGGAGCGGAGCACGGAAGGGAGCAGAATGCGGAGGGGAGCAGAGAGCGGAGCACGGAGGGGAGCGGAGCACGGAGAGGAGCAGAACGCGGAGGGGAGCGGAGCACGGAGGGGAGCAGAACGCGGAGGGGAGCGGAGCACGGAGGGGAGCAGAATGCGGAGGGGAGCGGAGCACGGAGGGGAGCAGAACGCGGAGGGGAGCGGAGCACGGAGGGGAGCAGAACGCGGAGGGGAGCGGAGCACGGAGGGGAGCAGAACGCGGAGGGGAGCAGGGAGCGGAGCACGGGCGGAGGGGAGCGGAGCACAGAGGGGAGCAGAGTGCGGAGGGGAGCGGAGCAGGGAGGGGAGCAGAGAGCGGAGTATGGAGGGGAGCAGAGCAGAGAGCGGAGCACGGAGGGGAGCAGAGCGCGGAGGGGAGCGGAGCATGGAGGGGAGCATAACGTGGAGGGGAGCGGAGCACGGAGGGGAGCAGAGCAGGGAGCGGAGCACGGAGGGGAGCGGAGCACGGTGGGGAGCAGAACGCGGAGGGGAGCGAAGCGCGGAGGGGAGCGGAGCACGGAGGGGAGCAGAATGCGGAGGGGAACGGAGCACGGAGGGGAGCAGAACGCAGAGGGGAGCAGAGCACGGAGGGGAGCAGAGAGCGGAGCACGGAGGGGGCAGAGAGCGGAGCACGGAGGGAGGCAGAATGTGGAGCGGGGCAGGGAGCGGAGCAGAGAACAGAGCACGGAGGGGAGCGGAGGAGAGCGTAGCGCGGAGGGGAGCAGAACGCAGAGGGGAGCAGAGCAGGGAGCGGAGCACGGAGGGGAGCAGAACACGGAAGGGAGCGGAGCACGGAGGGGAGCGGAATGCGGAGGGGAGCGGAGCACGGAGGGGAGAACGCGGAGGGGAGCAGAATGCGGAGGGGAGCGGAGCACGGAGGGGAGCAGAGCACGGAGGGGAGCAGAGCACGGAGGGGAGCAGAACACGGAGGGGAGCGGAGCACGGAGGGGAGCAGAACGTGGAGGGGAGCGGAGCACAGAGGGGAGCAGAACGCGGAGGGGAGCGGAGCACGGAGGGGAGCAGAACGCGGAGGGGAGCGGAGCACGGAGGGGAGCAGAAGACGGAGGGGAGCGGAGCACGGAGCAGAGAGCGGAGCACGGAAGGGAGCAGAGAGGTGAGCACGGAGCCGCGCTCCGCTCCCTTCCTCCGCGCTCCGCTTCCCTCCGTGTTCCCCTCCGCGCTCCGCTTCCCTCCGTGCTCCGCTTCCCTCCGTGCTCCGCTCTCCTCATCGCTCCGCTTCCCTCCGTGCTCCCCTTCCCTCCGCGCTCCGCCTCCCTCCGTACTCCGTGCTCCGCTCTCCTCAGCGCTCCGCTTCCCTCTGTGCTCCGCGCTCGTCCTCCTTATATTCCCGTCCTGCTCCTGATAAGACAAACCACAAGTAACTCCGCCTCCTGTATCAGGACGTCGCCCATAGCAACCAATCAGATGTGTGCGTTCACTGGCGGTAATACAAAGCTGATATCTGATTGGGCGCTGTGCTCCACATGTGATCTCACGGGCGGCTGTCCCCTCCCCCGGGCGGCTGTCCCCTCCCCCCGCAGAGGATAAAGGCAGCGATCTGATTGGCTGTCACCAGAGAGAAGCGCATTTCACAGTGGTAGGTTTGTTATTGCTGTTTGGGGAATGCTGGGAGTAGTGATGCCCTCCTCATTAGTTGCTATGGTTCCCACATAGGACAGGTGGCCCCCAGACCTCTCCAGAGCCGTGGCTGCTGTGACTGGCCGTCCTCTTCATCGTCCTGTCATGTGACTGCTGTGAGGCCGAGGAGACGTGGGGACTTGTGGGGTCCTTGAAGACTGCAGCTCCCAGTGTTCTGTCTGCGGAACCGTCACTGCAGTCACTTAGGGTTCCGACATTGTGACATCATCAAGGCCATCACTGTGACATCACCAGAGCCGACATGGTGACATCTTCAGGGCTGACACTGTGACATCACCAGAGCCGACATGGTGACATCTTCAGGGCTGACACTGTGACATCATCAGAGCCGACACTGTGACATCACCAGAGCCGACATGGTGACATCATCAGGGCTGACACTGTGACATCATCAGAGCCGACATGGTGACATCAGCAGGGCTGACACTGTGACATCACCAGAGCCGACATGGTGACATCATCAGGGCTGACACTGTGACATCATCAAAGCCGACATGGTGATATCATCAGGGCTGACACTGTGACATCATCAGAGCCGACATGGTGACATCATCAGGGCTGACACTGTGACATCACCAGAGCCGACATGGTGACATCATCAGGGCTGACACTGTGACATCACCAGAGCCGACATGGTGACATCTTCAGGGCTGACACTGTGACATCACCAGAGCCGACATGGTGACATCATCAGGGCTGACACTGTGACACCATCAGAGCCGACATGGTGACATCATCAGGGCTGACACTGTGACATCATCAGAGCTGACATGGTGACATCATCAGGGCTGACACTGTGACATCATCAGAGCCGACATGGTGACATCATCAGGGCTGACACTGTGACATCATCAGAGCCAAGAAGAAACAAAGTTATTGACCACCCAGGTCACATATCAAACAATCCAAATCCGTTCACCGTCTCCAATACTGATTCATATAGAACATGATGATACATAAGAAGGCAAAGTTTATTGTCAATACAAAATGTAAAAATGCCATAAATAGATTAGTGGTAAGCTATGTAAAAAGATACCCAGGGCTGAAGGAAACACATGGTACAGAGCAAGTATGAGAAATCCCAAAAATGGGACACATGCAAATATGGATATGTCAAACATATAGCATAACCCAACTGATAGTATAAAAACTACCAGAAAAGCTCCAATGAGCCGCTAAAGTGCACAGTGCATAGCTAAATACAGAAAGGGACAATCTCCATTTAGCATAAAGAGGTACAAACAAGATTATATTACTCACATGTGTATTTGTCAAAGTATCAGTCCAGGTATCGTCACCCCTACGTGCGTTTCAGCGCTGTGCCTTCTTCTGGGGGTAATGACATACTAAGACCGGTATCATTTATATAGTGCAATTAGCCCAATCAGTATAAGGGATGCGAAATGCAATTTGGTAACTAACCAATGATTGATCGTAATACATACTAACAAATGGACGCATATCCGCATGTTAGAGCCTCCCCTCCGGAAGTATATGTTGCTGTTCATTTGCAAAGAATGAACGCAACATTAGAGCCGCCCCGCACATCACGTGATCGCGAGAAGCTAGTACCGCCCCTCGCATCACGTGATCGCAAGTCACTAGTCCTGCCCCCAGCGTCACATGATCGTATGTCACCCCTCCAGGTCAGGTGGACAGGAATCCCTACGTCATCGCAGTATAGTTAAAGGGGGAAGACCAGATCAAAAAACCCCATAATAGCGGTACGGTAGGTGAGAATAACTAACGCCTGGGGGGCTAGTTAAGTAAAGAATACAATTTTGTGGTCACAACCAAAATTACACCTATAGCGCAGTATTGAAATAGACCATAGATAGCAATCATTTTTTTATATATCTTATGGATAACAAAAAATCAGAGTTAGAAAGTCACAAAAGCGGATAGTATGTCAAAGTATAAATGTTGGATTGATATAATAATAATTACTGTGTAATAGCTCACATGCAACCTATTATTATGAGACCATATGTCTATATTAGAAGGCTAGTGTTCGCGGGAGGCATGGTACCTTTACCCCCACGGACAGAAGCGTTAAAAGATGAAGCTAATTAGATATCCGCTATACAGAAGCAAAGCAAATATACAATATACAGCCAGATAAGACACATGGAATGGATATATATATATATATATATACATTATAAACACTTTTGCACACAAGTAAAGTATTGTTTTTTATTCTTGTTTCTTACTTGTGTTCGTTCCCTTCTTAGTATGTGCAGATTTCCCCGGGATTGCAGCTTTCCCCAGGATTGCAGCTTTCCCCGGGATTGCAGCTTTCTCTCCCCTTTCCTCCCTCTTTATATGAGGATGATTTTAACGTCTACAACTTTGTGGTTGAACTAGAAGAAATGGGTCTCTGGGTGGTCCGAGTAATTGCACTTCAGGAGAAAGTTCCATCTAACAACGAATGAATTAGCATGAATATTGGATGTTTAGATATTGACTTGTGTGCAAAAGTGTTTATAATGTATATATATACAGTACAGACCAAAAGTTTGGACACACCTTCTCATTTAAAGATTTTTCTGTATTTTCATGACTATGGAAATTGTACATTCACACTGAAGGCATCAAAACTATGAATTACCACATGTGGAATTATATACTTAACAAAAAAGTGTGAAACAACTGAAAATATGTCTTATATTCTAGGTTCTTCAAAGTAGCCACCTTTTGCTTTGATGACTGCTTTGCACACTCTTGGCATTCTCTTGATGAGCTTCAAGAGGTAGTCACCGGAAATGGTCTTCCAACAATCTTGAAGGAGTTCCCAGAGATGCTTAGCACTTGTTGGCCCTTTTGCCTTCACTCTGCGGTCCAGCTCACCCCAAACCATCTCGATTGGGTTCAGGTCTGGTGACTGTGGAGGCCAGGTCATCTGGCGTAGCCCCCCATCACTCTCCTTCTTGGTCAAATAGCCCTTACACAGCCTGGAGGTGTTTGGGGTCATTGTCCTGTTGAAAAATAAATGATGGTCCAACTAAACGCAAACCGGATGGAATAGCATGCCGCTGCAAGATGCTGTGGTAGCCATGCTGGTTCAGTATGCCTTCAATTTTGAATAAATCCCCAACAGTGTCACCAGCAAAGCTCCCCCACACCATCACACCTCCTCCTCCATGCTTCACGGTGGGAACCAGGCATGTAGAGTCCATCCGTTCACCTTTTCTGCGTCGCACAAAGACACGGTGGTTGGAACCAAAGATCTCAAATTTGGACTCATCAGACCAAAGCACAGATTTCCACTGGTCTAATGTCCATTCCTTGTGTTCTTTAGCCCAAACAAGTCTCCTCTGCTTGTTGCCTGTCCTTAGCAGTGGTTTCCTAGCAGCTATTTTACCATGAAGGCCTGCTGCACAAAGTCTCCTCTTAACAGTTGTTGTAGAGATGTGTCTGCTGCTAGAACTCTGTGTGGCATTGACCTGGTCTCTGTAGCGTCGGCAGGGACGCTGTTCCCCTCACCTCTCCGCTCCTTGCCCGGCGTCTTCCTACCGCTCTGCTGGCAGCGCGCGCTGCTTCCCGGCCACTGTGCTTAGGGCGCGCGCGCGCGCTCCCCCTCTCTTAAAGGGGCCGCGCGCGCCGTCCTAAGGGGTCCCCGGCCAATGGCCGGAGGACCTCACCATATATAAGGCACCGCCTCCAAAATGGAGGTGCCCGAGCAATGTTGTTGCATAGCCTATCACTCTGCTTCAGCCCTCAGGTCCCGTTACCAGATACCTGCCAGTTACCTGCCAGATTCCTGCTTGATACCTGCCTGATACTTGTCTATCTGCTTACATTCCTGCGGTCCGACAGTCTGCCTACCAGCCCTGCCAGTCTGTCTATGGATCTGTTTACCCGCTCACCTGGGAGCGTCCGCCTGCTACCTGCCTGCTAGCCTACCTGGAGGCTCTGCCGTCACGTGCTGTGACCACCTGCCTGTCCAGAGACTCTTACCCGCTCACCTGGGAGCGTCCGCCTACTACCTGCCCGCTAGCCTACCTGGAGGCTCTGCTGTCACATGCTGTGACCACCTGCCTGTCCAGAGACTCTTACCCGCTCACCTGGGAGCATCCGCCTGCTACCTGCCCGCTAGCCTACCTGGAGGCTCTGCCGTCACCTGCTGTGACCACCTGCCTGTCCAGAGACTCTTGCCCGCTTACCTGGGAGCGTCCACCTACTACCTGCCTGCTAGCCTATCTGGAGGCTTAGCCGTCACTTGCTGTGACCACCTGCCTGTCCAGAGACTGTCCCCGTCACTTGCCGTGACCTCCTGCCCTTCTACCCAGAGACTGTCACGTCACTTGCAATGACCTCCTGCCCTTCTACCCAGAGACTGTCCCCGTCACTTGCCGTGACCTCCTGCCCTTCTACCCAGAGACTGTCCCCGTCACTTGCCGTGACTACCTGCCCGCCTACCCTGGGAGCCACCCGCTTCCTTACAAGGACTGCCCCTTTGTATCGTTGCCCAGAGGTTCCACCTCCCAGACCCGTTACAGTTTGCTCGGGCCATGGAACCCGGTGGCACCCAAGCTCCCTCGCTCTCGGACTTATGTCATGAACTTTCCTGTCAGAGGTCCCAACAGGAGTCCATCCTGAGTCACCTGCGTAGTGTTAACTCCCGCCTGGACACATTGTCTACCTCTTCGGGAGCTGCCTCCACACGCACACTTACTACCCCGGCACCGCCGCAGCCCATCAACACCATGGCATCTCTTCCCGGTCCCCGCCTCTCCGCTCCTCCTCGTTTTGGCGGAGATCCCAGCCAGGCACGGGGCTTCATTAACCAGTGCACTCTGCACTTCGAACTGTTGGCACACCAGTTTTCCACCGACCGAGCCAAAGTAGCCTTCATCATGTCCCATCTCACGGGACAGGCACTGGCTTGGCTAAATCCTCTATGGGAGAGAGGAGACCCCCTGGTGTCTAACCTGCCAGCCTTTCTCACGGCTTTCCGGAAAGTCTTCGACGAACCAGGACGGAAGACCTCATCTGCATCATCTCTGCTACGCCTCCGTCAAGGAAATCTCACCGTGGGCCAATATGCCATACGGTTCCGTACCCTTGCTTCGGAGCTGGCCTGGGATAACGACGCCCTGGTGTCTGTCTTTTGGGAGGGTCTGTCCGGCCGTATTAAAGATGAACTCGCCGGTCGGGACATTCCTACCACTCTCGACGACTTAATAACTCTTGCCACCCGGATTGACATCCGGTTCCAGGAGCGTGCCAAAGAGGTCACCCGTGAGAGGAGGTTTCCACGTCTAGCCCCTACCTTCCAGAAACTCGTCACTTCTCCCGTTACTCCCCAGGCGCACTCACCCGAGCCTATGCAGGTCGACCAGACCAAGATGGTCAAGACCCGTCAAGAGTTACGCCGAGCCGAGGGGAGCTGCTTCTACTGTGGCAGTAAGGAGCACCGGATCCTTTCCTGCCCGGAGAGGTCGGGAAACGCCTGTGTCTAGGATCGCTCAGAGAGGTCGTCCTAGATAAGAGTAAACCCTCTCCATCTCTGTTGCAGTCGGTCTCTATCATCTGCGGGGAGAACCGTTATTTTGAACTAGCCCAACTTGACTCTGGAGCTGCCGGAAATCTCATTCCTCAGTCCCTGGTAGAGAAATACCGCATTCCCACAAAACCCCTAGCTGTACCCTTATCTGTCGCTGCCGTAGATGGGGGCCTCTTACCACATCCCATCCAACTCATCACCGAATCCATAACCCTGCAGGTGGGAATGCTGCACTCTGAGAGCATCTTCTTTCATGTTCTGCCTGGACTCTCTCACGCCCTCTTGCTAGGCCTACCTTGGCTTCAGAAACATGCACCCGTGCTTGATTGGCAGACCGGAGAAGTCCTTCGCTGGGGACAGGACTGCCATAAGACTTGTTTAGTTCCCGTCCATCCTGTCCGTCCTTCTCCTACCCCAGCCAATCTACCTGGTCTTCCGGTTCCCTATTGGTCTTATGCGGACGTCTTTAATAAATAGGAGGCAGAGACATTACCCCCTCATAGACCATACGACTGCCCAATCGACCTGATGCCCGGCACTACTCCTCGCCGTGGGCGTATTTACCCTTTGTCCGCTGCTGAGACCCGGTCCATGTCTGAATATATTGAGGAGAATCTGGCCCAGCTATTTATCTGGAAATCGACCTCCCCGGCGGGAGCAGGCTTCTTCTTCGTCAAAAAGAAGGACGGCTCACTCCGTCCCTGTATAGACTATAGAGGCCTTAACCAGATCACGGTGAAGAATAAATACCCCCTTCCGCTCATTCCGGAATTATTTGACCGTCTGAGGGGGGCTAGAATCTTCACCAAGCTGGACCTCCGTGGGGTGTATAACCTGGTCCGTATCCGTCAGGGGGATGAATGGAAGACGGCATTCAACACCCGGGACGGCCACTATGAATACCTGGTAATGCCCTTCGGTCTCTGTAACGCTCCCGCCGTCTTTCAAGAGTTGGTCAATGACATCTTCCGGGACCTTCTCTACTCCTGCGTAGTGGTGTACCTGGACGACATCTTGGTCTTCTCTCCGGATCTTCTCACTCACCGGAGGGATGTTCGTCAGGTCCTGCTCAGGCTCAGGCAGAACCACCTCTACGCTAAATATGAGAAGTGCCTCTTTGAGCAGACCTCGCTTCCGTTTTTGGGCTACATAATCTCTCAGACCGGCCTACGAATGGATCCTGAGAAACTGTCTGCCATCCAGAAGTGGCCCCGACCAGAGGGGTTGAAGGCTATTCAGCGGTTCCTGGGCTTCGCCAACTACTACCGTCTCTACCACATCTTCCGTCTCCATGGCCTGCCCCTCCACATCGTGTCGGATCGTGGGGTTCAGTTCACCTCACGCTTCTGGAGAGCCACATGTAAGCTGCTTAACGTCACCCTGGACTTCTCCTCCGCTTACCACCCACAGTCCAATGGTCAAGTGGAGCGGATCAATCAGATGCTAACCAGTTACCTCTGGCACTTCGTTAATGCCCACCATTCGGACTGGGTGGATCTCCTACCATGGGCCGAGTTCTCTTACAATAATCACGAGAGCGAATCTTCCTCCAAATCCCCGTTTTTTGTAGTCTTCGGTCAGCATCCTCGGATCCCATTTCCCGTCTCCACCTTGGTGGACAATCCGGCTGCGGAATCTCTCGTTAGCGAATTCTCCTTCATTTGGGAGAGTACCCGATCCGCACTCCTTCAGTCGTCCGAGCGGATGAAAAAACACGCTGACAAAAAACGCCTGGATCCTCCACAATTCCGTCCTGGAGATAAAGTCTGGCTCTCGTCCAAGTATGTCCGGCTCAAGATTCCTTCCTACAAGTTAGGGCCTCGGTTCATCGGCCCACTGGAAGTTATCAAACAAATCAATCCGGTGGCCTATAAATTGAAACTCCCGGCCAACTTGCGGATCCCTAACTCCTTCCATGTATCTCTCCTCAAACCCGTGGTACTTAACTCTTTTTCCAAGTCTACAGGTACGCCTCCTGCTCCGGTTTCCGCTGAAAACGAGTTTGAGGTAGAGAACATTCTGGCCACCAAAAGGGTAAGAGGAAAGACCTTTTTTCTAGTAGATTGGAAGGGGTTTGGTCCTGAGGAGAGAACGTGGGAGCCCCGGGAGAACATCCATGCCCCTCTCATCCTTGATAAATTTCTGTGTGGCCTAAAAAAGGGGGGGCCTAAAGGGGGGGGTACTGTAGCGTCGGCGTCCCTGCCTCCTGCTAGGCAGGGACGCTGTTCCCCTCACCTCTCCGCTCCGTGCCCGGCGTCTTCCTCCCGCTCTGCTGGCAGCGCGCGCTGCTTCCCGGCCACTGTGCTTAGGGCGCGCGCGCGCGCTCCCCTTCTCTTAAAGGGGCCGCGCGCGCCGTCCTAAGGGGTCCCCGGCCAATGGCCGGAGGACCTCACCATATATAAGGCACCGCCTCCAAAATGGAGGTGCCCGAGCAATGTTGTTGCATAGCCTATCACTCTGCTTCAGCCCTCAGGTCCCGTTACCAGATACCTGCCAGTTACCTGCCAGATTCCTGCTTGATACCTGCCTGATACTTGTCTATCTGCTTACATTCCTGCGGTCCGACAGTCTGCCTACCAGCCCTGCCAGTCTGTCTATGGATCTGTTTACCCGCTCACCTGGGAGCGTCCGCCTGCTACCTGCCTGCTAGCCTACCTGGAGGCTCTGCCGTCACGTGCTGTGACCACCTGCCTGTCCAGAGACTCTTGCCCGCTCACCTGGGAGCGTCCGCCTGCTACCTGCCTGCTAGCCTACCTGGAGGCTCTGTCGTCACGTGCTGTGACCACCTGCCTGTCCAGAGACTCTTACCCGCTCACCTGGGAGCGTCCGCCTGCTACCTGCCCGCTAGCCTACCTGGAGGCTCTGCCGTCACGTGCTGTAACCACCTGCCTGTCCAGAGACTCTTACCTGCTCACCTGGGAGCGTCCGCCTGCTACCTGTCTGCTAGCCTGCCTGGAGGCTCTGCCGTCACCTGCTGTGACCACCTGCCTGTCTAGAGACTCTTGCCCGCTCACCTGGGAGCGTCCACCTGCTACCCGCCTGCTAGCCTATCTGGAGGCTTAGCCGTCACTTGTCGTGACCACCCGCCTGTCAAGAGACTGTCCCCGTCACTTGCCGTGACCTCCTGCCCTTCTACCCAGAGACTGTCCCCGTCACTTGCAATGACCTCCTGCCCTTCTACCCAGAGACTGTCCCCGTCACTTGCCGTGACCTCCTGCCCTTCTACCCAGAGACTGTCCCCGTCACTTGCCGTGACTACCTGCCCGCCTACCCTGGGAGCCACCCGCTTCCTTACAAGGACTGCCCCTTTGTATCGTTGCCCAGAGGTTCCACCTCCCAGACCCGTTACAGTCTCTAATCTGAGCTGCTGTTAACCTGCGATTTCTGAGGCTGGTGACTCGGATAAACTTATCCTCAGAAGCAGAGGTGACTCTTGGTCTTCCTTTCCTGGGGCGGTCCTCATGTGAGCCAGTTTCTTTGCAGCGCTTGATGATTTTTGCAACTGCACTTGGGGTGGTCTGGAGTTGGGACCCGGTCCTATTTGTCTACCCTTTTATATGCATTACTTCAACTTTGATATACAGTAAGGTTTTTAATATAGGCAGTATAGGTACCGTCCCAATTTAGGGTCACCTTGCCGCTGGTGGGACGGCTTGTATACTTTTTTTGATCAAAAATAGTTCACTAAGTACCCTATATTTATTATGCAACTTTGCTTTACATTTATATATAATTATGGTAGGGTATGAGATATATTTTTGTCTTGCTTCTTTTTTGCTAGTGTGAACATGCCTCTGTTTCTTGTATGTCTGCCATCTTAGACCTCAGTTCACATTGTCTGGTTTTTTGACTTGTTTGCATTCTGTGCAATTTAAGGGTGTGGCATGCCCTTTGTTGAGCTGATTGGTATATATGTAGCTTACCACGGGCCTAGGTGGTCTGGAGTTGGGACCCGGTCCTATTTGTCTACCCTTTTATATGCATTACTTCAACTTTGATATACAGTAAGGTTTTTAATATAGGCAGTATAGGTACCGTCCCAATTTAGGGTCACCTTGCCGCTGGTGGGACGGCTTGTATACTTTTTTTGATCAAAAATAGTTCACTAAGTACCCTATATTTATTATGCAACTTTGCTTTACATTTATATATAATTATGGTAGGGTATGAGATATATTTTTGTCTTGCTTCTTTTTTGCTAGTGTGAACATGCCTCTGTTTCTTGTATGTCTGCCATCTTAGACCTCAGTTCACATTGTCTGGTTTTTTTACTTGTTTGCATTCTGTGCAATTTAAGGGTGTGGCATGCCCTTTGTTGAGCTGATTGGTATATATGTAGCTTACCACGGGCCTAGGTGGTCTGGAGTTGGGACCCGGTCCTATTTGTCTACCCTTTTATATGCATTACTTCAACTTTGATATACAGTAAGGTTTTTAATATAGGCAGTATAGGTACCGTCCCAATTTAGGGTCACCTTGCCGCTGGTGGGACGGCTTGTATACTTTTTTTGATCAAAAATAGTTCACTAAGTACCCTATATTTATTATGCAACTTTGCTTTACATTTATATATAATTATGGTAGGGTATGAGATATATTTTTGTCTTGCTTCTTTTTTGCTAGTGTGAACATGCCTCTGTTTCTTGTATGTCTGCCATCTTAGACCTCAGTTCACATTGTCTGGTTTTTTGACTTGTTTGCATTCTGTGCAATTTAAGGGTGTGGCATGCCCTTTGTTGAGCTGATTGGTATATATGTAGCTTACCACGGGCCTAGGTGGTCTGGAGTTGGGACCCGGTCCTATTTGTCTACCCTTTTATATGCATTACTTCAACTTTGATATACAGTAAGGTTTTTAATATAGGCAGTATAGGTACCGTCCCAATTTAGGGTCACCTTGCCGCTGGTGGGACGGCTTGTATACTTTTTTTGATCAAAAATAGTTCACTAAGTACCCTATATTTATTATGCAACTTTGCTTTACATTTATATATAATTATGGTAGGGTATGAGATATATTTTTGTCTTGCTTCTTTTTCGCCTCTTCATACCGCACTTCTCTTCCCGGACTGCCCCAATCTCTGCGCTCACCCGTAAGGGCACTAATCCCAGAGAATGGCCGCCCGAAGCAGAGGAAGCCTTTCTTTCCTTAAAACAGGCTTTCTCTTCCGCCCCGGTGCTTCATCGTCCGGACGGCAACAAACAATTCTTCCTGGAAGTGGACGCCTCCTCCTCTGGAGCCGGAGCGGTACTTACCCAAAAGTCGTCTTCCGGAAGAATGGTAACTTGCGGCTTCTTCTCCAAACTCTTCTCCCCTTCTGAGCGCAATTATTCTATAGGAGACCGAGAGTTATTGGCCATTAAGCTGGCACTGGAGGAGTGGCATTACCTGCTCGAGGGGCTCTTCACCCGGTAATTATTTACATGGACCACAAGAACTTGGCTTACCTCCAGAGCGCCCAGAGACTTAACCCGCGCCAAGCCCGGTGGTCCTTGTTTTTTGCCCGCTTTGATTTCGTTCTTCATTTTCGCACGGCAGACAAAAACATCAAAGCTGACGCCTTGTCCCGATCCTTCCTGGTGTCTGATCTAGAGGAGGAGCCTAAGCACATCATTGATCCCGCCAGAGTAATGCAGGTGGCCCCCGTGAATCTAAATCGTCTCCCTCCCGGTAAGACGTTCGTAACAGTACCTGATCGGAAGAAGGTCCTACACTGGGGTCACTCGTCTAAGCTAGCTGGCCACGCCGATCAGAAAAAGACCCTCCAGCTTATTGCCCGGCATTACTGGTGGCCTACCCTGCACAAGGACGTAATAGACTTTGTTTCAGCCTGTGTGTCCTGCGCCCGCAACAAAGTTCCGAGACACCTGCCAGCCGGTCGCCTCCTTCCTCTTCCAGTACCTGCTGCCCCGTGGCAGCATATAGCTATGGACTTTATAACGGATCTCCCTGTCTCTGCCGGTTGTACGGTCATTTGGGTGGTCACTGACCGCTTTTCCAAGATGGCTCACTTCATTCCCCTGCCGGGTCTCCCGTCTGCACCCAAGCTGGCTAAAGACTTTATCCGCCACATCTTCCGTCTCCATGGCCTGCCCCTCCACATCGTGTCGGATCGTGGGGTTCAGTTCACCTCACGCTTCTGGAGAGCCACATGTAAGCTGCTTAACGTCACCCTGGACTTCTCCTCCGCTTACCACCCACAGTCCAATGGTCAAGTGGAGCGGATCAATCAGATGCTAACCAGTTACCTCTGGCACTTCGTTAATGCCCACCATTCGGACTGGGTGGATCTCCTACCATGGGCCGAGTTCTCTTACAATAATCACGAGAGCGAATCTTCCTCCAAATCCCCGTTTTTTGTAGTCTTCGGTCAGCATCCTCGGATCCCATTTCCCGTCTCCACCTTGGTGGACAATCCGGCTGCGGAATCTCTCGTTAGCGAATTCTCCTTCATTTGGGAGAGTACCCGATCCGCACTCCTTCAGTCGTCCGAGCGGATGAAAAAACACGCTGACAAAAAACGCCTGGATCCTCCACAATTCCGTCCTGGAGATAAAGTCTGGCTCTCGTCCAAGTATGTCCGGCTCAAGATTCCTTCCTACAAGTTAGGGCCTCGGTTCATCGGCCCACTGGAAGTTATCAAACAAATCAATCCGGTGGCCTATAAATTGAAACTCCCGGCCAACTTGCGGATCCCTAACTCCTTCCATGTATCTCTCCTCAAACCCGTGGTACTTAACTCTTTTTCCAAGTCTACAGGTACGCCTCCTGCTCCGGTTTCCGCTGAAAACGAGTTTGAGGTAGAGAACATTCTGGCCACCAAAAGGGTAAGAGGAAAGACCTTTTTTCTAGTAGATTGGAAGGGGTTTGGTCCTGAGGAGAGAACGTGGGAGCCCCGGGAGAACATCCATGCCCCTCTCATCCTTGATAAATTTCTGTCTGGCCTAAAAAAGGGGGGGCCTAAAGGGGGGGGTACTGTAGCGTCGGCATCCCTGCCTCCTGCTAGGCAGGGACGCTGTTCCCCTCACCTCTCCGCTCCGTGCCCGGCGTCTTCCTCCCGCTCTGCTGGCAGCGCGCGCTGCTTCCCGGCCACTGTGCTTAGGGCGCGCGCGCGCTCCCCTTCTCTTAAAGGGGCCGCGCGCGCCGTCCTAAGGGGTCCCCGGCCAATGGCCGGAGGACCTCACCATATATAAGGCACCGCCTCCAAAATGGAGGTGCCCGAGCAATGTTGTTGCATAGCCTATCACTCTGCTTCAGCCCTCAGGTCCCGTTACCAGATACCTGCCAGTTACCTGCCAGATTCCTGCTTGATACCTGCCTGATACTTGTCTATCTGCTTACATTCCTGCGGTCCGACAGTCTGCCTACCAGCCCTGCCAGTCTGTCTATGGATCTGTTTACCCGCTCACCTGGGAGCGTCCGCCTGCTACCTGCCTGCTAGCCTACCTGGAGGCTCTGCCGTCACGTGCTGTGACCACCTGCCTGTCCAGAGACTCTTGCCCGCTCACCTGGGAGCGTCCGCCTGCTACCTGCCTGCTAGCTTACCTGGAGGCTCTGACATCACGTGCTGTGACCACCTGCCTGTCCAGAGACTCTTACCCGCTCACCTGGGAGCGTCCGCCTGCTACCTGCCCGCTAGCCTACCTGGAGGCTCTGCCGTCACGTGCTGTAACCACCTGCCTGTCCAGAGACTCTTACCTGCTCACCTGGGAGCGTCCGCCTGCTACCTGTCTGCTAGCCTGCCTGGAGGCTCTGCCGTCACCTGCTGTGACCACCTGCCTGTCTAGAGACTCTTGCCCGCTCACCTGGGAGCGTCCACCTGCTACCCGCCTGCTAGCCTATCTGGAGGCTTAGCCGTCACTTGCCGTGACCACCCGCCTGTCAAGAGACTGTCCCCGTCACTTGCCGTGACCTCCTGCCCTTCTACCCAGAGACTGTCCCCGTCACTTGCAATGACCTCCTGCCCTTCTACCCAGAGACTGTCCCCGTCACTTGCCGTGACCTCCTGCCCTTCTACCCAGAGACTGTCCCCGTCACTTGCCGTGACTACCTGTCACGCTGTCTCTGTATACTGGAGGTAAGGGGCCTAAGCTGACCCTAAGCTGGGGCCCTGACTAGTCCCTCAACCTGGAGGTACTGTTAAAGGTACAGAGGTCCAGGCCGCCAGCGTAACCCCTACCTCCTGAGGATCCCTGCACCTAAGTAATCTAGTCCTGAGAAGGACCCCGATCACAACAAAAGGGGACAAGTAATAATATGCCCACACACAGTACTTAGACGAACGAGACAGTACAAGGGAAAAACCAAAACCACCTTGCATACAACAACTACACAACTACAACAGAGGGAACACCAACGGGAAAGGAGATAAATGATAAAGCGAGGAAGGGAAAAAACACTCCAAATGCACTTATCTCAGAAACTCCAAACACCACGATCCGCTCTGTTAGTCTGAATGAAATGCTTTCACCGACACTTCCCAAACAGACCAGCAGGCATTTGAAGGAGTCTCACTACAGCAGTATTGATTGCAGCTGGGCGAGGCTGGACCTCGTCTAGCACAGAGAGAGAGAGAATTAACTCCCTCACTGCCGAAAAACACAAAGCACCAACAAGTCAGCTGCGAGAAGTCAGGCTGTGTACTCGTGACGATCTTCGTGGCGACACACCCGTGACAGTACCCCCCCTTCTATGAGGGGCCTCCGGACCCTCAGAGCCAGGTTTATCCGGGTGAGTCGTGTGGAAGGGCCGAACTAATCGGTCTGCGTTAATATCCGACGCAGGAACCCACATCCTCTCCTCAGGACCATACCCTTTCCAATGAACCAGGTACTGAAGGGACCGGCGATTAAAGCGTGAATCGATGACCCTCGATACCTGGAACTCCAAGTTACCATTGACCGCCACAGGAGAGGGAGGTAAAGGTGACGGTACCACCGGCGCCACATACCTCTTAAGCAACGATCTGTGGAACACGTTGTGAATTTTAAACGTAGGGGGGAGGTCAAGACGGAATGCCACCGGATTAATAATAGAACTGATTCTGTACGGCCCGATGAACCTGGGACCCAGTTTCCAGGAGGGAACCTTAAGTTTAATATTCCTGGTAGACAACCATACCCGATCGTTCACACTTAGGTCCGGACCAGACACTCTCCTCCTATCAGCCATACGTTTGTATCGGTTCCCCATAGTATTCAGATTCTTCAGCACCCCTCTCCATACTGAAGCGAGTGATGAGGAAAATCGTTCCTCCTCAGGAACCCCCGAAGAGCCCCCCCTACTGAAAGTACAAAACTGGGGGTGAAAACCATATGCCCCAAAAAACGGGGACTTACCAGTGGACTCGCTCCGCCTATTATTAAGAGCAAACTCTGCCAGAGGTAAGAAAGAAGCCCAGTCCTCCTGGTTCTCTGACACAAAACACCGGAGATATGTCTCCAAGCTCTGGTTCATACGCTCCGTCTGACCATTGGTCTGAGGATGAAAAGCCGATGAGAATGACAAATGCATCCCCCGCCGTGCACAAAACGCCTTCCAGAACTTGGACACAAACTGAGACCCCCGATCAGACACCACCTCGGAGGGTACCCCGTGAAGCCTCACAATCTCCCCAATGAACACCTGCACAAGAGTTTTAGCATTAGGGAGAGCCGGAAGAGCGATAAAATGTGCCATCTTGCTGAACCTGTCCACTACAACGAGTATGACCGTTTTACCCGAAGACGGAGGGAGGTCCGTAATAAAGTCCATAGACAGATGAGTCCAAGGACGCTCCGGGATCTTCAAAGGTAAGAGGGCCCCAGACGGACGGGTATGTGAGGTCTTAGAGCGTGCACAAACCCCACAGGACGCGACAAAAGTTACCACCTCCTTATGTAAGTTAGGCCACCAAAACCGACGCGAGAGGAGATCCACAGTTGCTTTACTCCCCGGGTGTCCTGCAAAAACTGAGTTATGGTGTGCCTCGATCACCTTTTGTCGCAACTGATCTGGAACAAACAGTCTCCCCGGAGGTCCAACAGGGGCGTCCCCCTGAGCCTCCAATACCTCCTCCTCCAGCTCAGAGCATACTGCCGAAACCACCACCCCCTCCTGAAGGATAGGAATCGGGTCGTCCGTATTCCCGGCCCCAGGGAAACTACGAGATAAGGCATCCGCCTTTACATTTTTTGACCCAGGACGATATGTAACGACAAAATTAAACCTGGTAAAAAACAATGACCACCTAACTTGTCTGGGATTCAGACGTTTCGCGGACTCCAGATATAGCAGGTTCTTGTGATCGGTGATGACGGTGACCGGATGGACTGCCCCCTCCAAAAAATGGCGCCACTCCTCAAAAGCTAACTTAATGGCCAAGAGTTCCCTATTGCCGACATCGTAATTCCTCTCAGCGGACGACAATTTTTTAGAGAAAAAGGCGCACGGATGCCACTTACCAGGGGACGAACCCTGTGACAATACTGCTCCCACCCCTACCTCGGAAGCGTCTACCTCTACAATGAATGGCTGTGACGCATCAGGTTGAATGAGTATGGGTGCCGAGGCAAAACATTTTTTCAAGGAGGAGAATGCTTGACAAGCCTTGTCAGACCACCTAGAAAAATCCGTCCCCTTTTTAGTCATGTCTGTGAGAGGCTTAACCATGGACGAGAAATTACGAATGAACTTCCGGTAATAATTAGCAAACCCCAGGAAACGTTGTAGTGCCTTAAGATTCTCTGGCCGATCCCACTCAAGAACTGCCCGCACTTTCCCAGGGTCCATACGAAAACCGGACGCTGAAACCAGGAAGCCTAAAAACTGGAGTTCCTGTACGGCGAACACACACTTTTCCCATTTGGCATACAGTTTATTATCCCGCAAGATCTGTAACACCTGCCTAACGTGCTCCTGATGAGACACCAGATCCGGCGAGTAAATTAAGATATCATCCAGATATATGACAACAAACTGTCCCACCAGGCGGCGAAAAATGTCATTAACAAAGTGTTGGAACACCGCCGGGGCATTAGTCAGACCGAATGGCATGACAAGGTTCTCATAATGCCCCTCCGGAGTGTTAAACGCCGTCTTCCACTCATCCCCCTCCTTCATCCTAATCAGATTGTACGCCCCCCTGAGATCCAACTTAGAGAACCATTTGGCGCCCACGATCTGATTAAAGAGATCGGGAATAAGTGGGAGCGGATACGGATCTCGGACCGTAATCCGATTAAGTTCACGGAAATCCAGGCAAGGGCGTAGGCCTCCATCTTTCTTCTTAACAAAGAAGAACCCCGCAGCCACCGGTGAAGATGAAGGTCTAATATGCCCCTTAGCCAGACTTTCTGAAATATAATCCTTCATGGCCTGCCTCTCAGGACCAGAAAGGTTATACAACCTAGCTTTAGGTAACTTGGCCTCAGGGAGCAGTTTTACAGAACAGTCATACTCGCGATGAGGAGGTAGTTCCTGACACCCTTTCTCCGAGAATACATCCTCAAAGTCCGCCAGAAATGGAGGTAAGACCCAAGGAGTAACCGCACCGATGACCGTGTTCATGCAGTTTTTATTACAGAATTTACTCCATTGGCTTATCTCTCTGGTTTGCCAATTAATAACCGGGTTATGCTTAGTTAACCAAGGAAGGCCCAACACTATAGGAGTGGGAAGACCCTCCAACACGTAGCAAGACAACAGTTCTTTATGTATCGCCCCCACTTGAAGTTTTACGTCATGCACAGCTTGCAAAAAACTTCCCTGACCGAGAGGCCTGGCATCGATCGAGAATATGGGGATGGGTTTAGCCAACTCACTCAATCGCATACCTTGAACCCGGGCAAACCGAGCATCAACCAGATTAGCCCCGGCCCCACTATCCAGAAGAACAGATATCCTCTCAGTTCTCGTACCCACCACCACCTCCGCCGGTACGAGAAACTGAGACGAACCTAGGGACGAAATACCTACTCCCAGATTGCCGTCCACCACACAACCTGGGATCAACAGTTTTCCGACGACTCTACACTCTGCAAGGGACGGGATGGACACCCCCCAATAAATGTCCCTTTCTCCCGCAGAAGAAACACCTTCCTGTCTTATGGCGCACCACCGGTCCCCTCCCCCGAAATGATGTCCCTCCTAATTGCATAGGCTCCTCTGGACTGACCAGGGGAACCACCATATGAGGGGACCTTGTAGGAGGTGGAGTCATCACAGGGGGTAGAGTTATCCCGCACCTCTCCCGAAGCCGTCTGTCAACGCGAATAGCAAGGGCCATAGCGGCTTCCAGTGACGCGGGAGAGTCATACTGTGCCAACACATCCTGTAATTTGTCGGATAAACCTTGACAAAACTGGCTCCTAAGAGCCGGGTCATTCCACTGGGTGTCCGTGGCCCACCTACGGAACTCCGAACAGAGTTCCTCCGCCGGACGATCTCCCTGCTGGATCCTACGTAACTTAGACTCAGCAAGGGAGATCCGATCTGGGTCATCATATACGAGTCCCAGAGCAGCGAAAAACCTATCCACTGACTGGAGAGCCGGGGAGCCCGGGGGAAGAGAGAACGCCCAAGATTGTGGGTCCCCTTGTAGGAGCGAGATGACAATTCCCACCCTTTGTTCTTCACTCCCCGATGACCGATGTCGCAGCCGAAAGTACAACTTGCATGCCTCCCGGAAAACAAAAAACTTGTCCCGCCCCCCAGTGAACCTGTCAGGGAGAGCTACTTTAGGTTCTGGTCCGGCTTGCTCCTGAGGATGCAAAACCTTGGACCTAACGTCCGCCAGCTCCATGGACAAACTCTGCAACTGCCGAGCTAGACCGGCTACTGGATCCATGGTAGCTGGAGAAAAACTAAGTGGGTCGGTGAAAATGTCACGCTGTCTCTGTATACTGGAGGTAAGGGGCCTAAGCTGACCCTAAGCTGGGGCCCTGACTAGTCCCTCAACCTGGAGGTACTGTTAAAGGTACAGAGGTCCAGTCCGCCAGCGTTACCCCTACCTCCTGAGGATCCCTGCACCTAAGTAATCTAGTCCTGAGAAGGACCCCGATTACAACAAAAGGGGACAAGTAATAATATGCCCACACACAGTACTTAGACGAACGAGACAGTACAAGGGAAAAACCAAAACCACCTTGCATACAACAACTACACAACTACAACAGAGGGAACACCAACGGGAAAGGAGATAAATGATAAAGCGAGGAAGGGAAAAAACACTCCAAATGCACTTATCTCAGAAACTCCAAACACCACGATCCGCTCTGTTAGTCTGAATGAAATGCTTTCACCGACACTTCCCAAACAGACCAGCAGGCATTTGAAGGAGTCTCACTACAGCAGTATTGATTGCAGCTGGGCGAGGCTGGACCTCGTCTAGCACAGAGAGAGAGAGAATTAACTCCCTCACTGCCGAAAAACACAAAGCACCAACAAGTCAGCTGCGAGAAGTCAGGCTGTGTACTCGTGACGATCTTCGTGGCGACACACCCGTGACACTACCTGCCCGCCTACCCTGGGAGCCACCCGCTTCCTTACAAGGACTGCCCCTTTGTATCGTTGCCCAGAGGTTCCACCTCCCAGACCCGTTACAGTCTCTAATCTGAGCTGCTGTTAACCTGCGATTTCTGAGGCTGGTGACTCGGATAAACTTATCCTCAGAAGCAGAGGTGACTCTTGGTCTTCCTTTCCTGGGGCGGTCCTCATGTGAGCCAGTTTCTTTGCAGCGCTTGATGATTTTTGCAACTGCACTTGGGGACACTTTCAAAGTTTTCCCAATTTTTCGCACTGACTGACCTTCATTTCTTAAAGTAATGATGGCCTCTTGTTTTTCTTTACTTAGCTGCTTTTTTCTTGCCATAATACAAATTCTAACAGTCTATTCAGTAGTCCTATCAGCTGTGTATCCACCAGACTTCTGCACAACACAACTGATGGTCCCAACCCCATTTATAAGGCAAGAAATCCCACTTATTAAACTGACAGGGCACACCTGTGAACTGAAAACCATTTCTGGTGACTACCTCTTGAAGCTCATCAAGAGAATGCCAAGAGTGTGCAAAGCAGTCATCAAAGCAAAAGGTGGCTACTTTGAAGAACCTAGAATATAAGACATATTTTCAGTTGTTTCACACTTTTTTGGTAAGTATATAATTCCACATGTGGTAATTCATAGTTTTGATGCCTTCAGTGTGAATGTACAATTTTCATAGTCATGAAAATACAGAAAAATCTTTAAATGAGAAGGTGTGTCCAAACTTTTGGTCTGTACTGTATATCCATTCCATTTGTCTTATCTGGCTGTATATTGTATATGACGCACCCCCTGGGCCGCGTGTGTGTGGGGATACCCGGAACCGGACCTTTTGTGGATGCTGGGGGTTGTAGTCCTTGCGTGGCGGGGACCCGGTCCCGTGGCTCAGGGTGGTCAACCCAAATGGCAGTCTATATGCTAACAGTCCGACTACGCCACCCGTGGATTGCGGTCAGGATGAACCGCCGCTGCAGGGCAGACCGCTGAGGCTGGTGTTGTGGGTGCAGCTGAGGATAGTATAACTCCCCACGGGAGGAGTATAGCCTCAGGGCAGTAAATAGGGATGTTGGGGGTGATGGTGCGCGGGAGCAGCAGTAACCACACGGAGTCTGTCATGCAATTCAGGGTCTTTACTGCTGACAGTGGTAAGGGACCCGTCCGGAGTACAGGTTAACAATGGAGGCCTGGTCAGTCTGAGAGCAACTGGGAAATCCCGCTGGTCAGGGGGAGTTTGTAGGCCTACCGTGCTGACTTCACTCTTTCTTGGCTATCCCGCTGTAGTGTAGTGGTAGCCCACGTCTCTGAGTGTACCGTGTTGTTCTCACCCGTATGACTGGCGACTCGGGCCTTCCGTACCTCTCACCCTTCCGGGGCAGTAGTGGTCCCTCTTGTGTGGCTGAGCCTCCGGGCTTCCTTGGGCCAGAGGACTTGAAGTCCCCTGCGTGGTGGTTTTCTGCTGCTGGGCTTAGAACCCTCACAGCCTCGGACTCCAGTGTCCGGCTTTGTAAGTCTCTAGCCAGGACGAGCTTCTGCTAGCTCCCCTCCTGGCCTTGTGTTCCTCTTCTGCCTACAGGGACTCCTCAGCCTGCTGCTGACCTGTTCCTGTCTCTGGAACTAGACTCCCTAACCCCGCCCCAGATCCAGTTTATAAAGGGCAGATTTCTCCCCTCCCTGGACTGAGGCAGGAGGTGCTGCATGCTAATTGTCCCCAACCAGGGAACCTCCCACCTGCTCTCAGACATGACATTGCTGCCACTGTGGCGACCAGACCTGGGGTGCCACATTCCCCCCTAGTGAAATTTAGTACTCTGGGACAAAACACATTTTTGAAACATAACATAACAAGATATAAACAATAATACAGCAACATATGTACAAGAAGTTGAGTCTTTAGAGGTCACGGCGCTTCCGTGACCAGGTGTCCATGTCACCCAAGATGCAATTTGAGGGACCCGTCCCAAACCCTCCACGTAGGCCCTGGGGTGGCTACAGGGCTTTGATGATCCGGAGCTGGACCACGTCTTGAGCCACCCCCACGAGTTTTGTGTTCTGTGGTCGTCTTCAAAAGAAGGGCACCTTACCAGGTGCAACTATGTACAATGTACAGTTCCGGTTATTCATTGTCCATAACCTGTTAGTCCATGAACCCTGTCGGGTAACTAGAAAAACATAATTAGTAACCAGGCAGCAAACATAAAACATTTGCAATATACAGGTAGATATATACTTTGCATTTAGATTCTCCAGAGAGCGGGCATTTGACCTTTAGTGCTCCTGGTGGACCTACGTAACCCACTGTCTGGTGGTACTCTATTCGGGTCCCCTGTTTCCACCCCGTGTGTACTGGGTGTGCTCGTGTCTGCACTACAGGTGTTTGCAGATGTTACGGGTAGGTTGGGCAGCTTTCTGCGTACTCTTTGGCTCACCACGGGCATGGCAGGTTCACTACTAGCAGAGGGTTGATTCTCCTGGGCTGCTGGTACGGTAATCTTCTGCCTCCGGGGCCACTTGATCTTCCAACACTACTTGCTCTTCTGCAGGCCCTTGAGGGGCTGGCTGGAGAAAGGTAAGGACGGGTACCACTATAGCGTTGTTGATTTGTGTCCAGGACAGGGGAAATTCTCCGAGCACTCTACTGACCATTTCTTCTCTTTCCTCTGCGGGTTGAGGGCTATCTTGGTCTTCATCAGCACCTTGCAGCTGCTCGGGACACTTCTTCAGGTGGTCTCTGGAGACAGTGGCTGTGGTCTCTCCTCCATCCTTACTGATGACACATACCTTTGGGTTTTCATGGCTTGAGGGCAGTACGGTGTACGGGTCTTCCTCCCACTGGTCGTCCAACTTGTGGAGCCGTCTCTTCCTCTTCAAGACCTGCTCTCCAGGTGCCAGGGGAGCAGCAGGAGCATGCTGGTTGTAGTTCCTCTCTTGCCTCTCCCTTGCTTGAGACAGACTTCGCTCCACACTCTCTTGTACTTTCTGGTACTGCTGCTGTTGTTCTGTGTCCCAGTCTGCTTCTGGTGAGGTGTCCTCGGGTGTCAGTTCTCCCATTTCCAGGTCAATTGGCAGCTTACCAGGTCTTGCTCTCATTAGGTAAGCTGGGGTGCAGTTGGTAGAACTTACTGGGATATGATTATACAAGTCCACCAGATCCGGCAGTTTCTCAGGCCACAGGCTGCGTTCCTCCAGGGGCAACGTCTTGAGCAGGTCTATTACTACCTGATTCATTTTCTCACACATCCCGTTGGTTTGGGGGTGGTAAGGCGTTGTCCTTATCTTCTTGCAGCCATACAGGTTGCAGAATTCCTGAAAGACTTCAGCCTCGAACGCTGGACCTTGATCAGTCAACACTTGCTCTGTATACCCGGGTGGACCGCAGAAATGCTGCTGAAAGGCTCTGGCGGCCTTCTGAGCTGTTAAGTCTTTGACAGGGACCACCACTAGGAACCGGGAGTAGTGATCTACGATTGTGAGGGCGTAGACGTATCCCGATCTGCTTGGAGCCAGCTTTACGTGGTCCAGGGCCACCAGCTCAAGGGGCTGCTTTGTGATGATGGGCTGCAGGGAGTCTTCTGGCTGGTGCGGTCCTTCCTCCTTAGGTTGCACGGGCCGCAGTCTCTGCACCATCTCTCTATAGCCCCTCTCATGCCCACCCAGAAGAACCGCTCCCGCAACAGGAACTCCAGCTTCTTCCATCCAAAGTGCCCTGCTCCGTCATTATATGCTTCTAGGACCATAGCCGCATCCCGCCTTGGGACCACTACCTGCCAGATCAGCTCGTGTGTTCGAGAGTTGACGGTCCTGCGGCACAGCCTCCCCTCGTAGAGAAACAGCTTGCTCCTCTCCTTCCACAGCTGTTTGGTCTCTTCTGGAGCATCCGGATCAAGGTGGGTATCAGCCTGGGTCAGCATTTCTTTCACCAGGTGGACTGCGGGGTCACTATCTTGTGTCTCTGCCCAGCCGTGGTGGGGTAAGGGATTGAACGTAGCGGTAGCAGAGCACCTCTCCTTTATGCAGTGGGAACACTGGTTGATCCCATGACGGTGGAATGCAGGGAGTTCAATTTCTTCCAGTTCTTCTGGATCCTCTCCCCCGTCCTGCAAGTGAGGCTTTCTGGACAATGCATCTGTGTTGGCATTTGCGCGCCCTGTCTGGTATTTGATGGTAAATTCATAATTGGACAGCCGGGCCATCCACCTCTTCTCTAGGGCACCAAGTCTTGCAGTGTCCAGGTGTGTCAACGGGTTGTTGTCCGTGTACACAGTGAACTTAGAAGAAGCCAGGTAATGCTTGAAGCTTTCGGTGACCGCCCACACCACTGCCAGGAACTCTAGCTTGAAGGAGCTATAATTCTCAGGGTTTCTCTCTGTGGGTCTCAGCTTTCTGCTAGCATAAGCAATTACCCGTTCTCTGCCCTGCTGGATCTGGGACAGTATGGCTCCTAGCCCCACGTTACTGGCGTCGGTGTGGAGGATAAAAGGCTGGCCGTAATCAGGGTAGGCCAGGATCTCATCCCCCGTGAGGGCCATCTTCAGCTGGCGGAAAGACTCCTCCTCCAGCTTGTCGCACTTAAAGGGCGGCTTCTGACTTTTAGTCTTCGACTGACCTAACAGGAGGTCCTGCATAGGGGCTGCCATTTAGGTGAACCCGGAGATGAATCTTCGGTAGTAGCCTACCAACCCGAGGAACTGCCGCACTTCCTTTATGCTGGAGGGTCTTGGCCAGTTCTTAATCACTGTGATCTTGTCAGGGTCTGGGGCTACTCCGTCAGCACTCACCACCTGTCCCAGGTACTGTACTTTTGGCTTCAGTAGATGACACTTGGAGGGTTTTACCTTTAGGCCGAAGCCTGCCAGGGCATCGAACACCTCTGTCAGGTGCTTTAGATGGTCCTCATAGGTCTTGGAATACACGATGACATCGTCCAGGTAGAGTAGGACCGTCTCGAAATTTCTGTGCCCCAGACAGCACTCCATCAGCCTCTGGAAGGTCCCTGGTGCGTTGCCGAGCCCGAACGGCATACAGTTGAATTCGCTGAGACCCATCGGGGTGGTGAAGGCGGTCTTCTCCTTGTCTGCCTCTGCTACAGGAACCTGCCAGTACCCGCTAGTGAGATCCAAAGTAGAGAAGAAGTTAGCAGATTTTAATGCAGCTAAAGATACCTCTATCCTAGGTAACGGGTACGCATCTTTGTGTGTTATTCTGTTGACCTTTCTATAATCTACACACATCCTCATCGTGCCATCTTTCTTTTTTACAAGAACTAGAGGAGCTGCCCAGGGGCTACAGCTATCCCTGATCACCCCAGCCTCCTTCTTTTCTTGCAACATTCCCTTGGCATTCTGATAGTGTGCAGGGGGTACAGGCCGGTATCTCTCTTTTATGGGTGGATGGTCTCCTGTGGGGATTTGGTGTTCTACCCCCTTTACTTGCCCAAAGTCTAGCGGGTGCTTACTAAAGACTCTTTCGTACTCCTGAACCACCCGGTAGACTCCCTGTTTTTGGTGTAAGGGAGTGGAGTCGGTGCCCACATGCAGTTGCTGACACCAGTCCTCCATTTGTTTCTTGGAGCCGTTACCCTCCTCTGGTTGAGATGGAGGCAAGGGTTCCACGGCCTTTACAGAGTTCTGGTTAATGGTGAACAATTTGGCTAGAGTGGCATACCGGGGCAAGTGTACTTCTTTCCCCAATATTTAGGATGCGGACTGGTACCCTCCCATGGCGAACATCAACCACCCCCTGTGCTGTCAAAATGGTGGGCCTGCTGTCTGAGTAAACAGGTTCTACCATAGCTTGGTAGTCTCTACCTCTTAACCCGATTGCAGTCCGGCACCAGATAATCATTTCGCTTTTTGAGGGCATGGCGATAGGGAACGGGTCACTCATCCTAACGCTACCAATCTCACCACCAGACAGTTCTACCTGTTGCCGCTTCATCAAGGCTCTGATCTCCTTTTGTAGGACACGCTGCTGGCTGGAGCTGGCATTCATTGCAACCTGCTGTAATATAACAATTATCTCTGAAAGACAATTTTCAATAACGTTAGTACCCAAGGTTATCTTAGGGTGTCTTTCACGACGGTCAATGTCCACAATAATCAGTCCTTGCGCCGGCAGTTCAACTTTACCAATTTTGATGGTCACCTCCTTGAACCCCACCTGCGGCACGGGCTGACCATTGCTGGCGATGATGCCCAAGTCATTATCTGGGTAGCGGGTAATATCCGTGTCATCCCAGTACCGCTTGAAAAGTACATAGGGAATGGTGGTTACCTGTGACCCGGTGTCCAACAGTGCACTCATGGGAATGCCATCCAGTACCACAGGCAAGACCGGTCGCCCCCCAACATACTTGTCACTCCAGTTTGACGGGCCTGATGATCTTACGCCTGGGGGTTGGCCCTCTGCCCCAGGTTGGGCCTGTTTAAATTACAGTACCTCGCAATATGTCCTGGCTGGCTGCAGCGGCGGCAGATGGGTTGTCCATCCTGGTCGTAGCGGTCCGTTGGCTTCCCTCTGAACGGTGGGATCCTCTTCTGTCGGCGCCACGGGACGTCCTCCGGACTGGTAGCCATCTGGATCTTTCCTGGAGAGGATACCTGTAACGACTGTACAGTCCTGGTTAGTGCGGCAACGCTTTTGGTCAGTTCTTGGACCTGATGGTGCAGGTCTGTAGGCGGGGTACCATTCATGGCCTGTGCATTGGCTCCTGCAGGTTCTATTGACTGGGGCGTCGCCTCCTGGTGATAAGTGATAGCAGGGCGCCTGGAGGCCGCAACGCCACCGGGTGCGGGTTCTTGGAGTACCCGGATGGCTCTGTCCTTAAACTGTGCAAAGTCTAACTCAGTGTTCTGCAGGGCCATCAGGCGTAACTGGGTTCGGTGGGCGTTGGACAGCAGACCCTCAATGAATTGTTCAGTCAGCAATTCATCTGCATTCCACACACTGTCAGGGTCTGCCTGCTTAATGGCTCTCAGGGCCTCTTGCAAATTCAAAGCATAGTCTCTTATACTGTCTTGGGCCCGCTGCTTGCACCCATAAAATCTCATTTTGATCTCTGCTGAGGTGCGGGTATCAAAAGCGTCCTTTAGACGGGCTAAAATCTCCTTCACGGTTCCCTTGTCCCTGACTGACCAGGACTTTACTTCTCGTTGGGCCGCGCCGGTTAACTGGCCTATCAGTATGGTCACTTTTTGTTCCTCCGTCAGGGGGTACACCTTGAATAGGCTATATAGTCTCTCTTTAAAGTTGCTCAGGGTATGCGACTCCCCTGAGTACTGGGGCAACCAGGCCGCTCCGGGGATATAAGGCATCGTGAGCGGCATTACTGCGGCAGCAGCTGCGCTGGCGGTGACAGTTCCCTCTGCTTCTGTCATCCTCTTCCCCCCTAGTCAACCGTGGCCTACCTTCCGTTGCTTTTCTTCTGTAGGCCGCGGCTCCGCAGGCGATCGTCGGGGTTGAGGACCTTGCGTCGCATCCCGGTGACGTCAGCGACCACTCGGCTCCTTTCAGGACCTTGCGCAGCGTCCGTGCGTAAGGCGGGGCCCCAGTTCTCGCGCGTTTTCGTCATCCACGCCCCTCTTCTTCCCGCGCGGCGTCCCAAAGATGGCGCCCAATGGCGGGAAAATGGCCGCGGATGGCGGGAAACGGCTGCGGAAGGCGGTAAACTCCACCAAAGTAAGTTTTACAGTCTTTCCTCAGGCACGCAGTACCCGTTGGTGGCGGGCACGAAATCCTGCCGACTACGCCAAAGTTGACGCACCCCCTGGGCCGTGTGTGTGTGGGGATACCCGGAACCGTACTTTTTGTGGATGCTGGGGGTTGTAGTCTTTGCGTGGCGGGGACCCGGTCCCGTGGCTCAGGGTGGTCAACCCAAATGGCAGTCTATATGCTAAATGTTCGACTACGCCGCCCGTGGATTACGGTCAGAATGAACCGCCGCTGCAGGGCAGACCGCTGAGGCTGGTGTTGTGGATGCAGCTGGGAATAGTATAACCCCCCACGGGAGGAGTATAGCCTCAGGGCAGTAAATAGGGATGTTGGGGGTGATGGTGCGCGGGAGCAGCAGTAACCACATGTAGTCTGTCATGCAATTCAGGGTCTTTACTGCTGACAGTGGTAAGGGACCCGTCCGGAGTACAGGTTAACAATGGAGGCCTGGTCAGTCTGAGAGCAACTGGGAAATCCCGCTGGTCAGGGGGAGTTTGTAGGCCTACCGTGCTGACTTCACTCTTTCTTGGCTATCCCGCTGTAGTGTGTTGGTAGCCCACGTCTCTGAGTGTACCGTGTTGTTCTCACCCGTATGACTGGCGACTCGGGCCTTCCGTACTTCTCACCCCTCCGGGGCAGTAGTGGTCCCTCTCGTGTGGCTGAGCCTCCGGGCTTCCTTGGGCCAGAGGACTTGAATTCCCCTGCGTGGTGGTTTTCTGCTGCTGGGCTTAGAACCCTCACAGCCTCGGACTCCAGTGTCCGGCTTTGTAAGTCTCTAGCCAGGACGAGCTTCTGCTAGCTCCCCTCCTGGCCTCGTGTTCCTCCTCTGCCTACAGGGACTCCTCAGCCTGCTGCTGACCTGTCCCTGTCTCTGGAACTAGACTCCCTAACCCCGCCCCAGATCCAGTTTATAAAGGGCAGATTTCTCCCCTCCCTGGACTGAGGCAGGAGGTGCTGCATGCTAATTGTCCCCAACCAGGGAACCTCCCACCTGCTCTCAGACATGACATTGCTGCCACTGTAGCGACCAGACCTGGGGTGCCACATATATTTGCTTTGCTTCTGTATAGCGGATATCTAATTAGCTTCATCTTTTAACGCTTCTCTCCGTGGGGGCAAAGGTACCATGCCTCCCGCGGACAGTAGCCTTCTAATATAGACATATGGTCTCATAATAATAGGTTGCATGTGAGCTATTACACAGTAATTATTATATCAATCCAACATTTATACTTTGACATACTATCCGCTTTTGTGACTTTCTAACTCTGATTTTTTGTTATCCATAAGATATATAAAAAAATGATTGCTATCTATGGTCTATTTCAATACTGCGCTATAGGTGTAATTTTGGTTGTGACCACAAAATTGTATTCTTTACTTAACTAGCCCCCCAGGCGTTAGTTATTCTCACCTACCGTACCGCTATTATGGGGTTTTTTGATCTGGTCTTCCCCCTTTAACTATACTGCGATGACGTAGGGATTCCTGTCCACCTGACCTGGAGGGGTGACATACGATCATGTGACGCTGGGGGCAGGACTAGTGACTTGCGATCACGTGATGCGAGGGGCGGTACTAGCTTCTCGCGATCACGTGATGTGCGGGGCGGCTCTAATGTTGCGTTCATTCTTTGCAAATGAACAGCAACATATACTTCCGGAGGGGAGGCTCTAACATGCGGATATGCGTCCATTTGTTAGTATGTATTACGATCAATCATTGGTTAGTTACCAAATTGCATTTCGCATCCCTTATACTGATTGGGCTAATTGCACTATATAAATGATACCGGTCTTAGTATGTCATTACCCCCAGAAGAAGGCACAGCGCTGAAACGCACGTAGGGGTGACGATACCTGGACTGATACTTTGACAAATACACATGTGAGTAATATAATCTTGTTTGTACCTCTTTATGCTAAATGGAGATTGTCCCTTTCTGTATTTAGCTATGCACTGTGCACTTTAGCGGCTCATTGGAGCTTTTCTGGTAGTTTTTATACTATCAGTTGGGTTATGCTATATGTTTGACATATCCATATTTGCATGTGTCCCATTTTTGGGATTTCTCATACTTGCTCTGTACCATGTGTTTCCTTCAGCCCTGGGTATCTTTTTACATAGCTTACCACTAATCTATTTATGGCATTTTTACATTTTGTATTGACAATAAACTTTGCCTTCTTATGTATCATCATTTTTCCATCAGAGCCAACATGGTGACATCATCAGGGCTGACACTGTGACATCATCAGAGCCAACATGGTGACATCATCAGGGCTGACACTGTGACATCATCAGGGCTGACACTGTGACATCATCAGAGCCAACATGGTGACATCATCAGGGCTGACACTGTGACATCATCAGAGCCGACATTGTGACATCATCAGAGCCGACATGGTGATGACATCATCAAGGCCATCACTGTGACATCATCAGGGCTGACACTGTGATATCATCAAGACTGACAAGGTGACATCATTAGAGCTGACACTGTGACATCATCAGGGCTGACACTGTGACATCATCAGGGCAGACACTGTGACATCATCAGAGCTGACATTGTGACATCATCAGAGTCGACACTGTGACATCATCAGGGCTGACACTGTGTCATCATCAGAGCCAACATGGTGACATCATCAGGGCTGACACTGTGACATCATCAGAGCTAACATTGTGACATCATCAGAGTCGACACTGTGACATCATCAAGGCCGACACTGTGACATCATTAGAGCTGACACTGTGACATCATCAGAGCCGAGACTGTGACATCATCAGGGCTGACACTGTGACATCATCAGAGCCGACACTCTGACATCATCAGGGCTGACGCTGTGACATCATCAGAGCCAACATGGTGACATCATCAGGGCTGACACTGTGACATCATCAGAGCCGACATTGTGACATCATCAGGGCTGACACTGTGACATCATCAGAGCCGACATTGTGACATCATCAGGGCTGACACGGTGACATCATCAGGGCTGACACTGTGACATCATCAGGGCTGACACTGTGACATCACTAGAGCCAACATGGTGACATCATCAGGGCTGACACTGTGACATCATCAGAGCTAACATTGTGACATCATCAGAGTCGACACTGTGACATCATCAGGGCTGACACTGTGACATCATCAAGGCAGACACTGTGACATCATTAGAGCTGACACTGTGACATCATCAGAGCCGAGATTGTGACATCATCAGGGCTGACGCTGTGACATCATCAGAGCCAACACGGTGACATCATCAGGGCTGACACGGTGACATCATCAGGGCTGACGCTGTGACATCATCAGAGCCAACATGGTGACATCATCAGGGCTGACACGGTGACATCATCAGGGCTGACACTGTGACATCTTCAGGGCTGACACTGTGACATCATCAGAGCCGACACTGTGACACCATCAGGGCTGACACTGTGACATCATCGGTTTAGTAGACGGCCCTGGGGGGGGGGGGGCGACTGGTAGAAGGAACCTTTATGTAGCTCCTGATTGGCCCTGTACGGGGGTGGGATTACAGAGCCCCTCCCCCTTATTGCCCTCGTGGATGCAGAGCCCCGCCCCCGAGGAGCCCATGCAACAGCCAGTCAGTGCACAGATGTCACCCCTGACCCGGGGAGGTCACATGGTGCAGGGGACATCAATAGTTAATAGAAGTTCAATAATCACATGGAAACAATCAGTCGCTTCCTTCCTACAATTAACCCCTTCATCTCTGTGGGGGCCGTGTCTCACTGTATACACCGTATATCGCGGCCCCACAATATACAGATAAGAGATGGAGGGTCGCAGGCCCCTCAGGAGAATGAAAAGTATAGAAATGAAAAAAAAGAACAACAAAAACCAAATCTGTGTCTCCTCATAATAACCGAGCCTTGCCATTGGTCGTCGGATTTATGTGCAGGTGTCAGGAGGCGGCTGATTGGTCAACAGATTTATTTTATGGTACCACTTAGTTCCGTTAGTGACAGAGGGGGCGTGGCCACAACCTTTGCCTCACTCGATTGGACGACATGAGACGGGGGCGGGACCTCGGGGATGGCATTCCGTACAATCCGTTAATGAGAGGCGGAGATTCTCTGTTCTGTGAGCTGATTGGCTGACGTAATGTTGTCATTTATAACGAATTCTGGCAGCGATTGGTTGATTCTCTCGTGACGCGTTCTCATTGGCTGTCGCCTAGCAGTGTTTCGGTCCCGGCTCATTCCGTTCTCAATGGCGGCGGGTAACGATGACGACGAAGGCGGCGGTGGCGGAGGGGACGGAGACCCCGAACTGTGCCCACATGAGGCCTACACGGGGCCCGGCGGACGGAGGAGCCTGGAGAAGGCGCTGGAGGAGGCGGCCGCCACCGGAGTGCTCAACCTGGCCGGCCGCCGCATGAAGGAACTTCCCGGGAGCGCCCGGAACAGCGACCTGACCGACGTCACCCGAGCGGGTGAGGAATACGGGAGGGGGTGGGGGAGAGGAGACAGGAGGACCGTGAGAGAGAGAGAGAGAATGAGGAGACGGGAGGACCGTGAGAGAGAGAATGAGGAGACGGGAGGACCGTGAGAGAGAGAGAGAGAGAATGAGGAGACGGGAGGACCGTGAGAGAGAGAATGAGGAGACGGGAGGACCGTGAGAGAGAGAATGAGGAGACGGGAGGACCGTGAGAGAGAGAATGAGGAGACGGGAGGACCGTGAGAGAGAGAATGAGGAGACGGGAGGACCGTGAGAGAGAGAGAGAGAGAATGAGGAGACGGGAGGACCGTGAGAGAGAGAATGAGGAGACGGGAGGACCGTGAGAGAGAGAATGAGGAGACGGGAGGACCGTGAGAGAGAGAGAGAATGAGGAGACGGGAGGACCGTGAGAGAGAGAGAGAGAATGAGGAGACGGGAGGACCGTGAGAGAGAGAGAGAATGAGGAGACGGGAGGACCGTGAGAGAGAGAGAGAATGAGGAGACGGGAGGACCGTGAGAGAGAGAGAGAGAGAATGAGGAGACGGGAGGACCGTGAGAGAGAGAATGAGGAGACGGGAGGACCGTGAGAGAGAGAGAGAGAGAATGAGGAGACGGGAGGACCGTGAGAGAGAGAATGAGGAGACGGGAGGACCGTGAGAGAGAGAATGAGGAGACGGGAGGACCGTGAGAGAGAGAATGAGGAGACGGGAGGACCGTGAGAGAGAGAATGAGGAGACGGGAGGACCGTGAGAGAGAGAATGAGGAGACGGGAGGACCGTGAGAGAGAGAGAGAGAGAATGAGGAGACGGGAGGACCGTGAGAGAGAGAATGAGGAGACGGGAGGACCGTGAGAGAGAGAATGAGGAGACGGGAGGACCGTGAGAGAGAGAGAGAATGAGGAGACGGGAGGACCGTGAGAGAGAGAGAGAGAATGAGGAGACGGGAGGACCGTGAGAGAGAGAGAGAATGAGGAGACGGGAGGACCGTGAGAGAGAGAGAGAATGAGGAGACGGGAGGACCGTGAGAGAGAGAGAGAGAATGAGGAGACGGGAGGACTGTGAGAGAGAGAGAGAATGAGGAGACGGGAGGACCGTGAGAGAGAGAGAGAGAATGAGGAGACGGGAGGACCGTGAGAGAGAGAATGAGGAGACGGGAGGACTGTGAGAGAGAGAATGAGGAGACGGGAGGACTGTGAGAGAGAGAATGAGGAGACGGGAGGACCGTGAGAGAGAGAATGAGGAGACGGGAGGACCGTGAGAGACAGAATGAGGAGACGGGAGGACCGTGAGAGAGAGAATGAGGAGACGGGAGGACCGTGAGAGAGAATGAGGAGACGGGAGGACCGTGAGAGAGAATGAGGAGACGGGAGGACCGTGAGAGAGAGAATGAGGAGACGGGAGGACCGTGAGAGAGAGAATGAGGAGACGGGAGGACCGTGAGAGAGAGAATGAGGAGACGGGAGGACTGTGAGAGAGAGAATGAGGAGACGGGAGGACCGTGAGAGAGAGAATGAGGAGACGGGAGGACCGTGAGAGACAGAATGAGGAGACGGGAGGACCGTGAGAGAGAGAATGAGGAGACGGGAGGACTGTGAGAGAGAATGAGGAGACGGGAGGACTGTGAGAGAGAATGAGGAGACGGGAGGACCGTGAGAGAGAGAGAGAATGAGGAGACGGGAGGACCGTGAGAGAGAGAATGAGGAGACGGGAGGACCGTGAGAGAGAGAATGAGGAGACGGGAGGACCGTGAGAGAGAGAATGAGGAGACGGGAGGACCGTGAGAGAGAGAATGAGGAGACGGGAGGACCGTGAGAGAGAGAATGAGGAGACGGGAGGACCGTGAGAGAGAGAATGAGGAGACGGGAGGACCGTGAGAGAGAGAATGAGGAGACGGGAGGACCGTGAGAGAGAGAGAGAATGAGGAGACGGGAGGACCGTGAGAGAGAGAGAGAATGAGGAGACGGGAGGACCGTGAGAGAGAGAGAGAATGAGGAGACGGGAGGACCGTGAGAGAGAGAGAGAATGAGGAGACGGGAGGACCGTGAGAGAGAGAGAGAATGAGGAGACGGGAGGACCGTGAGAGAGAGAGAGAATGAGGAGACGGGAGGACCGTGAGAGAGAGAGAGAATGAGGAGACGGGAGGACCGTGAGAGAGAGAGAGAATGAGGAGACGGGAGGACCGTGAGAGAGAGAGAGAATGAGGAGACGGGAGGACCGTGAGAGAGAGAGAGAATGAGGAGACGGGAGGACCGTGAGAGAGAGAGAGAATGAGGAGACGGGAGGACCGTGAGAGAGAGAGAGAATGAGGAGACGGGAGGACCGTGAGAGAGAGAGAGAATGAGGAGACGGGAGGACCGTGAGAGAGAGAGAGAATGAGGAGACGGGAGGACCGTGAGAGAGAGAGAGAATGAGGAGACGGGAGGACCGTGAGAGAGAGAGAGAATGAGGAGACGGGAGGACCGTGAGAGAGAGAGAGAATGAGGAGACGGGAGGACCGTGAGAGAGAGAGAGAATGAGGAGACGGGAGGACCGTGAGAGAGAGAGAGAATGAGGAGACGGGAGGACCGTGAGAGAGAGAGAGAATGAGGAGACGGGAGGACCGTGAGAGAGAGAGAGAATGAGGAGACGGGAGGACCGTGAGAGAGAGAGAGAATGAGGAGACGGGAGGACCGTGAGAGAGAGAGAGAATGAGGAGACGGGAGGACCGTGAGAGAGAGAGAGAATGAGGAGACGGGAGGACCGTGAGAGAGAGAGAGAATGAGGAGACGGGAGGACCGTGAGAGAGAGAGAGAATGAGGAGACGGGAGGACCGTGAGAGAGAGAGAGAATGAGGAGACGGGAGGACCGTGAGAGAGAGAGAGAATGAGGAGACGGGAGGACCGTGAGAGAGAGAGAGAATGAGGAGACGGGAGGACCGTGAGAGAGAGAGAGAATGAGGAGACGGGAGGACCGTGAGAGAGAGAGAGAATGAGGAGACGGGAGGACCGTGAGAGAGAGAGAGAATGAGGAGACGGGAGGACCGTGAGAGAGAGAGAGAATGAGGAGACGGGAGGACCGTGAGAGAGAGAGAGAATGAGGAGACGGGAGGACCGTGAGAGAGAGAATGAGGAGACGGGAGGACCGTGAGAGAGAGAGAGAATGAGGAGACGGGAGGACCGTGAGAGAGAATGAGGAGACGGGAGGACCGTGAGAGAGAGAATGAGGAGACGGGAGGACCGTGAGAGAGAGAGAATGAGGAGACGGGGGGACGGACAGAGAGAGAGAGAATGAGGAGACGGGAGGACCGTGAGAGAGAGAGAATGAGGAGACGGGGGGACGGACAGAGAGAGAGAGAATGAGGAGACGGGAGGACCGTGAGAGAGAGAATGAGGAGACGGGAGGACCGTGAGAGAGAGAATGAGGAGACGGGAGAACCGTGAGAGAGAGAGAGAATGAGGAGACGGGAGGACCGTGAGAGAGAGAGAGAATGAGGAGACGGGAGGACCGTGAGAGAGAGAATGAGGAGACGGGAGAACCGTGAGAGAGAGAGAGAGAGAATGAGGAGACGGGAGGACCGTGAGAGAGAGAGAGAATGAGGAGACGGGAGGACCGTGAGAGAGAGAGAGAATGAGGAGACGGGAGGACCGTGAGAGAGAGAGAGAATGAGGAGACGGGAGGACCGTGAGAGAGAGAGAGAGAATGAGGAGACGGGAGGACCGTGAGAGAGAGAGAGAATGAGGAGACGGGAGGACCGTGAGAGAGAGAGAGAATGAGGAGACGGGAGGACCGTGAGAGAGAGAGAGAGAGAGAATGAGGAGACGGGAGGACCGTGAGAGAGAGAGAGAGAGAGAATGAGGAGACGGGAGGACCGTGAGAGAGAGAGAGAGAGAGAGAGAATGAGGAGACGGGAGGACCGTGAGAGAGAGAGAGAGAGAATGAGGAGACGGGAGGACCGTGAGAGAGAGAGAGAGAGAGAATGAGGAGACGGGAGGACCGTGAGAGAGAGAGAGAGAGAATGAGGAGACGGGAGGCCCGAGAGAGAGAGAGAGAATGAGGAGACGGGAGGCCCGTGAGAGAGAGAGAGAGAATGAGGAGACGGGAGGACCGTGAAAGAGAGAATGAGGAGAGAGAATGAGGAGACGGGAGGACCGTGAGAGAGAGAGAGAATGAGGAGACGGGAGGACCGTGAGAGAGAGGGAGTGAGGTGGAGGTGTCTGTATCATATTGGGGGTCAGTATTTCGGGGTCTCTATACCGTCCATGTTCTCAGTGTATGCTGTGTGTGTATCGGGGGTCTCTCCTCACGTGTCTGCAGCTGCTTGTTGTGGTGTTGGCGCACCCTGGCTGTGCCTGGCCCCTCGTGGTGCGTGCGGCCCTGATGTTCACTGTACATAGGATTTCTATGATCTTTGGGATGAGCTCATTGTGCCCCCCGTGCCCTGGCACTGCCCCCGTCATCTGGGCAGCCAGAGCCGGGGAATGATCTGCCTTTGCACAGTGTAGATGTGATGTCTGAACTCTTGCGTGGCCCCTCGCCTCGACATCTGCTCCTCTATCCACTGAATGGATGGGTGGACAGGACCGGCCTCCGGGGGGAGCTCCCATCCAGGGACCACCGTCTGCCTCCATGTTCCCTGCTGCTGTTTTCCAGGGCTGTGGAGTCGGTGCCCATTTTGGTGGAGTCAGAGTTGGTATAAAATGGAAAGACTCAGACTCCGAAAATATATAATAAATTGGGTGCAGTCGTTCAATGCAGTTTGTGGGGAATATTTTTCCTTAAGAGTTTTGGAGCGTTCTGAAATGTCCTATAAATGTCCGTCCTATTCCTGATCTCAGGGTCTGGACTTTACTGAGATGAATCTGTGCACATGAGCCGTGTATGAGGGGGTCGGAGGTTCGGCTTCCCGACTCCACAGCCCTGCTGTTTTCTTACTTGGGTGTCTCTGTGTCTGAGGACCTGAGTAGTGTACATCATAGGACACATGGGGCTGCCGCTCACTGTGGGGGGTCGCCACTCACAGCAGGGGTCCCAGTGGGCAGATCCCCTTGAGGATAGTGTGGAGTTAGGGTCTCTTCAGGGGTCGGTGCTGATGAGCAATCGCCGCGGTCACACAGGAGCAGCTGTCGGTCTCATCCTCTGCTGCAGGTGGGACAGAGACCCCTCATCCTGAAGCTCCGCAGCAGCTCAGGAAATCCTTCATTGTAGAGTGACACCTGCGGATGGGAGAACCAGTGGTGAAGATACTGGGGGTTGTGCTCCCTCCCATGGTGTCCTGGATGCTGGGGATAGTGCCCCCTCCCATGATGTCCTGGATGCTGGGGATTGTGCTCCCTCCCATGGTGTCCTGGATGCTGGGGGTTGTGCTCCCTCCCTTGGTGTCTTGGATGCTGGGGGTTGTGCTCCCTCTCTTGGTGTCCTGGATGCTGGGGGTAGTGCTCCCTCTCTTGGTGTCCTGGATGCTTGGGGTAGTGCTCCCTCCCTTGGTGTCCTGGATGCTGGGGGTCGTGCTCCCTCCCTTGGTGTCCTGGATGCTGGGGGTAGTGCTCCCTCCCTTGGTGTCCTGGATGCTGGGGGTAGTGCTCCCTCTCTTGGTGTCCTGGATTCTGGGGGGTAGTGCACCCTCCCTTGGTGTCCTGGATGCTGGGGGTTGTGCTCCCTCCCTTGGTGTCCTGGATGCTGAGGGTAGTGCTCCCTCTCTTGGTGTCCTGGATGCTGGGGGTTGTGCTCCCTCCCTTGGTGTCCTGGATGCTGGGGGTTGTGCTCCCTCCCTTGGTGTCCTGGATGCTGGGGGTCGTGCTCCCTCTCTTGGTGTCCTGGATGCTGGGGGTCGTGCTCCCTCTCTTGGTGTCCTGGATGCTGGGGGTCGTGCTCCCTCTCTTGGTGTCCTGGATGCTGGGGGTTGTGCTCCCTCCCTTGGTGTCCTGGATGCTGGGGGTTGTGCTCCCTCCCTTGGAGTCCTGGATGCTGGGGGTAGTGCTCCCTCTCTTGGTGTCCTGGATGCTGGGGGTTGTGCTCCCTCCCTTGGTGTCCTGGGTCTGGTAGGGCCGGTTACATAGTACTTCGGTTGGTGACATTGATCTTAGCCGAGCTTCTCCCTGACCCAGATCCCAGAGTGGGAGTTTTACTCCTGGCGGTCACATCCGCTTCCCCCGTATACATTTACTGTCAGTATATATCGGCTGTCAGGGCTGCACAGATGTGCGGTGATCCCACCATAGATCCCCCTGCTCTGCTCTCATCTCCTGTGTGGGGTCTGGTTATGGTTTTTGTAGGCAGCAGTGGGGGCATCCTGGATACACTGTGCAGATGGGGCCGCTCCTGGCCCCGGGGTGGGTAAACTGGGCTGCGCGGGATCTGCGGTCATGGGGCCACCAATGGTCTGGGGGGCTTGTCTCATGGGGGCTTTTGGCTCTGCTCGTGGTCCTTTCCTGTGTGTCGCACGTTCTGCAGACGGACCCCTCCTGCTCTGGTGACAGGCCCCTCAGCCGCTCTGTTGGAGGCCCCCCTGCTGGCCCTGAACCGTACGCTGATGGGCTGCTCTTAGCCCCATTTTCCTCTGGGGATCAGGCTCCGGCGCTGTCTGTGTCGGCCGCTCTCCCCTCCCCCGGCGCTGTCTGTGTCGGCTGCTCTCCCCTCCCCCGGCGCTGTCTGTGTCGGCCGCTCTCCCCTCCCCCGGCGCTGTCTGTGTCGGCCGCTCTCCCCTCCCCCGGCGCTGTCTGTGTCGGCCGCTCTCCCCTCCCCCGGCGCTGTCTGTGTCGGCCGCTCTCCCCTCCCCCGGCGCTGTCTGTGTCGGCCGCTCTCCCCTCCCCCGGCGCTGTCTGTGTCGGCCGCTCTCCCCTCCCCCGGCGCTGTCTGTGTCGGCCGCTCTCCCCTCCCCCGGCGCTGTCTGTGTCGGCCGCTCTCCCCTCCCCCGGCGCTGTCTGTGTCGGCCGCTCTCCCCTCCCCCGGCGCCGTCTGTGTCGGCCGCTCTCCCCTCCCCCGGCGCCGTCTGTGTCGGCCGCTCTCCCCTCCCCCGGCGCCGTCTGTGTCGGCCGCTCTCCCCTCCCCCGGCGCCGTCTGTGTCGGCCGCTCTCCCCTCCCCCGGCGCCGTCTGTGTCGGCCGCTCTCCCCTCCCCCGGCGCCGTCTGTGTCGGCCGCTCTCCCCTCCCCCGGCGCCGTCTGTGTCGGCCGCTCTCCCCTCCCCCGGCGCCGTCTGTGTCGGCCGCTCTCCCCTCCCCCGGCGCCGTCTGTGTCGGCCGCTCTCCCCTCCCCCGGCGCCGTCTGTGTCGGCCGCTCTCCCCTCCCCCGGCGCCGTCTGTGTCGGCCGCTCTCCCCTCCCCCGGCGCCGTCTGTGTCGGCCGCTCTCCCCTCCCCCGGCGCCGTCTGTGTCGGCCGCTCTCCCCTCCCCCGGCGCCGTCTGTGTCGGCCGCTCTCCCCTCCCCCGGCGCCGTCTGTGTCGGCCGCTCTCCCCTCCCCCGGCGCCGTCTGTGTCGGCCGCTCTCCCCTCCCCCGGCGCCGTCTGTGTCGGCCGCTCTCCCCTCCCCCGGCGCCGTCTGTGTCGGCCGCTCTCCCCTCCCCCGGCGCCGTCGGTGTCGGCCGCTCTCCCCTCCCCCGGCGCCGTCGGTGTCGGCCGCTCTCCCCTCCCCCGGCGCCGTCGGTGTCGGCCGCTCTCCCCTCCCCCGGCGCCGTCGGTGTCGGCCGCTCTCCCCTCCCCCGCCGCCGTCGGTGTCGGCCGCTCTCCCCTCCCCCGCCGCCGTCGGTGTCGGCCGCTCTCCCCTCCCCCACTGCTGCACTCATCTCTTTGCAGAAGTAAATCCGATGAGTGATGAGACCACATCCTGCACTGCTGAGCTTGGGTGGCTCTGCTGCATCCTGGAGCCTGGCACCCGACAGCTGGTACACCAGGCACCAGGAGGAGCGCGTGCCCTGGGTGTAACTCTGACATTTGTAATGTGTTGCCGTGTGAGGTTGGCTGGACCTCCGGGTATTGGGGCCGGTGACCCCTGGCACACCCCGAGGCCTCAGTGCTGACATTTATGCATTGGGGTCACCATATGACAACTATCGCCCCCTGTGATTCAGCGCTCGTCAGAACTCTGAATAGACCTTTTCTTCCTAGCTGGGCACCGTGCCACACTAAGCCAATCTGACGAGTCACGTGCCGGCCTCAGGCACGGGTGCGCTGCCAACACACAAAACAAGAGCAACAAAACGGGGGAGGGTGCTGAGGACTGAAGCGATAGATCCGAAGAAAGGGAGGTTATAAGAAAATCAAGGGTCGCAGGTCATGTACGGGTATGTTTGTCAGGTGACCACGGACCATACAATGCAGCACGGTGTAGATTTGTATGCATGGTGTGTATACGGGTCACGGAGTAGAAGTGCCTGCGCCGTGTGTGTACGGGTCGCGGCGTAGAGGTGCCTGCGTGGTGTGTGTACGGGTCGCGGCATAGAGGTGCCTGCGGTGTGTGTGTACGGGTCGTGGCGTAGAAGTGCCTGCGCGGTGTATGTACAGGTCGTGGCGTAGAGGTGCCTACGCAGTGTGTGTACGGGTCGCGGCGTAGAGTTGCCTGCGCGGTGTGTGTACGGGTCGCGGCGTAGAGGTGCCTGCGCGGTGTGTGTACGGGTCGCGACGTAGAGGCTCCTGCGCGGTGCCAGGACTGTGTATATACAGGTTGCACTGTCTGGTCTCGGTGCTAGGGATGTGTATATACAGGTCGCGGTGTCCGGTAGCGGTGCTAGGGGTGTGTATATACAGGTCGTGGTGTCTGGTAGCGGTGCTAGGACTGTGTATTTACAGGTCGTGGTGTCCAGTCTCTGTAGCGGTGCTAAGACTGTATATACAGGTCGCGGTGTCCGGTAGCAGTTTTAGGGGTGTGTATATACAGGTTGCGGTGTCCAGTCTCGGTGTAGCGGTGCTAGGACTGTATATATACAGGTTGCACTGTCTGGTCTCGGTGTAGTGGTGCTAGGGGTGTGTATATACAGGTCGCGGTGTCCGGTCGCAGTGCTAGGGATGTGTATATACAGGTCGCGGTGTCCGGTTGCGGTGTAGCGGTGCTAGGGGTGTGTATATACAGGTCGCGGTGTCCGGTCGCGGTGCTAGGGGTGTGTATATACAGGTCGTGGTGTCCGGTAGCGGTGCTAGGACTGTGTATTTACAGGTCGTGGTGTCCAGTCTCTGTAGCGGTGCTAAGACTATATACAGGTCACGGTGTCCGGTAGCAGTTTTAGGGGTGTGTATATACAGGTTGCGGTGTCCGGTCTCGGTGTAGCGGTGCTAGGACTGTATATATACAGTCCCGGTGTCTGGTCTTGGTGTAGCGGTGCCCGGACTGTGTATATACAGGTTGCAGTGTCTGGTCTCGGTGTAGTGGTGCTAGGGGTGTGTATATACAGGTAGCGGTGCTAGGACTGTGTATATACAGATCGCGGTGTCCGGTCTCGGTGTAGTGGTGCTAGGGGTGTATATATACAGGTCGTGGTGTCCGGTAACGGTGCTAGGGGTGTGTATATACAGGTTGCATTGTCCGGTCTCGGTGTAGCTGTGCTAGGACAGTGTATATACAGGCGCAATGTCCGGTCTCGGTGTAGCGGTTCTAGGGGTGTATATATACAGGTCGTGGTGTCTGGTCTCGGTGTAGCGGTGCTAGGACTGTATATATAGGCGCGGTGTCCGGTCTCGGTGTAGAGGTGCCAGGACTGTATATATAGGCGCGGTGTCCGGTCTCGGTGTAGCGGTGCTAGGATTGTATATATACAGGTGCGGTGTCCTGTCTCGGTGTAGCGGTGCTAGGACTGTGTATGTGTGTGTGTGTATATATATATAATATATATATATATATATATATATATATATATATATATATATATATATATATATATATATATATATATATATATATATATATATATACATACAGGTGCGCTAGGACTGTATACAGGGGCGGTGTCCGGTCTCGGTGTAGCGGTGCTAGGATTGTATTTATACAGGCGCGGTGTCCGGTCTCGGTGTAGCGGTGCTAGGACTGTATATATACAGGTGCGGTGTCCTGTCTCGGTGTAGCGGTGCTAGGATTGTATTTATACAGGTGCGGTGTCCTGTCTCGGTGTAGCGGTGCTAGGACTGTATTTTTTACAGGGGCGTGTCCGGTCTCGGTGTAGCGGTGCTAGGACTGTATATATACAGGTGCGGTGTCCTGTCTCGGTGTAGCTGTGCTAGGACTGTATTTATACAGGCGCGGTGTCCGGTCTCGGTGTAGCGGTGCTAGGACTGTATATATACAGATGCGGTGTCCGGTCTCGGTGTAGCGGTGCTAGGACTGTATTTATACAGGGGCGGTGTCCGGTCTCGGTGTAGCGGTGCCAGGACTGTATATATAGGCGCGGTGTCCGGTCTCGGTGTAGTGGTGCTAGGACTGTATATATACAGGTGTGGTGTCCGGTAGCGGTGTCCGGTCTCGGTGTAGCGGTGCTAGGACTGTATATATACAGGCGCGGTGTCCGGTCTCGGTGTAGCGGTGCTAGGACTGTGTATATACAGGCGCGGTGTCCGGTCTCGGTGTAGTGGTGCTAGGACTGTATATATACAGGTGTGGTGTCCGGTAGCGGTGTCCGGTCTCGGTGTAGCGGTGCTAGGACTGTGTATATATACAGGTCGCGGTGTCCGGTCGCGGTGTAGCGGTGCTAGGACTGTATATATACAGGTGCGGTGTCCGGTCTCGGTGTAGCGGTGCTAGGACTGTATATATACAGGTGCGGTGTCCGGTCTCGGTGTAGCGGTGCTAGGACTGTGTATATACAAGCGCGGTGTCCGGTCTCGGTGTAGCGGTGCTAGGACTGTATATATACAGGTGCGGTGTCCGGTCTCGGTGTAGCGGTGCTAGGACTGTGTATATATACAGGTCGCGGTGTCCGGTCTCGGTGTAGCGGTGCTAGGACTGTATATATACAGGCGCGGTGTCCGGTCTCGGTGTAGCGGTGCTAGGACTGTGTATATACAGGCGCGGTGTCCGGTCTCGGTGTAGTGGTGCTAGGACTGTATATATACAGGTGTGGTGTCCGGTCTCGGTGTAGCGGTGCTAGGACTGTGTATATATACAGGTCGCGGTGTCCGGTCGCGGTGTAACGGTGCTAGGACTGTATATATACAGGTGCGGTGTCCGGTCTCGGTGTAGCGGTGCTAGGACTGTGTATATACAGGCGTGGTGTCCGGTCTCGGTGTAGCGGTGCTAGGACTGTATATATACAGGTGCGGTGTCTGGTCTCGGTGTAGCGGTGCTAGGACTGTATATATACAGGCGCGGTGTCCGGTCTCGGTGTAGCGGTGCTAGGACTTTATACAGGTCGCGGTGTCCGGTCTCGGTGTAGCGGTGCTAGGACTGTGTATATACAGGCGCGGTGTCCGGTCTCGGTGTAGCGGTGCTAGGACTGTGTATATACAGGCGCGGTGTCCGGTCTCGGTGTAGCGGTGCTAGGACTGTGTATATATACAGGTCGCGGTGTCCGGTCGCGGTGTAACGGTGCTAGGACTGTATATATACAGGTGCGGTGTCCGGTCTCGGTGTAGCGGTGCTAGGACTGTGTATATACAGACGTGGTGTCCGGTCTCGGTGTAGCGGTGCTAGGACTGTGTATATACAGGCGCGGTGTCCGGTCTCGGTGTAGCGGTGCTAGGACTGTATATATACAGGCGCGGTGTCTGGTCTCGGTGTAGCGGTGCTAGGACTTTATACAGGTCGCGGTGTCCGGTCTCGGTGTAGCGGTGCTAGGACTTTATACAGGTCGCGGTGTCCGGTCTCGGTGTAGCGGTGCTAGGACTGTGTATATACATGCGCGGTGTCTGGTCTCGGTGTAGCGGTGCTAGGACTGTGTATATACAGGCGCGGTGTCCGGTCTCGGTGTAGCGGTGCTAGGACTGTATATATATACAGGCGCGGTGTCTGGTCTCGGTGTAGCGGTGCTATGACTGTGTATATACAGGCGCGGTGTCCGGTCTCGGTGTAGCGGTGCTAGGACTGTATATATACAGGCGCGGTGTCTGGTCTCGGTGTAGCGGTGCTAGGACTGTGTATATACAGGCGCGGTGTCCGGTCTCGGTGTAGTGGTGCTAGGACTGTATATATACAGGTGTGGTGTCCGGTAGCGGTGTCCGGTCTCGGTGTAGCGGTGCTAGGACTGTGTATATATACAGGTCGCGGTGTCCGGTCTCGGTGTAGCGGTGCTAGGACTGTGTATATACAGGCGCGGTGTCCGGTCTCGGTGTAGCGGTGCCAGGCCTGGTGTAGTTGAGCTGTGTGTTGTCTCTTCTCAGATCTCTCCAGGAACCGTCTTTCGGAGGTGCCGGTGGAGCTGTCTCATCTGGTGTCTCTGGAGTCTCTCACCCTCTACCACAACTGTCTGCGGACTCTGCCTCCATCTTTCTCCAACCTGCAGGTCCTCAGTTACCTGAACATCAGGTGAGGCTCTGTGAGGGGCCGCCCGGTGAGGGGCCCGGGGCCCGCTCTGTGTTCACCTCTCATCCTTGTACTGTGTCTCCACAGCCGGAACCTCCTAACCTCGCTGCCCCCGCACATCTGCCGCCTGCCCCTCACCGTCCTCATCGCCAGTAACAACAAGCTGGCCTCTATTCCGGAGGAGGTGGGAGGCATGGGCGGCCTCCGCCAGCTGGTAAGTGCCAGCACTCTGACCCCGTCATCTCTGCTGGGCTTTGTAGTGCTGTCCCTCAGTAGTCAGTGAGCAGTGGCATCGTCTCTAGGCCGCGGTGTCGTCACACGGCCGGAGGATGTGGGCTCCTCCGCGTCTTGTGTAATCCGGAGCTTCTGCTTCATGTTACTGTAATGAGGAGCAGATGTCCGGTGTCTGCGGGGGGGCCGCCGCATCATAGAAGCCCAGCACTGCTGATAGGGGGGCCAGAGCTGAAGCCGAGGGGACGGGTTATCTGTCACTGTGTATAAGGCCCGGGGCTGACAACCCCTCACTCTCCATACACAGGCAGGTTGTCAGCAGTGATAGATGAGGAGCCGGGGCTGCAGTATAAGGGGTGTGGTCACATGTCATTATATCAGTGATGTCATCACCAGGGGGCGGGGCTGACAACCCCTCACACTCCATACACAGGCAGGTTGTCAGCAGTGATAGATGAGGAGCCGGTGCTGGAGTATAAGGGGTGTGGTCACATGTCATTATATCAGTGATGTCATCACCAGGGCCCGGGGCTGACAACCCCTCACTCTCCATACACAGGCAGGTTGTCAGCAGTGATAGATGAGGAGCCGGGGCTGCAGTATAAGGGGTGTGGTCACATGTCATTATATCAGTGATGTCATCACCAGGGGGCGGGACTGACAACCCCTCACACTCCATACACAGGCGGGTTGTCAGCAGTGATAGATGAGGAGCCGGTGCTGGAGTATAAGGGGTGTGGTCACATGTCATATCAGTGATGTCATCACCAGGGGGCGGGGCTGACAACCCCTCACACTCCATACACAGGCAGGTTGTCAGCAGTGATAGATGAGGAGCCGGGGCTGCAGTATAAGGGGTGTGGATCTCGTCGGCTCGGTGCAGGTGGATGATGGGTGCAGTTATCCGCACTTTCTCTGATGTTACAGGATATCAGCTGTAACGAGCTGCAGTCGCTCCCGGCACAGATGGGGTCTCTGCAGTCGCTACGAGAGTTAAATGTGCGCAGGAATCAGCTGACCTCGCTGCCAGAAGGTAACGGCGCATGGGACAGCGGGCACCGAGGGCGGGACTTGGGCGTGGGACAGCGGGCACAGAGGGCGGGACTGGGGCGTGGGACAACGGGCACCGAGGGAGGGACTGGAGCGTGGGACATCGGGCACCGAGGGCGGGACTTGGGCGTGGGACAACGGGCACCGAGGATGGGACTGGGGCGTGGGACAACGGGCACCGAGGGCGGGACTTGGGCGTGGGACAACGGGCACCGAGGATGGGACTGGGGCGTGGGACAACGGGCACCGAGGGCGGGACGTGGGACAGCGGGCACCGAGGGCGGGACGTGGGCGTGGGACAACGGGCACCGAGGATGGGACTGGGGCGTGGGACAGCGGGCACCGAGGGAGGGACTGGGGCGTGGGACAACGGGGCACCGAGGGAGGGACTGGGGCGTGGGACAGCGGGGCACCGAGGGAGGGACTGGGGCGTGGGACAGCGGGGCACCGAGGGAGGGACTGGGGCGTGGGACAGCGGGCACTGAGGGAGGGACTTGGGCGTGGGACAATGGGCACCGAGGGCGGGACTTGGGCGTGGGACAGCGGGGCACGGAAGGCGGGACTGGGGTGGGGCACGGAGAGCGGGACTGTGGGTTGTGGGACTGTGGCGTGGGACAGCAGGGCACGGCGGGCGGGACTGTGGGTTGTGGGACTGAGGGGCGCCGGAGTGAGACAGTGGGGCATTGAGGGTGGGACTGGGGCGTAGAGCTCGAGACAGTGTTGCGCCGAGGGTGGGGGTGTGGGACTGCAGGGCACAGGTCTGCTGAGAATATGACTGCGGGATTGTGGGGCTCAGAGCGCAGGACTCTGGGTGGTCTCTAGGACCCTGTAGAGCAGTGCTATTAGGTGTGTGCCTTCGCTGCACTCACGCTCCACTCATCGCTGTACTCTGTGGGGTCTCCCTGTAATTCCAGTCCAGTAGGGGGCGCCATCTCCTCCCCTGCGATGTGGTTGGACTCTGCAGAGATGGACTCTTCTGTCTTTTCTTTCTCAGAAATCTCGGAGCTGCCTCTGACTCGTCTGGACTTCTCCTGTAACCGAGTCGCCCGCATCCCCCCGAGCTTCCGCCGCCTGCGGCACCTTCAGAGGATTGTCCTGGACAACAACCCCCTGCAGTACCCGCCTGCTCAGGTCAGCCGCCCCCACCACGACTGCGTCGTTGGGGTTGGGGGGGGGGGGTGGCCACCACGGCTGCGTCCTCAGGCCTTCAGGGGTTAATCATGTCTCTTTGTCTCTCTGTCCAGATCTGCCTTAAAGGGAAGGTTCACATATTTAAGTACTTGCACACAGAGGCCTGCAGTAAGCCTGCGTCCGAGCTGGAGAAGCTAAGCCGCCCCACCAGCTTCACCACGTGGTAAGAGCCCCGTCCGTGGGGTGGAGCAGTGAGACATCCACCTCGGTCCGTGTGTAGAGCTGCAACTCCTGACCCGTGTGTCGCCTCTCTCCTTGTAGCCTGACTGATGACCTGTACTCTCAGCCATACGGGGGGCTCGACTCTGGGTTTAACAGTGTGGACAGCGGCAGCAAGCGGTGGTCCGGCAACGAGGTGGGTACCTGACGTGTCTCCAACTACCAGGAGCTTTCCTGGTCTGTGGTCTCCATTGTGGTATTGCCGCTGAGCTGATGTTTAGGGGGCTTTGGTTCTCATCGCCAGGAGACCCCCGTCCAGTCCGCTTCGTACGGGGGGGCCTCGCCTGGCTGTATCACTACTGATGTCCCGCTCTGTACAGGGGGCCTCGCCTGGCTGTATCAGTACTGATGTCCCGCTCTGTACAGGGGGCCTCGCCTGGCTGTATCAGTACTGATGTCCCGCTCTGTACAGGGGGCCTCGCCTGGCTGTATCAGTACTGATGTCCCGCTCTGTACAGGGGGCCTCGCCTGGCTGTATCAGTAATGATGTCCCGCTCTGTACAGGGGGCCTCGCCTGGCTGTATCAGTACTGATGTCCCGCTCCGTACAGGGGGCCTCGCCTGGCTGTATCACTACTGATGTCCCGCTCCGTACAGGGGGCCTCGCCTGGCTGTATCAGTACTGATGTCCCGCTCTGTACAGGGGGCCTCGCCTGGCTGTATCAGTAATGATGTCCCGCTCTGTACAGGGGGCCTCGCCTGGCTGTATCAGTACTGATGTCCCGCTCCGTACAGGGGGCCTCGCCTGGCTGTATCACTACTGATGTCCCGCTCCGTACAGGGGGCCTCGCCTGGCTGTATCAGTACTGATGTCCCGCTCCGTACAGGGGGCCTCGCCTGGCTGTATCAGTACTGATGTCCCGCTCTGTACAGGGGGCCTCGCCTGGCTGTATCAGTAATGATGTTCCACTCCGTACAGGGGGCCTCGCCTGGCTGTATCAGTAATGATGTCCCACTCCGTACAGGGGGCTTTGCCTGGCTGTATCACTACTGATGTCCCGCTCTGTACAGGGGGCCTCGCCTGGCTGTATCAGTAATGATGTCCCGCTCTGTACAGGGGGCCTCGCCTGGCTGTATCAGTACTGATGTCCCGCTCCGTACAGGGGGCCTCGCCTGGCTGTATCAGTACTGATGTCCCGCTCTGTACAGGGGGCCTCGCCTGGCTGTATCAGTACTGATGTCCCGCTCTGTACAGGGGGCCTCGCCTGGCTGTATCAGTACTGATGTCCCGCTCTGTACAGGGGGCCTCGCCTGGCTGTATCAGTAATGATGTCCCGCTCTGTACAGGGGGCCTCGCCTGGCTGTATCAGTACTGATGTCCCGCTCCGTACAGGGGGCCTCGCCTGGCTGTATCACTACTGATGTCCCGCTCCGTACAGGGGGCCTCGCCTGGCTGTATCAGTACTGATGTCCCGCTCCGTACAGGGGGCCTCGCCTGGCTGTATCAGTACTGATGTCCCCCTCTGTACAGGGGGCCTCGCCTGGCTGTATCAGTAATGATGTTCCACTCCGTACAGGGGGCCTCGCCTGGCTGTATCAGTAATGATGTCCCACTCCGTACAGGGGGCTTTGCCTGGCTGTATCACTACTGATGTCCCGCTCTGTACAGGGGGCCTCGCCTGGCTGTATCAGTAATGATGTCCCGCTCTGTACAGGGGGCCTCGCCTGGCTGTATCAGTACTGATGTCCCGCTCCGTACAGGGGGCCTCGCCTGGCTGTATCACTACTGATGTCCCGCTCCGTACAGGGGGCCTCGCCTGGCTGTATCAGTACTGATGTCCCGCTCTGTACAGGGGGCCTCGCCTGGCTGTATCAGTAATGATGTCCCGCTCTGTACAGGGGGCCTCGCCTGGCTGTATCAGTACTGATGTCCCGCTCCGTACAGGGGGTCTCGCCTGGCTGTATCACTACTGATGTCCCGCTCCGTACAGGGGGCCTCGCCTGGCTGTATCAGTACTGATGTCCCGCTCCGTACAGGGGGCCTCGCCTGGCTGTATCAGTACTGATGTCCCGCTCTGTACAGGGGGCCTCGCCTGGCTGTATCAGTAATGATGTTCCACTCCGTACAGGGGGCCTCGCCTGGCTGTATCAGTAATGATGTCCCACTCCGTACAGGGGGCTTTGCCTGGCTGTATCACTACTGATGTCCCGCTCTGTACAGGGGGCTTCGCCTGGCTGTATCAGTAATGATGTCCTGCTCCGTACAGGGGGCCTCGCCTGGCTGTATCAGTACTGATGTCCCGCTCCGTACAGGGGGCCTCGCCTGGCTGTATCAGTACTGATGTCCCGCTCCGTACAGGGGGCTTTGCCTGGCTGTATCAGTACTGATGTCCCGCTCCGTACAGGGGGCTTTGCCTGGCTGTATCAGTACTGATGTCCCGCTCCGTACAGGGGGCCTCGCCTGGCTGTATCAGTACTGATGTCCCGCTCCGTACAGGGGGCCTCGCCTGGCTGTATCAGTACTGATGTCCCGCTCTGTACAGGGGGCCTCGCCTGGCTGTATCAGTAATGATGTCCCGCTCTGTACAGGGGGCCTCGCCTGGCTGTATCAGTAATGATGTCCAGTCGTCACCTCTTTATGTTTCTCAGTCCGCAGACGAGCTCTCTGACCTTTCCTTCCGAGTCTCTGGTTTGGGTCGAGACGTCCGGCAATTCAAAGAGAAGCTGTACGGGGCCGGTAAGTTCACGGGACGGGGAGACCCCAGAGAAGAGGAGACGCCGTTGTGTGCCGTCGCTTGTCTCTACCCCAGCAGCTCTTATCCGTTGTGTGCCGCTTCTCTACCCCGCGGCTCTTCTCCGTTGTGTGCCGCTTCTCTACCCCGCGGCTCTTCTCCGTTGTGTGCTGCCGCTTGTCTCTATCCCCGCGGCTCTTCTCCGTTGTGTGCCGCCGCTTGTCTCTATCCCCGCGGCTCTTCTCCATTGTGTGCCGCCGCTTGTCTCTATCCCCGCGGCTCTTCTCCGTTGTGTGCTGCCGCTTGTCTCTATCCCCGCGGCTCTTCTCCGTTGTGTGCTGCCGCTTGTCTCTATCCCCGCGGCTCTTCTCCGTTGTGTGCTGCCGCTTGTCTCTATCCCCGCGGCTCTTCTCCGTTGTGTGCTGCCGCTTGTCTCTATCCCCGCGGCTCTTCTCCGTTGTGTGCCGCCGCTTGTCTCTATCCCCGCGGCTCTTCTCCATTGTGTGCCGCCGCTTGTCTCTATCCCCGCGGCTCTTCTCCGTTGTGTGCTGCCGCTTGTCTCTATCCCCGCGGCTCTTCTCCGTTGTGTGCTGCCGCTTGTCTCTATCCCCGCGGCTCTTCTCCGTTGTGTGCCGCCGCTTGTCTCTACCCCACGGCTCTTCTCCGTTGTGTGCCGCTTCTCTACCCCGCGGCTCTTCTCCGTTGTCTGCCGCTTGTCTCTACCCCACTTCTCTTCTCCGTTGTGTGCTGCCGCTTGTCTCTACCCCCGCGGCTCTTCTCCGTTGTGTGCTGCCGCTTGTCTCTATCCCCGCGGCTCTTCTCCGTTGTGTGCCGCCGCTTGTCTCTACCCCGCGGCTCTTCTCCGTTGTGTGCCGCTTCTCTACCCCGCGGCTCTTCTCCGTTGTCTGCCGCTTGTCTCTACCCCACTTCTCTTCTCCGTTGTGTGCTGCCGCTTGTCTCTACCCCACTTCTCTTCTCCGTTGTGTGCTGCCGCTTGTCTCTATCCCCGCGGCTCTTCTCCGTTGTGTGCTGCCGCTTGTCTCTATCCCCGCGGCTCTTCTCCGTTGTGTGCTGCCGCTTGTCTCTACCCCACTTCTCTTCTCCGTTGTGTCGCTGCCGCTTGTCTCTACCCCCGCGGCTCTTCTCCGTTGTGTCGCTGCCGCTTGTCTCTACCCCCGTGGCTCTTCTCTGTTGTTCCTCTGCTTGTCTCTACCTCTACGGCTCTTCTCCATTGTGTGCCGCCGCTCGACTCTATCCCCACTTCTCTTCTCTGTTGTTCTTCTGCTTGCCTCTATCCCCGCGGCTCTTCTCCTTTGTGTGCGGCCGCTTGTCTCTATCCCCGCGGCTCTTCTCCGTTGTGTGCTGCCGCTTGTCTCTATCCCCGCGGCTCTTCTCCGTTGTGTGCTGCCGCTTGTCTCTATCCCCGCGGCTCTTCTCCGTTGTGTGCCGCCGCTTGTCTCTACCCCCGTGGCTCTTCTCTGTTGTGTGCCGCCGCTTGTCTCTATCCCCGCGGCTCTTCTCCGTTGTGTGCTGCCGCTTGTCTCTACCCCACTTCTCTTCTCCGTTGTGTCGCTGCCGCTTGTCTCTACCCCCGCGGCTCTTCTCTGTTCTTCCTCTGCTTGTCTCTACCTCTACGGCTCTTCTCCATTGTGTGCCGCCGCTCGACTCTATCCCCACTTCTCTTCTCTGTTGTTCTTCCGCTTGTCTCTATCCCCGCGGCTCTTCTCCTTTGTGTGCGGCCGCTTGTCTCTATCCCCGCGGCTCTTCTCCGTTGTGTGCTGCCGCTTGTCTCTATCCCCGCGGTTCTTCTCCGTTTTGTGCTGCCGCTTGTCTCTATCCCCGCGGCTCTTCTCCGTTGTGTGCCGCCGCTTGTCTCTATCCCCGCGGCTCTTCTCCGTTGTGTGCCGCCGCTTGTCTCTATCCCCGCGGCTCTTCTCCATTGTGTGCCGCCGCTTGTCTCTATCCCCGCGGCTCTTCTCCGTTGTGTGCCGCCGCTTGTCTCTATCCCCGCGGCTCTTCTCCGTTGTGTGCCGCCGCTTGTCTCTATCCCCGCGGCTCTTCTCCGTTGTGTGCCGCCGCTTGTCTCTATCCCCGCGGCTCTTCTCCGTTGTGTGCTGACGCTTGTCTCTATCCCCGCGGCTCTTCTCCGTTGTGTGCTGCCGCTTGTCTCTATCCCCGCGGCTCTTCTCCGTTGTGTGCCGCCGCTTGTCTCTATCCCCGCGGCTCTTCTATGTTGTGTGCCGCCGCTTGTCTCTACCCCGCGGCTCTTCTCCGTTGTGTGCCGCCGCTTGTCTCTATCCCCGCGGCTCTTCTCCGTTGTGTGCTGCCGCTTGTCTCTATCCCCGCGGCTCTTCTCCGTTGTGTGCCGCCGCTTGTCTCTATCCCCGCGGCTCTTCTCCGTTGTGTGCCGCCGCTTGTCTCTATCCCCGCGGCTCTTCTCCGTTGTGTGCCGCCGCTTGTCTCTATCCCCGCGGCTCTTCTCCGTTGTGTGCCGCCGCTTGTCTCTATCCCCGCGGCTCTTCTCCGTTGTGTGCTGACGCTTGTCTCTATCCCCGCGGCTCTTCTCCGTTGTGTGCTGCCGCTTGTCTCTATCCCCGCGGCTCTTCTCCGTTGTGTGCCGCCGCTTGTCTCTATCCCCGCGGCTCTTCTATGTTGTGTGCCGCCGCTTGTCTCTACCCCGCGGCTCTTCTCCGTTGTGTGCTGACGCTTGTCTCTATCCCCGCGGCTCTTCTATGTTGTGTGCCGCCGCTTGTCTCTACCCCGCGGCTCTTCTCCGTTGTGTGCGCGGCTCTTCTCCGTTGTGTGCCGCCGCTTGTCTCTATCCCCGCGGCTCTTCTCCGTTGTGTGCCGCCGCTTGTCTCTATCCCCGCGGCTCTTCTCCGTTGTGTGCCGCCGCTTGTCTCTATCCCCGCGGCTCTTCTCCTTTGTGTGCCGCCGCTTGTCTCTATCCCCGCGGCTCTTCTCCGTTGTGTGCCGCCGCTTGTCTCTATCCCCGCGGCTCTTCTCCGTTGTGTGCCGCCGCTTGTCTCTATCCCCGCGGCTCTTCTCCGTTGTGTGCTGCCGCTTGTCTCTATCCCCGCGGCTCTTCTCCGTTGTGTGCTGCCGCTTGTCTCTATCCCCGCGGCTCTTCTCCGTTGTGTGCTGCCGCTTGTCTCTATCCCCGCGGCTCTTCTCTGTTGTGTGCTGCCGCTTGTCTCTATCCCCGCGGCTCTTCTCCGTTGTGTGCCGCCGCTTGTCTCTATCCCCGCTGCTCTTCTCCGTTGTGTGCTGCCGCTTGTCTCTATCCCCTCGGCTCTTCTCCGTTGTGTGCTGCTGCTTGTCTCTATCCCCGCGGCTCTTCTCCGTTGTGTGCCGCCGCTTGTCTCTATCCCCGCGGCTCTTCTCCGTTGTGTGCCGCCGCTTGTCTCTATCCCCGCGGCTCTTCTCCGTTGTGTGCCGCCGCTTGTCTCTATCCCCGCTGCTCTTCTCCGTTGTGTGCTGCCGCTTGTCTCTATCCCCTCGGCTCTTCTCCGTTGTGTGCTGCTGCTTGTCTCTATCCCCGCGGCTCTTCTCCGTTGTGTGCTGCCGCTTGTCTCTATCCCCGCGGCTCTTCTCCGTTGTGTGCCGCCGCTTGTCTCTAGCGTTTCAGTCAGGATTCTCAGATTTCACATTTTGTGTTGCAGCCAATGGAGAGATTGAGCTCCCGGATTTCATTGACAGGAGCACAAATGATGAAGAGGAGGGCTCGGGGGGCGACGCCGGCCTCCACATGATGGCGACCCCACAGGTGAGTGACCCTCACATCACGGAGGACGTCACTGCCCACATTATGTACCGGGGGTCCGATCACTGCCCGGCGTATCCTCTGTTACAGGAGAAGCCGGAGCGACACTCCACACCGCGGCCCGAGGAGAGGACCCTGGTCTGCGGGTGAGTGCCGCCAGCCCCCGGATCACTGCTCGCTTACGTCCTGGCTCAGGAGATTACTAGAATAGATTACCGAGTCCCTGCTCATCTTCCTGGGATCCTTCCTGCACCTGACCCTGTGATTAGACCTCGCTCCCCATTACTCATGTCGTATCCTACAGGTCGGAGCCGTCTCCTCCCAGCACCCGGCAGGACCCGGCCACAGAAGAGCGGCGCCAGCCGGAGACCCTGCTGATCTGGAAGGAGAGAGAGCGGCAGCAGCAGCTGCAACAGCGGCAGGACGTCCTGCGGAGGCCGTCCGTGGATCGAAGGGAGAGGTGAGGACCAGCGGCATCCTCCTCCCCTTTAAGGGGCTGAGCCCCTATAGGCCTGACGGTAGAAGCACCATCCAAAAGCCCTTAGTGTTGGATATAAATGGACGTCGGGCTGGGTTAGATAACGCTGCCGGTCTGACTAGAAGCCACGTTTTATTTTTCAGCTTCCAGAAAACCCAGTCCTGGACGTCGTCACAGAGTCACGGTGAGGTCACCAAGTAAGTAGGAGTGAGACGGCGGGTACAAAGGGCACAGGAGGAGGGAGGGGGCCTGGTGGACACAGGTGGCGGGGACAGAGGGCACAGGAGGAGGGACTGGAGGATGCAGGTGGCGGGAACGGAGGGCACAGGAGGAGGCAGGGGGCCTGGTGGACACAGGTGGCGGGGACAGAGGGCACAGGAGGGGGGACTGGAGGACGCAGGCGGTGGGGACAGAGGGCACAGGAGGAGGGAGGGGGGACTGGAGGACGCAGGGGACGGGGGGCACAGGAGGAGGGAGGGGGCCTGGTGGGCATAGGAGGGGGGACTGGAGGACGCAGGTGTCGAGGACGGAGGGCACAGGAGGAGGGAGGGGGCCTGGTGAACACAGGTGGCGGGGACAGAGGGCACAGGAGGAGGGACTGGAGGATGCAGGTGGCGGGAACGGAGCGCACAGGAGGAGTCAGGGGGCCTGGTGGGCACAGGAGGGGGGACTGGAGGACGCAGGCGGCGGGGATGGAGGGCACAGGAGGAGGGAGGGGGCCTGGTGGGCATAGGAGGAGGGAGGGGGGACTGGAGGACGCAGGTGGCGGGGACAGGGCACAGGAGGAGGGGGGGGACTGGAGGATGCAGGTGGCGGGGATGGAGGGCACAGGAGGGGGGACTGGAGGACGCAGGTGCCGGGGACGGGGGGCACAGGAGGAGGGAGGGGGCCTGGTGGGCATAGGAGGTGGGAGGGGGGACTGAAGGACGCAGGTGGCGGGGACAAAGGGCACAGGAGGAGGGAGGAGGCCTGGTGGACACAGGTGGCGGGGACAGGGCACAGGAGGAGGGGGGGGGACTGGAGGATGCAGGTGGCGGGGACGGAGGGCACAGGAGGAGGGAGGGGGACTGGAGGACGCAGGTGGCGGGGACGGAGGGCACAGGAGGAGGGAGGGGCCCTGGTGGACACTGGTGGCGGGAACAGAGGGCACTGGAGGAGGGAGGGAGACTGGAGGACGCAGGTGGCGGGAACAGAGGGCACAGGAGGAGGGAGGGGGGCATGGAGGACACAGGTGGCGGGAACAGAGGGCACAGGAGGAGGGAGGGGGGCATGGAGGACACAGGTGGTGGGGACGGAGGGCACATGAGGAGGGAGGGGGCCTGAAGGACGCAGGCGGCGGGGACGGAGGGCACAGGAGGAGAGGAGACCCCCGAGGATTGAGGCTGGGTAGACAGAGGGCACAGAAGGAGGGGAGGAGGCCTGGATGACTGAGGGGGCCTGGAGGAAGAGGGAGAGGAGGGATCTGGAGTGAGGCGGGGGGGGGTTCTGAAGGTGCAGGAGGAGGAGGGACAGAGAGTAAAGGGGGCCTGGAGGAGTGAGGAGGCGGGGATGAAGGACTGAGGGGTCGTGGAGGGGTCTGGAGTGAGGTGGGGGGACTGAGGGCTCAGGAGGTGCGGGAGGTCGCAGGGGGGACTGAGGGCTCAGGAGGTGAGGGTGGACGGAGGGCGCAGGGCGACGAAGGGCGCAGGAGGTGTGGGTGGGACTGAGGTCGCAGGAGGTGCGGGGGTGGGACTGAGGTCGCAGGAGGTGCAGGGGTGGGACTGAGGTCGCAGGAGGTGCGGGGGGGACTGAGTGCGCAGGAGGTGAGGGGGGACGGAGGGCGCAGGGAGACGAAGGGTGCAGGAGGTGTAGGGAGGACTGAGGGTGCAGGAGGTGCTTGGGGACTGAGGGCTCAGGAGGTGAGGGGGGACGGAGGGCCAGGGAGACGAAGGGTGCATGAGGTGCGGGGGGTCTGAGGGCGCAAGGAGACGAAGGGCGCAGGAGGTGCGGGGAGGACTGAGGGTGCAGGAGGTGCGGGGAGAAAGAGGGCACAGGAGGAGGGACTGGAGGATGCATGTGGCGGGAATGGAGGGCACAGGAGGAGGCAGGGGGCCTGGTGGACTCAGGTGGCGGGGACAGAGGGCACAGGAGGAGGGAGGGGGACTGGAGGACGCAGGCGTTGGGGACAGAGGGCACAGGAGGAGGGAGGGGGACTGGAGGACGCAGGGGACGGGGGGCACAGGAGGAGGGAGGGGGCCTGGTGGGCATAGGAGGAGGGAGGGGGGACTGGAGGATGCAGGTGGCGGGGACGGAGGGCACAGGAGGAGGGAGGGGGCCTGGTGGACACAGGTGGCGGGGACGGAGGGCCAGGAGGAGGGAGGGGGCCTGGTGAACACAGGTGGCGGGACAGAGGGCACAGGAGGAGGGACTGGAGGATGCAGGTGGCGGGAACGGAGGGCACAGGAGGAGGCAGGCGGCCTGGTGGGCACAGGAGGGGGGCCTGAAGGACGCAGGCGGCGGGGACGGAGAGCACAGGAGGAGGGGAGGGGGCCTGGTGGACACAGGTGGCGGGGACAGGGGCACAGGAGGAGGGGGGGGACTGGAGGATGCAGGTGGCGGGGACGGAGGGCACAGGAGGAGGAGGGAGGGACTGGAGGACGCAGGTGCCGGGGACGGGGGGCACAGGAGGAGGGAGGGGCCTGGTGGGCATAGGAGGGGGGACTGGAGGACGCAGGTGGCGGGGACGGAGGGCACAGGAGGAGGGAGGGGGCCTGGTGGACACAGGTGGCAGGGACAGAGGCACAGGAAGGGGACTGAAGGACGTAAGTGGCGGGGACGAAGGGCACAGGAGGAGGGAGGAGGCCTGGTGGACACAGGTGGCGGGGACAGGGCACAGGAGGAGGGGGGGGGACTGGAGGATGCAGGTGGCGGGACAGGGCACAGGAGGAGGAGGGACCCTGGTGGACACTGGTGGCGGGAACAGAGGGCACAGGAGGAGGGAGGGAGACTGGAGGACGCAGGTGGCGGGAACAGAGGGCACAGGAGGGGAGGGGGCATGGAGGACACAGGGTGGCGGGAACAGAGGGCACAGGAGGAGGGAAGGGCCCTGGTGGACACTGGTGCGGGAACAGAGGGCACAGGGGGAGGGAGGGAGACTGGAGGACGCAGGTGGCGGGAACAGAGGGCACAGGAGGAGGGAGGGGGCATGGAGGACACAGGTGGCGGGAACAGAGGGCACAGGAGGAGGGAGGGGGGCATGGAGGACACAGGTGGTGGGGACGGAGGGCACATTAGGAGGGAGGGGACCTGAAGGACGCAGGCGGCGGGGACGGAGGGCACAGGAGGAGAAGAGGGGAGGAGAGGAGACCCCCGAGGATTGAGGCTGGGTAGACAGAGGGCACAGAAGGAGGGGAGGAGGCCTGGATGACTGAGGGGGCCTGGAGGAAGAGGAAGAGGAGGGATCTGGAGTGAGGCGGGGGGGGGTTCTGAAGGTGCAGGAGGAGAGGGACAGAGAGTAAAGGGGGCCTGGAGGAGTGAGGAGGCGGGATGAAGGACTGAGGGGTCGTGGA